>NC_137955.1:8135000-8792500 GCF_963924665.1 Micromys minutus | reverse complement strand
AAAGAAAAAGATCACATAATCATCTCACTAGATACTGAGAAAGATGTTGACAAAATTTTACACTCCTTCATGTTAAAAGTCTTGAAAAGAGCAAGAATCCAAGTTCCATACCTAAACATAATAAAAGCAATATACAGCAAACCAGTAGCCAATATCAAACTTAATGGTGGGAAACTTGATGCAATCACACTAAAATCAGGGACTCGACAAGTCTGCCCACTCTCCCCCTACCTATTCAACATAGTCCTGGAAGTCCTGGCCAGAGCAATTAGACAACAAAAGGAAGTCAAAGGGATACAAATCAGAAAGGAAGAAGTAAAAATATCACTATTTGCAGATGACATGATAGTATACTTAAGTGACCCCAAAAATTTCACCAGACAACTTTTACAGCTGATAAACAACTTCAGCAAAGTGACTGGATATAAAATTACCCCAAACAAATCAGCCTTCCTCTACTCAAAGGATAAATATGTTGAGAATGAAATTAGGGAAAAGATACCCTTCACAATAGTCACAAACAATATGAAATACCTTGGTGTGACCCTAAGCAATGAAAGATCTGTATGACAAGAACTTCAAATCTCTGAAGAAGAAAATTGAGGAAGATCTCAGAAGATAGAAAGATCTCCAATGCTCATGGATTGGAAGGATCAACAATGTAAAAATGGCCATCTTACCAAAGGTAATCTACAGATTCAATGCAATGCCCATCAAAATTCCAATTCAATTCTTCATAAAGTTTGAAAGAGCAATTTTCAAATTAATCTGGAATAACAAAAAAACCTAGAATAGCAAAATTCATTCTCAACAACAAAAAAACTTCTTCAGGAACCACCATCCCTGACCTCAATCTATATTACAAAGCAACAGATTGGAAAAGAATCTTTACTAATCCTATATCTGGTAGAGAGCTAGTATCCAATATATACAAAGAACTAAATAAATTAGACTCCCGAGAATCAAACAATCCCACTTTTAAAAATGGGATAAAGAGCTAAACAAAAATTCTCAACTAAGGAATACTGAATGGCTGAGAGGCACCTTAAGAAATGCATCCATAGTCATCAGGGAAATGCAAATCAAAACAACCCTGAGATTCTACCTCACACTAGTCAGAATGGCTGAGATCAAAAACTCAGAGAACAGCACATGCTGACCAAGATGTGGAGAAAGAGGTACACTCTTTCACTGTTGGTGGGGTTGTAAGCTATTACAACCACTCTGGAAATCAGTTTGGCGGTTCCTCAAAAAATTGTACCTATACTACCTGATGACCCAGCTGTTCCACTCCTGGGCATATAAAGATTCTCTAACATATATTAAGGACACATGTTCCACCATGTTCATTGCAGCCTTTTTTATAATAGCCAGAAGCTGGAAAGAACTCAGATGTCCTTCAATAGAGGAATGGATACAGAAAGTTTGGTACATTTACATAATAGGGTACTACTCAGCTATTAGAAACAATGACTCCATGAAATACCTAGGCAAATGGGTGAAAGTAGAGACTATCATCCTGAGTGAGGTAATCCAATCACCAAAGAACACACATGGTATGCACTCACTGATAAGCAGATATTACCCCAGAAAGCACTGAATAATTAAGAAACAATTCACAGTCCTTATAAAAGAAGAAAGGCTAAAATGGGGATGCCTCAGTCCTTCTTAGAAGAGAGAACAAAATACTCACAGGAGGAAATGCAACTTCAAATAGAGGAACAGGGATTGGAGGAAAGATCATTCAGAGGCAGCCTCGCCCGGGGATCCACCCCATTTGCAGCCACCAAACCCAAGCACTATTGCTGATGCCAAGAAGTACTTACTGGCAGGAACCAGATAGCGATGCCTCCTTAGGGACTCTGTTAGAGTCATATAGATACAGCTGAGCATGTTTGCAGCTAACCATCGGACTGAACACAGGAACCCCAATAAATGTGCTAATGAAAGGACTGGAGGAGCTGAAGGTTGTGAAAGGGGTTTACAACCTCATAGGAAGAACAACATCAACCAACCAAACCCTCCAAAACTCCTCCAAAACACCAATCACTAAGCACACACTGAGAGACCTATGGCTTCAGTTGCATATGTAGATAAAAATAGCAATGTCTGGCATCAATGTGAGAAGAGGCCTGTGGTCCAGGGAGGGCACATTTTGCCAATGCAGGGGAATGCCAAGGCAATGGGGTGGAGAGGGTGATTAGGAGTGAGTGTACCTTCATGAAGACAAGTGGACGGAGAAGGGGAGGGGAGCGGGGTGGGGAAGGGAATAACATTTCAAATGTAAACACAGAGTGTATCTAATTTAAAAAATGGGAAAAAAAATAAAACACTCATTGGAATGGTAACAGCAAGGGTAACAATAACCCTTGATTATCCTTCTAGCTTGGCGCAACCAGGCCATGTCTCAGAGTCCTGGCATCTAACTTCTCTCTTAATTCTCACAGCAACTCTATAAGAAGCATACTTACATCATTCCATTTTATGGTAGCAAGAGATAAAAGGATATTTGATATAGATATACTAAAGAACATAGTTGATAGACTTTCTAACTCCAAAAATGGGACCTACAGCCTAGCAGAACCTCCTTCCCTGTTACCTCTCATTATCCCTGGCTAAGGCATCTCTAGTTAACAGCATAGCTTCTAAAAGAAAGAAGTCAGGGGGGAGGGGAGGGGAGACCTCAAAGCCGTGTGGCTGAATAATCTATTTCCTTGACCACCTGCCATTAAATAATTCACATTGACTGAAACATAATTCCTTTTTTAAAAAAGAGATTAAAAACCATCCAGACCATCTCAGCCCTGCCCATGAAACACTATTATGAAACTTAAAATACAGAAGTGTATTTGCTCTTCACTATCAACAAGGCCTTTGTTGCATTCCAGGCTGTAACAAGGTTAAATTTGGAAAGATGGAATGAAAGCTTCCTATCCGGGAGGCAAAGGTTGTTCACTGTAGTCCAGAATGTTCGGAGTCAAAGCTGACTGCGAGCGTTATAGTATTTTCTAGAGTGATCAGCCCACGTTCTGTCCTGTGAGTTGGAAATCTGGTCGCTCTCTGGGCAGCTTGAGTCCACACATGCAATGCCCTGTCTCGAATACGAACAGTGCATTATGTTTGGTCCTTAACCATATTATTAAACATAATAAATTCAAGTTTCTCTGAATAGATGGCACAATCCTCCTAATCTTTCTTTTGTTCTCTATGTATTAAACAAGATCAGAATTCAGATGCGAGTTAGTCTTGTCTCTTTCTATTAAAACTCACAGAACCCATAACTACGGACTTGTTGGAGGTAGATAACCACACCATCATCCTCAGTTTTCAGATGAGGGAGATGCAGGGCATTGTGTTCCGGGATTCAAGCTGCCCAGCAAAGGAGGAAGACCAGGATCTCTAACTCACAGGACAGAACCGGGGCTAGCCACTCTAGAAAACATAGGCAAAGAACTAAAAAAAAAAAAAAAAACAAAAAAAAAACAAAGGTTTGTTTCTGAAAACTGAGTGTGAACTATAGGATAAAGAATAATGATACCCACATGGTTCCTGCCTCTCCATCTCTCTCACATTCAGTGACTGTGAAAGTGGAAATGAGCTCAATGTTTTAATAGCAGATCTTTGTTTCCCTTGACCAAGAACATTTGCTCATCTGTTTATCTCCACCTGCCCTGCTCTTAACTCCCTGATAGCACAGGCACATACATCACCCTATTTCTCCAACAGGCATGTTGATCCTCCGCCTGTCCCTAGAAGACAGATTGTTATTCTACAGTTACCACCAGCCTGCTTTAAATTTCATAGAAGCCCCACTCATCCGCTTAAGTCAAACCACACAAAAACTATCAGACAGCAGCAGCTACTCTTGCCTCCAGGTTCTAGGGAGAAGGAGATGATCTGTTTTAAACCATCAGACTGGGACAATGCATTGGGAATGATCTTGTGGTCCCGTCTAAATGGCTCTCAATTTAATGTGTGACAGGATAGAAATGCAGGAGATTCTTTTCATTTCCCAAAGATATACTTATTCTTTTGGGACACATTCATGGTTTGCTTTTCCATAATCAAATCTGACATGTTACTTATCAGACTCCAAGTTCCCTCAAAGAATGGAATTAAATAGTCAGTCTCCATTAGAAATGCTAGGAACTACCAAACAATTTAAAGAGCCTTTCTTGAGATGTTATCAAAAATTTGTTCCTTTATTATTTGAAAAATTATAAACTGATTTTTAACCTAATTTAATATACAAAGAAGGCAATGACCACAAGCAATTATCCTTGTAATAAAGAGTTGGGCAATTCTTTCAATAAATATAGTTATTTTATTAGCAAGGTAAAATAATTCTTTTATAAAGATTTATTTTATGTATGCGAATGTTTTATCTGCATGTACATCTACCTGTACAAGAGAAGAAGTCATATGATCCCAAGAGACTACAATTGTAGATTGTTGTGAGCTACCATGTGGGTGCTGATAATTAAACTCAAGACCTCTGAAAGAGCAGCTAGTGCTTTTAACTACTGAGCCGTCTCTCCAGCCCAGAATAATTCTATTCACATACATAGAGACCCAAACACAGACCCAAGACAAGCCTTTAGTGGGTAGATAGTTCTGTGTAGAATGCCAAGATGCTTTTGTGCAGGTGCCTTTAAATTCAACACCTGGTTTTATACAGGTGCCACGTAATAGCCCAGAAATGAGCTATTCACCAAAAAAGCTGTATCTGAGCTACACTGAGAAACAGAGTATTCATCAGTCGTGGACTACTCCGAAGCCTCTGATCTCCCTTCTTCTGTACAACTGCTTGTACAACAGCAAATATCCTGTCTCTTAGCAACTCATTGTTCCAATCAGGGGTGACCCTCTCGCACCATGAAAAGATAATTCACTGAAGGAGAAAGTGGTCCAGCACTCTTTTTTTTCTTTAAACTTTATTTTTCTTTAAAAAAAAAGAGAGAGAAAGATACATGTACAGATTTTTAAAAGCATTTTGAAATTTTGGCATAAAACTATATGAATATATTTTTGTCAGTACTTGATTTTTTTTAAAGGTTTGATAGTATGCATTGAAATCTTACTCGTTACCATAAGCATAAAGTACATGTAAAACAAAATGTAACATGGAAATAGTCAAAGTTTTCTGGGTGTGTATAGATTAAACATAATGATTTTTAAATAGCAAAAAAATTGCCACAAGGCTATCTTCTTAGCGCTTGAGTTATTAATGATTTAAGGTCTAGGTGTACCCCACATTGAGTGGGTGTTATACAGTTGTTGTTGCTGTTGTTGTTTTCTAAGAAGAACTGAAGCTTCACTTTTCTTTGCTTTTTTCTTTTTCTTCTTTTTCTTTTCTTTTTTTTCCTTTTTTTTTTTTTTTTTTTGAGCTTCACATAATCTGTGAGTTATTTCTTGGGTATTCAGAGCTTTCTGGGGCTAGTATCCAGTTATCAGTGACTGCATATTCTGTCTGTTCTAGAAAGAACCCAGATGCCCTAAAGTAGATGAATGGATACAAAAATTGTGGTATATTTACACAATGGAGTACTACTTAGCTCCTAGAAGCAATGACTCTATGAAATTCCTAGGAAAGTGGTCCAGCACTCTTGATGTGCTTCCCGCATGTTGGATCTAGATGAAGAGCAAATCTTGCCATGTCACCCTCTCCAGAAAGCCAACTGCGTGATACCTGTTTTAAAATGACAACCCCTCCACAAACACTTCAGTACCTTTCTTTTGCTTTCTGTTACATTAATCTTTTGATCAGCTAACTCAAAGAAACCAACCAATTTATCTGATTTATTATTTATTTATTGCTTGTTTGTTCTCAGTCACTTGAATTGAAGACCCAAGAAGACAACGATCTTGGTTTGTTTGGGTCATATTCAACTATCCCAAGTGCTTCAGTATCACCTAAAACAATAAGTGCCCCAGAAGGCACTTATTGATGGCATGGAGAGGGATGGCTGGAAACTCAACATTGTGGTCCAGTGTAAAGATGCTGAGCACACAGCTGTAACTCCACCTCACTGTTTATACCTCTTGAAAAAGGCTATAAGGCTCAATAACTTCCACCCCATAGGAAAATTAAAAAACGATACAGAAAAAGACAAACAGAAAGACAAAGACAGACAGAGACAGAAATAGACAAATAGAGAAACAGAAAGAAACAGAGAAAGACAAGGACAGAGACAGACTTTCAGACAGAGACAGAGAGAGACAGAAACGGGGGGGGGGGGCAGGAATCAGACAGAAAGAGCGTAGAATCAAATCTAGATATCTATCCTGACTTCTGCCATCAGTGAGCAATCTACATTTCCTATAGTTAACTGTTTCCTCTTAAGATGGTGTGTTCCATTAAGAGAATCTGTTAGAAGTAACAATAATGATTTTCTTGAAATGATAGAGCCATAAAGATGGAAAAACTTATAGAAACAGATTTTTTTTCTCAAAATATTAAGATGATGAGGAAGTTTTAAAACAAACATGAAAGTAACTGAGGTAATTTTCTATTATGGGTGTAACAATATGGAACAAGCATGTGTTCCTCACTTTGCCTGATTTACTTATCTTTGCATTTTGATGGTGTTTTTCTTCTTTCTTTTATAAAATGGCAAAGAATAGCAAATCCTTCAAATATCATCCAATACAAATTGTCCCTTCCTTACCATGTTCAGGGCAGTGCTGGGGAAGAGAAAGAATGCCCATGCCTTGTAGTGATAATTGTTATGAATGAGTTAATAGAAAATAAAAACACTGTACGAACCCAGATCAAGGAAAAGGCTAAAACGAAAGCACTGAGACCCAAGGGAGAGAGTGAGAAAAAAAAAGAGAAACAGGTGAATCACAGGAACAAGGGAGGTGAGTAGATTATCCATCAGGCAGTTGTTGTTCAAATAGCTCAGAGGACTGAACCCTTCAGAAGTCATTCTCCATGTGGAGATAATCCTTGAAAGGATGACAAAAGAGAGGGAAAATGGGGAGGGGGTGAGCCTGGTAGATTCTTTCAATGCTCACAAGCCAAATCTTATAGAAGAAAAGTCATTTGATGTAGATTGTTTGGGGACGTTTAGTAAGTACCTGTGAGAGCTGTTACCCTGACAGCTAATAGCACTCAGCCTGCAGTTCAGTCAGGGGACTGGCACAGCAAATACAGAAGGAGTGTATGCTCTAAAGCTCACAGCATGGCCTCCAGCCTACCACCTTCATCCCTACAAGGGATCCATCAGTGCTCCTCTTTGAGAGCCTGCCTTCTTAGCTTGAGGGCTGGCAGGCTCTAGGATCACTGAGCAATCCTGCCTTGGGATTTGTAGTTCTATGTAGGAAGCTGTGTTTGTTGATTACCTGTGCCCTCAAGACCCTCAGCTCTGTGAGACAGACTTTTCAATCACTGGGCAACCTCCTGAAGGGAACAGAAAAGACACATTGGTCCTGAAACAAGAGGATTACCTTAGTGACTACAGAAGATCAATACACAGCGGTTCCCCCCAGTCTTCATGAACTTGCCTCTGACCTTTGTCTTGTCCAAGCATTATTAAAGGGCTGTCAAGGACCAGGAAACCAGAGATGATGTTTCTAGACCTTTAGGTGAGTCAATCTCGCCTTTAATTTTATCTAAACCAAAAATTACTGATTCTGTCGTTATATCTTTTCATTTCTTAAAAAAAGAAAAATTTAAAAAGACTACTGTTCTTGTATGTTCTTTAAAGTGGAAGACCCTATGGTTTATTTTCTTTCTACCAGCGCCCAGAAATGCATCGTGGGTATGAATAAATCTGAGCTTTGGTCTGACCTTTATCTGTACAATATAACACGAGCACAGTGATAATTTATAGGGCTCAGTCCTAAGTGTGACATTTCAATGAGCTGGGCAAACAGCATTACCCGAAGCCAGTAGGCAGCCTGGACACCAACCTAGAGCTAACCAGCTACATTTACAGTTAGGGAGAGTCCTGAAATCTAACAAAGCTTTCACTCCTCACAGTGTTGGTTAACAGTCTGCATTAGAATAAAAACAAAAAGAAAGGGAAGCAAGGACAGAAATTTTCATTTAGTCAAAACAAAAACAAAACAAACAAAAACAAACAAACAAACAAAAACCCAACCAAACAAACAGAAAAACAGGTCTGAGCTAACTCGTTGACTACACACAGCACTGAGGCATGAGGAATAAATGAGCTGGGTTTTGTCCCCATTTGCTATGTTTAAAGGAGAATGTGACACGAAAGACAGACTTAGTATCATGAGTGGAGCAGAACACTTCCTCCCCAGGAAACTGGAGCTTAGACGAGAGGGAATATTGGGGAGTGAAGAAGAAGAAATGGATCCGTGGCTCTTCCTGTGTTCAACGCCTGACAGACGTTTAAATCATAGTTATCTGGCACCCAGTCTTGCTTTACTCTGAGCAAGCAAAGAAGTCCATGCTGTGAGTAAAATTTCTCGTTGCCCCCTGTTAGGCTGGAGCCCCCACTCCCCACCCCTCATCTCCTGCACAAGCTGGGAAACCCCATCTGCCCTCCTCCCCTCCAGCCCTGCCCCAGCCCCGCCCACTTGGAGGAAACTTGTCTTCGCTCCTTGCCAAAACTCTATGAAATCCCTTTGTTTTAGGCTGGATACGTGACTTCACTCACCTGTGAGGTCGGTGAGCCCACCGAAGAGCGGCCTCCTAATAAGCCTGCCTTTATCTTTTTAAAATCTGGTCTAATCTGGCCTATATCTGCATCACCCAGGGAGAGAAAAAAACTATCAGCCACGAGAATCAACCATTCTTTTTCTACCTTCTCAGCCCTGTTCCACTGTGACTTGCCTAGATGGCAGGTGCTACAGGGATTTTATCGGTACCTTAAACAAGCAAAGCCTTCTTTGACCTTCTCTTCTGAAGAGCTAAGACCCTGGGCCTGTGGGAAGATCTGTCCTGTAGAAAGGCTGATACCTAGGTTCTTCCTTCTACAGAACAAAGCGCGGACTTTCCCGCGCTAGCTGAAAATCCTTAACTGCTATGCAGGGCGTATTTTTCTTCCTGTTTGCCTGTTTGCTTTGAATCACAAGAGCACTGGCTCCACACCCACGCGCCTAATTTGTCAGTCAAGTTTGTGTAGAACTGCAGCTCTGTACAAATCCTAATGATGTACAGAAAGGCAGTTTTCAAAAAGAAGAAGAAAAAAGCCAAAACTGTCTAAAAAGGATGCTAAACAACAGCAGCCCCTAATGTCATGTACTCAGCGAGTTTGGCACTTTGATAAAGAAATTGCTCTCCAAGGAGCTAAAGCAGTCATCACACTGCAAAAACACCCTGGATTCAGAGGCTCCTTCAGCTTGGCCAGATCTGAGCCCCGCCCCTCCACTTCTCCGTTCCCTCCACACCCCTTGCCTACATCGTGATTTCAAACACGGAAGTCTCAACAATGTCTCAACAGCATTTTCTTTGTACTGGAAGAAAAGTTTAGATGTTTTGGGTTTTGTTTTTGTTTGTTTTTTAGGTTTTTGTTTCGTTTTGTTGTTGTCATTGCTTTTAGTAAAATACATTCATACACTCACCTACAACCAGATAGATAGGTAGGTAGGTAGGTAGGTAGGTAGGTAGGTAGGTAGATAGATAGATAGATAGATAGATAGATAGATAGATAGATAGATAGATAGATAGATAGATAGATAGATAGATGATAGATAGATATAGACAGACCGACAGACAAATAAATACACAAGCATATCACTTGCAGAGAGTTCCCAGCTGTTTAGATTTTCACCCAAACACATGAATAAAAACTGCAGGCAAAACAAGCCCTGCCTCTCATACCTTTTATGGATTAACAAATAGCCCTTATCCATGGATGCCCGTTCTTAATTGGACTGTACTGTGAGGAGCAATTAAGCCTAAATGGCCACTTGCTGAGAGCTGGTGAAAGAAAGGCTGCTGGAGGCATTTGCATTCTCCAACTAGAGCACACATGCTTTGCTTTGGCGCCAGTAGAAAAAAAAAAAAAAAAGAAGAGATCTACTTAGTTACTTCCTCTCTCTCTCTCTCTCTCTCTCTCTCTCTCTCTCTCTCTCTCATTGCTTTTAAGAGTGGTGAAGAGCCATTGCTTCAAAGACTCAGTCGAAATTATTTGCAGAAAACTGTTAGACATAATGCAATTTTTGTAACTTTTGTGCAAACGAGAGATGTGCAGATAAAAGAGCTCTTTCTACTGCCGGGGTGGGGTCCAGCATCAAACGCCCCCCCCCCCATCCTCTGTGGCTACATTGTGTGTGCAAATGACAGATCGATGCTAGCAAAATGAAGGGGAAAATGAAACAACTCCTGGGACACCAACAGGCCCTCACCTGAATAGCTGGTGAATGGGGAAGGAACACGCAGAGGCGTTATCGTCCTGTGGGTTTCCACTCCTGAAGGTGAAGGGAAACAAGAATAGAAAGACTGTTGTAGGACAGACCTGCCCCTTGCAGCCCAAGAAGGTGGCTGCTGGCAGCCTCCAAGACATTTCCAAACCACGGGGACAAGTGTATTGTTGGAGTTGGTGGCTGGTATTTATGTCATTTTTATTTTTATACTGACAAAGGAACAGAGGAAATAAGCTAGAATTTTCTCCTGAACTGTATAGAAAGAGCCATTGAAAAGGTTGTTGCTGTGGTTGCTTTTCTCCTAGCAAGGGACAAATCTATCGCTTTTATAAACATTATATTCATCATTATAAAAAGTAGGCTTTAAAATGTGGGGAACGGGCAAATAACAGGAAGAAAATCACTCTGAATTCAACTACCTGCCAATATCCATCACTGGTTATTCTCTGAGCACCAAACATCCTTATGCATACATATATAGATTTTTAAAACTAGCGAAAAAAATTATGTAATGCAGATCCTAAGGCCTTCGTGTTTCAAGCGTTTTTGTTTTATTTTATTTTACTCTAAGAACAATAAAAGTCCTATAATAATGCTGATAAGTGGCAGAACTTCAGAAAAAAAATTTCTCTACCCAACAAACAGTTTGTCAAAGAAGAGAATTTTTTAAAGGATTGAGTTCTATAAATTCAGAGCACTCAAAATATAACTGGGGCTGGGAGAGGGGCACGCTAAATCAGATCCCGGATATGTCCCCAACTGAGCCTTTGAACTGGACTCAAGACCAACTGACATATGAGCTCAGTCCTCTGAAACACCTATGGACCTCTGATGACATTCCGTGTAATAGACCACTCCTCTAAACTGTTCAGATGCCAGGACTACAATCAATCTCTTATTAAAAGACTAACTCTTGCCAGTGAATAAAAAAAAAATAAAAAAAAAAAAAAAAAAAAAAAAAAAAAAAAAACAAAAAAAACAGAAAAGAAAGGTGATGGGGAATCCTGCCTGTGACAAAGGAGAGATGTGTTGTAGATCTATGGGACAGCATCGCCAGAGGTAGGGACATCTGGGAGAATCCAGTGTGGACAGGACCAGACTGAGCTTTGCCAGATGGGAAGACAGGAAGGAGATGGGGGGGGAGGGGAAGCAGGAGAGCCAGGCCAGAAGTACAAAGAGAGCAGGGAGCCACAGTGCTTTGATTATGCAGAGAAGAGCAGGGTAGAGGGCAGGGTATGCCAGCCTGAAGGCCCTGCCAGCAAGTCCACTTTGATATGCTAAATCGGAGCACCTGCCATTTGTCCCAGGTTTGAAACCCAAGAGCCAGCACCAGTCTTAATTCCTTACTAACAGGTCTATAATAACCAAGGCTCTTGGCAGCTAACAGCTGTACACACAGCTTCCATTTTGTAAAAACATGGAATACCTTTCCCCATCTACTGGATTCTGCATTTCCCCAGATTGCAATCCCAATTAGCCCCACATAAATGCAATCACCTTTATTCTTGAATAGGCTGATTTTATTATCAATTGACATGTTTAATATTTAAAGCCTGCCTCTTTGCTGCGGGGTGAAAGAAATGTCATTCTATGTGTATTGGAAGTGTCAGCAAGAAAATATTTCCTTGTCCACAGAGACACCAACGAATGAATGATAAGGAAATTGAAAATGGACAACTAGAGACTAACAGAAGAGTGTATGTGTGTATATATGTACATATATATATATTCATATGAGTACTCACTACTTAACTAACTGAAAATTCAGTTAAATAAAGTAAATAAATATATGTGTATTGGAAGGGAGGAGCTGGACTTCCAAGGACAGTATCAGGCGTTTCTGAGCTACTTGAGAAGGCAAGCCTTCTCATGGCCAAGACACTACCTTGCAGAAAACTTAACCCAACATGCTCCTTCTACAGAACATAAGAATTAATGACACTATTTTTCTGAACTTTCTGCTTAACTTTAGGTAATGCTCCTGGGACTTCTGATTTGTTCACTTTAATTTTCATGACCCTTTGTATGTAGATATTAATTAAAACCCTCTGTAGGATTTTAAGCAGCATCCACACTTTCAATGTGCTAGGTACCAGTAGAGGAACCCATTTTCCTCAGAGTGACAACCACACTGCCTCCAAATACAGCCACCTGCACCCTGGGGAGAATAGGGTAAAGCCATTAAGACTTTGGAAAATAGAATGAAGAAAAAAGGCAGTAGATTGCATGATCATTTTTGACTATACAGTTGGATTGTTTTTTAACAGTTGCCTATTAACCTCTTGTTGTAAAAGACACTGCCTCATTCAGCTGAGACTGTGCCCTGTGTCTAACTGAGGCTGAAATAAAGAGATCTGTAAGAAAAAAAAAAAAAAACAAAAAAAACAAGAGGGCTCAGGAGATAGAGGAGAAACCCATATTCCAGATAGTCAATGGTAAGATGTATGAGTTTCCTCTTAGGAAGGAAAAAAATTATTTCTCCTCAGTCTTCATAAATCCTTAGGTGGAGCAAACTCCTATGATACAAGAGAGATCAGCAGGAGGAAAACCAAGCATGTCTATTTATGTGTGCAGTCTTATCACATGGGAGAAGCATTCACGAAAGGCACTCAAGGCAGTGACAGAAAACTCTGGCTTTTACTGCAGCTTCAATAAATGGTAATAAATTTACAGAGAAGAGACAAGACAAAGGAAAGGAGTTTCAGCTTCCAAAGGCAAGAGTCTACAAGGAGATTAATGTTTGGGAAGAAACAAATGGAGTAAGTTTTGTTTGTAGATCCCAAAGGTGCCACCACTGCACTGTAGGATTGTCTTCTGTAAAGAGGAATTTATGGCCTGATTTGGGTGGAAAGGGGGAGGGTAGAAAACTAGTCCTCTGCTGCTTTTAATTGCTTTAAGGTAAGAAAGTCTTTCCTGTTTTAGGGATGTACATTCTTGTCTCCTATAGAAACAAGAGGCAAGAACCCACAGGGCAGTCAAGGTGTGATAATTTAACTGCAGTCTAAAGGATAGGCTGCTTCCAAGCAAGAAGGTTCCAGAAACAACAATATTCGAGAAAACTTCAGAATGTTCACTGGAGTTAAAAGCTGAGCTGGAGATAGAAAAGAAATTAGCAGAACATCACTTGCCCTCTAGACAGAAGGAGGACTTTGAAGGATGCCAAAAACATGGGCACATACACGTATTGAGAATGCCGAGCTAACACTTCACTACAATTACACAGAATGAGTCAGAGATAATAGCATGCAGGATGCTATCCTGTGGTACCATCTAAGTACCACAGCTCTCCTTCTCACTCTCTCATGTCAGAGGAAGAACTCAGAAAGAAGAATCTATGAGAAAATGGAGAGGAAAGGAGGCAAATTTTTGGTATAGGATTCCAACCTTATGTGGGGAACAGGTGGGGATTAAAATAAGCCTTATCCGTAGGCCTTGTTAAAGACTTAGTTCTCAGTCTGTTCTGCTGAGGCATGAGAGAACATTTATGAGGTAGGGCTTGATGGGAGGTTTTAGGTCATTGGGAGTGTGCTTTCCAAGGGAACTTTGGCAGTCTGGCCCTGTTGCCTTCCCCTCTTTCACTTCCCTACCAGAAAGTATTTCTGCTATGTCACACACTCCCCCACCCCCACTCCATACCCACCCCCACACACAGTGAGATGTTCTCCACTTCAAAAACTTAAAAGCAGGGGGTCAATCCAGTAATGCACTGGAACTTTCAAAGGTAAATTTGAATAAACTTTTCCTCTTAAAAGTTGCTTATCTCTGAGTATTTTACATTAAGTAGTATAGTATAGGAGTTTCACCGGGTTTTAGATATTTGAAGTTGTTGAGAAAATGGTAAGATCAAGCCAATATGTAGTTAAAATGTTAAAAAAAAAAAAAAAAAAAAAAAAAGGCTTTCCTGGAAAAGTGGGAAGACTGTTGTCTTAGTCAGAGTTTCTATTCCTGCACAAACATCATGATCAAGAAGCAAGCTGGGGGGAAAGGGGTTTGTTCAGCTTACACTTCCACATTGCTGTTCACCACCAAAGGAAGCCAGGACTGGAACTCAAGCAGGTCAGGAAGCAGGAGCTGAGCAGAGGCCACGGAGGGATGTTACTGGCTTGTTTTCCCTGCTTGCTCAGTCTGCATTCTTATAGAACCCAGGTCTACCAGCCCAGGGATGGCTCCACCCACAATGGGCTGGGCCTTCTCCCCCTTGATCACTAGTTGAGAAAATGCCTTACAACTGGATCTCATGAAGGTATTTCTTCAACTGAGGCTCCTTTCTCTGTGATAACTCAAGCTTGTGTCAAGTTGACACAAAACCAGCCAGTGCAACTGTACTGGAGAATGTGAGGAAATTTTTTTTTCATTTGTCTGAATAAAGTTAAAACCATTTAATAAGCTGATTGTATTTATTTTAAATCAAGTCTGGATCCATTGGACTTATACTTTTCTCAAGAACTCCTGTATCACCTAAGAAAATGCACTGTGATGATGATACATTTTCTTTAGATTTGACTTTGCATGGACAATAAATTACTCATCAACATTTTGTTTCCTTAAAGGCTTTGTAGCTGTTCCCTCCACTTTTTTGGTACTTGAACATCGTGAAGAAAAGAGCAGCCATGCTTTTCTGCATTTACGATTTAATTTGTTTTCTTCCTGCCCATCCAAACCCTTCCTTATTTCATGCTCTGCGCCCTTCTTATCATAGGGCTTGTTGACGAAAGTGTTTGTCAGTCTCCACTGAGTTCTGCATTAGTCTTCCATGCGATGAGCCAGGCTTTTGGTGTGATAAGATGGAGGAAGAAGCGAATGAATGTCTTTTATTATTGAAATCATGTCTGCTCCTTCCTTTTCCTTAAAAAAAAAAAAAAAAAAAAAAAAAAAAAAAAAAAAAAAAAAAAAAACCAACAAGTTTGTATTTATTTGTTCTCCTTTATCTTCTTCTTTTTCTGTCTTTTTTTTTTTCAGTTTCATTTTGGGTGATGTCATTAAACCTGCCACTGTACACATAATTGTGTAGTTGACCACGTTTACTGTTTCTGAGCTGAGTCCCCCTCTACGTCTCTATGTTCATGTCCTGTCTTTTTCTATTACCGTTTCATTTGTCTCTGGACTTTTCTATTTCTTCTTTCAAATATTTTTTTCTCTGATCACAATTTTTGCTATGGAAAATTTCACAAGACTATATGGACTTTTTCTTTTCTAATTCTATAGGCAATCCTTCATGTGATGTGGTTTGCATCAGCTTAGCAGAAAGTGCTTCTCTCTTACTCATTCTATTCTTATTCATCATCATCATCATCATCATCATCATCATCATCATCATCATCATCGTCATCATCATTGTGTGATCTATCCTTAGGACCCATTCTGATTATCCACCACCTTTGAAAGTCTTGCTAGCCCATTGCTAAAAACCATGTGTGAGTTCGCTGGAAAATGCTGTGTGAATCACAAACACACATTAACCTTGATCTCCTTGCCTTTCAGCACTTCTTTCTCTCTTTCAGGCCCACAAACATAAACATTGCTTTCTTTTCTCACTCACCTCTGGGACTTTCCCTTGAGCTGAAGTTTAAAGAATTCATTGAAGTTTTCAAAGAATGGAACACTGAAAGCTGTAGTCTGGGGGCTAGTGCTTTCTAGAAGGTAAGGTAGAGAGAAGAGGAGAGGAGAGAAACAAGTACTTCTGTGACCTGGGATGCCACCCAGACCTCATATTTTTTAGTAATATGTAAAATTGAATTGTTTGTTTGTTGTTTTATTTCCAAGTATTCTTAATTAAAAATTTTTGATGATGATGATAATGATGATGATGATGAATTTAAAAAGTATAAAATGAAAGAATAAGGAATGTTCATATCCAGCTGCTTCTATGAGTGGACAGTGCAGCTCAGCTACAGAGTTTTAGGTACACAGAGTGAGGGTTAACTTTCTGACCTGGGTTATAAGACAGCCCCATAAGGCCCCTCTGTAGACAAGAATTTATTTTTGCATGTTAACTGACTCAGTTCTGAATAATTCCTAGTCTCCCTCTGTGTCTCCTGAATTTTACTTTTTCTCAGTTTATATGATAGTTAGTATATGCGTGGTCCAGGGAGTAAGACTGTTGAGAGGTGTGGCTTTTTTGAAGTAGGTGTGGCCTTTAATACCCTTGTCCTAGCTATCTGGGAGCCAGTATTCTGTTTAGCAACCTTTAGATGAAGATGTAGAACTCTCAGCTACTCGTGTACTGTGCCTGTCTGGATGCTGCTTTGTTCCTGCCTTGATGATAATGGACTAAACTTTGAACCTGTAAGCCAGCTTCAATTAAATGTTGTCCTTATAAGAGTTGTCTTGGTGCTTTTCGGCAGCACATATACTAAAATTGGAACGATACAGAGAAGATTAGCATGGCCCCTGCGCGAGAATGACACGCAAATTCCTGAAGCATTCCGTATTTTTGAAACATCTAAGGAAGTGCTCGACATCCTTAGCCATCAGGGAAATGCAAATCAAAACAACCCTGAGATTCCACCTCACACCAGTCAGATTGGCCAAGATCCAAAACTCAGATGACAGCAGATGCTGGCAAGGTTGAGGAGAAAGAGGAACACTTCTCCACCATTGCTTGGGTTATAAACTAATACAACCACTCTGGAAATCTGTCTGGCGATACCTCAGTAAATTGGATATAGTACTACCTGAAGATCCAGCTATTCCACTTCTGGTCATATACCCCAGAGACACTCCAATATACAACAAAGATACATGCACCACAATGTTCATAGCGGCTCTATTTACAATAGCCAGAAGCTGGAAAGAACCCAGATGTTTTTCAGTAGATGAATGGATACAAAAATTGTGGTATATTTACACGATGGAGTACTACTCAGCCATCAGAAACAATGACTTAACCAAATTCTTAAGAAAATGGTTGCATCTAGAGAATATCATCCTGAGTGAGATAACCCAGTCACAAAAGGACAGACATAATATGCAGTCACTGATAGTGGGATGCTAATCCCAGAGGCTCGAACTGCCCCAGAAACAACTCACAGACTGTGTGAAGTCCAAGAAAAAAACAAAACAAAACAAAACAAACAAAAAAAACTGTCATGCTCAGTCCTTCCATACCAAGAAAACATTGACTAATTCCTGGTTACATCCTGTTTTACATGTACTTTTTGCTCATTGTAACTAGTAAGACCTTAATGCAGAGTATCAAACCTTAAAAAAAAAAAAAAGAAAAAAAAAAAAAAAGCCAAGCACTGACACAATGGTATTTGTATACATTTATGCAAAAATGTTCAATTTTTTTCTTTAATCTTTGTTTTTTATATTTTAAACAACTTTATTTTACAAAACAAAGATAAATGTACAGATTTTAAACATTTTTTGCTTAAATTATACATTATTGTCAGTATTTATTTTTCAGATTTTAACATAATTTTACATAAAACTATATGAATATATTTTTTAGTCAGTACTTGATTTTTTTCAAGGTTTGACAGTATGCCTTGAAAACTTAATAGTTACAATGAGCATAAAGTACATGTAAAATAAAGTGTAACATGGAAATAGTTAAAGTTTTCTTGTTTTGTAAAATTTTTTTTGTTTTGTTTTGTTTTCTTTATTTCTTGGACTTCATACAGTCTGTGAGTTGTTTCTGGGGGAGTGCAAGCCTCTGGGGTTAGCATCCCACTATCAGTGACTGCATATTATGTCTGTTCTTTTGTGACTGGGTTATCTCACTCAGGATGATATTCTCTAGATGCAGCCATTTTCTTCAGAATTTGGTTAAGTCATTGTTTCTGGTGGCTGAGTAGTATTCCATTGTGTATATGTACCACAATTTTTGTATCCATTAATCTTCTAAAGGACATCTGGGTTCTTTCCAGCTTCTGGCTATTATAAATAGAGCCGCTTGAACATTGTGGTGCATATATCTTTGTTGTGTATTAAAGTGTCTCTGGGGTATATGCCCAGAAGTGGAATAGCTGGGTTTTCACTTAGTACTCTATCCAATTTTCTGAGGTATCGCCAGACTGATTTCCAGAGTGGTTGTATTAGTTTGCAACCCCACCAACAGTGGAGAAGTGTTCCTCTTTCTCCGCATCCTCGCCAGCATCTGCTGTCATCTGAGTTTTGGATCTTGGCCAATCTGACTTGTGTGAGGTGGAATCTTAGGGTTGTTTTGATTTGCATTTCCCTGATGGCTAAGGATGTCGAGCACTTCCTCAGATGTTTCTCGGCCATTCGGTGTTCCTCAACTGAGAATGTTTTGTTTAGCTCTGTACCCCATTTTTTAATAGGGTTATTTGATTCTCTGGTGTCTAGCTTTTTGAGTTTCTTGTATACCTTGGATATTAGGCCTCTATCTGATGTGGTGTTGGTAAAGATCTTTTCCCATTCTGTTGGTTGCCGTTTTGTTTTCTTGACAATGTCATTAGCCTTACAGAAACTTTGCAATCTCATTAAGTCCCATTTGTTAATCTTTGACCTTAGAGCTTGAGCCATTGGTGTTTTGTTCAGGAAATTTTCTCCTGTGCCTATGTGTTCTAAGGTTTTCCCTACTTTCTCATCTAATAGTTTCAGTGTATCTGGTTTAATGTGGACATCTTTGATCCACTTACACTTGAGCTTTGTACAAGGAGATAAGAAAGGGTCTATTTTCATTCTTTTGCATGCTGAGTGCCAGTTGGACCAGCACCATTTGTTGAATAGGCTGTCCTTTTTCCATTGAATGTTTACTGCGCCTTTGTCAAAAATCAGGTGACCATATACATGAGGGCTCATTTCTGGATCTTCTATTCTATTCCATTGATCCACATGCCTATTTCTGTACCAGTACCATGCAGTTTTCAGCACAATTGCCTTGTAATATAGCTTGAGGTCATGGATAGTGATTCCCGCAGATGTTTTCTTGTTGTTGAGGATGGATTGTGCTATTCTAGGTCTTTTGTTATTCCATATGAAATTGCACATTGATCTTTCCAATTCCATTAAGAACTTGGTTGGAATTTTGATGGGGACTGCATTGAATCTGTAGATTGCTTTTGGTAGGATGGCCATTTTTAAGATGTTGATTTTTCCAATCCATGAGCATGGGAGATCTTTCCATTTTCTGAGATCCTCCTCAATTTCTTTCTTTAGAGGTTTGAAGTTCTTGTTGTACAGATCCTTCACTTGCTTAGTTAGAGTCACACTAAGGTATTTCATAGTTTTTGTGACGATTGCGAAGGGTACCTTTTCCCTAATTTCTTTCTCCACATGTTTGTCCTTTGAGTATAGGAAGGCTACTGATTTGTTTGAGTTAATTTTGTATCCAGCCACTTTGCTGAACTTGTTTATCAGCTGTAGAAGTTCTCTGGTGGAATTTTTGTGGTCACTCAAGTACACTATCATGTCATCAGCAAAGAGTGATGTTTTTATCTCTTCCTTTCCAATTTGTATCCCCTTGATCTCCTTTTGCTGTCTAATAGCTCCAACCAGGACTTCCAGTACTATGTTGAATAGGTAGGGGGAGAGTGGGCAGCCTTGTCGAGTCCCTGATTTTAGTGGGATTTCTTCAAGTTTCCCGCCATTAAGTTTGATGTTGGCTGTTGGTTTGCTGTATATTGCTTTTATTATGTTTAAGTATGGACCTTGGATTCCTGTTTTTTCCAGGACTTTTAACATGAAGGGGTATTGGATTTTGTCAAATACTTTCTGAGCGTCTAGTGAGATGACCATGTGATTTTGGTCTTTGAGTTTGTTTATATGGTGGATTACGTTGATGGATTTCCTTATGTTAAACCATCCCTACATCCCAGGGATGAAGCCTACTTGGTCATGGCGAATGATCGTTTTGATGTGTTCTTGGATTCGGTTTGCAAGGATTTTGTTGAGTATTCTTGCATCAATGTTCATAAGTGAGATTGGTCTGAAGTTCTCTTTCCTTGTTGGGTCTTTGTGTGGTTTAGGTATGAGGGTTATTGTAGCCTCAAAAAATGAGTTGGGTAATATTCCATCTGATTCTATCTTTTGGAATAGTTTGAAGAGTATCGCTGTTATATCCCCAATAAATGTCTGATAAAATTCTGCACTGAACCGGTCTGGACCTGGGCTTTTTTTGGTAGGGAGGCTTTTGATGACTTCTTCTATTTCTTTAGGTGTTATAGGGTTATTTAGATGGTTTACTTGGACCTGGTTTAACTTTGGGATCTTGTATCTGTCTAGGAATTCGTCCATTTCCTCCAGATTTTCCAATTTTGTGGAGTATAAGTTTTTGTAGTAGGATCTGATGATTTCTTGAATTTCCTCAGTTTCAGTTGTTATGTCACCACTTTCCTTTCTGATTTTGTTAATTGGGATACTCTCCCTTTGCCCTCTAGTTAGTATGGCTAGGGGTTTATCAATCTTGTTGATTTTCTCAAAGAACCAACTCTTGGTTTTGTTGATTTTTTCAATGGTTCTTTTTGTTTCTGTTTGGTCTATTTCTGCCCTAATTTTGATTATTTCTTGTCGTCTACTCTTTTTGGGTATATTTGCTTCCTTTTGTTCTAGGGCTTTTAGCTGTGCTGTCAGGTTGCTGATGTAGGCTCTCTCCAGTTTCTTTTTGGAAGCACTTAGGGCTATGAGTTTTCCTCTCAATACTGCTTTCATTGCATCCCATAGGTTTGGGTATGTTGTGTTTTCATTTTCGTTGAATATTAGAAAATCCTTAATTTCTTTCTTTATTTCTTCTTTGACCCTGCTATCATTTTACAGAGCTTTGTTTAGTTTCCATGTGTATGTGGGTTTTTTGTTGTCTTTGTTTTTGTTAAAGACCAGTCGTAGACCATGGTGATCTGAGAGGATGCATGGGAGTATTTCAATCTTCTTATATCGATGGAGGCTCGTTCTGTGTCCAATTATGTGGTCAATTTTCAAGAAGGTGCCATGGGGTGGTGAGAAGAAGGTGTATTCTTTTACTTTAGGATAATATGTTCTATATATATCTATTAATTCTAGTTGGTTCAAAGTCTCTGCTAGTTTTGCAGTGTCCTTGTTCAGTTTCTGTTTCCATGATCTGTCCATTGGTGAGAGTGGGGTATTAAAGTCTCCCACTATTATTGTGTGGGGTGAGATGTATTTTTTGAGCTTTAGTAGGGTTTCTTTTATGAATGTGGGTGCTTTTTTATTTGGAGCATATATGTTAAGGATTGAGAGTTCCTCCTGACAGATTTCTCCGGTAATGAGTAAAAAGTGTCCTTCCTTATCTTTTTTGATAACTTTTGGTTGGAAATTTACTTTATTCGATATTAGAATAGCCACTCCAGCTTTCTTCTTGGAGCTGTTTGCTTGGATGTTTTTTTCCCACCCTTTTACTCTGAGATAGTGTCTGTCTCTGTCTCTGAGATGAGTTTTCTGTGTGCAGCAAAAGGCTGGATTTTGTTTATGTATCCAGTCTGATAGTCTATGTCTCTTTATTGGGGAGTTGAGTCCATTTATGTTAATAGATATCAAGGAATAGTTGTTTCTGTTTCCTGCCATTATTGCTTTTTTGGGTTGAGTTGTGTCTGTGTTTTTTTCTTCTTTTAGTTTTCTTGTTTAGGAGTTTTCTTGTTTTTACTAGGCTGTATTTTCCCTCATTGTATTGGGTTTTCCACCTATAATTCGTTGTAGTGCTGGGTTTGTGGTCAGATATTGTGTGAATTTTGATTTGTCTTGAAATATCTTCGTCTCTCCATCGATGGTGATTGATAGTTTTGCTGGGTATAGCAGCTTGGGCTGGCACTTGTGCTCTTTTAAGGAGTGCATGATTTCTGTCCAGGCTCTTCTAGCTTTCATAGTCTCTGTTGAGAAATCGGGTGTGAATCTGATTGGTCTGCCTTTATATGTTACCTGACCTTTTTCCCTTACTGCTTTTAGTATTCTTTCTTTGCTTTGGGCACTTGGTGTTTTGACTATTATGTGTCGGGAGGTATTTCTTTTCTGTTCCAACCTATTTGGAGTTCTGAAGGCTTCTTTTATGCTCGTGGTCATCTCATTCTTGAGGGTAGGGAAGTTTTCTTCTATGATTTTGTTGACGATATTTACTGTGCCTCTTAGTTGATACTCTTCTCCCTCTTCTATTCCTATTATCCTTAGGTTCACTCTTCTCATTGTGTCTTGGATTTCCTGGACATTTTGGGTTAGGAGCTTTTTGTTTTTTGCATCTTCTCTGGCTGTTTTGTCTATGTTTGCAAAGTTGTCTTCTGCCCCCGAGATTCTCTCTTCGATCTCTTGTAATCTATTGGAAATGCTTGCTTCTGTGACTGCTGATTTCTTTTTTTTGGTGTTCTGACTCTAGGGTTATCTCTTTTAGCGTTTTCTTTATTGTGTCAATTTCCATTTTAATTTCCCTCTTCCATTCCTTTATTTCTTTGGTTCTGTTTTCCTCTACTTCTTTGAGTTCTTTGAGTGTTTTTCTTTTTTCTTCTTTAAAAGCTTCTGAATCTTTTTGCTTTTCCTCCCTTTCTTGTTTACATATCTCTATCAGCATCTTGAGGTATGATTTCAGGTCTGTGTCTTCTTTTTCTGGAGTGTTTGCAATTCCGATGTTTGCTATTATGGGAGAGCTGGGTTCTGGTGTTGCTAGAGTGTCTTGGTTTCCTTGGGATATACTCTTTCGCTTTCCTCTTGCCATTTTGTTGTCAGTGATATGTTCTTGCCTTTCCCTTGTATCTGGTCTGTGTCCCTGGATATCCACTGGTCCAGGTGTCAGATGGGCCGAGCCCTGTTCTATGCCTCAGAGTCGTTGGGTGGGAACAGAAGTTCCAACGTTCTGTTTCTGGTCACTGGATCAGGCACGGGAGGGCAGGGCAAGGCAGGGTGTGCAGTTTCCTTGTGCACTCCGCAGAGATCTCTCTGCTCCCCGGCAGCCCAGGTCTCCCACCCACCAGTTGCTCAGCCTCTACGAGCCGCTGTTCCAGGTGGCAGATGGGCCAGGCTCAGCTCTGCGTCCTGAAGTCACCTCCGGGTGAAAACAGAAGTTCTAATTTTCTGTTCCCAATTGCTGGATCGGGCAAGGCAGGGCAGGGCAAGGCAGGGGGTGCACTTTCCGTGTGCACTTCGCAGAGATCTCTCTGCTCCCCGGCAGCCCAGGTGTCCCACCCACCAGTTGCTCAGCCTCTACGAGCCACCGTTCCGGGTGGCAGATGGGCCAGGCTCCGCTCTGCGTCCTGAAGTCGCCTCCGGGTGGAAACAGAAGTTCTAATTTTCTGTTCCCAATCGCTGGATTGGGCAAGGCAGGGCAGGGCAAGGCAGGGGGTGCACTTTCAGTGTGCACTCCGCAGAGATCTCTCTGCTCCCCTGCAACCTAGGTCTCCCACTCACCAGTTGTTCAGCCTTTAAGAGCTGCCGTTCTGGGTAGCAGATGGGCCGGGCTCCGCTCTGCGTCCTGAAGTCGCCTCTGGGTGGAAACAGAAGTTCTAATTATTTGTTCCCAGTCGCTGGGTCGGTCGGGCAAGGCAGGGCAGGGCAAGGCAGGGGGTGCACTTTCCGTGTGCACTCCGCAGAGATCTCTCTGCTCCCCGGCAGCCCAGGTCTCCCACCCACCAGTTGCTCAGCCTTTTTATCTTTGTTTTTTAAATTAAAGTTAAAAAAAAAAAGAGTTGTCTTGGTCATGGTGTCTGATCACGGCAATAAAATTCTAGCTAAGACAGAAGTTTGTACCAGATGTGGGGACAGGAAGCAAAAATTTTCCTAGAGGGTCATTAGGAGTGATAGTGAGTGAAACTATTTTATCTTCCACCCCTTGATTCCTGGACCCATGGATCCTGGCTGTGGCAGAAACTGTACCATATATCAGATGCTGATTCAAAACATATACTGCTTTCTGAAGAACTCTGCCCCAGCCCTTTATGCTGCTGCCACCTAAACTGATGCTGTAGCTCTGTCTTCAAAAGGTCATTCCATCTTTCTATCAGACCAGCTGCTTCATGATAATGGAAAATATGCTAAGTAAGACCAGTGGAGTCCATGATCGTGGGCCCATTGTTGATACGTCTTTGGCTATGAAATGAGTTTCTTGTTCAGGAGCAATACTGTGTGGAACACTATGACAATGGCTAAGGCATCCTGTAAGTCCACAAATGGTAGTTTTGGCAGAACCATTATGTGCTGGAAGGGCAAATCCATAACCAGTGTACGTATCTACGGTTTGTCAAACTGAATGAACAATCAGCTGATACTTTCTAGATACACACTTTAAAATAGTGGTTCTCAACCTGTGAGTCACAAACCCTTTGACAAACTTCAGTCTCCAAAAATACTAATATTACAATTTGGCAACCTGTGAGTCACAAACCCTTTGGCAAACTTCAGTCTCCAAAAATATTAATATTATAATTTATAACTGTAGCAAAATTAGTTATAAAATAGCAACAAAAATAATTTAGTTATTAGGGAGTCACCATAACATTAGGAACTGTATTAAAGGGTTGAACATGAGGAAAGTTGAGAGCCACTGATTTAGAAAGACCAGGAGTTTATCAAGGTGTGGTGACATGTATCCCATGAATTTTGTGGTCAGTTTTCCACTTTATCTATGCAGTAGAAAGGAAACATTTGACTGACTGAATAATTTTTCCCATAGAACACTCACAATTTTCTAAAAGGTGATTCTAAAAGGCAGTGGGGCAGGGTGAAGAGTATAATATTCTGTTCTTTGACTTTGAAATCATCTGAGCAAAGGTGATTTCAACCCAACTCATCCCTGGGTTAGAGTCTATCTACTGCAGCAAAAAGTGTTCTTTTTATACCGACGATGGTAGCTAGACAGACAAGCTAGCATCCTTAGCAAAGTCTAGGAAAACACATTAATGGATGTCTGAGTAACTCTCCTATTGCTGTGAAGACACTATGGCCAAGGAAATTTATAGAAGAAAGAGTTTACTGGGGCTTTCAGTTAAGAGGGTTGAAATATCCATGACCATCATGGTGGGAAACATGACAGGCTGGCATGGCACTGGAACAGTGGCTAAAAATTCACATCTTGTTTCACAAGCATTAGACATAGAGACACAAAGAATAGCATGGGCTTTTCAAACTCAAATCCTGCCCCCATTGACAAATCTCCTCCAACAAGGCCATACCTCCTAGTCCTTCCCAAACAGTTCCACCAAATTGAGTCTAAATATTCAAATTTATGAGGCTATTGGGGCAATCTCATTCAGAGCACCATAACAGAGAAACTCTTCCCAAGCTTTTAGTAAATAGCAACTTATAGCCACTGCAACTTACTTCAATCTGGTGTCTTCCAGGGAAGCAGACAGTAGAATAACCACAGCTACACATTCAGAGGTATTACTAGCATGGGCTACCTCTTCAGCTGCTTCAGATTAGGCTGGGAACCTGTCAATATTACTACCTCTCTGAATCATTCTGCTGTGATTAATTCTGCCTGTGGGCTCCTGAGGTATGTGATGTACCCCTGTATAGCAGCCTGTATCAATGCTTGCTTGACTACACCTTATTTACACATCTTTAGACACTATTACATTAGTCTCTAGAAGATAAGATTCAAGCCAGTTTCCAAATGGCCACTAACATATCAGGTAATGCATTTTACCTTCAAGGGTTTTTGATCTTTTCTGTGCCACTGGGCAATCTGCCAAGCTACAAACTTCTTTTTATAATTATTTATTTAAATAAATAAAAGGAACATAGAATACCAAAGAAAATCAAGCTTTTGAGATATTGGTAATTGTTAAAATATTTTTAAAACATATTTGCTATGCCTCTTTACTAATATATTAAAGGGCATGATTGTATATTCACAAATTAATTTAATACCAGGTTTATGGACTATTAAAGTTTCTAAGCAGTTACATCCAGGGAGCTTGTTCAGTGAGGAAAGACACTTGCCACCATTCTGATGACTTGAGTCTGAGTCCTGTAACCCACATAGTGGAAATAGAAAAGAGATTTCTTCCAAGGTGTCACCTGACCTCCATCCACATGTGCAGAAGAAAATAACTAAAAATAGTATTCTAAAATATTTGCAACAAAATGGTTTCTATTGGTAGAATAGTCATAGATCCTGCTAAAACCCACTGGGCTGTTTTCTGTTCGAATTGAAATGAAAAGAAATGATACATTTTGATTAGGGATTACTGAATATAGATGTGATTTTTCTCTCCAAATTTATTAACCCTTCCCCTGGAATTCAGTGTCTGAAACCTGGGTCAAACACCCTGTTCACACTACAAAGTCAGACGTTTCAGCTCATAATGCAGGAATGTGGCTCCAGTGAAACAGCAAACTGCCTGGGTGTCAACAGTAGCTGAGGAAAAAGTTAATTGTTGTAAAAAGAGCATGGAAATCCAATAAGCAAAGGGCTTGGAACAGAAATCAGATCTCTAGGTTAAGAACTGAGAATAAAAGGTTATGAAACTGAATAACGGCCCCAGAGAGTGATGGGAAGGCTGGGCCTACAGAGGAATGATGATGGCAATCACAGTGCGTTTCCCATATGCTTCCACTTCTTCCTTTCTTTCCTCCCCTTACCCCTAGATTCTTTAGAGAGAGGTCAGTAGACAAAATCTTTTAGAGGCTTCCCTCTAGTGGCTATTTAAACAGTTCAAGACCAGACCTCTTTAGGATCACTCAAAAGAAACAACAAAACACAGACAACGATTTGGTCAGTGTTGTGCTTCACAATAGTACTTTAAGTTATAAAATGTTAGATAATTAAAACATTATCAATACAAAAATGACTATAAATTGAGATATAAAAAGACACTACAAAGGTCATATTGCCAAGTAAGATGCATCCATTGGAGACCATATGCCTGATCCAAGCTCTATTATAACTTAAAGGATGCATGTAACAAGAAATCATAGACACAGGAGCTTGAGAAGTATCAGGGCTGCCTCTTGGGACTCTTTATTCCTGCATCAGAAAGCCACTGGCATGGGAAAATACATGTGTTTTCTCAAGAATGGTATGTGGCCACCTACTTATCCAGAAATAGTCAGAGTTCAGGAAACATCTGAAAGATCTCCACTTTATACTCTGGTATTTACATAATTTACAGGACATTTTCCAGAGAGCTGTGTCTCGTAAACCAGAGGACTCCAACATTGTTTACCTAAGAAATCCTAGACACCAAAGTACACTCTGCTAAAAGCATTCCATGGATAAGGACTCTCCTGCTAGCAAAAAGCATTCAGTTCACCAGGAGGCCTGCTATTAGTATCTTTATAAGATTAAATGGTTTGTTTATCATCTATCCAGTGTAGGAATGTGCCCTCCCCAGGAAAGAATGGACCATGAGTGGCTGATTCTAAAGTATTCTACACAGACTAGATCTTGGCATTTTTGTTCTGTTTTGAGTTTTTTTTTTTTTTTTTTTTTTAGGTACACAGTCTTGCCTTGTATTCCAGACTGACTTGGAACTTATGATAACTCTCCTGCTTCAACCTCTCAAGTACTGAGATTATAGGTGAGTGTCACCAGGCTATTAATACCTAGGTACTTTTAACCTGAAAATTAACATTGTCAAACATAAGACTTTGGAATGACAGCAGCATAAGGAGCCTCAAGTTATATATAAGAAATACAAAGAAACCAAAAGATTCCATGTTTAAAATGTTTTAAAATTCTGTTTTTTAAGATGGGGTTCTCAATAGGCAGCCCTAAAACTCAGTGTATAGACAAGGCTTACCTGAAAATTCTGCTGACCATCCTGCCTCTACCCATTAGGTGATGGGATTATAGACATGCCACTGTGTGTGTTTTAAGGATATTTTTAAATGTTCATTTCTGGACCTCAGACTGGGGGTATTGTTTTATAATTTATATTTTTCTTCAAGAACCATGCATTTTCTCTCACTGAATCTGGTTCATTTGTTTCCTGAAATTAAAGCATCCAAGGGAACGTATAAAGCACATTAGACAGAGAACAGGACTTAAAAGTAGGCTGATTTAGAATCAAACTCTTACTTGGCCGGAGCTTGCTCTGAAATATCAGACAAATGAGACTGTTTCCTCCACTAGAAACAGATTAGTACTCATCTCATAAGATCCTTGGACACCGCAGACACATGGACCACAGATCACACTTCTTTTGACACACTCTGATCAGGAGATGCCTGGAAGTTCAGGACACCACCCCACTACCTGCTTTCAGAAAGCCCCTCTCTCCCAGCCATGTCTGCAACGTTGTCCACCAGCCTTAGCCTGGAGTTGTTCAGATGTCCTGTCATTTCCAGAGTCAAAAGAAATAGAACAGGGTTTTGGAACCTCACATTCTGGCGACTAAGGGATGTGGCAGGGAATTCACCCTCTATTAGAGAAGTTTTGGTCAACAAAGGGGGGAGGGGATAGAGAAGAAACTCAGTGGTTGAAAAAAGAAGTAGAGGAAGGATGTGGGGAAACAATTTGCCTCCTGTTCTGTTACCATGTGGTCTGGCTTCTCCTAGACTTTCTAGAAGAGCCACACATGGTCTCACAGCACACCTAATGAGTAGACTGTCCAACACATAGTGAAGACCAGGACAGTGGCATCTCCAGGAAAATAGGGTCTCAGGGCTACACATTTACCATGTCTTGACTTTTGCTGTCCAAACCCAAACAATCAATATCATATAGTTAGTCATTTAATGGTAAAAGTGAACCTTGTATACATTATTATATAGTTATAAGTCACATTCCTACTTCATAGGTGAGTCTGAATATCGTGACTGAAGTACAAGTTATAACATCAAACAGACTGGAATCAGAATCCTGTGGTGGTTTGAATATGCTTGGCCCAGTGAGTGTCACTATTAGGAGGTGTGGCCTTGGTGGAATAAGTGTGGCCTTGATTAAGAAAGTGTGTCACTGTGTGGGTCAGCTTTGAGACCCTCCTCCTAGCCCCTAGGGAGTCCATATTCTCCTGGTTGCTTTCTGATCAAGATATAGAACTCAGCTCATGCAACCCAATGCCTGCCTGGATGCTGCCATGCTTCCTGCCATGATGATAATGGACTGAACTTCAGAACCTGTAAGCCAGCCATCTGTTGTCCTTTATAAAAGTTGGCTTGGTCATGGTGTCTCTTCACAGCCATCGAAACCCAAACTAAGACAAATCATTATCTCTATGATCAGAGAAAACTTTCTTCTGTGTCTCAAAATTCACCACATTAATATCTTAAATTAAATAATAAATGTGAACCCTTTAGTTCAAGAAGATTTTATATAATACAAATAAAATAGTCATAATAATAATAATAATAATTATTATTATTATTATTATTATTATTATTATTATTATTATTATTTAAAGTGCCATTTATTGCTTAGCATGATGAGACATGCCTGGAATCTAAGCATTTAGAATGTTGAGGCAGGAAAATCAAAGCTACCCTGTACTAAGCAGGGAAACTGGCTCAAAAATATTAGTAAACAAAAGGCACTTGTAATATATATTCTAATTTAAAATGATACTAACACATAACAATGTGGCAAGAAGATGTTAGTATGACATGGATGAATTTATTCAGGTAAAAGTTGTGTTCCAATGTTTGTGTGAGGTTCAGGAGAGGTCTCATTTCCTGTGTCACATGTCAGAGCAGTCATTACATGTGTCCCATGCTAACACATCAACTCAAAAAGGTGGATAGACACTGGCAACTAGAGTAGATAGCAAGGCAGCCTGAATCCTAGAGACACATCTGGATCTGATTCTCAAAAACCAGCTGTGGAGGCAGCAGATGGAGAAAACAAAATCTACCATCCTCCTCCACTGGGGCAGCAAAGCCTTGGCCAAGTTTAGTAGGATTCTGAAGATTCCTTTCCTAATTTATACAGTATAGTATCAGGTAGGGAAACTGAGGCAGTCACATCCTTTCCTTGGAGAAACCACCACCACAGTATTCAGAGGTACATTCGAATGTCCTTTTAGTCAACCAACTGGCATGTGACAAGGAAAGCATTTACTCACAGTTTGGAGAGACTGAGGCCACTAAGAAACATGCCTGGGTTGATTTGGGCTGGAAACTGAGGTTGAAGAAGAGGAAGTATTTTGTGGTTTAGATCAAATAATTAAGAGACTGGAAGGATGACAAATGGACCTGTTTCAGGTTAAGAGAAGCCAGTACACTTAATGAGAAGGGTACAAAGGCCAGAATCTGGGGATTCCTATGACCAAGTCATCCTAGAGAGCCTTTGTACCTCTTGTTTAAAGTAAGAACAGGAAAAGTTACAGAAGTAACCCTGAGATGTTGCCTCTTAGGACCTTGGGTCCGAATTATGCTAAGATCAATTTCCTGCCTAGGGTCATCTGAACTCACATCTATCCCGAATTATATGTACCCCCAAATTAATCTCTTAAGGAACTATGTATGACCCAGGAAAAAAGAGATTCTGTTATTCTTTATCTCCATGGAGAAGAAGTATATTGCAGAGCAAAACTTCAGTTTCTCTCTCCTCCCAACAAATACTTCAAACTGAGTATCATTTGCATCTTTTCTCATAAGCATCTCATCCATCTTGTGCCTTAACATGATGAGATGATGCTAGAGGACATTATTATTTCATGTTTCTATTCTGAGAAAGATGTCTCTCTTCAACTTAACTACTAGCTGACAAAAATAACGTTGAACATCTGCAAGAGATAAAACAACTTGAATCCAATTTCCTTTCACATAGATTAAGAGCCCCATTCTCCTGTCATTTATGTAGCATATAACTCAATTTTTTGCAATATTTAAATGAGAGGCTAGTTTTTCAGGTCTGTCAATGTGGATGACATAAATTTTTTATTTTGTCCCTTCCACTGATGCTATGGATATATGAGCCCCTGTCAAGATGTGGCAGATCACAAGAGATAGGGGACTCACACAGTAAAAGATAGGAAGACCAATAAAAGAGAGCAGCTATAAGAATAATCTCTTCTTTTGAGAAAACAAGTAAGTTCTACATACAGGGAGACGAGTCCTGTTGTTCTTGTGAGTGGAACCTGAGTCATCTACATCAATCAAATATTTCACGGTCTATAGTGTGTAAATAATTTGACAGTCAAGACCCCCATACACAGAGGTAACAGTCATCATTGAAATAAAAAGTCCTCTTATTGGTTCAAGTCAGTGAAAGGCCAAAAGCCAGCTATCATCAGATAGAGGTTGATCAGGGGTTAGTTCAGAGTCACCAGCATCTGTTTTTTTTTTTTTTTTTTTTTTTTGTTTTTTTTTTGTTTTTTTTTTGTTTTTTGTTTTTTGTTTTTTTTTTTTTTAATCTTTTGGATTGATTTCCTTTGTGTTGGTTTCATTATAACATATGGCTTATTCAAATAGGAGACAATTTACTACAGTATCTCCAGGCTCTTAGGTTCGTTAAGAAAAAAATCAGCTTCTTGAATCATTTTCAGGGTTAAGTTAGGAAAACATTTAAAGACTCTTAGGTCTTTAAATCAATGGCAATTTAATTCTGGAAATTGTGTGGGTGATAGAATGACTAAGAATGGAAAAAGAAAGAATGAAGCAGTTAGTAGAAGAGGACCAATACTGCCTTCAGGGTTGTCAAGCTGAAGGAAGAAGAAGAAGGTGTTGTACTATTATCAGACTGCAGAAGCATGTCAATATCAGAATCTAGACCATGACATGTATGTCATTCAAACACCAGTCATGGAGAAGACATAACTACTCACAAAGAAATGTTCAAAGCATGTCTTTTTCTACCTGCCCTCTGAGCTCTTCTCCATGTCTTTATGTGGATACACCCAGCTGGAAGTCAGTAAATGGAACAGCCTTGGAGATGTGGTTACTTATAATATAAGCATTCTGATAGGCAAGAGAGAGTCTGCACCTAAGACCACTTGTGATTATCTCTCATGGTTATCTTCAACCAGGATCTGTTGATTCTCCTTTCCCAAATTAACTACAAACCTCATAAGGACATTCTGAGGAGATCCCCATAACTTAGTGGAGTCTCTGATCTGTTTAGTGCCTGGGTAGCCTAAGTCAACACGCTGCTGAGAGTGACGTATTTCCCTTGATCCTATCATAAGGAATGCTTATCCGTTACATATGGACGTAGAAGATGGTGACCGAAATCTCTGTTCTTGGTGGAAATACCACTAATGGGAAATATGGTCCTAAATGCTTCTACAGAGAAGAACTTTCAGCCAGTAGAGGCTGATATGATTTCAGACTTGGACAATAGGAGGTTCTAGACCAGTGAAGAGCTGTGGGAATGAGTATATAAGCAGTATGCCATCTATAAGAATGAGGTGGTACATGGATCTAGAAGTAGCTGGGTACAAAGAACTGAACAAAGACAGATAAGAGACAGGACTCTCATTACCAATGAATATGGAAAATGAGAAGTCTATCAGAATGTAATTGGAGATACCCATCTTAATTAAACATATAGATCAAAGTCTACAAAAATAACTACATCGTGTGTGTCTGTGCATGTGTGTGTGTGTGTGTGTGTGTACACCCCTGTGCAAGTGCACACAGGCATATGTTACTCACCTATTATCTGGCTATGTGTCTATTGACATCTCTACTAGCAATAACACTGGTCCCCACATCTTGGTTTGTAAACATCATTTGATTTTTCATGAAAAGAAACCAGGGGTACTTGGGGAAATGGCTGGTTTCAGTTATAGAGGTCTCGAACATGAAAAGCATACGATGATCTCAGAATATTGTGCATCTGAATGTAAATTCCCAAAGAATGATAGAGATGTGATGAAACAAAGAACTCAAACTGAAGAAGCTTCCTGAGACCCGAGTATAAGAGAAATTGAGCACGAGTATAAGTAAAGTTGATACAACAGTGAACAAAATAGGAGTCTAGGGCTCCAAACAAATAAATACATATGTCCATAAACAGCAGAATAAGGTAAAAATGTACTTTGTGGGAGCTTGGCACCTGGTGACTGTCAGAGAGACAATGAATTTAGACACTATTGTGTGGGCATTGGATACCCAGCAAAGTAGCATCTTACTAAGTTACTACAAAGTCTTCGTCTCTGAATGTTTAAGCCAGTGAGTGAAAAAGTGATGAGACACAGGATGTTTCCACAGTCTGAATATAGAAGAAAGCCAAAGACAGATGGAGCAAACAGCAGCTGAACTGAGTGAGAAGGTTAACATAACCAACAATAGAGCAAATCAAAGGCATGTACACCCTGACTCTCTCGTGATAGTCTTCAAAGAAACCTCATTATGCAAATGTAATCTTGAGGAGATATCAGACAAAAGCAAACTTAAGGACGTTATACAGAGCAACTAGGTTTGTCATTTCCAAAATAACAAAGCTGTGACAGGCACAGAAAGACCAAAAACTCCTTTAAGTTGAAATAAACTAAAAGAAATGACAACTTGATACAATATGAGATTTGAGGTTGGGCTCTTGACCCATAAAAGTCGTTATAGTGAAAAGAGATATATGGTGGCATAAAATCGGTGCCAAAATCTACTTTCGTGGGTACACTCTGGCTCTATGGAAGGATGTCTACTATTTATTAAGTCTATATGAAGTGAGTGGGGACAAGGGATAATCAATTCTCAATTTACTGAATAAAAAGAAATATGTGTCCAAAGGTGTGTATGTGTAAAAGTGTGTGTGCAAGTATGTATGTGTATATGTGTGTATGTGTGTGTACATGTGTGTATATGTGTATACATGTGTGTGTACGTATGTGTGTGTAGAAAGAAAGAATAGACGATAAGATACTAGTTTGCCATGAGAATCAAATGTCTACAGTTCTCTTTTAGTGCTGAACCTCTCTGCCCTTTGTTAACTTTTTAAAGAATCCAGTGGTAAAAATCTCCTGGATGCTTGGCCTCCATCTTGCAAATACTTTTTTATACACCTGTAGCTCACTCTTTCTCTTGATGCTCATCTGTCTTTATAGGACTAGGATCCTACCTGTGACTGGGTGTACCAGCCATACTGGTATGCAGGAGGAGACACTAGCCTTGAGGTTACCAAAATGTTATGTGATTTGTAAAATACTTTTTAAGAAAATGAGTACGAAATTTTAAATTCCAATTTAGAAGGGTTTGAGTGTGACTATGTGTCATAAGAGCAAATAACTTGTATGATGCTAAGACGGATTCTACACTTGGCACAGGTAGAATGGGCTGGGCAAACAAAAATGCTTTGTTTCTTTCCTTGTTTTTGGATCTTTCTCACCAACTAAGAAAAATCTGTAAACGTTTTGAGTTCCGATGCAGAGGGGTGGGAAACAATGTGCCAACTCTCCTGCCTTTAGTGCTCTCAACCAGAAGTCACTCTTAGCAAATGGATCAGAAAACAGCTTAGCCATCTTCCAGATGGAAAGACATAAATCTCAAGAAAGAATGACAGGAGGATCTACCACGTGGCCAGGGCTTCTTTCTACTAATTCCTGTTTCACCCAAAAAACGTTTTGTGATCCTAAGTCTATAGATCAATAAAACGGGTATATTAATCAAATACTTTGTGATAGTAAATCATGAATAGATGCTTCTGAAACATTTATTTGATACATACAATTTTACTACTTACTAAAGATGAGAGCACATTTACATTCTTATGGGATGTATGTGTTGATTTTTATATAAAGAAATAATCTCGTTTGAGTGTTTTCACACATGGGACAGAGCACCTTCAACATTTTTCAGAGATGACCAATACTTGGATCCTATAATTACCAATTCTGAGGTCATCACTTTGTGTAAATATATGGTATAAAATGAAAGACGCATGTTTAGGATCAATTCAGCAATTGGTGAAAATTATGTTTTAATTTTGAGCTAAAATGCATTTAAATTTTTTTTATTTTTTATAAAACTCAACTAGAGAACTTAAACATCAACTTTTAAAATCAGCTATTCAAATATAATGCAATGTAAACAAACACTAACTAGACACAGGGTGAGCAATGGCGGCAAGAAGACACTAAAGTTCTTTTTGTTTTCTATAATGAAGTCTGTGTGTCTCTAGAAGAGCAGACTACTGAATGGAAAAACACTGGTTTCTAACATACCGTATCCTTGAATCTGAGTCAAGGTGTTTGAGACAGTGTTCTTTAGAGTGCCTACACTGTGTGCACAGAACCAAGGCTGAAGTAGAGTCACATGACACAACCCAGAGGAACCCCACCAGAAATAGTTCAGAGTCATGTGCATCTTCATCCTAGCCTGCATGCCAAGGTTGAGAAGACAGCTGTCCACATGCCTTCCTCTCCAGCTCTCCCCTTCACATGACAACAGGCCAAGAGAGGTCCTCATCTACTCAAAGAGAATATGTTGTTTGTTGTGTATGGAGGTGGGGTGGGGAATAGAACTGAATAGACGGGGGAATGTAACTTGGGAGTCACACTAGAAATACTGTTCCTTCCACCAAGCACTTCACCCAGATGAAGCTTTCTTCACTTTTATGTCACAACTCATCACAGAACTGAGACAGCTCATAATATTATCCATCACGCTATAATAGTGTCCTTGGATGCTACAAAAGAACACATGTGGGTATATTGCCAGTTTGTTATTTTTAGTTCAGGAAAAATTTGACTATGGGGAGAAATTTCAAGAAAATCACCCAGCCTCCAGCCTATACACAGAGTGCCAACAGCACATCTGTCAGCAAGAACCGCCAGTTACTTCATCAGATCTACGCAGGTGACCAAGGCATGCTTCCTGGCCTTTGCTTATCCCAGCAGACAGCACCCACAGCAGTAGGTTTTCTCCCCAGAGCTTCTGCATCTGCCTGAACTCCTCCAGTCTCTTAGCCAGAAGTACCACCGCTTTTGATAGTCACATTCCTGGCTTCTTATTCTCCACGATTCATGGAAATATCAACTCCACATGGATGTCTTTCCAGTCATCAGAGTCATGCCCATTCCTAACAGTCACTCTCTGTCACCTGACCCTATTGATTAAGGTCATAAAACACACTATTACACAAAGAATCTTGCTTCTGGTATCCTCCACACCAAAGTGCAGACTTTGTCCTGTTCATTATGGCATTTCTACCCAGCATATGGCCAGGCACACAGTGGATTCCCAGATCACTGATAATCTAACAACCACATTGAAAAAAGAAAAGCAGAGAAACATAGAGAGTTGTTAGCCAGCAGGCCCTTAGTTTCTTTTCTTTTCTTTTTTTTTTTTTTTTGTGGGTGCAGCCGAACTTTATTGATGGTATTCAAAAAAGTAGGTAGGGCTCCCTAGGTCCCTTCTGCTATTATGGGGGTCTGGGATGAAAATTGTGAAGGAGATGCTCAGTGTTGGGGGCCGAGCTGGGATGGGACACCTCAGCAACTGAAGGCCTCTCTCTCTTGCTCTCAGTGTCCTTGCTGGGAGGTAGGTGGTCCCAGGTTTTTTACTCCTTAAAAACCATGTAAGCCATGAGGTCCACCACCCTGTTGCTGTACCCATATTCATTGTCATACCAGAAAATGAGCTTCACAAAATTGTCATTGAGAGCAATGCCAGCTGTGGCCTCAAAAGTGGAAGAATGGGAGTTGCTGTTGACATCGCAGTAGCCAACCTGGTCCTCAGTGTAGCCCAGGATACCCTTTAGTGGGCCCTCAGCTGCCTGATTCACCATCTTCTTGATGTTGTCATGGATGACCTTAAGCCTGGGGTCGGTGGTGCAGGGTGGACTGCTGACAATCTTGAGTGAGTTTTCATATTTCTCATGGTTCACACCCATCACAAACATGGGGCATTGGCCGAAGGGGCAAAGATGATGACCCTTTTGGTCCCACCCTTCAAGTGGGCCCTGGGCTTCTCCATGGTGGTGAAAATGCCACTAGAGTCCCCAACATACTCAGCATCAGCACCACCCCATTTGATGTTAGCGGGATCCCGCTCCTGGAAGATGGTGATGAGCTTCCTGTTGATGAAAAGCTTCCCATGCTCAGTCTTGACTGTGACATTGCGTTTGCCATACATAGAGTCATACTGGAACATGTAGACCATGTGGTTGAGGTCAATGAAGGGGTTGTTGATGGAAACAATCTCCACTTAGCCAGATCCTGAGCAGAAAGTAGCCCTGGTAACCAGGCGCCCAATATGGCCAAATCTGTTTACACTGACCTTCACCATCTTGTCTACGGGATGAGGCTGGCACTGCACAAGAAGATGTAGTTGTCTCTGGAACAGCGTGGAGCAGAGAGCTCATGTGAGCTTTCTAACAGCATCCTTTTGCCTCTATTGTTAAACCTCCTTTTATATGTTATACAGGCTTACTATACTGAGATAATCTTTTAGATAAATCACTTGTGTTAGATCAGTGGTCCATAACCTTCCTAACGCTACAGCCCATTAATACAGTTCTTCATGTTGTGGCGACTCCCAACCATAAAATTATTTTCACTGCTATTTGACAACTGTCATTTTGCTACTGTGATGGATGAAAACATAAATATCTTTGTTTTCTGATGATCTTAAGTGACCCCTGAGAAAGGGGCGACCCACAGGTTGAGAAGCACTGTGCTAGAGACTTCACCACTTCTCAGTGGTTGTTGTTTGTGTTTTAGAAACCATACCTACTCCTAGCTGAAAAGACAAAAGCTCATTGCTGCTGGAGTCCTCAAGAGAAAATGTATACAACCAGTTACATAAATTGACTACGGTTGAAATCTGTCTGTCTCCAAAAAGCATCATTCAGGCTCCAAGGATCCTACATGCTGTGATCATGATCTATCTGTGTATACTGAGGAGAACAGCATAAGGAGAGGACTGAGACCAGAGACAGTTCAACACACTTAGTTAAAGCTCCTAATGATGCTAATTACCCTCCGCAGGGGATGGGGTAGTCCTCACCTAAGTTAGAGGTGCCCTGAATTTTTACTCCTCACTCCTTGTGTTTCTAGCCCTCCAGACAAGCTAAGCCATTTGTTTCTCTTCTAAAGAACAGTGACTGACCATGGTTGGCTGTGGAAGGTCACTCTTTTCTTAAAAGCTACTGCAGCTGTCAAAGTTTGCAACTCTCCACTGTGGTGCCTAACACGGTGTCCCGTGGTTCCTTCCATGATCCTTTTGCAAGGGAGCAACACTTCTGCATCCTGCAAAGGCTGCCATTGAGATTTTTCTGGATCTATAATGCCCTCCAGGGAAATCTGTGGCTTGGAAGTGAACTGTGAGGGCTTCAGACAGATACTGTGTTTTAAGTACATTTAGTCAATAGTCGGATATTTCTGTCTAAAGCCTTGAGTTGGTTGGAGCCTTACAAAAACTTCATATACTTGTGACAGTGACTTAGAGGCTGTCCTTGCTGAGAAGCACTCGCTGTTCAGGCAAGGTGAGACCCCAAGTATCTTCTTCCTTCTTATGTGCTCATTACTTTCAGTCAGCCCCTGCTCAGCTCTGAGCTCAGGCATGCCCCTCTCTTAATGGATTCCCTCCAGGAACTGATGGTGCAAGGCTGACTGGCCTTGCATTTATCCACCTTTCCCACCCACAAAGCTGAAGACACAATGGTAAGAATGACTACAGCATTTCAAGTCAGCTTTTATAGCATCCTCTTCCAGGCACCTAAAAATGTGTCTAAGCATCCTAACTCTGCAGTCGCCTTGGAGTTCAGGACATGACAGCCTAAACACAGATCGTAAAGAGCAGGCTTTGCTGAATAGGAACAACTGCCCTGTGCTGGGAATTGGGGCTATATCCCAAGCATAAGACTTCCTAATGGAAGCCAGATTGTCCCCCAACTGATAAGGGCTTCCCTGGGAAGCCTAACTACCTTCCCTAACTACCTTTATGAAACAGGCCTAAGATAACAATCAACCAGACCACAGTTCGGCCAAGACTGTTGATAGTACATCACTAATCATGACCCCTGCTCAGTCTCCCTCAGAGATCTTTAAACAGAGAGACTATGACAGTTTTCCCAGGGTGGGCTGAGATAGTCTTCATCTTCCTAGCGAGGCCATGCTGATGAAGATCTTTTCTTTCCTCTGTGAAGCAGCTGGACCTGACCTGCCAGAGCTCTCACAATGTGAACCCAGGTACATTTCAGTTACTACTATCAAAGTCTCAAATGTTTCCGAGCAAATTTATTGCTCCCTTGCTACTTCTTTCCAGTTGTTATTTTACATGAATTGTGGGTGGTGCAGATATTTTAACAATTTAGACTTTGATTTAAAAAAAAATATTCAGATGGATCCGTGACTGAATTTGGCAAAGGATTAACATTGCCCCTAGATAGTGTGTGATGTGTAAAGGGTTTATGTGTCCCTTTTAGGAAAAACAATAAAAGTATCTTCATACCTAAGAAGGGCATTTGATTCTTTTTAGAGAAGAATATAGTGAGTTTATTATTGAACACTACAGAAGTTCAAGTTTCATCTCAAAGAGCAGCGATTGTCTAACTGTAGGGATAATGAAACTATCATATCTATCAACACACACACACACACACACTTCTTTTATTCGCTTGTTCATCAGTCTGTTTGTTCAGCTCCACACACACACACACACACACACTTTTATATTGGAGCAAGCCACATTTCCCCTTTTACACAGCTTGCCAATAGAAGATGCTAGAGAGGGATTAGGAACTTGTTTCTTCCTATTGCTTCCTGGCTGCTCTATCTACCTGCTCCATCCCTGATCCTTCATCCCTGGCAGCAGAAGCCAATTCTACCAGCAGTCATCCCTCTTTAGTGTCCTCCCAGACTGCCAGCCTCATCACATACCACTTAGCAGTACCAGTCACTGGCAGCCAGAGCCAGCAGCTGAACCCCTGAACCCTGCTCCCTACTGTCCCCATCTCAAACTTCTGAGATGTCAGTGCTAGCCAATGATTTGTCTCCCGTGTCTTGATATAAACAGCAGCTAGGAGAGGCCCCTACCTCTCCTAGTTGGGACTAGGAGTCCCAACTCCACAGGGCCTTTCTAAGAGTATCTAGGTTCTTAGAACCACAGTCGCCTTCCAGAAGTCATTGCCTATGAGTTGATTGGCCATCCCTTTCATGATTTTTACTAAGGCAACACTTAAATTTTCTCCACCAGTACAGCTGGCATGGCTTCCATCTATTAGACTGTTTCCTGGGTACAATGGGGTCACCTATGATAAAAAAGAGTTCATCAGCTTAAGAATTATTTAATAATTAAATAACTTCAGGCATCACTGGGTTAAGCAAGGTTAAGAAAGGACTTCCCAGAGCCCATGCAAATGCTGCTGTGCATTGAGGGTTTACAGACGAAGGGCATCACTCAGACTAATTGAGCATCATGCTTAGTATAAAATATGTCATGAGATTCATATTCCACAGAACAAATGTTCACAAATGCTGGGTTCAAACAACAGACCCTTGACCTCCCAAGAAATTTTATCTATGTGGTACCTTGCTGAGTTTAAGGCACTTTAGAAAAACAAAAATCTGATAGGTACTTTATACATTTTTTTCCAGGTTAGCTTATTCTCCTCCTAAGACATAGCAGAAAAAGAGTACAAGAGATTATTTTAAAAAAGAAAGCACTAACATTGAAGTTTCAATCCAGATCAACAGCTTTTTAAAAAAATCATGAGGTATAATGCTACATTCAGGTAACAATTCTAACCTAACGAATTAGTGAACTTTGTTTCTCTTTGTAGCAATGTATTATTCCTACTAATTAGTGAGAATTCCATTCCATCTTCTCATCCCGCTAACCATAGCAATAACCCTCCAGTGTCCTACCACCGTGAGTGTAATGGACTGAGAAAATCTTACTTTCTTTTTATCCCTTAAAGCATTTAAATGTTTACATTTTTTAACCTCAAGGGCAATTTGAAGTATAAAGAATGCCAAGTCTGTGTGAAAATGAAGTAGAAAGCATTAGAAATTACCTAGTGAACACGGCTATTTTTGGTCCTCTGTTACCCTTGCTCTTTCATCTCCAGTGTCTCCTTTGATACTTATTCAGGGCCTGCTCATTTTTGAAGACATAGCTCAGGTGGGATTCTTACTAAGGAATCCTGTCCAACTGCTGTGATTCATCAGTCTCTTCCTTCTCTGCACTTCTAATTTGGATCTGCCAATAGCTATCTTTGGATTACTATGGTAAACTTCAGTACTATGTGTTCAAGTACACCACAGATGCTTTGGCTGCAAAGGACACTGTATCTAGTAATCACACCATCAAAACACGATCTGTAGGGAAATTTACTTTTAATTTCTGAATTTCCCTGTATTGTATATATTTGATATACAGTATTCATAGTGATGGAAAGAATTTCATGGGAACTCAAATTTCCCAGACCCCAGGGAGTTTTAAAGGCTAGGTGAGCACCTGCTTATTTTAGAACTTGGTGCCTTGCCTGTAACAAACACACATCTAATGGTAGTTGTTGGTGATAATAATGATCATAGAATCAGAATATTTGAGATTCCATCTAGAATCTTAAGTGGCTTAGATAAAAGGTGTGCTTGATTGAACAATATCTAAGTTACAACAGTAGAAAATTAGAATGAGTAGTACGTAATGTGGAAAGAACACTAACTTGGACTCAGCCATAATGTGGCTCTAAAAAGTCCTTGCTTACTGTGTGACTTTGGGCAAATAGATTCACAGATCATTTAATGGCAAAGCAATGTCATCATTGTGCACAGACACAGAGTGTTCTTAAGTAACAATGGCTGCACTGTGACTAGACAATACGAAACCTTCTTATATGCAGTCTTCTTATGGTAAAAATAAAAATGATCTGGGCTATCAGTTTCCACACATTCTCACTCCACTCAGAGCCTCAGGCCACTGAGCTGGAATCGCTCATCCTGGCTGTTTCTCTACCATGCTGTGTGTGAGCTGCCCCCTCCCAGCTGTCTCCCTGCCAGCCGGGAACTTTGCTCACATTCCCCACAGCCTGGTAAAAAAATAACTCAACAATCAATAATTTATCAACAAGATTTATATGTTAAACTCTCGATCCACAATATATCCACACAATAAGCTTGCAACCAGTTGACAAATATATAAAGCACCCACCTAGATAAGACAAACTGACCTATAGAAACCCTTGAAAATATTCGTATCTACCTATTACCAATTAAAATCACGTGGTTTTATATAAAGAGGTCTATATCCTCTTTCACCAGCTCCATTTTGATTCTCCTCACTTTCTCTCCTCCTCTTTCCTTCCGAGACTCTTCCCTGCTCACTGTTCCTTCTCATCAAATGATAGACTGGACTTTCCTTGTTACATAATGACATCATCCTACACATCACCCTTTCTGTTTAATTAAAACAAACCTTTCATCAAATATGAGCTGTGTACAACTATTACCATTAGAAAATCATCTAAACAACCATGCTTTCTCCGTGTTAATTAGTTAATTAATTTAATCTCATAGTAGGCTATGAGACTAAATAGTCTTCAACTTCATCAGAAATCTAAGAATGACCAAATATCTATAAACATAGGAAGCCTAACATAGCTTCCAGAAATGAAACAGGTTGTAGAGACAAATCTAGCACAGTCCCCTATTAGCAACAAGTAAGAGCAAGTCTTTAGCCTTCTGGTCCAATATCAACTGAAAGACCTTTGTACTGCAGAAATATAGAAGGGTTGATAATTCTGGCTCGGCAAAAATTATCAGTCATCTATTCTGCATAATGTGTCTCATTTTGGACCATATTAGTCTGTACGAGAAATAGGTAGTTTCTTCCCAGTGGTTGCCTAGCCACAAAGTATACCTCACCTGGAAGTAGAGAAGTTCAATTTCTTCATTAAATCCACCAAAGGGGAACTGATAGGAGCAGATATGTCTCAACAAAAGATAAATAACAACAAATGTCATAATTTGCTGATTTCTGACTTTTTTGAAAACCATCTATCTGCATAAGGTAATCCGGACTGTCGTTCGTTAAATATTCTCAGCTATTTCTGATGAGAATATTTTTAAAATGTCCTAATGGTGAACTAGGAGCCATGACTTTGTTATTTGATCTCTAATTGCCATGTTTAATCAACTCAGAAGTTTGTAATCGCATCAATAGAAGGACTAGGTCCAAACTGTTACTTTAAAATTTTTTGTAACAAGTAAGTTCTATACCAATGTAAAGATTATAACTTCAACTTTGTATCAGTTACAAAGATTTCTATTAATATATGACTTTAGTTTAGTTGCCAAAAGAGATTATGGCTGTACAAATCAATCTAGCTAATTCTTCCTTGTTAAATTATGAGCATTTCTAAATTTCTCATAAAAACCTTAGAATAACCACCTTCAGCCTGCTGAAAGTCCAGGGAATCAGGGCTCTCTTTCCTGTACTTTTCCCCACCTACCTACCCTTCCTTCTTATTCAGTGATAGGCTGGATCTGCCTTGTTGCATAATGACATCATCCTAAACAGTCCAGCATTGACCAAAACATTGTTTTGGGGCATTTGAAAGGATCCGATTTCCCTGAAATCAATATCCTTGTTTATAGAATAAAGATGACTTGGACAAAGAGGTACATGACTGTATTCCCAGTACTTGGGAAGTAGAGGCAGAAGGATCTGGAGTTCAAGGATAGGCTTGACTACACTTGAGTACTTGGTGTGGTTACTGATCACATAAAATCAAGTGTTGGTATTTGATACATAGTAAGTGATCTACAACAAGCAACCACAGTTGCTATTACTACTGCTGCTACTTAGAATGAGTTTACAGTCAGGTATGCAAAATAGACTGCCATCTACCGAGAGGGAAGACATTCACCTGCCTGAAACAGAATTAGTTCCTACACATTATAAGAATTGCTACTTACTAAGGCACTCAATTCATCAATCTCCCAGCATTATTTACTACTTAATGAGGATTTTTTTTCAGCTCAGGTAGCTTAATAATACACTAACTACTCCCGTAGCAATAATTTCCATCTGGGTATCAGAGTGTCCTAGATGTACCAATGCAGAAATAAATAAAATGTCCACAAGCTTGTCCTTTAATGGGCTTGAAACTTTGTATAATTGCTTGAGAAAAAGCAGAAAGTGGAGGCTAAGTAAAGAATCACCAGGGTCACTAAACTACAGCAGTGACAGAACCAGTGGACAACAGTCAGGTCTGACTACCGACAGAAACAAGGTAAGAAACTAAAGGTTTCTTTAATCTCATGGTTTAAGGGGACCCAGTCCACTCCATTGAAGAAGGCACATCAACTAGAATGCCATAAACAGGACACTTTTGGCATCCATTATCATGTCCTGCAGGACTTAGAAGCAGAAAGCTTGGGCCGGCGCATGACCATGTTATAAACCTCAAGATTCATCCTTAATAACTCGCTTTCTCCAGCTACACTTCATGTCTTAAAGGTTCTAAAATCTCCCATAACTACATACAACACGAGCTGAAGACCAAGTTTTCAAACACATAAACCTACATTGATGCCATATTATTCTGTCCCTGTCTCCATAGGCTAGTAGCCATCTTAAAATGGAGAATTCATCCAAGCTAATATTGTATCTCCATAGTTTTAACAATTTCAACATATTTCAGAAGACTTTCCTATCCAGAATAGCAGATAAGTTTTAAATTCCACAAAATATTGTGTGGCATCTGTCTATTTCACACAGAATAGAAAAATTAGCAGTGTCAGGGAAAAACAGTCTGCTACCTACACTGACTAGCAGACCAGGAAGTGTGATTCATCCTTCTGAATATGTGAAAGTTTCTTCTGAAATAATATGGAACTTATCTACTAAGTTAGTTTTGTTGATGTTGAGTTGTTGTTATTGTTATTGTTGTTGTTTTTCTTCTTCCTCTTTCTCTTCTTTTTCTTCATCTTCTGTTGTTTATATAATACACATAGACACGTGTACATAAAAAGAAAACCAAATAAAATTTTAAAGTAAAGGTAAATTGTAGATCTGTTTTAAAGAATGCTTTCATTCATTAAAAGAATGGAGAGGCTGTTCAGTAGTTAAGGGCATGTATTGGTCTTCAGAGAACTGTTCTCAGTACCTCTGTCAAACAGCTCACAGCCACCTATAACTCTAGTTCCGGAGGATTCAGTGTCCACTATGTTCCATGGGCATGTACATGGTGAACTTAAACTTACACAGGCACATGCATACACACACACACACACACACACACACACACACACAAATGAACAAATCTTTAAACAATTAGCTGTTATAAAGTCAGCATTGGTGAAACTTACCAGTGGCAAGGAAACAACAGCTGGGTGATTAAACAGGCCTGGGTGGACCTGTATTTGGCCTTACTCTCCTACCCATTAATTTTGGAAGTTTCTACACTAGAAAAACACTGTAGAAATATCTGCCATTGGAAAGTATTGATAAGTCACCTTTTCAGTAATCCCTTCTCAATTCATCCACACTAGCTAAGATTTAGCAGAGTTTCTCAAAAACTTTGAAGTCTGATTTAAATACACTTACACCCTCATAATTTGTCTTGCTTCCCCTCTGACTCCACCATATAAATTCAACCTTCCCACTCCCACTTTATTTGGGCTGTATCTCTATGTTGGGAAACTCAGGGTGATTGTGCCTACTTTAAGCCATTTCTTTCTTTTACCCAGAAGATTATCAAGTAATGGTTTCAAATTGAAGTTAATAACCTGACATGTTTTTTAATTTATGAGCATGTGGCATCTGATGAGAAGTGATCAAATTTTATGATCTACGTCTGCGTTTGCAGTATATTGACACAGAGTTTGCGTATTTGGCTTCCTAAAATGGATTTAATATGGACAGATTAGCTGGCCATTTATGAAGGCAACTACCCAATAGTTACAGAGCCCCTCCTAATCCCTCCAATATCCCCTCAATATTAAGGCTGAGTCAAGGCTGTGTGTGCCCTCCATCAGAATAATAACAGCAACAATTCTTCATATTTGTATAATGCTTAATATTTTTTCAAAGCACTGTTGTTAAATGTCATACCCTCCCCATCCGAGTGCGATGATAGGAAACTGAGAAGAATTCCATTTTCTTCATTAAAATAAAGCAAGAAAATGTTAATGCCAGAGAAAACAGAGCTTCCAGGCCAAAGTCCATATTCATTAGCAGAACACTGCTAAGAATTGCTGAGCTGCAGGTTGCACTGGGTACCGTGGACAGTCGGACTGTCTAGTTACCTCTTCTCGGCTTCTCCAGAGAGCATGGCTGCTCTTCTCTTTAGCTCTCCTCCATTGATACAGTAGTCACCGGTCAGGGGCAGAACATGAGACGCAGCATGCTGCTGTTATCTCCTCAGTGGGCCCTGCCTGTTATGATCAGTGTTACCTGACAAAGACCTCTGACTGCCCTCCAGGTTGGAAATCTCACCTCTGATTCAGCTGTTCTCAACACAATCATCCCAGAAGTGCAAGATGCACCCCCACCCCCAGTCAGAATACACATAACCTGCTAAGTGGCTCTGGGACATCCCCACATCTTCAAGATCTGACACACCTAATTCCCTTCAATCACAGCTTTGCTGAGGTCCTGCCACCTGTGAAAGCAGTCACAACAGGCTCTGTTGGCAGAACCAGAGTCTTCAGGACTCTGTGAAGCGTGGTGAATAAGAACAGGAAGCAGGTCAGCTCCTGTAATGTTCCCAAAGCATTCTTCTGATCCTCCTATCAGGGCCTCACACTGTGGGTGTGACTGCTCCCCAGCTCCAGAGACGGAAAGTGCATTTGGGTATCTGTGTTCTTGGCCTTGCAATCCCCAAAGTGTCCCCAGGCTGTGGCACTTCTTCAAAACCCTATGTCTTGTTTCCAGATAGCTCCTCCACTATTAATGCTTTACAGAATCTCTGGGACTGTGGAATCCTGCTGTTTCCTCAACAGCTACATGAGTGTGCCTAGAAAAAGTCCCGAGTACCTGATCATGAGCAAATGCACTGTACACCTATATTCCCAACAGATCTGGTCACTGACACTAGCTCGTACCAGAATCCTCCTCTCAGCCTTCTCTGCACTCTGAAACTGGGCATAGCATGGGTCTGTCCCATAAATAGAAAGCAGAAGTCATGCTGGTACTTCCAGGGACACTCTCGGTGCCAGAGGGTAATTCATCACACCCCCAACCCATGTCTACAATGATGCTGAACATATATGTTGAGACAAAGCCTCCATCAGACTGGCTTTGGATTACTATGATGAACCAATGACCTGACCAACTACCAGAGAACACATATCATGAATAAGAAACAGAGCCATATTGTTTGTATTCTAACCTTGGAGTTATTTGTTATTGCAGCATAGCCCAGCCTAACCTGACTAGTCCCTGTAGAGGAAAAACCAGACCATGGAAACTTAGTCAAGTGGGTGGGCAATGCAGGTATTGATCTGACTGCTAGTTAAAGAGAGACTATAAGCCAAGTTTGACCAGGTAAGACACGGGACAGACACTGCTGCCCCTACTGCCACATGCCAAAATGATTAAAGAGGCACACATGGCTTGCCAAGATAAACCTACTCCCTGAAAGACTTCTTTTGGAGAGGGTGCACATTACACATTTTCCTTGCTACATTTTCAGAAACAAAGGAAAAGGAAAAGGGGATCCTGCCAAACAGCATTTATATTTAGCATGCACCATATGCACATGTACGGTGCAGAGTACAAAGGCATGTGTGGTCCCGCCAGATTGAAACCAGCAGGATAGAGAGCAGGAGACGCAACGCACAAGTGTGAGACTCGCCGTAGCATAAACGGAGGCATTTCTGAGAACAGTGGCTCTTTGTGTCTTGACTTCACACAAGTATTCAGTAGCTACTTCAGAATATTCCAACAGAGCCCAGTATGTACCTGCAAGGACATGTGTGGGAGGCAGCCTCTGATGGCTTTGAAGTGAACGGCAGGTATACAGGGGCCAGGATCTTCTTGTTAATCCACTTTGCTACATCCTCTATTTTGGAGCTCTCTTCTGAACCAGAGGCTTTCTCCTTAGAAAGACTCCTTAGAGTCACACAGGGGAGAAAAAAAGGTTTGGGGGTGAAGATGATACTACCTACATCAAAGCCATTCTTGGGGTAATCATGCACCTCTTGATTATGAAGGGAACATGAGGTTGAGATAGAAATGGAACTCGTCAGTCACAAGTAAGGGGGAAAAACAAATGCACAGCTACCCAGCTGGCTGCAGGGTGGTGTGGGTAATCTCTGTCCAGCTGGCTGCAGGGTGGTGTGGGTAATCTCTACCCAGCTGGCTGCAGGGTGGTGTGGGTAATCTCTGTCCAGATGGCTGCAGGGTGGTGTGGGTAATCTCTACCCAGCTGGCTGCAGGGTGGTGTGGGTAATCTTTGTCCAGATGGCTGCAGGGTAGCATACCTACCTGATCTCCGTTCAGCTAGCACTAGGATGCTATGACTTCCCCTGCAAACAGGCATCTGAGCATCAGGGGAAAAAATTGTTGCTCATCAAAGTTTTCTCCAGGAGTTTTTGTAAATACATAACTGGTTTGTTTATGGCCCTTAATAGGGTAGAGGGATTCAGGGGTTGAAGTACCTGGAAGGTAAATTGGGTATGTATTTCTTCCACATGCTTGGCCAGTACTGTGATGACCACGTGGGAAAAGTTTATCATCTTCCCCCATCATATATTCTTCAGGGATTGAAGTAATACTTTGTTCACATTTTGCTTCTCAAATTCTCCAAAGTATTGTTATTCCCTTCCCACTCTTTTCTTTCCAAGTTCCCAGGACTGTCGGTGGACATCGCATCAGAACACATATCTGCTACCGCCAACACACAACAGCATGCGGCTGGGGTGATCAACGTGAATGGTTTCTTTCTAGGATCTAGACCTGCTAACAGTTCTCTTTAGACAGAACTCAGACTCTTTAGACAGAAGCTGAATCTTACTTAAAGCAAGGAATGCTGTGGGCATAATGTTTGTGACCCCCTCCCTCTAAAATTCATATTTTTTAACTTTCAGGGATGGTATCAAAAGGTGGTTCATTGAGAGGTGACTAGATACTGAGGCAGAATTGTCATGAACAGTATCACTAAACTTATAAAAGATTCATGAAGTGACTCATACACCTCTTTCATTACATGGGAATAGGAGAAAAGGTTCCCTTCTTGGAACAGAATCCTCAGCAGACAGATAATCTGATGCCATCTTGATATTGAATTTCCCAACCTCCATAACTGTAAGAGACGACTGATTTTTTTGGTTCATTTGTAAATCATTCAGTCTAAATATTTTTCAAAGATGCACAAGTGGACATTCTGAAACAGAACAATCTACTTTGTGATTTTTTTTTAAGTTTTAAATATGATGGAAGTATCGATTTCTGTCCCCTGACTTCTGCAATGGAATGAAAGAGTTGACCCCATCCCACTTCTGTAGGTCAGGGTTATGTTTACATAACTGAGTTGTTCTGATAGAAACTAGAAAAATGAACTTCTTGGGAGAATGTATATATAGGGGAGAAGCGACCACAGAATGGCCAATAGATTCTGGTTGCTCATGGTGAAGATCATTCTAGCACAAATAATGGTTGACCCTGGAACTCTAACTTAGACTCACAGTGGCAGAAAGAACTTATAGAATTCTACAAATATGTGTACTTGAGACTGGGGATCTCAAGAAGCTTAAGTGGATCCCACAGGGAGAATCTTCCTGCTCGGTTTACAAGTTGCATGACGGACTCTCCAGCCTCTAGGCAAGGCAGGTGCTATTGCTTTTCACAGACAGGGATTGCAGAGGACACCATTCAAAATGGTGGGCAAGAGCTGCGTTGAGGACCAGAGAAAAACTCTGTGGAGTTGGAGCTTCTAAAAATCTGAACTTTCAGCCCACCTACATTGCAGCCTGCAACAATCAGAGTTAACTGTGGGAATGCAGCAGTTCCCCTGGGGAATTCAGAGATACCTGGAGACAGGACGTTTCTGTTCCAATCCCTATGTCTCTGCACAGCCTTCTGGAAAGTGACCATTCACTGATAGTGGTTTACAGCCAGCTTAATGTTTCTTTTAATACAAGGATTTTTTTTCTTCTACAGTTTTCATTCTAACTTTGCTAAGAGCAGCTTACTGGTATGATATGTCTGGCTCTATAAGGCAGAATTTGCTGCAAAGAGGCATTCGTTTTCCTCCCCCACAGGACTTTTAAAGGCAGATTCCAACCTTAGGGTGAAAGCAGCATACCCATCTACTCCATGATAAAAGATTTCAGGGCACACAAAATTTCAATCCCACATTTATTAACTCTAGCCCTTAGTAGGACCAAAGCTCTTGAGAGAGTGGTAAGAATTAAAGATCCTCACAAAAGCATCACCCAGCAGTTGCTAGGGGTACAGGCCAGTGATCCGTAGCACTGGATGGGGAGACTAAGGCAAGAGCATTGTAAGTTCAAAGCTAGTGTGGGTTACATTTTCTGAGACTCTGTTCTGGATGGAAAAGTACCACTGATAAGGTTTCCTGCTCTCTTAGCAATGCCTAATCCTCTACAGATTCATTTATTTGACCTTAGACCTGATCCCAGGTAAAACCTAGACAATATATATATATATATATATATATATATATATATATATATATATATATATATATATACATACATATATATATATGTATATATGTATATATATGTATATATATGTATATATATGTATATACATACATACATACATACATACATACATACATACATACATACATATATATATATATATATATATATATATATATATATATATATATGACAAGGACCACTGACTTTCCACTCAATTCAGTCTTCCCTTCACACTCACAAGACATCAACAAACTTGAGATGGTTCTGAGATGAGCAGCTAAAACAGTTGAAGGGGAAAAGAGACAATTTAGTATGCAATGTTGAAGCTTAAATCAGACTTCAAAGGCTTTGAGAACCTCTATTGAACAGTTAAACATTTCAAACAGACTTTCTCCAGAGTTTAGGGATTAGGCAAAGATTTTTTTTTTCTTTTTTAGGACAAAAGGCCACACCATGAAAAAATAAAAATTCACATTAAGAGCTTCCTATTCCAGAACATAGCATTCAGGGGTGGTACTCTCTAGAACCCAGCCCTCGCTGAGAAGCTAGTGGACATTGATAGCCACTGGGGAGGGACAATCATTTATTGAGGTTATAGCCCACTGGGAGGTTCCATGCTTCAATGTATGGCCCCACACCCATGCACAGATAGACGTCAATAAGAGGATTTAGACCGTTAATCAAAAAGAAAATATTAAGGGGAAAAGAAGAAAGACGTGTAGGGAAGAATAGGGTCACTGTGGTCTTTTTTACTGTATACATGTAAGAAATTCTCAAAGATAAAGAAAAATTGAAAATACATAAAATCTAAGAGCTTCTGTTCATCAAAAAGCATCATTAAGAACATGGCGTCATTGCTGTGTGGGCTACAGGTCTGTGGCCCCAGCTCCTGGGAAGCTGAGGTAGGAGGACCACAAATTCAAGGGCAGCCTGGACTTCGTAGTTAGATGGTATCTCTATAAGTAGATTACCAGCAAACAATAATACAGTAATGATGCCCCAAAGAGCAACAATGTGGAAATAGGCCTGAGATTGTAGCTCAGTGCAGAACATTTTACCCAGCATACACTAGCTCCTCAGTAAGGGTTGGGTCCTGGAGAATACCACCCTATGAATGGTATGTTTTAGGCTAGAAGCTCTTAATAAAATGTGAATTATTATGTTTTCATGGTGTAGCCTTTTGTTCAAGACAAAAAATGAAACGAAACAAAACAAACAAACAAACAAACAAAAACCTTTGCCTAATTTCTAAAACTGTGGCAAATATTTGGTTGCCGTTTAGGCCCTGGGTTTGATTTCTAGCACTGCACATAAATAAAATAAAAGCAATGACAAAAAAAAAAAAAAAAAAAAAAAAAAAAAAAAAAAAAAAACCATGAAGAAGAAAGCCATAGAACAGAACCGTGATACATCTCTGCAATGACAGATCATTTCTAGAACAAGAAAAAAATCTTCGGAGAATAAAGCAGAAAAGGAGATAACCCAATAGTACCAAGGAGGAGACAGGACCAGGTGCTCCTTAAGAGCTAATTAGCATAGAAAAGACTCCATGTCTTTAAGCTCTATATCTTTAGAAGCAAAAAGATGTTTGACATCGTTACAACCTTCAACCCTGGGACTAGCCAACATTTACTTGAAGCCAGCACACAAACAAACAAGTCAACAAAAAGCTCAGTGGTGTCAATCCTAATTACTGGTGAGCAGTTAGAACAGTGGTTCTTGATCTGTACAGGTCATGACCCCTTTGGGGGATCTAATGACCCTTTCACAGGGGTTGGCAAAGAGCATCAGAAACACAGATATTTACATTACAACTCATAACCATAGCAAAATTGCAGTTAAAAGTAGCAACAAAAATAATTTTATGGTTGGGGGTCACCAGAACATAAGGAACTGCATTAAAGGGTCGAAGCATTAGAAAGGTTGAGAACCACTGAGTTAGAACTGGTGGACACAGGCCAATCTGCTATGGTCTGGAAGCCTATCAGGCAGGAGGTAATAAAGCCATACATACTTAGCCCAAAGCCCAGATATTTCACACATGGAAACAAACTTGACAAAAACAGGTATGTGTACATGCCAATATAGCTTGAATAAAATTAACCAACTGAAAATTGCCTTTTGTCTACTAAATGAATAATCTATAGGTCAACACTTTGTCTATTAGAGTGCTGACCTTTACTGTACAGATGTTCCTCTGGGGAATAAACTTGCTTTTTAGTCACAGTAGAAAATTCCACTGCTCTTGGCTTGTAGGGAGCACAGAAAGGGTGGCTTAGGTATGTGGGTCACTGTGTGCCCACAGTCTGGAACCAGACTTAGGATTGATTGACATCTGTCATCTGTCTTAGTCAGTGTTCTATTGTTATGAAGAGGCACTGTGACCATAGCAACTCTTATAAAGGAAAACATTTAATTGAGACTGGTTTCTGTCACAGAAGTGTAATCCATTATTGTCACGGTGGGAAGCATGGTAACAGGCAGGCAGGTAGGCAGCCATGGTGCTAAAGAGGCAACTGAGAGCTCTACTTTCGAATTGGCAGGCAGCAGGAAGGAGAGAGAGACACACACACTGGGCCTGGCTTGAGCATTCGAAACCTCAAAGCATACCCCTAGGGACACACATCCTCCAACAAGGCCACACCTACCCCATAAGCCACAACTCCTAAAAGCACCACTCCCCATGAGTGTATGGGAGCCATTTTCATTCAAAATGCATCAAAAGTCAAGCGTAATGACACGCCAGTCAGAAGAAATAAATCTGTGTGTCAAGGAGATTGACTTTAAAAGCTCACTCTTAGGGGAATGTTACCATTTGAGTCTTCAATACCCCACATAGACTTGTGTTCTGAATGCCTGTTCCCTGGCTGGTAGTGCTCTGAGGGGATGCTGTAGAGCCCTTAGGAGAAGTACGGTTGGGAAAAGCAGGTTAGTGGATTCTTCCCAGATCCCTCTGCTTCTTGCTGTCCTGTGATATGAGGGGTCTCTACACACACCCTCCAGGCACCTAAGATACCTTGTTTATACACCAAAATTCCCTTCTCCCCTCAGATGTTTCTATCAGACATTTGTTTACAGTGACATGCTTGCTTAACATAGGGGTTGAAGAGGTTGAAGATTCTGGCCAAATACTTTGAAGTCTTCCATTTGTTAATTTTTCACTATAAGGATGCTCAGATGAGAAGATGTAGGAGAAAAGACAAAGACCAACTGCTGGGGTTTCTTGAGGCTTGTAGAAGCACCTTAAAAGACACAAAAGAATTAATTCATTTTCCCCAACATTCTTACTCTTAAATCCCCTTAATGTATGCCTGCATGGCTATTTTTTGGTTGCTTGAGGCTGTGTGTTCATATTCATGTTTACTCATGTGTATTCATGTTTTTCTTTCCTTTCTCTATTCAAACACTCTCCTGACTTGATCTGTGTGTTTAAAAGGAAGCTGAGGTGGACAAGATCTATCCACTGCATTTAATGCCCATCCCTTCTTTCTCCTTCCCACCTTGACTCTCTAGATTCTCCTCTTATCTTGTGTTTGCTGCTATCACACTTCCGTTTCCTGTTTTCCCACAGAAACCAGAATCTAGGGAAATCGTTGATAAGCCCAAGCATTAACAAAGTGCAACCCTGGTGATACTGTGCATCCTCCTTACATGAATTGCATCTAGCCACTGACAGAAAAGACATAGCCAAGGTGGTTTCAGGATTTGGGGTTCCTATTTCTCCTGTAGTGAGAAGTCTGAAAGCTAACCTAAGCAGTTTGGTGCAGAAGTTCAAGGTCTCTGTGATTATCTTGACCTTTTCTTCATGATGCTAATATGGGTTTTCCTTGTCCTACCATTACATCCTTGTTCCCTATATGAGAAAGCAGGTTAGCTAGAAAGGGAAGTGGTCAGCTAAGCTTTTCCAGAAAACTTTCCTAATGATCTTTGCAACATGAATGAACAAGCTGTGGCTATGGTCAACTGGATCGAGGGCTATGCCTGACTTGTTGCCTGCCTGTGGATCCCATTCCCCTAACTGGGATACCTTGTCTGGCCTCGATGGGAGAGGATATGCCTAATCCTGCAGTGACTTGGTGTGCCAGGGTGGGGTGATACCTGGGGACACCCCCTTCTTAGAGGAGGAGGGGCACGGGAGGGCAAGACTGAATAAATAAGTAAAATAATGAAAAACAGGGTGTTGGTTTACCTGCCCAGACACATTGTCATATAGACTGCCAATAGTTCCCTTTGGCCTTGAACTCCAGAGTACAGCTAGGACTGAAACCAGGCAGAGGGTCCAGGAAAGTTCTACCTAAACTCTTGACCAATAGAAACTGTATGACAATGCATCTGTGTTGGTTTCAGGCACACTTTGGGGAATTGTTTACACAGTAACAGATAATGGTGATCAATGCAGTCTGGATCCCTCTCACTGGCCTCTTCTGTCTGGGGGATGTGTGGCTACAGACACCGAACTAAGCTCAAATGTTTTTGAAATTGCTTCAGTGTAGACTAGTGGCCCTTTAAACCCGGGCCAGCCACCATCTCAGGACCCCAGCCCCCTTATACCTGCAAAGCTATTGTCTTCTTACTGCCCCCCCCTCCGGCCCTGTGTTCCTCTGCCATGGTTTCACTCTCTATTAGTGGAGCACCTTCCTCAATTGCTCCCTGAGGAAATATGCATGGAAGAGACACTGCCGAGATAGGGCCTGCGTAAAATACATTTCTCCATTTCTATTTGATTGGCAATTGCTTTCAAGATAGAATTCTGGATCGGAAATAACGCTGAAGGCGTTATCCCAGTAGAGTTGCTATTGAGACATCAGAAAAAATTCTGATGACTGGTTCTTTGTACGTGACCCACTTCTCTTTGTCCCACATGGAGATGTCTGACATTCTCTCTTTGCCCTCAGTGCTCTGAGTGTCCCAGTAATATGCCTTGATGAAGATCTATTTTCATCCTTTCTCTGGAGCATCTGGAAACTCCAGTTCTTTGGATCACGGGAATTATCTTGAATCAGCATCCCCTTCATCTACTTTCCTCCCTCCCTCCCTCCGTCCCTCCCTCCGTCCTTCCCTCTGTCCCTCCCTCCCTCCCTCCCTCCCTCCCTCTCTCTCTCTCTCTCTCTCTCTCTCTCTCTCTCTCTCTCTCTCTCTCTCTCTCTCTCTCTCCCCAACAATTACTACCTGCTTACACTGAACAGCTCATGTAGATTGACATCCCATCATCCAGTGCGGGTAGTTAGGAAGGCTGCTGAGCTTTGGTTTGATTTGTGATGCAGATGCCCTCGATACTTCTGATAGCTTCCAGGCTGCAGTGGCTCCTCAGCCTTCCTTTTCTCACCAACCTTTGAATGCCAGTGAAGTGGCTCTTCGATGATCGCTGTGCCTCTGCTTGTCCCCACCACCTTCCCCATGCCATTTTTGCAGCCATTGCTGTATCTTTTTCCTTTGTCACTATTTTTAGGGACTGTGAGGAATAGCTGCTCCTTTAGTGACAACCTCTGAGCTAGAGTGGCCAAGCAACAAGCAAAGGTTGTGAGGTAGCTTCCTGGAAGAGCTCCCGCCACAGGACATGCAGACCCTCCGTGCTTCAGAGACAGCTAGACAGGAATTCAGCATCCTCCACATGGGGCCTTCAGCTCCTGTCTCTGCTTTTCTCTGTGACTGTATTCTTTTCTCTGGAAGGTTTATCCTTGAGCCAAAAATCATGGCCACTAATAACTTCAACATTTTCCAATTTACGGCTTTAGTCCAGTGTCTTACCAGATCAGCTCCTGGAATTCCAATTCCAAACTCCTGGACAATGACTTTGACTGGCCAAGCCCAAGGACTGGCCAAGCCACTTATAGATGAGTCTGCTACAAGCAGAACACTGGACATGGCACAATAATGCTGGCTGTGTTGGTGGCCAAGCTGTGTCTCTGATGCATATTGGAGATCTACATAAACACTTTCTGTAGCAATGCTTCAGCACAGATGGTAGGGTAAGGCTTCACACACAGAATTTGCTCTTATCTAAGACAGACAAGAGCCTTCACCTGCCTAAGGAACATGTTGGCATCCACAGCCTCTTCTAGGCCACCAGACTAGAAACTGGGCTGGATCACTATTATCTGTTTCCCCCAATCCCCATGCACATACAATGACATCAAATTCTTCTAGCAGTAACCATTCCTGATAAAACGTGGATGTACACACACCGATTTGCTACAAAAGACTCTATCAGCAATTAGCCAGCACCTATAAGTTATCACCAAATAAACCCCACACTTCCTGTGTGAAATATGTGTAGACCTAATCAATAGATCTGCAGGGAAAAGAATGTCTTGTGCTAAGTGGATGCTGATGTCCCAGACGAGTTCTGATTTTATACTGGGTAAAGGAGACCTTCAAAAATAATAAGTCAGGTATTAATAACCACGAAGAATCCTTTGTGTGCCAGAGTTCTCTTATGACTCTAATTACAATGCTGACTTCTTAGATTTTTCTGCATTCTTTTCAGTTTTTTGTGAGTCATTTTATGTTACATTTACCTTTTCCTTTGTTCTCAATTCTTCTTTTAGCCCTTTCTCTCTCTCCCTCTCTCCCCCCTCTCTCTCTTTCGCTCACACTCCCTCTCTCCCTCTCTCTCTCTCTCTCTCTCTCTCTCTCTCTCTCTCTCTCTCTCTCTCCCCCTCCCTCTTTCTCTCTCTCTTCCTATCTCTCTCTCTTTCTCCCTCTCTCCCTCTCTTTCCCTCTCTCTCACTCTTGCTCTCTCTCCCCCTCTCTCTCCCTCCCTCTCCCTCTCTCTCTCCCTCTCTCTCTCTCTTTTTCTCTCTCCCTCTCCCTCTTTCTCTTTCTCTCCCTCTCCCCCCCTCTCTTGCTCTCTCTCCCTCTCTCTCTTTCTCTCTGTCTCCCTCTGTCTCCCTCTCTCTCTCTCCCTCTCCCTCACTCTCTCTCTTTTTCTCTCTCCCTCTCTCTCTCTCCCCCTCCCTCCCTCCCTCCCTCCCTCCCTCCCTCCCTCCCTCCCTCCCTCCCTCTCTCTCTCTCTCTCTCTCTCTCTCTCTCTCTCTCTCTCTCCCCCTCCCCTGCTGGCTTTTTCCAACTTTTTGTTGAGATGATTATCTAAAAGAAAACAGAATTTCTTCTACAGAAAGCAAAACCCAAACTTGCAGTTGTGAAAGTACTTTACACTATTTTTGTATAATTACTTTCGTTTTCTACAGTAGAGCAGCTGAGAAAAAATTGCTCTAATTGTGTAATTTTGTGCAGCTACTCTGGGACAAAAATCTGGGTAATTGGATTTTTTTAAGCTAACAAGTTGTCACAATTGGATAGTTCTTAAACTATTTGTGCTTATGCGTCAGAAATTTCCAGTTGGAGGTACAGTGTATTTTTAATGTTTTGCATCAGCTTGTGGCCTCAAATTTGATTTATTTTAACTTCGAGTTTTAAAATAGATTGACAACTCTGATTATACATTGTCTTCAGCGAGCGGACCTTAGCTAAGTTTTGAAGTGTGCACGTCTCCACCCCACACTCCGCGGTTGCCATGGGAGCTGAAATCCTGGCATGTATAACTCCAGCTCCCAAGTGGCTCCGTTTCCCAGAGTGCTTTGCTGTTACTATGGAAATGACTGCCCATTAATCTTGCTGTCCTTTTACTACCAAAGCACCTTTAACTGTCTGAAGCAATCAAGTGATGTTACCTACAACAGAGCAAGGAAGGCAAGGACCGCTCCCCATTCGGCAACTGCGGCACTGATTTTAATCAAGATTTAATCAAGGAGCCAAAGGAACTAAAGCTTCTGCTTCAGAAACACACAGAGCAGGTTGCTCCTGGAGGCTGAGCACGCGCCCTTGCTCATGCCCTTGGTCAGCCCTCGGAACATGCACACTCTGTATTTTCAAAGCTATATTTGTGCTTTGTAAACATTGCCAAATGCCGCCATAGACCGGGTTGGGGAAGGAGTTGGCCACTTTCCCCCCTTAGTGATGAGAGGAACAATCATGCTTACTCTAAATTGTCTGAAGGATGTATTTTGGAAATAGTCGTGAAAACTATTCCCTTCCACCCTGCCTGCTGATCTGAGCAAAGCCTGACCGTGGCTAAAACACTGTAAACATGAGTCAGAAGAATATTAACTAATGAGTTAAGGAGTGTTTTATTAACTTTGAATTTTTTTTCAACACTGGTTAGGTATTGGTGCTTTTTGTTTTTTCTCGACTGTGATTATTTGTCTAAGAACAAAATTTATTGGTAATTCTAGATGGTATTCCCAGGTCATCAAGGGGAGAAAGTATCTGAAAACAAATCGGCTTTGTTTCGGCTGAGTACCCAGATCTGAGCACACCTCTACAGGAAAGCAGACTGGCTCTGGAAAGAGAGATGTACAATGGCTGTTTCTGAACATTTTAAGTTATATATTATTTTAAGTAGTATATGCTTCTGAAAATGAGAGGTTTTTCCATTTAAATTATGAAGGGCAGTATCTAGCTAGTGCCTACAGCACACAGAGAGGCAGTTTGGGGCCTAAAGATACCCAAACAGCACTGATGTTGGGTGAGTGAGAAGAAGAATCATGAAGGAGAAATCAGCAGAAGTGAGCACGCCCTCCCCCAGATAGACACAGAAAGCAGCATGCTTACGATCTGGAACATTCTAAACAACTTTGCCTGTTTGTCGTCCACTCTGCCTCCAAGAAGGAAGACCAGGAGGAAGCAGGAAGGTGAGAGAGGGAGAAAGGAAAGGCTGGAAAGAGGGAAAGAGCAAGCTCTGAGATTCATAGTATGCCAGGAAAGAGTGTGTGTCTATACACTGACCTTTTTTACAGTGGTTAGGAAAGTCTTTCATAGAATGAGGACCCTAGAAGTATGACAGAAGAAGAGGAAAAAACTGATTGGTGATCAAAACCTAAAGACATAACGCGACAGTTTTCAGCATTTCAACTTCCTCTCAAGCTGCAGTGATGAAGCTGGTGAAGTCAGACACCATCATGGCACCCCCATGAAAAGTGGCATCTTTCCATCTGGGTCAAGTGCCTATGGCTACTGTAACTGAGCATCTTGTGGGCAGGGTTTGTTACTGCACACTCTATGTTCCTGAAACATCTGAAAGGCATCCTCTGTGCTTTTTTTTAGTTCTGGTGTTGGCCTGAGGTGTGGACATGTTGATCCTCATCATGTGCTGATTTCCCATCGATACAACATCTTCTTTGTGCAAGCCTGTGCTCAAGACTCACTTTCTCCATGACACTCCAGTCCTGCAGGGTCAAGAAACCCCTACTTCGATATGATGTTATTCTACAATCAACTCAACAACAGGCTTATTCCAAAATAAGATTACATTCTGAGCGGTGGGTGGTTAGGACTTTTCAACTCATGACACCTTTCTCCAAAAATATGTTACCAAGAAAGGTCTAGAGAGAAGTTAGTGGAGAACTGTAACCATTACTGGATATTTTAATTTTTCAGAAATAAAGTTGGGGAACACAAATTACTGGAGCTGTTTAAGCTCAGCTTATTCTCCTGCACATGATGTTTGGAGAAACGGATGATAACTGTAACCATGACGATGGTGATGGCAGCTAACACCTCTGAGGCTGGGGGTCCTCTAACTTACAGATATAAGTTTATTTCTTTCCTATTTATCATTCTGTGAACAAAGTTCCTACTATTTTGCCCATTTTATGTTACAGGAAACTGAGCCACAATAAAGTTAAACAACTGCTCTGAGGCAAATGCCCAAAAGAAATGTCATGGCTGCATCTTAATAAACATAATCCATCTCTGTGTTAAAGACTTCTACATAACCACACTGATATCTGGAACGTCCTGACTTAGAAAACAATTCTCAGCCACACAGTCACCAAAAGACAAATGAAGGAAGGGACTCCATAGATGGCCTTGTTCTTTTGCATTGGTGCCATTCTCTCTCTCTCTCTCTCTCTCTCTCTCTCTCTCTCTCTCTCTCTCTCTCTCTCACACACACACACACACACACACACACACATCTCTCTCTCTCTCACACACACACACACACACACACACACACACACACACACACACACCTAGTCCATTTGTAAAAGAAAATAAAAGGCATTTTTACTTGAATGGGTCGAACCTCGGGTGCTAACTATCAGCATTTCTTATTAATTTTACACCTACAAAATGGTCTCTATCTCAGGGTATTTGAAATATGGGAGTGTGAGTTTCTTTTCCCAACAGAAAAATAATAAATTCTGGGTCAATAGAAGGAAGACATTTCAAAAGTGTGTACTATGTGCAGGTTGTTATTTATTGAGATCTAGAAGAGCCAGAATGATTCAGAGCAATTAAGATATCAATAGAGACAGCTCTAATTCTCGGGAGGTTTCTTGGATGAATTAGAGAAGCATCCTGGTTTGACTTATTTGTCCATCCATGTGTTTAATTAGTTCCACCAGGCAACAACTAAACAAAGTCTTTGTAGAATGTTCATCAGATCTTCGGGGTCCTAGGATAACTTTATGTTATAGCAACCATTCTCAGAAACACAAAACATACAGATGTACTTGTCATTGGAGTCTAATTGGCTGAGGGCAAAAACACACTGTGCATTTAAGCAGTGGTCTGGCTCAGTGGGAGAGTTCCTGTCTAGCGTTTGTGAAGCCCAAGGTTCAAACTCGAGCCTCACAATAACAAACTGAAAAAGAAAAAGCAAACTAATTGTGCACTATATGCCTTTGCATACAAAATCCAAAACCTTATCAGTCGTGATAACAGTTACAAAAATGATAAATCTCATCAATTAGGCAGAAAGCATTAAATAAGAACATTTAGATGAGAAATCTGAGAACTTAAAGTCAAATACCTTTTTCCTGTTCACCATAAAATCTACTCTAAGGGAAAGTATTGATTGTTGGCAATGATCTCAACCACAGTTTGACTCACCTCCTTCCCAGGTAGCTCAAAACTTATAAGGACAGTAAATAAACATCAATAAGTAAGCCTCAGTAAATGATCTTGTATAGGTTCATGCATATAGAAGAGCATGTTTTCAGCTGACACCAACGAAGGAGGAAGAGGAGAACTGGAAGCTGCCCCGTGGCACTTCCAGCAGCACGCAGGGCTAGAGATGAGATGAGGGAGTCAGCTCCTCTCATCACCACCCCCAGAAATTCACCATTTAGCATTCTTTCTCTCCCATCCCTGCAGTTACCAGGTGTGTTTATCTTTTGGATATCATGACCAAACTGTCATACTCAAGGGGCAAAATTTACCACCAAAAGAAACTAAAAACAAACAAACAGAAAGCACCCTCACAGCTTTTAAGTAAGTTCATGGTTTTGTATTGGGTCACATTTATAGTTATCTTAGGCCATGTGTACTCTGTGGGCTCCTGTGGGCAGAACATGTATAGAAGCCTTAGGCTTTGTTGGGTAAGAAGCCCAAGCTCCTGTATGGGTTGTCATTCTACCAGTGTGTGTGGAAGGGATCCCACCGAAACAGCCACCACAGCCAGCACAGTACTCAAGGCTTGTCACTCCAGGGGATAAGCAATCCTAAGGAAGGAGATGTTTCTCCTGGTCACCATAAGAAGTTTGGGTGGTGCCTGTGTAAAGGGATTCACTGTGTTTCCTCTCCTGATAATAGAAGCCGATGGGGAATTTCAGTTGATGAACTTAAAAAAGCAAAGTCACCAGGAAGTCAAACCCACAGATAGAAACCCTGGCTTGTCCCATCAGCACCAAGATGCCGGGAAAGGATGGTGAGACCTTGAAGAAAGTTGGAGGAAGATGGCAATACCAGATACAACCTGGGGAATAGCTCCTTCTGTGACGTTTTCTGTATTGATATAATGAGATGTCAGTAGCCACAAGGTGGGATAGGTTTCATCTGTTCCATAAGGAGATCTGAGAGGGGTGCACAGCAGCTGCATGCATGAAAAATCTTTCAAGCAGTGCCATGAATCAATGACTCACAGGACACAGTTTGGAGAATGCTGGGTTTTGCTTGTATTTTAAAATGATTTCGTTTTGTGTATTTAAATGGTACGTCTTCCTGGGAATAAGGGTAGATGCCTTGAAATTTAGCTACTCTGGGAGCTGAGGTAGGAGCATAGTGAACTGAAGGCATGCCTGGATGGTAGAATCCAGGGCTAGCTTGGACAAATTGATGATAATATGCCTTAAAAGAATACAAGGGGGGGCACTTCAGAGATGGACTGCAAGGACAAGACCCCAGGTTTTCCCCACAATGAAAACTAAAGGAAAAAGACGCTGCATCCTGATAGCATAGCTGGCTAGTACACGCCTTGTAGACAAGTGCTTTCATACTCGTTGCCTCTGCTAGGTCGTTTTTTGTCAACTTGACACAAGCTAAAGTCACTGGAGAGAACAGAGACTCAACTGAGAAAATGCCTCCATAAGGCTGAGCTGTAGGCGAATGTGCAGAATGTTTTCTTAATTAGTGATGGATGTGTGAGTTCCAGGCTCACTGTGAGTGGGGCCACCCTTGGGCCCATGGCCTTGGGTTCTCTTAGGATACAAGCTGAGCAAGGTTTCTGCCCTGTTTGAGTTCCTGTCCTGACTTCCCTCAGTGATGAACAGTGATGTGGAAGTATAAGCCAAATAAACCCTTTCCTCCGCTACTTGTTGTCTGTCATGGTGTTTATCATGGCAATAGTGACCTAACTAGGACATCGTCTGAATTTAGCGTTAGAAAAGGAAAAAGAAAATGGGAATTTTGAAAGTAGGAAAAATGCACTGCCAAAATTATTCCTGTATTGTGTGTACTCAGGGAACCTGAAAAATTGTTTCAGCTTACCTAGAAGCCAGGGTGCTTGGAGAATATTGGTGTCCGTGTTTTGAAAACAAACTCCCTTTGGTCTAGTAGAATATTATCACTTAGAAGCTAGTGTTTTCTCAGTATGTGTTGTCACATTTTCACTCATTACAGGGATTACTCTAAAGTGACAGGGTCATTTAGCTGAAAAGCCAACCTTACCCCCAGTGAATTCTAACATTTGAAGAGATCAGGATGACCTTAAAGGATTTCAGTGATATCTGTCTTTCATTTAAGACTTCTGCATCTTAGAATAATTTAGCTGGTAAGTATGAGTCCGTTTGATGAGAGAAGCTGCAAAGATGTGCTTTGTTCAAGTGTGGGGCCAAAGACACTTGCACAGAGCTGAAGGAAAGACAGCCCTCCCACCTCCCCGCACCCTGTCAGCAGCCCCTTGGCCGCTGTACATGTCTGGTGTTGCTCCTTTTTGTGTTTGCCTGACTCTGACCTCAGTGGTTTGGTTACTGTGGTCGCTTTCAGGATGTTATTTCTTCTTTCAGCCTGATATCGGGTTCTATGGCATGTATCTATAAATACATTAATCTCCCTGTACATTTTTAAAAGTTTTCCTCCTGGATATTAACTCTGTATTTTTTTCCAACTCCTTGTTTATAATACATTTCAGAGCGCCATAATATATTAGATCCCACACAGCTTAGAATGCGCTCTTTCCACCATCTGTCATTTGAAGATAATCAGAATTCTTTTTCACCACAAAACAACAAAACAATGTGTCTTGAAAGGAGTAAATGACAAATGTCCTTTGGAAATGCAATAGAGCATTGTGTTGAAAACACTGTGTCCACCATGACAGAGCTGAAAAATAACAGTAATTCACTCTCCAGATGCACACAACACTTGGCTCATCCTACCTAATTTGCTCTAAACTTCATCATGTTCAGAACACTACCGTTAAACTGACCTATTAATTAATTCAGTTGCATTTGTTCAGACCAGTGGTAATCATGAAGATAGAGTTTACTAGATGCTTCCCACTCATGAAGGGCTTTTTACCCACTCCCACACTCAGCCCCCTGTCCGCATCTCCACACCATACTGTAAGGTGCTATTGTCAGTAGCTTAGGTGACCATGTCAGTCTCCTAACAGCCTTTCTGCATTCATACTTAACCCCTTTGCAACTCACTCTTCACACAACATCCAGAGTAACCTTTACAAAGTATTTCAGATGTCATCGCTTCCTTCTTGAAACACTACCCACTATATGTAAACCCCATCCCAGCCCCAACACTGTACAGCCCCAACCCTCAGGTCACAGACATCCTCCAGTTCATAGGCATTCTGGCTTTCCTTACACACATAAAGCTGAGGCCTGCCCCATGGCCCTTGGTTCTAGCTACTTCCTTTGCCAATTTGTCCTCTGTCTCTCTCTCTGTGTGTGTGTGTGTGTGTGTGTGAGTGTGTGTGTGTGTGTCTTTGTGTATGTGTCTTCCTCTCCCTCTCTTGCTCCATCCCTCCTTCCCTCTCTGGAACATTGTGACGATTTGCCTAAACTAGTCACAATCACTTCCTACTGGTGAAATACCCAGTGGGCTCTACACACACACACATGATGAACAGACAAATAAAGATTATCCTGAGCTAAAAGCCCTGTAACCTGGAGTAGAAAACATCACTGTTCTACGTGAGGAAACCAACCCATTCATATAGCAAGCTTTGTGCTGACAATCAGTATTTGAACTCTTGGTACGAGGTAGAAGAGTGTCTAGAAAGGGATACAGGTGTGAGGCAGGTGTACTGGCTAGTTTTAAATGTCAGCTCGACACAAGCTAGAGTCATCAGAAAGGAAGGAGCTTCAGTTGAAGAAATGCCTCCAGCTATAAAGCATTTTCTCAGTTAATAATCCAGGGGAGAGGCCCAGTCCATTTTGGGTGGTGCCATCCTGGGCTGATAGTCCTGGGTTCTATAAGAAAGCAGACTGAAAAGTTATGTGAAGCAAGCAAATAAGCAACCTCTGCATCAGCTCTTGCTTCCTGGTTGCTGACCTGTGTGAGTTCTTATCTTGACTTCCCTTAGTGATGAACAGCAATGTGGTAGTATAAGCCTTTTCTCCCCAACTTGCATTTTGGCCATGGTGTTTTGTTGCAGCAATTAGAAACCACAACTGAGACAGAAGGTAAGCAAGCCAACATCTGCATCGGCAAATGAAAGAGAGTTGGCTTATTCACAAGACAAGTGATACAATAGTATCACTAACAAAGACAATGTGACCACCATGGAGAAGGTAACAGAAGCCATTCTCCAAGGAGCATCTTCAGAATTTCTTTACCTGTGACTATCTGAAGGAATTCTCTGACCCATTTTAAGGAAACTTTTTGTATTATAGACTTGTGGCAATTTTTGGTATTCACAGATCATTATGCTTAATCTATACTCACCAAGAAATCTGTTTCCATGTTACGTTCTGTCCTACATGTACTTTATGCTTATGGTAACTAGTGGGATTTCAATGCATGCTATCAAACCTCTAAAAGAATTAAGTACTGACAAAAATATTCATATAGTGTTATACCAAAATGCCTTTAAAAATCTGTATATGTATTCCTTTTTTTAAAAAAAAATAAAGTTGTAAAAAAAAAAGACGTCTCTCAAAATTGATATTTTTAAAACTAAAACTACAGAGCTTAAATATTGTTGATCATGGCTTCACAGAAAGGTTTTGTTTCCTTTCTGTTAAAAAAAGAAAAGGAAAGAAAATTTTTGCAACACTTATTACTCTAAAAGAGTAAAACTCAAGCCTGAGAATTTGATTAAAAAGTAAATATTTCTCCAAGACAAATATGATAGTTTATATACAAATTCAGAAGACATTAAACCAAATGAATAGTTTCAGAGTAAAGGAATGTTTGTTTTGCTCCCCACCCCACCCTATGGCATTTGAGAAATTTTTGGCTCATTGTTCTGAGCAAAACAGACAGACAGACAGACAGACATCTTCCCCTTCATGGTTAGGTGACTGAGAAATAATAATGCCCAATGGCTGAGAGTTCCCTAATTCTAACAAAAGAGAAAGCTACTTGAAGTTTCTAATTATTTGGGCTTAAGTCTCAAAGACCATCCAGGTCATCATGGATAAATTATTCTTTCATCCAACAAAATCTGTGAGCAGCTCTCACATAGTCAGTATTGCAGTGAGCCCAGAGGGCACAGGTGTAATTCTTGCCTTCAACGGTTTTACAGACCATAAAAAAGCACGAGTGTGCACAAGCGTGTGCGCGCGCGCTTGCGTGTGCACACACACACACACACACGCACACACACACACACACACACACACACACACACACACACACACAGAGGTGATTGCATCCAGAGCCTTGAGGAAACAGCCTTCCTGCTCTCAGTGCAGAGTATGTAAGTGAGCAAGCATCATTTATCCAGTGGAAGAGGAGGTGGAGGAGAAGGAGGAGGAGGAGGAGGAGGAGGAGGAGGAGGAGGAGGAACAGTGGAAGGAGGGAGAAAAGAACAGGAAGAAGAGGAGGCGGAGGAACAGTGGAAAGAACAGGAGGAAGAAGAGGAGGAAGAGGAGGAAGAGGAGGAGGAGAAAGAAGAGAAATCCTGGTCACTACCCTTGGTTGGGCCAAAGGAATTCTGGGTAAATCTACAAAACACATTTTAAAATATACTTTATAGCTTTTGTTATATGGCATTCATGATTAATGCAAATTATACAGACCATCTGGTCTGAGCCTGTCTTCTGAAGGAGTGGGAAGAAGGCTGGAGGAGACTGTGCGGAACATTTATTTCTTAGTTCTATTCACGCTGGAGGAGCTACATCTTCCTCAGAACTGAGAAGTACCTGGGGCTTTGGGGAAAGAAAATTCCATTTAGCTAAAAGCACTTTATAAATGTTTATAGTATAAGCATATAAACAGATTACTCTATTTGGCCACCTTCCCACTGTTTAACCTCCATAAATGTTGCCAGACTCTAGGAAGGGGAATGCTTGCAGAACATATATGAGGACTTCATGCCAAGGAGGTGGGGTAGGAGTGGGGGGTCAGAAGAACACACCTGAAGAACACTGTAGAGTTCACTAGATTCCCAGTGCGCTGTACCCAGGAAAATAAACAATCAAATACAAAGAGATCAAGCCAAAAAATACCCAAAATTCTGAAGGCCACCTCTGCCTTGCTGAGGCAGTCCTTCCGGTAAGTGACAGCACTGGCCAATCCCTAAACTTCCCAAGGTCCCCTGCCCTTCTTTCACCTTGATTAGAGCATGAACAATTTCTACACATTCTCATTAGAGTGTAATCTCAGAACACCTTCATATTGTTAGGATGCAGTTAGAAAAATAAAACCTCTAATACAAAAAAAAATTAACGTTTTGAATAAAACAGGGTTTCCTGGACCATCTAATGGAAGAATCCAGAGTGCTCATGTGCCAGTGCCTAACATGCACATACCAAGAACCTAGCACCTTAAAGTGCTGCTGTAATGAAATTCACAGTATGCTCAAATTCCCACTCTCTCTAGCCAGCCCCATGGGAAGCCATAGGAAATACACCCATATATTCTGCTGTGGTGATGTGTACGATGAGTTGGTCACATTCCACATATAGAAATTACAGTGCCAGCTTCAGTCACGGAAGCCTCGCAATAACTCTGTGCACTGCTGGAATCATTTTTCTGTGAGACACAGGAGAAAACTGAAGCTCTAAGGTGCTAAGTGGCTGCTTCCCAGCATCCCATGGCTGCACAATGGCAGAACGGGGCTGCTGTAACTCTTTCCATACGACCTCTGACAGTTTGTCCAAAGCTACCCTAGATTTCATGCATCATCTGAAAAACACATAATCCTGAACGCCAGTCTTACGAGATGTTCCCTTTACTGGAATTAATTTATAAAAAGATCTCAGGTTAGAAAACTGTCTCACCAGCAAAAGGAAATCAAGAGATACAAATTGGAAAGGAAGAAGTAAAAATATCACTGTTTGTAGATGACATAATAGTATACATAAGTGACCCCAAAAATTCCACCAGAGAACTTCTACAGCTGATAAACAAGCTCAGCAAAGTGACTGGATATAAAATTAACTCAAACAAATCAGTAGCCTTCCTATACTCAAAGGACAAATGTGGAGAAAGAAATCAGGGGAAAGACACCCTTCACAATAGTCACAAACAATATGAACTACCTTGGGGTGACTCTAACTAAGCAAGGGAAAGACCCATATGACAGGAACTTCAAAATTCTGAAGAAGGAAATTGAGGAAGATCTCAAAAAATTGAAAGATCTCCCATGCTTATGGATTGGAAGGATCAAAATTGTAAAAATGGCCATTTTACGAAAAGTAATCTACAGATTCAATGCAATCCCCATCAAAATTCCAAGCCAATTCTTCATGGAGTTGGAAAGAGCAATGTGCAAATTCATCTGGAATAACAAAAGACCTAGAATAGCGAAATCCATCCTCAAAAACAAGAAAACATCTGGGGAAATCACCATCCCTGACCTCAAGCAATATTACAAGGCAATTGTGTTAAAAACTGCATGGTACTGGTACAGAGATAGGCACGTGGCTCATTGGAATAGAATAGAAGATCCAGAAATGAACACTCACATATATGGTCACTTGCTTTTTGACAAAGGAGCTGTAAAGATTCAATGGAAAAAGGACAGCCTCTTCAACAAATGGTGTTGGTTCAACTGGCACTCAGCATGCAGAAGAAGGAAAATAGAACCTTTCTTATCTCCTTGTACAAAGCTCAAATGCAAGTGGATCAAAGGTCTCCATATTAAACCAGGTACACTGAAACTATTAGAAGAGAAAATAGGGAAAACCTTAGAACACATAGGCACAGCAGAAAATTTCCTGAACAGAACACCAATGGCTCAGACTCTAAGGTCAAAGATTGACAAATGGGACTTAATGAGATTGCAAAGTTTCTGTAAGGCTAAGGACACTGTCAAGAAAACAAAATGGCAGCCAACAGATTAGGAAAAGATCTTACCAACCCCACACTTGATAGAGGCCTAATATTCAAGGTATACAAAGAACTCAAGAAGTTAGACTTCAGAGAATCAAACAATCCTATTAAAAAATGGGGTACAGAGCTAAACAAAAAGTTCTCAATTGAGGAATATCGAATGGCTGAGAAGCATCTAAGGAAATGCTTAACATCCTTAGTCATCATGGAAATGCACATCAAAACAACCCTGAGATTCCACCTCACACCAGTCAGATTAGCCAAGATCAAAAATTCAGATGACAGCAAATGCTGGTGAGCATGTGGAGAAAGAGAAACACTTTTCCACTGCTGGTGGGGTTGTAAACTGGTACAACCACTCTGAAAATCAGTCAGGCGGTTCCTCAGAAAATTGGACAAAGTACTACCTGAAGACCCAGTTATTCCACTTCTGAGCATATACCACAGAGAAGCTCCAACATACAACAAAGACACATGCACCACAATGTTCATAGCAGCCCTATTGATAATAGCCAGAAGCTGGAAAGAACCCAGATGTCCTTCAGTAGATGAATGGAAACAAAAATTGTGGTATATTTACACAATGGAGTACTACTCAGCTCTCAGAAACAATGACTTAACCAAATTCTTAAGAAAATGGTTGCATCTAGAGAATATCATCCTGAGTGAGATAATCTAGTCACAAAAGAACAGACATAATATGCAGTCACTGATAATGGGATACTAACCCCAGAAAGCTCTGAACACCCCAGAATCAACTCACAGACTATATGAAATTCAAGAAAACCAAAGGCCAAAAATAAAAAATAAAAGATAAAAATAAAAATAATAAAAAATCATTATGCTTAATCTTTACACACCAAGAAAACTTTAACTATTTCCAGGCAACATCTTTTTTTACATGTACTTTATGCTCATTGTAACTAGTAAGATTTTAAGGCATACTATCAAACCTTTAAAAAAATCAAGTACTGACAAAAATGTATTCATATACTTTTATGCAAAAATGTTTTTTAAAATCTGTACATTTATCTCTGTTTTTTAAAATAAAGTTGTCCAAATAAAAAAGAAGAAGAATAAAAGCAGTATGCATTTGAATGGAATTGAAGCTTGGCAACCTTCTAGAGTTTCTCCTATTGGTGGTGAGAGTACTAAGTTTTAAGCAATGGACATATTGGTTTGTTTAAATCAGAGAAAGTTCTGTGGTAAATATTCAACCATGATATGGTCCTGAAAATATGTAAGGTATATAAAATAGAAAATAAAATACCCTCTGTGTGGGTTGCTATACAAACAAATATATATATATATATATATATACACACACACACACACACACACACACACACACATCAAGTTTAAATGTAAATTTAGAGAATAGGAAAGAAGGGAAAATGTCATCATTTCATATTTTTGATATCTTTTTATTGAACACTCTGCAGTAGATAATTTTTCCTGACTCTATCTACTGTTATATATCATGTAATAATTACATTGTCATTTGAATTGAAAGATGCTTTATAGCTAATAATACAGAAATACATCTCCTTTAAAAAAAAACAAAAAAAAAGAAAGAAAAGGGCCTCACCTGCATGTGGAACTTTAAAAATCAATCTATGGAGAGTCGAGTAATCAGCATGTTAGCAGGGAAGAATGAAAATTTTTAGTGAACTACAAAAATAAGTTCAAGAGATCTATTGTGCAACAAAATGACTACCAAGTGGCTATAGTACATTATGTGTTTGAAATGTCCAAAAGTGGGTTTTAAATGTTCTTACCATTATACTTAAGTGTATGTGATCTATGCACCTACGTTAATTACTTTGACTTAGTCACAACACAATTTGTATATATTTCAAAACATCATATGTAACATGAGTTCATATAATCCCCACTTATCAACTTATCAATTATCAGAAATAATAATTCCTTTTTAAAAGTGTAAATGAAGACAATAACTTAGGAGCCAAAGAAAAAACAGTGAAATTAGCTGAAGCACATGATTAAACTTTAAAACTTGTCACTGCCTGTACTTCCTGAATACATGGGGTTTTCTAAAAGAAAACACACCTTGTTCCTTTTAAGTTAAATAATTCACTCTTTGAAATTGTTGGATATCAGGATCAGAAAAGAATCCCTGACTTTGTCACTTAGGAGGGGGCACAAAGGGAAAGGTGCTGGCTGGACTTAGTTACCCACTGGTTACTGTTTGAATCTGAAGTGTCTCCCTAGGCTTGTGTTTTAAATGATCAGTCCCTGGCCTGTGGTGCTTTGAAGGAGCCTTTAAGACAGTGTGGTATGGCCCAAGGAAGGGGGTCACTAGGAGCAGGATTTTGAAGTTTAAACCTGATTTAGGTTCCAGCCCGTGTTTTCTGCTTTCTGCTTCCTGCCACACGAAGAAGCCTCCCCAGCATGTTCCCACCACTGTGCCTTTTCCACCATGATGCACTGAGACTCCAAAACTGAGCTGAAATCAGCCTCTTCTCCCTTAAGTTACCCCTGTCACATACCATTTCACAGTGATAAAAGGTAATCACCAGGACATGCTACTCTCTTACTACACAATCTTTCCCATTAGTCTTTTTCCCTCCTACCTTCTAGACCATTGGTCTCCTGGGCAGTGGAGCTATTCCATAATCTAAGCTGAATATTTAATCGTTTTGGTTTCTTGTGTTGTAATAAGCTCTTTAAGATTGGGCCTTCATCATGTTACCCTAGACAGAGTTACTTAACACCCAGCAAAAGCTACTGGGTACTTCAACCTAAAATCGGCATTCTTAAATAAGAATTTTCACGGTACATAGCAGCAGTAGTAGCTGCACAAGACATGCAGAAGGTCACAAGATTGAGTCAGTCAAATTTCAGCCTGGGTGTAGAGGGGCTCATTAGACCCCAGCCCTAAATGAGGAGGTATTGTTGAGAGACAGCTGATGAGGAAGAGAAAGTCATTTTCCTCTTCCAGAGTGTGGTTAATAATAGTTTATTCCCATGGTTACTGGTAGCCTACCCCTGTTCCCAAGGATGCCCCCTTCCCATGCACATGTACATGGGTGGCACTAATTGGATTTGCTGGGCTATTTTTTTAAGAAGAAAAGGACATAAAGAGGGAGGGGGACATGTTGGAAAGATCCGGGTTAGTGAGAGGGAAAGCTGAAAGGGAATATGGTCAAGACACATTGTATATGTGTATGAAATTGTCCACGAATAATTTTCTAATTCTTAAAAAAGAACTTCTTTTACATGTGCAAATTGCTTCCCTTTATTAAAATGCTAGCAATAATTTATATTCACACTGAAAATTAATGGAAGGAATTATATCAAAACATAAACAATAGTTCTCAGTGGCAGCAAAATTATAGGTAATCAGTTTTCTTCTTGTTTTCCTATTTTTTTATGTTAGGTATAATTTTTGAATTTTCTTCAATGACTTTGATTGGGACAAATTATGTTAAAACATTGAAAATCTAAATTAACTAGCTAACATAAAAGGGAACCTTGAAAGAGTTTGATTCCCCCTCAGAAGTCTGTGGCTTTTGTTAGAGAAAGTTGAACTTCGTGTACTCTCTAGAAAACAGCTTTTTCCTCAATCCCACCACTAATGATACACAACAATTTTCTCCTGAGCACTTTATAAGTTTCTTTATTGTCCTTTGTCCTCTGTGACTAGTGCCCAGCACTTAAATTCCTCCAGATTTTACTGTGCTAGGAAAAGGAAAGTCAAGAGAATCAAATGTGTCACTTTCAAATTGGACAATTTTGCAAATAGATTACTGAGGCCGAGCTGCACATATCAAACACAGCAAATGACACTGTTATCCAAGGCTCCTGGCTTTCCAGTCTGACAAATTCAGCAACTAAGACTGACATAAAATGAGATGGATAATTTCAAAGGCAAAACAAAGATTAAAATAAGAGACGCATGTGTCCAGAAAACACGAAGAGCCAAGGAAGTCTGTGGTGTCTGTGACTGTCATGTTAAGTTGGCCATAGTCCTTACTGCTAAGCTTACCATTTGTCAATAATAACAAAAAATAACATTATTTAACTTTTCTTGCAGAGTACTTTTTTATCTCTTTTGCTAAGGGTGATTTATATTATTCGTTGAGAAAAACATGGGCTGGTACAAGTCAGCAAAGGCTGTAAATATTCTCGAACATTCATTATATTAGTAACATGCATGTCCTCTTTCACCCACCAAGGTTACAAAATAGAGTCACATTTCTCCTCCTATCCTCACCACTGTGACTTTGGGTCCTGAAATGCTGCACTGAGAGAGAACCAGAACTTTCTGTATGCTCCCTAGCCTGGTTTCCTAAGGGTATTTGGACATTTGAGTTTCTCCAGTCATTCTGTTTGTTTTATTGCTCTTCTCTCCAAACCTGCAATTACAGATCTTTCATGCCGCATTGTTCCATCTCAGTGTTTCCTCTACAAACTACTCACTCTGTACAGATCTGATACGGAAGCAGACTGTGGCATTTCCCTGACTGCCTTAAAGGCATAGCCAAGACTGCTAGTCCTAGCCCAAGATGGTGGAAGTTTGGCCTTTATAAAACTCCATTGCTGCATCAGCTCTGTTGCTCACAGACATTCTTCTAGCTTCAGAGTCCCTGCAAGTCTCTCCTGTGACCCCACATTCCACATCAGGATGAAGTGCTTGAATCCACTTTCCTTATTGTCTGTCTACCACCTCTGAAAAGGATCTCTAGTCCGTCTACCCACATGAGCTCCTGGTGCTCTAGTCCAGAGACTGGAAAAAGTGGCTTCCTTCTGCAGTGGTTTGAAAAGGAATGGTCCTCACAGACGCATATGTTTGAATGTTTGGCTCGTAGGAAGAAGTGCTATCAGGAGGTGTGGCCTTGTTGGAACAGGGGTGGCTTTTTTGGATTAAGTGTGTCACTGTAGGGACAGTCTTTGGGGTCTTATAGGCTCAAGCTACGCCCAGTGTGGCTCACAGTCGCTTTTGCTGCACAGATCAAGATGTAAAACTCTCAGCTCCTTTTCTAGCATAATGTCTGCCTGCACACTGTCTTGTTTTCTGATGATAATGGACTAAACCTGAACTTCAAGCCAGTTTCCGTTAAATATTTTCCTTTATAAGAGTTGCCATGGTCATTGTGTCTCTTCGAGACAATGGAGCCCTATTTAATACACCTTCCCAAAATTCAAGACCTGCCTCTCTTCCAAGCACAACTAAGTGTGGTTGAAATTAAAAGAGGGCTGGCACAAGCCCTGTCATTGGATGAAAAGGAAGGGTAGGCAGGAACAAAGCTTTAGAAAGGGGAAGAGAGAGAAGCGAAGAGGAAAGGGAAGATGGAGGAGGACACAGATAATCCTCTCTGTGCATCTCTGCATAGATATAAGTAGCTATGAATATTTTAAAGGGACAGATTTATACAGAATTTTGTGCTGTCTGGATGGGAAAATTATATCTTATCAATTAAATCAGAGATATTGAATGGAATGTTATCTCATGCGGCGACTTGATTGAGTTCAAGAGTGCCACTTGTAATGGCAGGGTGCCCCAAGCCTGCCTCGGAATTGGGATGTGCAGGACTAGTATGGTAACAACTCACCAAGGGAATTGTGAGTGAAAGTGACATGGTGGGGTGCCACGCTAGAGCATCTCGTGGACCGCCCAGGTCAGAAGGAACCAGGGGCAAGGCAGTAATGCACAGGAACCAGACACTGCCTTCTTTAAATATTTACCACAACTAAGAGAGGCAATAGCTGGGATCGTCAGGAGATGTGTCAATCCACTCAAAATCTCCATGGCTTAGAGGTGGCTGCTCCAATGCAGACAGCATGCTTCTTAGCTGCCAGGGGCCTTGTTCTCACAATACTAGGTGCTGCCTGCTATCCTTAGAATCTGAAATGCTGTGCTCCCCTGTACCTGCCAACACAAGGCTCGTGTGTCTGAACACCTAATTTCCAGCTAGTAGCACTGTTCTGAGGAACTGTGGAGACGTTTTGAGTGAGTCCAGGGTGCAAAGAGTCATTATGAGCAGCTTACCTAGGATCATTGCCCTGTCCCTCTTCCAGTCCCATCCTGCACTTCCATGCTTGCAGCCATGGCAGGAACTCGCACTCCCACTGACATGGACTGACACGCTCTGCCGTGACAAATTGAAATCTCCTACAACCATGAGCCAACTAAGCCTTTTCCCCTTATGCTATTTATTACAGCAACAAGTCCCACTTCCCTCTTTCCCTGAGTATATGAAAAGATCGGATTCCCCAGACTCCCTTGTAACTATGTTACACATTGAACATATTGCTTAGATCAAGCCGGTGGCCTATATATAAAGTCTTTTGGCAGAGGTAGTTAAAGTCCTTGTGCGACCTTCTAACTTTCCCTCTGCCACAATTATCACAGAAATTATATTTTCCAATTACAAATGAATTGGATACTCAAGTTGTTTTCTCTAAAAGAGCCACATTACAGAGTTAATGCCACCGTGGAGATGTGTCAAGGGCTAAAAATAAAAATTTTCTAAGTGCTACCACTTAATACACAATGCATTGGGTTTGAAAATATACAAAAGGATGTATTCTGCCTGTGTGGTCTAAGGAATTTTATTTTATGCTCAAGAGATTGTAATTAATTTTTAAAATGACTGAGTGCTTTGAATGATTTTTTTAAGTAAGAAAGTCATATTAATCAGAGTCCTCCAAAGGACACCTATAGTGAAGTTCAAAGACCTAAGAGCCTGGGACTAATGGTGTGGATTCTAGTCTGAGTCTGCAGGCCATGGAACAGAGAATTCCAAGGACATGTCTAAGTTCAGTTGAAGCAGTTAAAAAAGGAGAAACCTAATCCTCCTGTCATCTACCATTTTGTTTTATTCTGGCCCTCAAAGGACAGGCAAGACCCACTCATTAGAAAGATGATCTGCTTTGTTCTGTTTAACAGTTGAATGCCAGTCTCTTCCAGAGACACCTTCCAAAGATCACTGCATGACTTTCTGCGAAGACAAACATCAACTCAGCCCAGACACAGACCAATAACAGACTGATAGGGAAAACAAAAAGAAAGATTCCACCCAAGACTGTCTTGGTAAGCCAACCAATTCACCTGGGATACTTATGAGATAAAGGGTTATCTGCAGATATATGGGTGGCTCCAGCAGGTGTAACACTAAAAGTCTCAGCCCAGCATAGGTGACGAGTTACTCAAAAAAACTGCATCTCTGGAGTTTGCTGTCCAACTTGCAGACAACACATGAAGTGAGAGTCTCTACCTGCTCTGCAATTTGTTGCTGGACCTCTGGGAGTGACTCATGGGTCTTGTTATTCTTACGAGATCCTTTCACTTTCTTGAGAGTTTCACGATCCTTCCCTCTCTACCAAGAAGGAAGCAACTACATATTCAGATACATGAAGAAATTGTGTTTAACTAGATATTCAGATATGTCCTGATCTAAACCGGTTAATACTTGAGTACCACAGATGTATTGTGAGATGTATACTTTTTTAAGAAAAGTATCTTTAAAAACATGTAAGAAACATATGTCAGGAGGAGTGGTCCAGGCAGGAGGAGACAGTGATAGACTGGGGTAGTGTGCAGACAACAATAATAATTGGTGGCTGGGAATGCATTGGGTATAGAGAAAAAAGAAACTGATAGGTACTTTTCCCATGTTCATGCAAACTTAAATTGCTTGAACAAATTTTAATGTCTTCAACATATTTTCAATAGTTATCTTAAATATTTGTAGCCATTAAATCCAACAACTTCCTACTTTGCATTATAAGATAAAGATTTATGAGGTCTAAATGTGCATGCACAAACAAATTTTTGTTGAACTACTTTTTTTTAGAAGACCACTTTATAGGAACTTGACTCTTCTAGGAATTAATAGAAAATGTTTCAAAACAAAAATAAACAGCCCTTATTCTGAATCAGTATCTCTACAGTGCCAGCAGCATGACAGCCTCCAGCAAAGACAGCATCGCGTAGATTCCTCTCCTCACAGGCTCGGGAAATGCTGTCCCGGTACCAAATAGCCTAACAGCACTATGCTATAGTTCGAAACTAAAAAACTAAAGCAAAATAAAATAAACAAATAAAACCCTTTAATTCCCATTATCTACTCCAATATTTTTTATTGAACAAAATGCTAGTTGTCTCTTTTAGTCAACTGATGACTCATTATCCCTATCCAGAGCATGAATTATTTGGTTCCTGTGTCCTTGAATTCCAAGTAATAATTTCAGGATCCATTTCTCATTACCCTTTGCTTGCCCTCACCTCCCCAGGACAGCTGAGTGTCTGCCTCCATCCCCTCAATGTGCCAGTAAACTTTAACCCTTCTCACACATGTTTGAACACATTTTGGAGTTGACTCTTTGTCTTTGCTAGGCTTCTATTGCTATGATAAAACACCTCGGCCAAAAGAAACTTATGGAGGAAATGGTTTCATTTCATCTTAAGGTTCAATGACCCTGTCCATCATCAAAGGGAGTCGGTGAAGGACTGGGCAGAAACAGGGAGGTAGGAGCTGATGCAGAGACCATGACGGAGTGCTCAGCCATCATTTTTGCAGCATGGCTTCTTATACCATCCAGAGCCACTTGCCCAGACATGACACCAGACACAGTGCATGAGCTCTTCCCACATCAATCACTAATTAAGACATCGCCCCCACAGGCCAATCCTACAGAGACATTTTTTTTCAACTGCAGCTCCTTCTTCTTAGATAACTAAGTCTAGCTTCTGTCAAGTTGGCAGAAAAAACAAACTTCTTCCTCTTTAAGAAGTTTGTGATTCATTTACCTTTTCTAAATAGGATATTAAGAAAACTCCTAAAAAGTAAAATATGCTAGTGGATAAACGTTTTGTTCCTTATTTATTTTTAAAGGTTTCAGAAATAAAACCTAACTCATATTGAATAATAAGGAATGGATTAGGAGATGTTGGGAAAACAGAAGGTGAGATGTAGACATCATCTCCTTCATCGCTCAGTCCAAAGACAACCCATAATAGTCACTTCTTACCTTCACTGTTTATTACATAGTAGAAGTTACCACAACTCTACCTGCTTTGCTTTATCTCACTTCAGATTTTAGCCATGACTATGTCAGCTCTCACTGGGGGTGGATGGTTCCCAGTGGTATAGACCACTGCTGGCAGAATGGATGGATTCCACTGTGTTAGACAGTTTCCACTGTGGTAGTCTGGTCTCAGTAGGGTGAATGTTAGTTCCCATTTGTGTTGGACAGCTCCTACAAGGCTGTTCCCCTCTAGGGTGGACTGTTCTCACTAGATGGACTGTTCTCCGTGGGTTAGATTATTCCTACTGGGTTGGATGGCTCCCACTTAGGTGGGTTGCTTCTGATGTGGTATATTGGGCTTTTTCTGTAAGACACCAGGCTTGCCTTACCCTGGCAGCATCCCACATCAGCATCCAACTTCAACATGTTGCACATCTTTATTCTTTCTTACTCAGGTTTTCCTATAATGCCTTTGACACCTTTTAGTCTCTCCATATGTGTGCCTGGAGTTGACATCTTTGAAGAAAACCTTCAGGTAGTAGGCAGTAGGAACTGGTGCGTATCTTCCTTCGCATGCTGGATATGGTCAGTTCTGGAAGGTACTCTGTACAGGCCTGGAAGAAAACTTGCCCCACCCTCAAAACCCCCTCCCACCTCTATATCCACCCAACTTCTCCCCCTCCCTCCCTTCTCTTTCTTCTCCCCTTATGCCCCCACAAAGACTCCATTGAAGAAAACTGACTTTGCCTTTGCTTGTTACTATCAATTGCAAATAGACAAAGAACCATCATGTTACAGGTTACTCCTAATCATTAGGGGCTCTTATGCACTACTGGAGGCCATGAGCAAAGGTAGTCTTCAGTATAGCAGCATCCTTATTCTAAGCACTAGGGACCAGGAAGGCATAGAGCTAGCAGAGGCCAGGAGGGCCAGCCCAGCCCCACACCCACTCCCAGGGCATGTGATTAACATCTTACATTTCACACTTGCAGAGAAATGGGTGTAAGGCATCAAACGTGCCACTGGGTAAATTCCACTTCCAGTTGGAGGAGAAAATAAAACGGAGCAAAGCACAGACTTCAACTGGAAGGTAAAGAGAGACATCAGCCTTTCCTCTGCTCAGCTTAGTTCTCTCCAAACCTGCTCTCAACTATATCCAAGAGAAGATGGGAAATAAATCAGGGACCTGGGCTACCATAGAAAGGGAATGTAAACCCCAAGATGTGAATGAAGATACAATGTAAAGGAAAAACATTTTAAGTAACAAAACAACCCTACATTCATTAAGTGCACACACACACACACACACACACACACACACACATGAAACAAAACCCTAACCTAACTTCCCACATGTAATCCAGCACAATTTACAAATCAACCTATCACCTGCTTAGTAGGATTGCGCTGCACTGCCTCTATACCACAGAGCCCTATTAAGGCATCAGAACAGATGGACTTTTGTCATTTGTATCATGACACTGACCCTGGAGAGCAGTATCATATGTGAAATGAGAACACAGAAAGGCCAGGGAGATGGCTCAGCAGGTCAGGATTCTTGTCACCAAGCCAAGTTTGATCCCTAGATCCTACGTGGTGGATGGAAAGAATTCACCCCTACAAGTTGTCCTCTGCTCTCTGTATTAAGGGACAGCTCAAAGAGCGTACAGTGGAGCAGACCTTCGGTGACACTGCTCCTGACCTTCTTTAGAGAACTGTGTGCTCATGCCCCAGCAAGGGCACAATAAATATGTGTGACTTTACATTTTAAAACAAAGAAAAGGCAAGTATCCCATGACCTCACGTATTTATAGAACATAGAATAGCTGATCTTGTAGAAATAGAATATTGATTACCAGAAATTGGAAAGGGTCAGAGGTCCAGTGAGTGGAAGATTTGTTAATGATATAGTTAGGTAGAGAAACAAGAGCTTGTGCTTTTTATGATGAGTGTAGCTGGCAATACCTAGTATACACTTTAACATAAACAGAAGAGCAGGTTTTTAATGCTCTTACTGTAAGGAAATGATAAATATTTGAAGTGATGTGTATGAAAAATTCCCTGATTTGATCTATATACAATATATACACATATGGGACCATCATACTCTACCCCAGAGGTAATTGTTATGATTAATATTATCTATTCATCAAGATCTACAGTTACCATGGGGGAAAAGCCCTCCGGGAATATCTGTGGACCTCAATCAAAATAAAGTGAACTGAGATAGAAAGACCTGCCCTATGTGTAGGCAGGAACTTTGTAAAAGGGAGAAAGCTAGCTTGTCACCAGCATTCGTCACTCTCTGCTTCCTCACTGTGGACGAAGAATGACCGTCGATCCAAACTGGCCATGTTCAAGTTCTGCCATATGTGTTTTCCACCATGATAGACTGTACCCTCTGTGAACCAGCATGAACCTTCTTTCCTTCCACCAGTAAGTTGTTTAGTCGGGTATTTTATCACAGTGATGAGAAAAGTAGCTAACATTGTGTGTTCAGTGAAAATGATCTCTCAAGAGAAGGTTGCACCTGCTTGTGGAAGAACTCCTCCAACTAAGTTCAGCCGTGCTCATCCTGGCTCCTCAGCCATGGGTGATGCCTATGCCTTTTATTTCAATGAGGAACCATGAACTCTAATCTCTGATTGGCTAGGGTTCTATGCCTTCCACTACCTCTACCAAGATCCTCCCCCCTCAAATGTATCCATAGGGAAGAATGCAACATTGGATGGATAGATATATAGATAGATTAGATTAGATGGATGATAGACAGATGGATAGATAAATAAATACATAGATACATAGATTAATAGATTACATGGATGATAGATGACTATATGTATAGATAAATGATAGTTTAGAGAGATAAGGTAGATAGATAGAGACTAATAGGATAGATAGATAGGTAGGTAGATAGATAGATAGATAGATAGATAGATAGATAGATAGATAGAATTAATAGTGAGATTTTAGATATCTTAACTGTGTGAAAAGCCTGGTCACTATAATTATTGACAAACAACATGGAAGGGAATAACATGAAAAGGAGAAAGCACAGAGAACAGCAGTTGGAGTGGACATTGGGTCATACTGTTCCTGACCCTGCTTTTGAGAAATGTGGGCTCCTCCATGCGCCAAATAACCCTTGGCTCTCTGAGCCCAGCCAGTGCTAGGGAAAAGCCTATCGGGAAAAATCAAAGGCGAGGGGGAAAGAACATTCACACAAAGTCCTCACGCTGTTGCACTTGAATAGAAAATGGTACCAAGAGGAGGCTAGAGAAGACACATGGCCAAATCTAGTAACCTCCAGCCTTGCTAAATGGAATACACAGAGATTCACCACAGGGCAACTCCATAAAGACACTCTGGATGCCATTTTGCTAATTGTGTTTGCTATGACACCAAGCACCGCTTAGCTGAGCTCCCAGAGTGTCTCCGTAATGGCAGTCACTTGCCAGGAGCAAGAGTGATTTTTATTTGATATCCGTACAAAGCAGCAGCAAATGAATTTCCATAATGAGAAGCAACATAATGAGGCAGAGATGTACAAACTGCCATTGTGTTTAATAACAACAAAGCCTTCCCGTTTGAATTAAATTTGCAGGAAGACTTCCTGAAGCATCACTGTATTGCAACCAACGTGTTTGGAAAACACACACACACACACACACACACACACACACACACACACACGTATTTCAATTATAACTACTGGAAAGGTTGTTTGGAGATTTTTTTTTCTTCCATTTCATTCTCACTAAAATCGACTTAGCTGTAGCACTCCACAGCTGCGATTTGTGAAGTAAATGGCAAAGCTAAATGTGCCGAAACCCAACATGTTCCCCAAGCAACAAAGGGATGGAAGGCAAATGTTACAGTATTATTGACAACAGCAGTAATGCTTGTATAAGCATCTGCTTCATAAAGGAGAGAAACCTACATTATAAACAAAGGAAGTTCCCAACAAAGCCTGCCACCCTGAGTCCTGGCTAGGATTTAAATTTTCCAGTCAGTTAGAGCAAATATTGCCACTTTGTTTCTTTTCCCTCCAAAATTAAAAATGATCTGATTAGCATCTCTCTCTCTCCCCCCTCTCCCCCTCCTCTCTGAAATGACTTCCAGTATCATCCTTGAAATCTCCCCATGAATGTCTCCTCCACGTTTCTCTCTCTCTCTCTCTCTCTCTCTCTCTCTCTCTCTCTCTCTCTCTCTCTCTCTCTCTCTCTCTCTCTCTCTCTCTCTCTGTCTGCTTCTGTCTCTCTCCCTCTGACTTGCTCCCTCCCCCCACCCCCCCCCCAATGACTTCTAGTGTTTAGTTATTCCCCAACACGTGATTGTCATCACTGAATGGAAAGAGTATTGACTAACCATGGCTTTGATTTTGATAAACCTGTCTCCATCCTCATTGTGGGGTATCTATCATCCTTTCGGCTGACTGGCAGCCCAGTGTGGGTGGCTTATGTCCTGCCCTACCTGGACCTGCTTAATCTGCAATGTTTCAATTTGTACCTATGCAGACCAAAACACAAATAGTTTCATTGACAGTAAAACTCAGAGCCAGACCAAGGACCCATATTAGACTGAGACAGAAAAGTCCAAAGGACAGTATTATGGACTAGAATCAGGAGCCTGGAGTCCTGGTCTAAACCATGATTATATATGCCGGAAGTAAGGCAGCTCCTCTGTGTGAGTCTCAGTTTTCCCAGATGTAAAAGAAGCGAGAGAGATCTGTTCTAAAACATCTTGAAAAGCAAACCACATTGAACTGCTGTTTCATTTGTTTAATTTTAGAGACAAGGTCTCACTATATAGCTCAAGCCGAGTGTCAACTGATCATCCCATGAGCTAAGATTACAGGCATGTGCTACCTCTCTGGCAGGACAGGTGTTTCGTGTAAGCCTTTGTTGTTATGGTCATGACACAGGACAAGCAGTCTTCAGACAAGTTCAAGATGTTCTCAGCAAGTCATGTAATTACAATGATTAATGTTGGGGCTTCTGACACAGCAAATATGTTTTGAGTCTCTGTTTAATACAAGGCACAATCCTTTAGGCTTTGGAAATTCCTATGTGATAGGCCTGAAAGAGGTGGCAAACCAGGTGTATCCATAGAAAAAGACTATTTGAAACAAGCCAAACCTAAGTGCTCAATAGGAGGTGAGAAACTCAGGGAATCTATGACTTCAGCATCTGCTTTGTGGGCTTGAATCTCACTTCTGCCATTGACTAGTTGTGTGAAACTGGGCAAGTTATTTAACCTCCTTATGTCTCTATTTCCGTGTCTGTAAAGTAAAAATGACAATATAATTGTTTGATTGGAACCCCTGCTTGCTGCTGCGCAAACTGGGAAGCCCCGTCTGCTCTCCTTCCCTCAACCCCGCCCACTTGGAGAACATCCCGGCCTATGTCATCACCCCATCCACTCCGTATTTCCAGCAATCCACCCAAGAGTGTCCACCCAGAGGCTCAGCTTTTGATCCTATATGGGCACAATATCTGCTCCTAGCTGACACATCCTCACCCCTTGCCTAAGATCTATAAAACCCCCTTTTCTTAGCCCAGGTCCATTTCTTGGGACCAGTAAACCCAGCCAGGAGCAGAATCTAATAAACCTGCCTTTCTCTATTTTTAATCTGATATAATCTGGCCTATATTGCGTCTGTAGAAAACCTATAATTGTTAACAATAATTTATAAATTTCACAGGTTTGCTGTAAACATCATAATACACCTATAATCCTACAACAGTACCTATATATAAATATAATACAATACAGATAAGATCACAGGGCACCTGATACAGAATTGAGGTTCACAGAAACTGTACCCATGACCTCTAATAGAAGCCAGTTTCTATGTCAACTCTTCCTGGCCAGAGCTGGTGGGGAGGAAAACCTTGCTTCCGTACTGTCCACAGATTTCTCATCTCTATACATTGAAATTTGCATTTCCCTCTAAAGTTGTGCTGATTTTTTTGATTTGAAAAAAAAAAGCAAACACTTTAATGAGTTGTTGGTCCTACAAAGACAGATCTAAACATACCATTACTGGAACTGTAATGGTTTTGACAGTAAGAAACTAGACTGCTCTGTGTGATAGCTAAGACATCTCACTGGGCTTGCATGAAATTCCAGGGCTCCACCTGCACACTCCTAGAAAAGGGTGGACAAAGAGTCGAGGGTGGAGAGGGCATAAGAAACTGGCTCATATATATATAAGATGCCACTCCTGCCCCACAAGCGGTAAGAAAAGGTTCTGTTACCCCAGCCAGTTTCCAGTGCCTACACTGTCACCAGTGAATATGTTCGAAGAGAAGATAATCCTGGTGGGCTAAGGAAATGGTGATTCTTTCGGAACTCCACATCTCCCTGTCCACCTCCCAAGGGCTGGAATCACAGATGTTCACCACCACATGGTTTGTGCTGTACTCAGAATTGACTTCACGGCTTTCTGCATGCCAGACAAGAACTCTACTGACTGAGTTGCAGCCCCTGCCCTCCTGGTCTTTTCTGAATTGGCGAGGTCAGTGAGTGGGATTTCACAGGTTTGCTAAGCATTTGTCCTCCATGTGATTTGCAAGGTCCATCACTTACACAGATTTTCTATGCACAGTGCTTTATAATCAAATCCCCTAGAAGGACCTGGCTTTGCTGCATTCTTTACTGTGGTTATAATGTATCTCTACAGGGCAGGCATGGTGGCCTATGTACCTTTAATCCCAGGATTTAGGCAAGAGAACACGAGGCAGAAGGATCATAAGCTCAAACTACCCTGAGCTGCACTCAAAAATATAAAAGGAAAAGAAAAAAAGAGGTGACAAAACAAATGTATCCATAGAAGATGACAATTTGAAACAAGGATGAAGAGAAGAAAGTAGATTTGTTCCTGTAGATTGTGTTCATGGAAGGAGAGGTGTGGGTAAGCCCCCAAGTGTTCAGAAAGCTCACCTGCTCTGTCCTCAAGTCTAGATTGAAAAACTAGGCTAAGTTTCTGTATTGGGAACTGCCAAGCTCTGAAAAAAAAAAAGCCACAATAGCTGAGGGACAAGACCAAAATGGGTCCTAAAAGAGCTGTCATCTAGAGTTCAGCAGGATTCATCTATCTAATCTGAAATTCAAAGAAACCAAGGTTTTAATTCTGTGTTTTAATTTCTTCTTCTGTTCCTTTCTTCTCAAGTAGTATTTGGGGTTTTTTTTTTCTTAAGAATTATTTATTTACTATAAATAAGTACACTGTAGTTTTCTTCAGACACACCAGAAGAGGGCATCAGATCTCATTACAGGTGGTTGTGAGCCATCATGTGGTGCTAGTAATTGAACTCAGGACCTCTGGAAGATCAGTCAGTGCTCTTAACCACTGAGCCGTCTCTCCAGCCCTGGAGTCTTTCTTTTTAATCATGGACACAATTTAGGCTAAGATTTGGGCCAAGCAACATAGAGCTGTAGCCTAGAAACACCAAGGTCAAGATCAGAATGTCTGTGAGGACCTGAGCAGCCGGCTGCATCCCACCTAGCGCCCCTGATCTCAGTAAGGAAGTTTTACCTTAGAAATACTATACTATATAATCTGTAACCTATTGAAATTAAATGTCCCCCAAGGCCCCACATGCTTGTTTCCCATTCTGTAGTGGTTCTAGGAGGAGAAGCCTAGTAAAAGAAATTCAGGTCATTGAGGTCATGCCCTTAAAAGTCAAAGTGAGACCCAAAGCCCTCACCATATTTGTGGTAAGAGCCCAAGAATGGGGTAAACCACGCACTTCAACTCAATATATTGCACTTCTGTAGACACAAGGCAAAGGATCAAGCCTTAGCATGCTGAAAACACAAGCCAGAATAACGTTTCTGTCTTTTTGCTTTGGATTCGCTCTGATATTTGCCATAGTAATGGAAAAGTGAATAACAAGTTACCTGTCCTGAAGGTCACAGGCTAAATGGTAGCTACCAAACATCATCTCTGAGCAGAAAACTGAGGACATTGCTCACAGAGTAGGCAGGATTGGGCCGGGAGGAAGGCTGTCTCGGGGCTTTTTCTGTGCCTGTCCCCTTCCTCTGCTCCACACCCTCACCCATCCATGGTTGCCATTTCCATCTATGTGATGGTTCAGCTTTGCAGCCCCAAACCTCACTGCGGTCTTTGGGTGTCTTAACTTGGAAGGCCATAAACTCTCCAAGGGTTCTATGAGCCTATTACCTCAATAATCGCTCACATCTCCCCACTGCCCTCTGCTGGCCAGAGCATCAAATCACTCTGAGATTCCTGCTCACCATTCAGCTCCCTTCATAATCTCTCCCAGCCCAAAGGACAGTTCTCCAAGAAGAAATCTTATACCCGGTAGGTTACAGGAAGTCCCTTTAAATATCGTCCTAGCCTAAATGTGAATCTCCAACTGCTTTAGAGGGCATATATGTGTTGTGACCTCATCCCTACCTCCTGTCCCCGTTTGCCACCCATCTCTTTAATGCAGACTGTTCACAACACTCCCGTTGAGTTTATTGCCATTCCTTGCTATTCTCTCTTGCTCCAGACCTCTGTGCCCTGCTTACTCTTCATGGAAGACAGGGTTGAACCTAGAGAGTTCTTTCCCTCATTCCTCAGCTCCCTCAGACACATCACTTCTGCTGGAAGTCCTTGAGACTATCTAGAACTTTCCTGGCCATGCACCTGTATAGCCCCTCAGTTCTACGATTGCCATTCCTTAGGGTTTTGGTTCTGAAACAGTCTTATGTAGCCCAGGCTGGCTTCAAACTCAGTATACCGCTGAAGCTAACCTTGAACTTCTTATTCTTTTGCCCACGTCTCCTGAGTGCCAAGACTAGAGATGTGAGCCACCACACCCTGCTTGTAACTGCCATCTCATTCCTGGAAAGCAAGGATCAAAGTAAGGAATATGAAGACAGATGTTAGTAAAAAAAAAAAAAAAAAAAAAAAAAAAAAAAAAAAAAAGGAAGACTGTGGGTAGAACCAGAAGTCTCTCCTTTCCTGTGTGTCCCCTAACCCAACGCCTACACTATCTCATGGGAAACAATCATTGCAGCTTAACTCAGGCATCATGCATCAATTAAACAATTGGGACGACTTAACAATAGTGACCCTACTGTGCCAAGCAACTTCAAAAAGGTCCAGAGGTTGCCATCTCTGCTTTTTTAATCACCAAACAACAGAGACCATATCATCATGTGGGTCACTACAAAACAAATTGTATTCTCCTGTAGAAGCTGCATTATAATTAGAGGCAGTATGTCCAACAAAGGACTTAGCTTCATGTAAATAGTAGATGTAAACAAAAAAAAATTCCACAAAAGCAAAGATTCAAGTAACTCTAAATACCTTTTATTCTTTTTAACAAAGCCCACAAAGCATTATAAAGGAGAAGGGAGTTGAGGTCTGCACACATTAATTACTGAGAGACTTCAATGCACCATAAAGATACAATAAAACATAGTCACTGAGTTCTGAGTTAGAATTGGTGGCTAACTTTAATGTGGTGGTCGTTCCATGCTTCATTGACTATGGCAAAGCCATGAAGTGCCTTGGTTTCAGTGTGCTGCCGGAGACGGGAGGATCAACTGAGCTCTGTGAGGGCAGTGTCTGGGCCTAGCAACTAAAAAATGGTGCCTTCTCAGGGCATGGTTCAAAGGCATTCTTAGCATGAACACACCACCTTTGAGTCGGCACTTTGGGAAAGTAAATCACTTTGAGCCTGTGGCTCTGCATTTGTAAAGCGAGCCACCCAAATGTATGGCATCTTCTAACTTCAAAATTCTGAAACTGCCCATTCAGAAGTCAGTTTCCAAGCATAGTTAACTGCCACTGTGGTAGACTTGAGTAAATAAAGCCACGAGTATTCATTTATACCTTCATGGGGTCCCAGCTTATGATTGGTACTTGACCACGTGAGCAGCTTTGGCTACTGCGACTTCAGTGAGCACAAAGAGCCCGAGTCTGTAAACTGTCTGTACATTGTATCTATTATGTCCCAAGTACTTCTGCACTGAGGCTTGTTTCCCTAATTATTTCTCGGACCCCAAACACCACGCTGTGAGGAGCCCAAGCCCAATGGAGAACCAAGACATTCTGATAGAGGACCCGGGTTACCAGCCTACTGACAGTACCAAGTGCTGGTCATGTGAGTGAAAATCTGGACCCTGCAGCCCAGTGGACACCCCGGCTAGCAGCAGCCCCAGCTGAAGTTACGCAGAGTGGAAACTCCCTGCTGGCTGTAGTCAACCCATACAGTCATGAGGGATAATAAAATCAACTGTTTCAAGGCAATAAATTTGGGGGTCAGGATGCCATGTAACAATAGCTTGTGTCCATGTAACATAAGGACATGAACAGTTTGGGGAAATGGAACTACCCAAGGCATACTAAATGATGTGTATATGTGTGTATGCATGTACCATTTTGGTGGTACATGTAAACCTTTCTAACTGAGAAACATTCAAAATATTCCAACCCTGTAAAAAAAAAAAAAGATTGAAAATACTGGCGTAGTGCTCAGTAAATATTTATCATCAATAAAGATGTTTCCTCTTCCAAAAAAAAAAAAAAATGTCTTTCCTCTCTACCTTCTCTTGACTATGTAGAGTCGTTCAAGTGCACAATCAAATAAAGGTCATCAGGAAATGGTGCATGCTGCTCAGTCATTCCACCCAACACTCCACTGACAGCTCCCAGAGCAGTCCCTCGCTCTTGATAATCTATAAAAACAACCGTCAGTCAGAGCGGAGTCTAAGCAAAGTGTCTAGTGAGCCAGAACCTTTCCTCTTTTTTTTTTAAAATGAAGAATCCATTGACGTTCCAAGCTAAGAGGGAATGGGCCAATTTGATGAGACTGTGGGCCTTCCTTGAGGTAAATTCTTCTTTCCAGCTGGTACAACAAAATTCCATCCATGTGATAGCTTGTGAACAATAGATTTTTATTTCTCTCAGATTTGGAAGCTTAAAAGATCCATCCAAGATGGAGGCACTGAAAGGTTTAGAATCTGAGGACTCCATTTTCTGGTCGATAGACAGCACCTTTTTACTATATCCTCATGTGGAAGGAAGTGGCAAGGAAGCTCCCAGGCGGTGGGAGAGGCTCTTTTGTAAGGGCACTGCTATTGTTCCATTCCGGTGTGCCCCTAGGGGTCCTCAGCCTGGTGATGTTCACAGTGTAATCATAAAGAGATAAAAACCTAATCTTGATAGGTCACTGAGCCCTTAAAAGGGATTAATGTGGCTCTCACATTCAGTTAGTTCTCAAGAGAGTGGGTTGTTAAGAAAAGGCAAGGCTAGCCCTCCTTGTTCTCTGACTTCCTGTCTCACCATACTTCCCTCTCTCACATACTCACACCATGATACCACTGTGCCACTCACCAGAAAACAGACTAATGTAATCATTCATCACATCTGTGACCTGATTACCTCCCCAGCGATCATCACCTCTGGAGCTGAGACTTGAACAGACAGAGACATTTAGATTTCAACAGGATGAGACCACCAACCTTCCTCTAGGAAATTAGAAGCTGCTGAAATGTGCCCTGGCATCCTTAATCAAGGTTCAGTGGCAAGGATGATGTGAGTTCTGAAAGAAAATCAGCACAGGGAATAGAAAGAGACTGAACCAAGGGGCAGGTAGCCTTTTCCTGTGCAGTAAAAGGATTAAATACACTGGGATTCTAGAGAAACAATGGTGAATTTATAAACAAATGTAATCCCATGTAACAAGTCAGCTCAACCTAGATGTGAAATGTTTCTGGCCAGCGAAGGATAAAAGGCAGAAGAGGATCTTTCCTTGGAGCTTAAAGAGCTAACCTAGTAGGGTGATTACACAGGTGTACAGCATCAGTCACCTTGGAGCTTAAAGAGCTAACCTAGTAGGGCGATTACACAGGTGTACAGCATCAGTCACCTTCCTCAGACATTGTCTCACTGACATCTCAGGGATGATGATGGGGCCTTGGAATTCTCAAGGCTGTTGAGTTTGCAGCGTGTTGCACTAGCCGGAGGCAATTAGGCAGGGGCAGTTCTACTGTCTCTCACTGTCGGGGTACCGTGGCCTCCAGTTCTCGAAGCAAGAGGCATCATTCCTGTGATGTCTGGCTCTTGCCAGATGTTGGAACAGGATACCTCTCAGAGGTTATCAAGGGAGGACAGACCCTAGAAATGGGACATTCCCATGGGCACAGTGGCTCAAGCCAGCTAATCAGGATCCTGAAGAAATGTGGTTTCCCTTTAGATTTCTAACTTTGTAAAAAGTAGGTTGGTGTCTATTTGGGGAACTTCGTTTCTCAGAATATGTAAGTGGGGATAGAGGATGTAGAATAATATCTAATGAATGCTTCCTGGTGCTCGGTACCTTTCAAGATCTTTTTGTTTGCTTTTCATTTAAGTCTCTTAGGTAATCCCATGACAGGCACTTCACAGCAAAAGGTTGAGGCCTAAGGAAGTAATATTTTTCCAGAAGACCAACTAGTAATGAATGGGGACAACACTTGGAGTTAGTCATGTTGTGAACTACATTTCCTCACCCCTGCATGCCACACAGGCTCCTGCCCTGCTCTTTGTGTTTTATGGGGTCTGACATGGACAAAACCACAAAGGACATTAAATGAGAAAACCATCTCTTAATGTCCTGCAGCCGATGTCTCAGGGCCAACATTCTCTGTGTCCTCCCTTATGATGCCCCTGTTAAATAATCTGAAATGACTAAAAACCAAAACAAAACACAGTTGTTCGCATACCCAACCAAACCTGGCACTTCACTAAAACTTCTACACTGGAATTCAAACCAGTGTGCCTGCTGTGTGGTTCTGCTATGTCGACGAAGCTGGGAGTACCAGCTCTCCCATTTCTCCGGAGCTGGTACGTTTTGCTTAGTGCCCTGCAAACCAGCTCCCTTCCTGCTTTGGGCTTTGTGCATGTGTTATTATCAACTAGCAGCCATATTTGCTATTGATATAGCACTCTGTATTTGTAAGCCTTTTCCTCTAGGTGTTTGTGCATGGCTGGTCTTTACAGCTACAGCTATGTTTGCTCTAACATCACCTCCCCAGCATTATTCCTGTGGGCTAAATGGTTTGCTTATGGCAGTTGCAGAGGAGCATGCTATAGAAAGCAATATGAGCAATGAAGAGAGATCACTGCAGGCTGACTGCATGTGAGGCATCCAGCCAGAGGCTGAGGGAACAGAGCAACTTCCTTTAGTTGCTTCAATTTATGATCATAGAAATGTAGTTATTAATGATGCTGTTTTACGTTTTATGCCCCTTGTTCAGCTGAAGAGTTCCCCGGGGCATGAGGGGTTGCAAACTCCAGTTTGTGACTTTACCTTGTTCATGAGCATTGTGTCATTTCTCCTCTCAGGGATTTTCCTACAGCAGACTTGATAGTGGCAAGAGTGGAAACTTAAAGGGAAGGCATAGGGCTGCTAAGTTTTTCTCCACCCATCCCTGAGTTAAGAGGGCCTATGCTTTGTCCCCAGAATCTCTTCATCTCCTAGAAGGAGAGGGTGGTGGCACAGCATCTATCTGCAAAGGCTGAAGCCTGCTGATTTGCACCATGGGGACAATTAGAGCAAAATGAAACTGCCACAGCAACAGGGTAAAGCTGGAAGGGATTCCAGCTAGATTCGTTCCTGGTTCGAAGAGTGAAATATAGATTTTAATGCCCTAAAGACACTAAAACTATAATGCAAAGACTGTGAAACAGGATAGAAGCACAAAACAAGGCGGAAAGTAGGGAATTTGGAGGAGATGAGTAGCTTGAAATAGAAAAGTACAGATGTGTGCCACATGAAGAAGTCTGGAGGCTAAGAGCCACCTTAGTTCTCTACAAGCATCAAATTCCAGGGACTCCCAGTTTCTAGTCCTAGAAGCTCATATATTGCTGAAAGCAGGCTGCCTTTGGGCCTGCGTCCTGCTTGCTATTAAATCCAGCTCTCTCAGAGCCCATTCTTTGAAGATCATGATCATCTGTTTGAATTAGGAGAGTTTCAATCACCAGGAAATTCTAAAGGCTGTGTTTGGTCCTCACTTTTGCTAGCTTTGGGGGAGACTCCTAGAAGCCTTTCTTTTTCCACTTCACCATTACACACGATTAATGGCTTAGATTGGGTGACACTTAGTCTTTAATTCTTCTAATTGTTTAATTATTTGGTTTGGTTTGGTTTGGTTTGGTTTGGCTCAGTTTCTGTAGAGAGGGTCTCATGTAACCTAAGCTGACTTGGAAGTCACACGCAATCAAAGATAACTTTCAACTTCTGTTCATCCTGCCTCACTTTCCAAATGCTCAGATTTCGGTTCCGTGTCAGCACAGCCAGTTCTATGCAGTGCTTGGGGACACACCTGGGAGCTTTGCCTTTATAGCGTGTACCATATTCCATATACTAAATTCTTAACAAGAATATTCATTTAATTATCTCAACATCTATACGACACAAATATGACTGTTCTACAAATCAGGAAATACACAGATAAAGAAACTGTGGTGCACAGACGTGAAGCAGTCTGTCTGAGGCCACGCTGCTCATATGTAATAAAGCCAAGTTTCAAACTCCAGGAGGCTGGCTCCTGTCCATGGTTTTACCCGCACTGGGCTGTGTCTTTTGTGGGTGATAAATTATGCTTGGAAATGTTATCAAAGCAAATGGCAATTTAAAACATGTGGTGTAAGCAGTAAGCAGAAGGTGCTGACCCCATGTTAGAATGTAAAGGAGAAAGAGATGGTGGTCAAAGGTAAAAAGTCTCATTTAAGTGAGAGAAATAATTCTGGTTTCTGGGGTTTTTTTTACAATCTGTGGTGTTATGAATACAGTCAGTTAATACAGTGAATTTTACATTTCAAAAGTACTAAGAGTACATTGTGAATGCTCTAAAAGGAGAAGAAAAACAAATAAAATGATGAAAGTATTAACATAAAATGTTCCTTGCTGTTTTCATGATCATGAAATCAATTTTTAACCCTATAAGAAAGCGTAACTAGAGAGCTATGAGTGTAGCCTAGTGGCAGAGAACTCACTGAGCACAGACAAGACCCTGAGTCTAAGTCACAGCGTAGAACACTGCCTGGTAAAGGTCGTGTAACAGCGCTGTAGACATGGATTAGAGGTGCAGAGAATGCAGTGTTTTATCAAGGACTCAAGTTCAATTCCCAGCACCCACATAGGGCAGCTTACAACCACCACTAAGTCCAGCCCCAGGGTTCTCCAACACTTCTCCCCAGTGTGGACACCTGCACTTACATAATATACACACTAAATATAAACCAATCAATCACTAAACCAATAAGAAAAATAAAAGACCCAGATAACAAGCCTTAGTGGGTGATTAAGAGAAGTTATGATCAGCAGAGGAGGTCAGACCAGGAGCCTACCGCCAGCACAAGCTTGGAGAGGCAGAATTACAGAATGCAAACTCACACCCTCCTCTGCACGAGGCATGTGTCCTTTACTTTCTCCTTCCACTGGTGTCTTCATCAGATAAAACATCAACTATTTCAAAGTCACAGAGAAGATGGTGTGCCACTCTGCACAAGTACAACTGAGTCTTTGGTGAGTTGACAGACATGCCCAGAGACTGTGGTAGCAGATCAAATATTCAGAATTCTGTCTTCGAGTTTTCTTATAATACTATAGTCCACACTTGCATCCTTTTGTTGAAAGCTGAGTATGGTTATGGGCTCTCAAAATTAATCTGGTAACAAGTCGAGGATGAAATCAGCCACATTCAAAGAGTGGGGTAGTACTTGAAATCCTAAGGCAATAATTCAGACAAGAAGACAGATGCAAACCCTTGAGTTTCAGCATCTTTGTTGTGGTGAGGACCAGGCTCCAGGTGAACTTTGAAGAAGGAACTGGTAAGGAGCCCATCATAGCCTTTTAACACACTGAAAACCTTGCCCAGAGCATGGCAGAGGACTTGAGGTGACAACAAGGAAAGCCTGTGACTGTGACTTCTCAAGACCATTAAGACCATGGGAGTTCTGTTGAGAAGACAGAATGCTCTGCTTGAATCTCCTTCCATCATGTGACTGTGTGTAACCCTGATCTCATGGCATGATAGAGGACCCTGGAAGGAATCACATACAGTGCTCTTCCTGGGATTCTCTCAGAATCTCATAAGCTGCTGTATCCCTTAAGACAAGACTAAAATTTACTATGGTTTTTACTACAGTATCAGAAACAAGCCAAGAATAGAGCAAGGGTTGGAGGGTCCCTGCATTAGGAAAAATGAGAAGAAAAGCCACGTCAGATAGCATAAAGGCTAGACTTCATTCATGCAGAAAGATGGCTAGAAGAATACATGTGTGTATATGATGCATATGCATAATATGTATACGTATGTGCATATATGTATCTATACACGACATATACATGTCTGTATATGTTTGTGTATATGCTTATGCATATGTATATGCTCATGTTTATATATATGTATATCAGAAAATATACAAAGATAAAGCTATCCAGATGCCTGCAAAGAGGCAGGTGATGTCACAAAAGACCTGGACAGCTCAACAGGCAGCAAAGATGTTTGTCGTACACAAACAAAGGTAGCCAGAGTCCCAATGTAGCACAAAGGCATTGTGACATTCAGTGGGGGTGGAGGAAAGAGAACAGATCAGGGAAATGCCTGTGGTGTTTATCCTAGACCATTTAATCAGACAGTTTAACTCTTGATTTTTAGCTCTGTCTTGTGCGTGTGCCTGTACCTACACACAGATATGCACACATGTTGATGATTTTCATCTCAGAAACCATCCGCATTTATTGTTTGATACAGAGTCTCTCACTTGATAATCGAGGATGCCCAGTAAGGCCTCTCTGCCTCTCAGTGCTGATTATAAGCAGACACCAGCCCAGCTTTATTTTAAGCAGAATTCTAGGACCAAACTTACTCCTTACGCTTGCGAGGCAAGCCCTTTACCACTGAGCTGTTGCTCTAGCTGAGGTTTTAGTTTTTAACTAACAGATTTTTGGCTCCTTTGTGATCAAAAGAGAAAAATTAAATTTAGTCTGTCTGGCATTACTATTAACAAAACACCTAATGCCGGGAAATGGTTTTTGTTTTTTGTTGTTTTGTTTTAGTTGTTTTGGCTTATGATTCTGGTGACTGGAAGTCCGAACAGCATGCTGAGTACCTGGTGAAGGCCTTAGAGTTGTTACGCTATTAACATAGTAGGTGTGACAATGGCTGAAAGCATTTGGAGAAAAGAGGAAACAGTGAAGAGGGGACCATGGTTTTATATATATATATAATTTATATATATATATATATATATATATATATATATATATATAATATTTTATATATATAAAATAATCTACGCTCTCAGGGATCTACTCTATTTCTTTAAGATATGTGTGTGATATACTCCCTTCATGAGAACAGTCATGATAAAAGTAGCTCCCACTAGGTCTACCTCTCAAGAGCTGAGCGAGATAGTTTTACATCAACCTCACACAAGCTAGAGTTACCTGAAAGGGAGCCTCAGTTGAGAAAATACCTCCATAATACCTGGATGTGAGCCATTTTTTTAATTAGTGCTTGATGATGGAGGGCCCAGGCCATTGTGTGTAGGGCAAGGTCCTGCGTACTATAAGAAACCTGGTTGAGCAAAGCCAGGAAGCAGCATCCCTCCATGGCCTCTGTATCAACTCCTGGTCCCAGGTTCCTGCCCTGCTGGAGTTCCTGTCCTGACTTCCTTGAATGATGAACAGTGATGTAGAAGCAGTAGCTGCTTAAACCCTATCCTCCCCAGCTGGCTTTGGTCACAGTTCATCACAGCCATAGTAACGGTAACTAAGACACGGGTCTACCACCTTCTAACACTGATAACCTCAGACCAAGATTCCATCATAATCCTTTCTCTTAACCACAGGACCAATGGCTATGGCATGTGGCCTCTATGACCACAGTGTTGTTTGAATACATTGCTTACACTGTTGTACCATGAGGACAGTTGATCTTAATTAAAAACAAAAGCTTGGCTCCTCTAATCTAAGATAGGCTTATTTGCATGTTTGCAAACATTAATACCTGGACTGAATCCCCAGCCTTTCTCATCAGCTGTCTTACCAGCATGTCGTGTGCTGGTCACCCCTAAGGCAAAACTCGTACCAAGTAAGCCCAAAGTTTTCTGTCCTTTGGACCGGATTTTCACCCAAATCTCATATCGTGGAAACAGTCATCAGAACATGAGTTGGGGGAAAGAATAGAAAATTACTAATCACATTTCGCCCGATTGGTTTTTTTCATGCAGTCCTGTGCGTTTTCAAAGACCACTTTGTCTGTCTGAATGTGAAAGAGGAAAATACTCTACATGCCACTAGGCTGGACCAATTAAGGAAGGATGAAGGCGTGGTCTGCCGGGTGGATCGTCCAGCTGGAAGGGGCTACACCTTGCACACATAACCCTCTCCTCTCTGGGAATATGTCTGCTGCCTTTGCAGGCTCCTTCTGTTTCAGGGGCTTCGTGTGCCGGTCCCTCCTGAACTTCAAGCACAGCTAGGTAGCTTTTAATGGAGAAAGACACAAGAGGGACTAACAGCTATTTCAGCCTTTCCTCAAGTGAACACTCGGTTTTTTTCCCCCTTCCACATTATCAAATGCTACAGTACTTTAAACTTCTCCCATCATTAAGCCTTCTGAGTGAAATATTGAACTGATTAATGTGGCATTTTCCACTAAACTGTTTCAGGAAATGTTGCACCTTACCAGTGGGATGCTTTTGAATAATGTAATCTCCTTAGTATAATTAAAACTAAGTTCTGAAGTTAGTACCTTTTATCCCTTGGGGCACTCATCAAAATGTCAAGTGTTCCTTCTAGTAAAACTGCAATCCCATAATACAAACAAATATATTACCCACTGCTCCTCGTGAGCAAGAGGCCCTTGTTGCTTTTTTTTTCCTTGTCACTCCATCCTGAGCGAGAAGCATAAGAAATATGGTCACCAAAAGCCATTTGAACCCTCACACAGACCCATGTTCTGCACCAGTGCCTGGCTTGCATCTACTAATATGTCTTTTGACTGTCTTCAGCAGATGAACTCCTTGTGTTGTTATGGATTCTTAGAAAACAGTGTGGATATTTAAAGTCATTTGCTTTCTTAGGGCCTGTGTGTGGTCTACAGGAGGGACGAGGAGTCGGGAATGCAGCCCCTTCTCTGGCAGACAAGTCTTTAGAGATCCTCAAAGATCTATGGCCTTAACTTTTTTTTAAAAGGCAGATTTTTAAAATCCATCTTGGTAGAGCATGATAAAATGATAAAAATAAATGATCAACATTATTGACATAAAATTTTCAAAATTACCTCCTGCAGGGACAAGTCTGCTCCCAGAAGGTCTGCTCCTATGGCTCCAGAGGAAAACAAGATGGAGTACAGAAAGGTAAAGAGAAATGGTCTGCCCTCCTCTAAACAAATAGTAAGTTTGTGAGGCAAGTTCCTTGTGTAAGCTTAAGACACTTACTTCTGGCTATCAGAGAACCTGGTATCTTCTCACAAATTATTGGCTTCTTCTAGAAAAACCTAAGACATGTCAAAGGTTGGCAAATAGCAGCCCATTATTTTGTTCCATTATAACGGTTCTTCATTTCACTTCCCAGAGATCCTATTAGCTTTTCCCCTAGAGCCTACACCTGTCATGCCAGAGCCGTGATTTGATCTCCAGATATGATGGTCCTGCCAGTCTCCATCTGGAAAGGTGGTGGGAGGAAGTGACAACGGACAGTGCAGACACTTGGAGACAGAAGGAGCCCAGCAGGACTTTGAAAGAGAAATAGTCAGTGCTGGAACGTGCTTCTTACCAAATAATGTTTTCATTCTCAGAAAAACACGCTCCTTTCCAGTCTGCAGGCCAGGCTGACTGCCACTTCCCTTTGCCTGCCAACTAGTCATTAGCAAACAATGAAACAATGAGAGACAGCTTGGGTGCGGAAGAAATAGGAGCGGGCATGCGCAGCACAAATCAGCGGAGCAATGAGGGTCAGCGAGGACAGACCACCCAAGTGCCAGGCTGGATGTGGCTCTCAGGGAGCTGCGGACTGAAAAGGAAGTGAAGCTAGGCACCGCGGAGAAATGCACCCAGGGAGTTGGGTACCTGAAGATGTTTTCAGCTGAGCGTTTGTGCGGCTGAACCACCAGCTGGGATAAAATGTTTCCTACGCCCAGACAAGGACAGAAATGCTTAGAGCAAATAATTCAAGAAAGTGGTCCTCTGAATATCCAAGTCCAAGCTGTTTGAATGAAAGACTCTTCGACATAATTTCCATGAAAACAGCAATTATTGGAGAGAGCCATAGGTTGTCTCAAAATGACCCATAGGCAAGAATGCATCAGGAATGGGTCTGTCCTTGAACCAGCACCAAACCACAGATATTCTTACCGGTCCAGGCTGCTGCTCTTGGTTTCTGCCGAGTTCATGCCCACTCTCCCTTTTCTTGCTTGCCCATGCTTTTTGCTTCTTTCTCCAGATCCTGTTCAATGTTCAAATAGCCAAACATGGCGGCTCTATCCTCCATTCAAATGAGCCATAAAATTGAACTGACTATTCATTCTCTGTCACAGTTTCTAGAACAGAGCATTTGCTTCACCCGACTCAGACTCATCTGTTTTCTAAGCAGGCACATGCTGGAAGATGGTGATCAGCAGACACTCCTGAGGGCTGGGGCTAGGAAGCAGGACTGAGAATATACTCTCCTTAACATATACTGGAAATTGTTTTATGAAATTGAAAAATAATAAGCATTTTTTTATTTTGAAAATAGAAAGGATTGAAGGAACTTTTTTCCCATTTCTGAAAGCTTTTAAAAGAAATGGGAATTCAGAAAAAGACACTAGCTTGTAACCTATCATACAGGGCAGCGGCTCTCAACCTGTGGATGTGAACCCTTTGGGGTCAAAGGACGCTTTCATGAGGGTTCTATAAGACCATTTGCATATCAGATATTTACATTATGATTCATAACAGTAGCAAAATTATAGTTACAAAGCAGCAAAGAAAATAATTGTATGGTTGGGGTCACTACAACATGAGGAGCTGTAATTAAGGTACGCAGCACTGGGAAGGTTGAGAACCAGTGCTCTAGAGGAATAATAGGTGCTTTAGGAACTGGAGTATGTGAGAACTAATCCTACTTCTCCTCAGCTGGCTGTGTGAGCAAACTACACAGCCTCCCGGCAGCTTTCTCGTGTGTAGATGTGGGATTATAGAAACTGCTTGACCAGGTCCAAGTGTTAGATACTGACAGCTGCTGTGCTTCCTACGGCTGGGAATTATAGGTCTTATGGCCCATGAAGCTATGTTACTCCGGCTACAAGTAAGACAAAGAGCACAGTTGCTCCACTCACCACCAGCCTGTAGGTCTTGGAGAGGACCAATCTGCACATTCTTTGAGTGAAAATATAACAGAGTTAGAACATTTATTAAATAAACAAGTATTATTTACTTTTAGTGAATAATAAAACCAATGTTGAGAACAATATGAATGAGACAGGGATGCTCTCACGTTGGGCAACCAGGTCAGAAGGGTGACAGATCTGGGACTGTTCCCTTTGTTCAGTAAAATGACTTAGCAGGTCTGGAGTGATGTTTGTACAGTGGACTCAAGGCTAAATACTCTCACTGAGGTGTCAGAGGGGCAGGAAGGGATGATGCAGCTGGTTTGCAACCTGGTGTCCCTTTCTTCCTTCACCTTCATGCTTCTAGAAGCTATGTGCTTATAAAGATGATACTCTCTGCAAGAGGACCATCTCCTGGCAAATCTGTCCTCCCAAGTTTGCTGTGACGATCTAATAAGATAACTGATAGAAAACGGCTTTAAAAACTGTGAAGTGATAAACAAATGTAAGTTACCATAATTATTATGATTAACAATGTCATAAAGTGAAACCATTAAGTCAGTCAGACAAATTGGCACATGTACTTACCACCTAAAAGTAATCAAGCAGGGAGCCTAAAAGCAATTTGATAATCTTCGCCTTTCAAGTTCCTTTTCATTAAGCTTTTGTGGGTTTGAGCATCTATGAAATTGGAAGATATATTTGGCTCCCAGCTTCCTTAGCTTAGTGGAGGGATGTTTCCTCTGATTATTCCTTATTCTGGGTCCTTAAAAGAAAGAGCACATACACTCCTGGGACATATATCATGGTACTTAACAGTTATTCCAGAGAGGTGTCAATCAGAGCTGGCTTCTGGATTTTTTTCTTTGAGATGACTTGTAGCAGGATAGAGAATTTGAGTGTTAAAGAGGTAAGAAAAAGACAGAATGAGATAGGGCAGAGGGGGAACCAGGATGTGACATACATCAGTGGATCCTGTATACTCAACACAGATTGAAGAAAAGTATAGCTGAGAATCAGTGGGGATCTGTAGCCCACTAATATATATATTCATATATATGATATATAATATGCAGTGTATAAGACTTGCACTTAGAATCAGTACTGAGAGATCAAAGATAGGCAGTTTTTGTTGTTAGTTCATTAGTCCTCCTAACTGGACAAGGGACCTTTCTACTTAATTCACCTGAGGAAAGGGCAGACGCAGGAAGAGGGTCTGCTTAAACGACTGTGGTAAAGCTGTTCCTTTGATAACCCACAAAACTTTCATTTCATGAGAGAAAGTGATGGAAAGAAGAAAGGTGTAATTAGTTACTGATAATGAAGATGCTGGAGGCTGAGGGAAAGGATGGTGTTGAGTGTTCTGGAAGAAGAAAATGTCTAGCAGTTCTGAAGAGTAGGAACATCTCATGAGACCTTCCCTCCAGCTCCTTTGTTTGTATCCGGGATAGGCTGATCAGAAGAGTTTCTGTTTATCTGAGCTCCCTCAGATGTTGCTGCATTCATCACTTCTCCCAGCACCATGACAGAATGCCTGATACAAGCAGCTTACAGGAGGAGAGGTTTACTTGGGGGTCACGGTTCAGGGGGTACAGTCCATCACAGCGGGGAAGACATGGCAGCTGACAGCTCCATCTGTGGCAGTGGGAACTTGAGGTGAACCTGTTATGTCTCTGGGGATCAGGAAGCAGAGACTTCCGCCAAAATAAAGGTGAGCTCAATCCTCAAAGCCCACCCCCAGCAGCCTACATCTGCCTGGTAACCTCTATATCTCAGAGGTCCCTCAACCTTCCAAAGCAGCATTGCTGGCTAGGAACCAAGTGTTCAAATACACAAATCCATCGGGAATATTTTACACCCAAACCATAACAGGAAGCCTTCTGTTCAAACTCACAATCTTCATAGTAAGGGCCATTTCAGACTTTATAGCCAAAACTTATAGCTCTCAGTAAAATGAACAGGAATAACAAGAATATAAAAGAGCAATCTTAACAATTATCTTGCAAAAATACCACCTAAATCCTCCTGTAACAATAACGGATTTTAATTTATGCCTTCGGTTATTATTTTCCCTATGGCTTCTCTCACAGGGACCAGGTGGGGGAAAGGTGATGTTTGGAGCTAGAAGAACCGAGGATGAGCTTTGCCTATATCTAGCTAAGTATCCCTGGGAAATCACATAATGTCAAGACTGCAGCATGAATGTAAGGATATATCCATCCCTGCTCTCAAGAAGTGCACTTTAGGATAGGATCATGTAGATCCTATTTTAGCAGAAAGCATAAAAACCCAATGTCCCGTGAAAGCCCTAAGATCATCCTATTGAAGATTATGGTTTCAAAATATGAACCTGGGGAGAATGCAGGGCGGCCAAAACAGACCTATTCTTCAAGTAAAACCACATGCAGCAGTGTAGCATGCTTTTGCTACCCTGTGTTGTGGGTCTCCCAAGTAGGCTCACAAAGATCCCGGGAGCCTGCATGGTCTTACACTACGAGAGCTGCATACATGTTATGATCGCATAGCTTGGTGTTTTTGTAGGATTTCTAAAAGTGAGAGCAGGGCTGTCTGAATCTTTTGCCTGCTTTTAGGACCATTTTTCTCCTACTGGTTTGCTTTGTGCAGCCTTGATGTGACAAAAATATGTGCCTGGTCTTATTGTAGCTTCTTATGCCATTTTTGGTTGATGTCTTTGGAAGGTCTGTTCTTTTCTGAATAAAGACAAAGGCAGGGTGGGTGTGGATTGAAAAGGGAGAGAGGAGAAACTGGGGGCGGGTAAAAAAAGTGAGTCTGCAGTCAGGATGTAATATATGAGAGAAAAATAAATAAAAATAATACATATTAAAGCCCCTCCCTCATGAGCTCATTCAAGGGTCTCTTACTCTTTAAAACCCTTTCTCCAAACTCAGTCTCATGAAGGGTTAGGTTATCAACCATGAATGGGAAGAGGCACACAGTTTAGGCTCTAACAGATACAATTTCTTCTAAGTATCCTTTAGTTTTTGAATGGTCTGTCCCTAGTCTTATTTTAATCATGGAGCTGGAAAGACTTTGAAATTCAAGGCCATTGAGTGTAGGTTACATCACAAGACCCTATATCTAAAGGTTCAGATGGGTAGTGAGATTTGCATTTGTCCTGCAAGCTAGAGAGCTACAGATCAGATCCTCAAGACTTAGATGGACTTGGCATTTTGCCTGCAATCCCTGAAAACACAGGGCTGGGACGGGGAACAAGTCTGCTAGACAAAGCAAACCCTGGATGTAGCAAGAGATCCTGTGTTCTGGGTAGTCCTTTGTCAACCTGATACACAAACTAGAGGTGTTTGCAGGGAGGGAAACCTAATTAAGAAAATGCCTTCATACGATACAACTGTAAGACATTATCCTAATTAGTTATTGATGGGCCCAGCACCTGGTGGATGGCGCCATCTCTGGGATAATGCCCTGGGTTCTATAAGAAAGCCATGAGAAGCAAGCTGGTAAGCAGCGCCCCTCCACGGCCTCTGTATCAGCTCCTGCCCCAGGTTCCTACTCTGAGTTTCTGTCCTGACTTTCTTCAAGGATGGATTATGATGTGGAGGTGTAAGCCAAACCAACCCTTTTCTTCCCTATCTGCTTTTTGGTTGTGGTGTTTCATCACAGCAATATAAAACCCAACTAAAATACCTTGCCACAATATATTAGGTACAGAGCAACGGAGGCAGACATCTAACATCAACCTCAGGCCCCCACAGGCCCATGCACACATGTGTAGATACATGTGTGCACGCACACGCACATGTACTCGCCACAGGCATAAACCTAGAAGTGCCATTACCTCAAAATTCTGCGAAGCTACTTTTATAATAACACAGCATAGAGCTCAGACACACGCATTTACTACAATAAACATATAAAAGTTAATAAAATATGTCAAGGAGAGCCTATTAAAACACTTTTACTAATATGTTACATGGTAAATGACTGATAGAAGACACATTAAAAGACATGGGAATAGCTTAGTGTGTAAAAGCACATGCCCTAGGACTTGAGTCCCATTCCTGGAATACAGAGGAAGAGGCTAGATAGTCCAGCATGGGAAAAACCCTCAAGTTAAATACGATTGGAAGACATGTTTTTAAAGTTACTTTTAGCTAGGCATGGTGATATGCCTGTAACCCCAGCCTCTGAGGGATGAAGAAAAGAATCAACTCAAGGTATTCCTCTGCTACATAGAGAGTTTGAGACCAGCCTGGACTGCCTGATGCACCGCCAAAAAACAAATCAAAACCTTAACTACTGTTCAGAAAGAGAAGAGGGTGAGGGGCAAAGAGGAGAAAGGACAAGAAAGAATAATATGAGGGGTATTTTCCACACGTGTGAAAATTCATAAACTGTCCTCATTTATGCAATTGATAACCTGCTAATGAGACTTTAAAATTACTGCTGAGAACTACCATTAAGGCTCATATTGGCTTTCTCTTTTCAGTTTACTTTTATTTCCCACGATGAACAAGCATTGCATTTGTCAACAGAATGCATGCCTTTTGGGTTTAAACTGGAGGCAGAGTCAGAGGCTCCAGTGTACGTGAGACATTTCACCCAACGTGACGTCATACCTGCAGCAGGCATCTCTTAGTTCCTTCTTGTACCACGAACCCCCTGAGGATGCTCTGTCTTCAGATGCAAAAAGAGATTATAACATTTTTTTAAATCTGCCTCTATACTGGTTCTGTGCTAAACAATCAACTTTACCCCGTCCTACATCACCCTCCATTCCCTGCATCTAAAGTCAGGAAATGAAAGGGAAGCAGGCACCCCAGCTTGACATGCGCACTTGCCTAACAAAATGTGTTCTGCTGTGATTCACAAGCACGCCGATCCCCGGTCAAGGTGCACTCCTAGGCCTTCAGTGAAAGGTGACTTTTATAAACCAACATCGCTCGTGTCAGGCCAAGATAGACTTTCCATGGGAGTTCTGAATAGTTCCTTCCGAGCGGGTCTGGTGTGTGAAGCCAGTATGTGTCCAGGTGCCTTGTGGCCCGTATTTGCCAGTGAGAATAGCAGTACCCAAGTACACACAGTGTGTCGGGGGGTTAGGGGCGTTGTGAATGTTTTCCCAGTAAACAAGAATGAAGCCATCAAAAGGAAAGAAGGCTAATTTTAAATCAATTAAATCCAAATAAAGATGCTTCCTTTGGGTATCGCTGCCTTTTGGTTGGCAGAATGATTTTGTAGACCCGAGTTATTTATAAGCAGCTTGGTTTTGAAACAAGTATCTGTGGCCCTGGGAGGTGAGACCCAATTGGTCTCTCGTGTGGTTCTTTCTAGGCCGTGAACTACTGAGGATGAAGTGTAATAGGACTGCTATTGCTCCAGCCTTGTTCTCCTCAACCTGAGCGCAGACTCTGTCACTCCATAAGAAAGCAGCCGTACGTAATGCTGAAGACAGCTAAGCAAATGCCCAGAAAGCAGCGGAACCGTGGTTCTCTTCTGGTTCACAGTCAGGTGGTCAGGTGTTTGGTTTCAGACCCTAGGACAAGGCCCTGTGGTGCATAAAGCAGACTTGGCCTCCTAGCATCCCTCAGTCCCTACCTGGCATACCCCGCCCCCAACCCTGAACTTTCCAGCCAAGAGCTGGGCTGCCCTTTCTGCAGAGGTGCCTCCCTAAATACTTCATTCATCTCTCCTCCTCCGGCTCCTCCTCCTCTTCTCTATGCAAAAGCCCCTTCCTTTTTGTCTTCCCTCCTCCCCCATGGGGACTTCCCTGGCCTCAGTCCTTGGGGCCAGTGAACTCGCCCACCTGAATGCAGTTTCCCAATAAATCTGCCTTTAATATAATCTAATCTGTTTTAAACCGACTCATTTCACTGGCGGCAGAGAAATAACCTCTCATCAGTTATTGACCAAAACATCAACCAGGCTACGGAGTGAACCCTGCGCTCTGGTCCTGCTGGAAAAAAAAAAAACACTCTTGCGCGACCTTGTGGAAAATCTGCTCCTGGTCATTTCTGGGTCACAGGATGGAGGGGCGCTGAGCTTGAAGCCCTGTTTAACCCAACCAAATCAAAGGGAAGATTTAGCTTTAGCTTAGATGTTAGCTTTACTCATGAAGAAATTCTCCCAGAGATGTCAACCACCACACATCCGCTTAAACAGATCCAAACGGCCCAAGGATTCCTGCAAGGGTGTCTCACTTGCCGGTGCACATGTCACTAAACATGGGTTTAGATTTGCCGTCTGGGAGAAGTTATTGGATAGAAAGCAATTTGGATGGCGTCTTCCTCCATGGGTCTCTGCAGCCACAGAGATTGATGAAAGGCAGTGGTTTGGGCAGAGAAATCTGACATGGCCTTTCTCAGAACAATACAAATGATGAGGCCTTTACCTGGAGCAACAGCAGGCCACAGGAGAGATTGCACTGTCTCAGGGGCAAAGGGTGGGCATAAACACTGAGTAAGTCCATAGACAAGGAGTAAGCTTGTCTCCTCGTCAGGATAGCTCAATATTTCCAAGCGCTAGGTTTTAGCATCTACCGGGAACATCAAGGCAATATAGCTTTAGTCCTGGCCAAGCTGACCCAGTCACATGTTACCCCCACTGAGCCCACATTCCAGATGGGCAGGGCCAACACTTTAACATTAAGGAAGACCAAGAAAGAAAGAAGAAAATAGCTTGCCTCAGTTTACAGGACCAAGTATGTTACTATTAGCACACCAATACACCATCTCATAGAGTGAAGGTCAAAAAACTGGATATGATTTTTTTTTTTTTGTCATCAACCATTTAACGAGCATATGTTATAGTTCAAGACTCCCTTTCCACATGCTGATGCTACCCATATCAGTGTGTCAAATCCTTGGTAAGAATAAGGCTTGCAGAGCTGAAGCAAGTCAGAATGAATGGATTAAGGCTAAAAGTAACATTTTAACTTCTTCTGTTAAGCCCCATGTGAATGCAGCAAGGAGAGAAACCACCACCAGAAAGATGACCCCATACTGGGCACACTCAACATTTATTAATGCACTCACTTATTTACTGTCTCTGTGTCTGTTTAATCTGTCTGTGAATGTGTGTGCATGTGTGGTGTGTATGTGTGTGTGTGTATGATCTGTATGTATGTATGCATGCATGTGTGTGGTATATATGTGTGTGAATGTATATTTGAATGTATGTATGTGAATGTGTGCATGTATGTGTTTACATATGTGTGCATTGTGTGAGTATGTATGTGTACATGTGTGTATGGTGTGCATATGTGAATGTGTGAGTATGTGTATGGTGTGTATGCATGTTTGCAGACATGTGAGTGTGACATATATGTGTGTATGTTCATCTATGTGTTTTTGGGTATGCATTTGTGTCATGCATGTGTAGGTCAGAGAACAACTTACAGAAGTTGGTTCTTTCCTTTCATCATGTGGTTTCCAAAGATCAAACTCAGGTCGTCAGCCTTGGCACCAAGCAAATTTATCCACTGAGACGTCTCAGCAACCCTCAGCCACAGTCTCAATATAAGAAGCTCTATGTCAAAGAAAAGAAAATCTCATCTTGGTCCTGGATTTATCCTTATCAATACTTCTATAACATTTATAGAACCCATTTCCAAAATGCAAAAGCAGCTTGTGCTTGCAGGTTGTGTTAGTGACACCGGGGGTTGGTGGTAACCATCAGGAGTTCTAGGTTCCTGTGTCTCCAATGAAGAATTGAGCAGAGATAAACAATGCTGGAGGAAGGAAGGAGAGTTTATGGAGTTAGAATGCACTTCTCAGTGGGAAAAAGAGATAGCAGCCGGGATGGGGGGGGCATAAAGCATGGCAGCCCATAGCCCTGCTGCACAAAGAACAGGAATGTGGTATAACTAAAATGATGTCATTGCATAGGCTGTTCTGCACACGATCTACACGCTCCATGTAACTCTCTTTAACTCCTTGTATTATGGGTCTAATAAACAGCTTAAATCTCACCCAGGGTAGATGCTTTGGTATTAAATTGAGCCATAGGTAACTTTCAGACATTCTGGGGCATAAGCCATACTAGGGGCATAAGCCAGTTTGTGTTCTAAGCTGGGGTTTTCAGCCTTGCTCTTTACCAACTTACTTCTGCATCTGCTGACTCTGCAGTCCTCTCTTCCCACCTTCTTCCCCAGTCTCCTTAGGAAGACCCAAGCCTCCTATGGATGAGATCTAATTTGATCCCCATTCTCCAGAGAAGGTAAGTAAAGGTGAGCTTTCTTATCATCTTCCCTGGAGCATCAATGGTGAATAAGTCCACAATCCAGTCCAGGGATAATGCCTGGAGTCCACAAGACTCTTGGCTCCTTGGTGATAAGGGTTAGAATTGCAGGCCCATTTGCTAGTGGGCTTGAAGCAAATTTATGAATCTTCCTGAATATCCAGTGGAGAGTTAATGAATTAACAACAGGACCCAGTTACTTTCCTGCTGTCTTTCACTGAAACATCTGCCCTCTTTTTCTGCCCTGAGCAACTAGCTCAGGGAAACTAAGCCATATTTCCCAGGCACCCTCGGTGCTGACTGTCAGCAGACAGTGGCGATCAGACAAAGAACAGGGCAGATGTCTTAAGACTTGTGAGAACATCTCTACAGGTGGCTGCTTCCCTCTGACTCTCGTAGCAGGCTTTCTGTATAGCGTTTCTCAAGTTGGTAGCCCAGATAAACCTCTCCTTTTTCAGATTTTCCAACCCCACCCACGCCCATTTCCCCCATGGGCTCTCGCAGCTACTGTCTTGTTTTGTTTGTTTTTGCTGAGACAGGTCATTCTATATAGTCCTAGCTGTCCTAGAACCTTGCTATGTAGAACTGATCTTGCACACACAGATCCTCTAGCCTTTGCATCCTGAGTGCTGGTGCCAAAGACATGTACCACCACACTATGCCCATCCTTCTGAAGTATCTAGAGTGTACTTGATTTTATCCCTAGGTGCACCAGACTGATACACAAATAGACTATCGCAAGAAATTCTACATAGTTTGTTTGTAAACATCAAAACAATTACAAGAATAGATAGTGTTGTAAACTGAGAATTAACTGTGCCTGCCCTACCGTGGCTCTACCAAGATCCGCATGTTAGGTAAAATAGCTATATGAGAACTGTCTTCACTCATAGGTTGCTTTCAGTATCAAGAATTTTAAGGCTTTCTTAATGATGCATGTGCCAAATTAATATGATCTCTAAAATAGGGATGATAAAAATACTGACCTACCTCAAAGAGCTGGTTGGAACAACTAATTATCTCTCATAAAAACACTTCAACCTCCTAAAGTACCTCATAAAGGTTTATTACGAGCAGTAATACTAATAGTTAAACATATAATGTAGTATCGGATGTGGACCTGCTCCACAAGCTGAGGGTGTTTTCAATTCTCTTTATGATCACACCGCTGTTTAGCAGTTCACACGCCGAAAGCTCTTTGAAGCTGTAAATTAGTCAAACCCCACGGCACTCAGTCCTGAGAGATAGGTCAGTGTTATTTTCTATTACTATGGCAACAAATCTTATGTAAATGTCCAATGATGGAAGTCAGAGATGAGAAGCCTGAAAGGTTAAGTGACTTCTTCAAGACCACACATCAAGTAGGTGGCAGGGTCAGCTTTAAAATTCCGAAGAGCTGACCCCAACCAGCACTCCAGTCCACGTGGCCAGCACTGAGGTGATCACTGACATCACTGACATCCATTTGCTTAGAAATTCATGGAAACTGAGAATACCAGTACGTTCTCCATCTGAGAAGAACTCTTATAATTTGTCGGCAGATGACTAATGACTACAATTTGTTAGTCAATGGACAAGAGGCAGAGGCAGGCAAGGGAGTATAATCTGAAGTCAGACTGCTCACACGCATTCCTTGGCCGTCTACTTGCTGGATGGCCTTGGGCTAGTTACTTCTATTGTCCAAACATCAGTTCCAGATCCTAAGTAGTAAAATGGGGCCAACAAGATCTACTTTATAGAGGTACTCAGAAATTAATGCAGGCACATACATCAGACCCAAGTAGCTGATAAGCATTCAATAAGCAACATTGTTAAGATCCTGTAAGACAGGAAATACCAAAGTCCAGAGATGTAGAAGACACAATCGTGCTTTTCAGTGTAACAGGCTTGTCAAATTGTAATCTTCCAAGTCATAATGGGACTAGATAGTGGGATATAGGACTGTAGGTGTTAAAGCAAGGCCAAGTGTTTTCACCGGAAGGGATGTGACGGTTCAGTTCTCTATTGGATCTTCTCTGCCCTCCCTTTCACTTATCCTTGGGTTTCTATTTCCATGTAATTAATTTTATTTATGCTTTTGCAAAGAGAAAAAGAAAAACAAAGTAAACCATCAGTAAAAGCAGTAGAGAGTATCATCGGTGCTCAGAGAATAAAAGGGTCATTTCTTGTGGGTGGCCTTGGAGCAAGTTCATGAATCTTCCTGAACATCCAAGGGAAAGCCAGTGGATTTACAGCAGGACCCAGCTACTTTCCTGCCGCCTCTCAGTGAAACACCCTCCCTCCTTTTCTGTCCTGTGCAACAATCCCAGGGAAACTACAAGCCATACTTCTCATGCACCCTTGCCACCGGATCTCTACAGACAGTGAAGATCGGGGTGTGGGAGCAGGGGAGAAGTCTCCAGGCTTATGGGAGCATCTCGACAAGGGGTGTCTCCCTCTGATTCTCCGTATGGTAGCAGATCCTCTGCTCCTCTGCACGGTGATCCTTGGCACAGTAACCCAAGAACCTTCCTTTGCACCCCTTCCCTAACCTGGGAGTGTCGAGGCAAGAAACAGTAACCAGAATTTGGTACTTAGGTATTTTAAAATAAAACAGGCTTTCCCCATCCATTGGCACACATCTTTATCCCAGCACTCAGAAGGCAGAGAAGCAAGCAGATGTCTATGAGTTCAAGGCCAGCCAGGTCTAATAGAGAGTGCTAGTACCAGGCCAACCAAGGCTACATAGCAAAACCTCAGCTCAACATAAACAATCAAAAATAAATAAATAAATAAATAACCACCTCCCCAAAATAATAACAAGAAGAAGAAGGAGGAGGAGGAGGATGAAGAGATGGAGAAGGAGAAGGAGAAAGAGAAATCAGGCTTTAAATCACCATGATGGTTGTGTGTGAGAACTGGTAGTAAGATAAGGGTGTTGGGTCCCTCCTGAAGGAACATGAACAGGTAGAAGCAAAAAGATTCCAGAGCTCACCCTCCCCAAAATAAAGAGGACTGGGAGGGGTTATGGAATACCTCCCATGGTTAACAGTAGTGTTGTATTAATTCACTTAACAGAGGCCAGATAAGTGGTAAGTGACCCAGCTGTGACTCAGATCTGCTCACCTAGGCCAATTTTCAAACAATGAGAAATGTCCCTTGGTGTGAACAATGTGATGTAAGGTGGAGATTTGGAGCAGTGCTGGGTTATATTGTTTAAAGGGGACTGAACAGACAGCCAAGTAGGCGTGTTTACACCTATGCCCCACAAGAGCTCCAACTTTATATTCTCACAATCACTTGCTATCTTGTTTTATTTTTAATAGAAGCCATTGCAATAGATACAATAGGAACAGTTAAGGGTTTAAATATAAAGATGGCCTCTAAAAATGAAAAAAAAACATTATCTATCTTAAGTATGAAAATAATTATTTTATTTGATATTCTCTGTATTAACATTTCAGATGTTATCCCCTCTCCCCTAATTGCATCCCCTCTACTGCTCCCATTACCTCCTTAAAGATACTCCCTCTCCCAACCACCCTCTTCTTCTTTAATGCCTTGACATTCCCCTACACTGAGAAAAGGAGCCTTCACTGGCCCAAAGGCCTCTCCTGGCAGTGATGCCAGACAATAAATCCTCTGTTACATATGCACCTGGGTCTTTCCATGCGAATTCATTGGTTGGTGTTTTAGTCTCTGGGAACTGTAGTGGGTTTGGTTAGTTAATCATTTTTTTCTTCCCAGGGGTTGCATGCCCTTTCAGCTTCTTCAGTCCTTTCTCCAGTTCCTTCATTGGGGTCCCCATGTTCAGTCCAATAGTTAGTTGCAAGCATCCTCAACTGTATCAGTATGACTCTGGCAGAGCCTCTGAGGAGGCATCCATATCAGATTCCTGCCAGTAAGCACTACTTGGCATCAGCAATAGTGTGTGGGTTTAGTGGCCGCATATGAGATGGATCCCCAGGTGAGGCAGTCTCTGGATGATCTTTTCTCCAATCCCTGCTCCTCTATTTGTCCCATTATTTCCTCCCATGAGTGTTTTGTTCTCACTTCTAAGGACTGAAGCATCCACCTTCTGCCCTTCCTTCTCTTTGAGCTTCATAATTTCTGTGAATTGTTTCATGGGTATTCCAAGCCTTTTGGGCTAGTATCCGCTTATCAGTGAGTGCATACCATGAGTGTTCTTTTGTGACTGGGTTACCTCACTCAGGATGATAGTTTCAAGTTCCATCCATTTGCCTAGGAATTTCATGAAGTCATTGTTTCCAATAGCTGGGTAGTACTCCCTTGTGTATACACAATTTCTGTATCCATTCCTCTGTTGAAGGACATCTGGGTTCTTTCCAGCTTCTGGCTATTATAAATATGACAACTATGAACATGATGGAGTATGTGTGCTTGTTAGATGTTGAAGTTTCTTTTGGGTATATGCCTAGGAGTGGTATAGCTGGGTCCTTAAGTAGTACTATGTCCAATTTTCTGAGGAATTGCCAGACTGATTTCCAGAGTGGTTGTACTAGCTTACAACCCCACCAATGGCGGAGGAGTGTTCCTCTTTCTCCGAATCCTCACCAGTATCTGTTGTCACCTGAGTTTTCGATCTTAGCCATTCTGACTGGTGTGAGATGGAATCTCAGAGTTGTTTTGATTTGCATTTCCCTGATGACTAGGAATGTTGAGCATTTCCTTAGGTGCTTCTCAGCCATTCAATATTCCTCAATTGAGAATTCTTTGTTTAGCTCTGTACCCCATTTTTAATAGGATTGTTTGATTCTCTGGAGTCTAATTTCTTGAGTTCCTTATATATATTGGATACTAGTGCTCTATCAGATGTACGATTGGTAAGGATCTTTCCCCAATCTGTTAGTTGCTGTTTTGTCCTTTTGACCGTGTACTTAGCCTTACAGAAGCTTTGCAATTTCATGAGGTCCCATTTGTCGATTCTTGATCTTAGAACATAAGCCATTGGTGTTCTGTTCAGGAAATTTTCCCCTGTGCCTACGTGTTCTAAGTTCTTCCCCACTTTCTGTTCTTTTAGTTTCAGTGTACCTGATTTTATGTGGAGGTCTTTGATCCACTTGGACTTGAGCTTTGTACAAGGAGATTTTTAAAAAATCAATTTTCATTCTTCTGCATGCTGACTGCCAGTTGAACCAACACCATTTGTTGAAGAGGCTGTCCTTTTTCCATTGAATGTTTTTAGCTCCTTTGTCAAAGATCAAGTGACCATAGGTGTATTGGTTGAAAATAATTTTAAAACAGGAGAAAGTATGTAGAAAAAACAGAGAAATATAACATAGATATAAAACCAACATAATAAGAAGATAGTAAAGTCTGACTGTGTCAGTTTTGTTAATAGATACATATAGACTTAACTCACTTGCTAAAAGATCTTTTGTTTGACCCACATAAAAAGAATCAACTGTGTATTCTATACCAAAACATACACAATACCAAGTAATTCAAAAAGACTGAACATTAAAGGAATTGGCAGAGATTTTTCCAGACAAATAGAAGTGTCGGGGGTGTTAAAAATCTATTCATTTTGTGACATGGTTGTAACCTTTGGGACCGTATATGATTTCAGGCAGTTGTTAGTTTCCAGGACAGGAACCTGTAGTAGTGAGAACTGGGTACTGAGGAAGTGGAGCAATGTAGCTACCTTTTGTTGCAGGCAGTACAGCGTTCTAAAGAGTGGAGCATTCGTCCAGTAAGCAAGAGTTCAGAACCCGTAGGTCTGAGCAGGCCACAATACCTGACTTGAGTTCTGTAGCGCAGAAAGTCTGGCTCAAAGGAAGCGCTCAGAAGCACGTGACATTATCTAGAGACTTCTGCGGGGTCATCCACTGTCCCTTTCTACCTTCCCTCCTCTGCCCTCTCCTTAGAGATTCTACTGTATCACTTCTTCCCGTCACTTCAGTGTCTACACCAAGGCCGTCTATTTTCCTTCGTTTATCAGACTTCTTTCAAGCTTGGGTCAAGGTCCCTGCTTTCAAAGGAATCACGTCAACACCACTCCCCCGTCGCCCCTCACATCCTGGTAACCACTCACAGCACGTGTTCATCTGGAGCGCCCCAAGCAGGCACTATGCTCAGACAAGCCGAACAGAAGAAATTCTGCTGTGTGTGAGAGAATGAAGTTTTGGCATGCCTTATGGCCCTAAAAATAGCAATGGGTTTTGCTAGGAAGATAACTTTGCCTTCAAAGCTTTGCTTGAAACACAAGCCCACTACTGACTTAACCATCTTTTCTCTCTTGTTCGTGAAAGGAATCAGAGGACAGGACATCCCTGAAGTGTCAAAGAGGGAGCGGATCTACCCCTCACTCTTTCTGTGACTTCTTTCAATTTGACAGTGCGGATCGAATCAAAAGGAACGCTTCCGCGGTAATAATGAAGAAACCTAGAGTCAAGTAGCGGAGAGAATGATTGAATCGCCCGCTTTACCCATTTTTTTCTGTGGCACAGCTCTTCTCCCCAGAGCGCCCTCGTAACCGCTCCACAGCATCATTCATTATGTACAATTGCCTCATTCTCTTCTGAGGCCAGGCTTTGTTTAAAAGTCCATTCAAGACCAGCTGTACCTCAACAAAGGGTCACTTGAAGCATCCGTGTAATCTGCTGTATGTCGAATGTCATTACGCTGTGAGCCCCAAACCAGCCAATGAAGGAAATAATATTCACCTGCACCCAAAGAAGCGCCACTATCTCTCACCAGAACCTTAATATCCACAAGGACGAGTCAACGAGGAAAAGAAGCCAGTCCCATGGCCGCTCTGCCGCCTCATGGGCGGCACTCATCTCTGGCATGTGAGTATTTATGTACACTTTGTAGGAGTCTTGCTAATTGTAATTATGATTGCTTACTACCGTTTCCAGGGCAACAGTTGTCACTGCAATGCTTCACTGCCAACTCAATTTCCATTCTCCTGTTGATATAACAAATATTATGTGACATTTTAACTGAAAATATCTGTAAATGGGCGTCTGAGTGTGGTGTGTTTCTTTAAAAGGGAAGGAAAACAATTATTAGCTTTTTATTATTCATCCCAGTGGCGTGTTTGATTGGTAATTACTTCAATTTTATATTTAGGAAAGAATTCACTGGGGTCCCCTGAGGTCTTGGATTTGGATGTCCTGGATCCGGGACCTACTTGTCTTCCAGTGACCCTCACGGTTGAGTCGGTGGCCAGGAGCTTGTTGGGTGACTTTCCCACATCAAAAGCGCCACTGGTGGGTGTCACTGCCCCAGCCTGTCTGTTCTCAGGGAGTTCCTTTCATATATAAATCACATGACCGGAGAGAGACTAGATAAAGCAAGTGCCCTGTGTAAAACCTCGAAACTGTAACAGATAACATATCAGAACTATCATGAGCAGGAAATGGGCCTAGTAAATCTAGTAAATGCTGGAATCCGAAAGTGATTCCTAAGCCCACACAGTGCTGCCTCTAGTCAAGGAACCTACGGTGAGCACACATCTAGCCCATGCTATTCTCCGTGCCTCAGGAGGCACATCTAGCATGGGCAAGCATGCGCACATTGTCTGCACACACTCCCCACTTTTGTGCAGGCACGATGCTCGTCCCTGTTAACTTCACCACGCTCCTCCACCTGCACTTCTCAGCCCGCTCCCGCCTACATATTTCTAACACACTGCCATGCTTTCATCCGGTTTCCCGGTCCTTCTAGCTGGATTTGATAATCCAGAATGCAAAGCTGTTTGCATCTTTGACTCGTACGTACGTTCAGAATCACACTCCCCTTCCAGGATGCTCCCACAGTCACCCGCTGTACCAAACTCTTCCTCCTTCCCAGTAAACTCACCTTTCCTTGTTCCATTTTGTAATCTTATGGGCGCCTCTCACCTTCTCTCTATCCTCCAATAGGATTGCTAAGTGTTCAATAAACAACTGATTCAATGAATGTCTGCAAGCACTCTGTGTGGATGTTCAACCTGTTCGAAGAATGAACTGCGTTTGAGCAGCTTCAAACCTCAAAAGGTGTCTCTGACACTCCTACAACAGGACAGTATAAAACTATGTTGAAAGTAAGAATTCAAAGGAAGGCTGGGAACCTCCTGTGGTGTTTTGTTAGAAATACAGATTATAAAGAATTGGAAGCTGTTCTAGGAACATATTTAAAAATCATTGTTAGATTTATTAGGTGTGATGCTCTCTGCATGGCTAAGCTTTGTAAAAGACTCCTTTATTCTCCATCATTACATAGCCCAGACTGAAATCCTTGTTTAAAAGAGATATGTTTGGGATTTGCTTTTAAATAACCCCTACTGTGAAGAGACTGAGTAAGAGAACTTGTAGCAGGGCCGTGGGTGTGGAAGCTAGGCTAATGGTGCCGTACTCACTGTATGTCATGGATAAACTTTTAACAATAAAGTGAGTCTAAAACACATACATATTGAAAAAAAGTCATTATTATTTAAGCTGGGTGGAACTACTTAATCCCCCAAAGATGAGAAACTGCCCCATAGTTAAATATATGTTCAAAATTTATGAATTGCCATATCAATTTTTTAGTAAAAAAATTATTAACCCCAATTTTGCTTGCTTTTTCTTTCTTTTTGACCCAAATCTAGGAGCAAAGTAAACACAGATTTGTATATATACAAGTGTGTTTGTGTGTGTGTGTGTGTGTGTGTGTGTGTATGTGTGTGTGTGTGTGACATTTTAAACTTCTAACTTTTAAAACCTCAATGCCTGGAAACTACCCATCAATTCTTTAGTAACATTTTAATTACAATAGTCAAAATCAGTAAATATACACTTATTATAAAATGTTTTGTATTTACATCTATGTTGTTATAATAATTTTCATACAATATATTCTGATCAGTTTTCCTTTCTTTTCCCCACTCCTCTCTCTAGATCCTGCGTCTCTACCCAACCACTCTATACCCTTTCTCTCTCTCTCTTTAAAAAGCAAAAACAAGCAGGCATACTGTGGTGGTTTGAATGGCTTTGGCCCCCATAGACTCATGTGTTTGAATGCTTGGCCCATAAGAAATGACGCTCCTAGTAAGTGTGGTCTTGTTGGAATGGGTGTGGCCTTGTTGGAGGACGTGTGTCACTGTGGAGGTGATCTTGAAGGTCTCATATATACTCAGGTTACAGTCAGTGAAGAAGACAGTCTTTTTCTGCTGCCTACCAATCAAGATGTAGAACTCTACACTCCATCTCCAGCACCATTCCAGCCACATGCTGCCATGCTTCCTGCCATGACACTAATGGACTAAGCCTTTGGAACTGAAAGCCATCCCCAGTTAAAAGTCCTTTTTAAAAGTTGCCATGGCCATGATGTCTCTTCACGGCAATTTAAAACTCTAACCAAGACACACTTTAAAAAAAAAGCAAAAGAAAAAAAACACAAAATCATAAACCCTGATATATAAGCAAAGACCAGTAAGACAAAAAATAATGCCCAAACAAAGCTGTATGAGACAAAAATGTCTACAAAAATGCCATTGGGTTTCTTTTGAGTTGTCTATCTACTGCTAGGCATGAGGCCTACCATTAAGTGTGGTTAATATAACCAGTGAGGCTCTGTTGAAAGGAAACTAATTTTCCCTTTGCAAGTAAATGTCAATTGGTGCTAGCTTCTTGCTTAGGAATAGGGGTACATGTCTACTTTCCTCTTTCAGTGGTAAGATCATATCCATCTTAAACTTATGCTGGCCTGATGCATACAGCACAGTCTCTAGCAATCAGAGGTCCTTCAGTCCTATTGTGACTAGGGAACTCATTCACTTGGACCTTTACCCCACCCTCATCAGTGTTCTGTTAAAAGGATGACTTGCATAATGCATGCTTATTTTCCCTTCATAATGTATATTCAAGTAATGCTACTGTCTTGATTGTTCCACCAGAATAAATGAGTTTGCGGACTTTAGAAAAACATTTTCTAAAAAAGTCAAAAACAAAAACATTTTCTGAATAAGTTAGTATGGTGATGTCATAATGTATTGTTGTAAATGTAAATATTTTTCTATACCAAAGGAAAAAAGATAGCAATTACCTGTTTACTTATAATAAGCTTGTATTAATTTCCTATTGTTGTTATAATAAATTATTACAACTGACTGGTTTATAATGTGAATTTATTATCTCACATTTCTGGAGGTCAGAACTCCAAAACAAATCTTATCAGGATGATGTCAAGGTATTAGCGACACTAATTTCCTTCTAGGAGCTCTCCTCTTATAGCTTCCATGGGCTATCCACAGTCCTTGGGCTCTTGACCCCATCGCTCAAGTCTCTGCTTTTATCATAGAGCTGTTTCCTCCAAGTTGGACATGTTCATTGATGTATTGGATCACAGCAGCTATGATCAACTGAAAATGACTTGGCCTGTTCACATGGGGGTCAGAGGAGTCATAGGTTCATGAGGCTCACCCAGTTCTAAGGCTCCATCGGATTTTACAAGTGACCTCTCCTCCCCAGTTCGATGGGAGGGGTGAGAGTTGACGCAGGTGGGACTCCTGCATAGTGCGGCTGCCTTTCAGTTGCACACGAGGCTTTTCAAGAGTACAGGTGATTTGAGGCATTCATACTCGGAGGACACTCTTTAGTGGTGCGCTTCCTTTGAGCCATACATGTTCTTGTAAATAATCCCAATAAACTCATATGTCCTCTGAGTGTTGCTGATGAAATCCTGTCTATGGTTGTAGATACCCTTGCTACTAGAATGACTGGCTTGCCAGGAAGCATCAGACAACAATGTGTCTTGTTATGTCTCCTTCCCTTATCAACCCTTACTTACTTATCTCCTTAACATAAAAACTCATAATTACACTGGGTTCTGACAGATAATCCCGAATAGCTCTGTATCAAGATCCTTAATCACATCTCTAAAGACACTTTCTCCATGTAAAGCAGAGGTTCTCAATCTTCCTAATGCTGCAACCCTTAATACAGTTCCTCATGTGGTGGTGACCTCCAACCACAAAATGATTTTTGTTGCTACCTCATAACTGCAATTTTGCTACTGTTATAAATTGTAATGTAAATATCTGTGTTTTCCAATGGTCTGAGGTGTCCCCTGTGAAACAGTTATTTGGCCCCCAAAGGGATCTTGACCTGCTGGTTGAAAATTGCTAGTGTTAAGTAACATATTTGTAGGTTCCAAGAATTGGAATGTGGACATTTTTGACATGTAGGTGTTAATCCTGCCTTCTATAATACTCCATTATTCAGCCCCCACAAACTGAATGTATTAAACAGCTATTGCTACAGTAATGTCATATAATAAACTACTCCAAAAGTCAACAGTTCGTAGCAGCTTGAAACTTCTCACTTGTGAGTTACAGGTTGTCTACGGCCTCTGCTCTGAGCTGAGAGAGGGATGGTTGGGCACCAAGATTAAGGCCACATTTAAGCCTATGCCACATCTTTCCACCTGGGGTCCAGACTAGGAAAGAGTGAGAAGTTTGGGCTCTTTTTCCCCTAAGCCTTACAAACTCATTTAAAGCCTTCCCTGGCTAGTGTTTTGTCAACCAACCCAAGACAAAATCATTTGAAAAGGGAGTTCTTCAATTGAGAAAACTTCCCACCAGTTTAGCCTGTGGGCAACACTGTGGAGCATTTTCTTGATTAATGATTGATGTGGGAGGGTTCAGTTCACTGTGGGTGGTGCCACTCAAGCAAGTGGTCCTGAGCTGTATATGGAAGCAGGCTGAGCAGGAAATGGTAAGCAAGCCAATAATAAACAGAATTTTTCCATGGTCTCTGTCCTGGATGGTTTTATGTCACCTTGGCATGAGCTATAGCCATCTTAGAGGAGGTATTCTCAATTTTACAAAATGCCTCACTGGGATTGGGCTATGGGCAGACTTGTAGAGCATTTTCTTAATTGGTGATTGATGGGGGATGGCCAAGCCCATTTTGGGTGGTTCCATCTCTAGGCTGGTTGTCCTGGGCTCCATAAGAAAGCCAGCTAAGCAAGCCATGGAGATCAAGCCCATAAGCAGCACCCCTCCATAGCCTCTGCAATCAGACTCTGTTTCCAAGTTCCTGCCCTGTTTGAGTTCCTGTTCTGACTCCTTCAATGATTAACAGTGCTTTGGAAGAGTAAGTCAAATAAACCTTTTTCTTCCCAAGTTGCTTTGGTCATGCATGGTGTTCCATTTCTTTCAGTTCCTGCACTGAGTTCCTGTCTTGGCATACCTCAAGATGTATAAGCCAAATAAACCATTTCTTCCCCAAATTGCTTTTGATTGTGGTGTCTTATCACAGCAATAGAAATTATAAGATAAAACCTCTGCTTCCATTTTACCCACTTAAATTTTGTTGACCAAATTCCATACCCAAATCTAAACTTAATGAAATACAACACCCCAAAGAAGAAAAAAATACAATAAATGTGCAATGAATCACAATTCAGCTTCCAATTCACTGTGTATGGTACAAGCCAGCTCAAACCCTCTCGATGACTATGTCTTTACATTTTTGTCCTTTAACAAGTCACTGAAATCAGTTGAAAACTTCTCACTGATAATGAGACTTATTTCAAGGTAACAAACATTGAAATGACTCCAGAGAGTTTATCTATATTACAGATAAATAAAGAAGTAGCAAAGAAAAGAAAGGAAAAGGGAAATGAAAGAAGGAAGGAAGGAAGGAAGAAAGAAAGGAAGGAAGGAAGGAAGGCTACCAAGCAGCACCACAGAGTGTAAACTGGGGTGTAGAGACAACTCTCCCCCTAAGAACTGTTTAGAACTGGTTATCATGGGCTATGACTCAAGGAGCCTGAGGCAAAAGGATCCCCATGAGTTTAAGTCCTTGTTTCAAACAATGAAGGGGAGCTAGAGAAATGGTCTAACTGGTCATTACTGATAACCTTCTGTAATCCCACTTTCAAGGGATCTGATGCCCTGTTCTAGCCCCCTCTGGCACCAGGTACCCCCATGGTACTCGTACATAAATGCAAGCAAACACTCATACACATAAATGAGACACTCTGGCCATCTACTGTTTGGACTAATAGATGCAGTCATACTTTATACACATGACAGTTGCTTCATGCCCAAGAAAAAAATCATATATTTATATGTCATGTATACAAGACAAGTCACAGCTACCTATAACTCCAGATCTAAGAGATCTAATGCCCTCTTCCAGCTTCTGTGAGTGCCTACATACCCCCATGTCTTAGTTAGGGTTTTACTTCAGTGAACAGATACCATGACAAAGGCAACCCTTATAAGGACAACATTTAATTGGGGTTGGCTTACAGGTTTAAAGGTTCAGTTCATTATCAGCAAGGCAGCATCCAGGAAGGCATGGTGCAGGAAGAGCTGAGAGTTCTACATCTTCATCTGAAGGCTGCTAGCAGAATACTGACTTCCAGACAGCCAGGATGAGGGTCTTAAAGCCCACAACTACAATGCCATGTCTACTCCAACAAGACCACACCTACTCTAATACTGCCACTCCCTGGGCCAAACAAATATAAACCATTACACACACACACACACACACACACACCACACACACCACACACACACACACACATACCACACCACACACACACACACACATACCACACACACCACACACACACACACACACACACACCACACACACACACACACACACCACACACACACACACACCACACACCACACATACACACATCACACACACACACACACACCACACACCACACACACACACACACACACACCACACACACACACACCACACACACACACACACACACACTATTATAAACAATCTTTAAAAGAATAATTTAGCTGCCGAGTGGAATATATAAGGACGACTCTCTTGCCCCTCATTGTCTTTCCATTGTCTAGGACATTGCTTTACACTGAACATGGACTCGCTAAATGCATACGAAATTGATGTCTACAATGTTGAAAATTTAAAACTATCAATCATATTTCATTTATAATGCCATAAATGAGCTCCGTACAAGTGTCTGACCCACCATGAGTTTATCTTAGAATGGCGGAAACTCTAAACAGACAACTGAGATAACTGACAAATCCCAAAGGAAACAGAGGAAGCTGAAGACCTCGCTGCCTGTGTCACCTGCTCTTCCTGCTCATCTTCCTTCTCTGCGCCAATGCACTTCCTTCCAGGAAACACGGAGAGCAAAGTTTTCTATTTCAGGATGAGAAATGTGCAAAGACGGAATACGTGTCTTCCAAGCTTTCTGGGAATGTCTAGTAGGGGGAGTTTTCTCCACACTTGTCCAGGTAGCCAATCACGAGACACACAGAATAGACATGGATGCTGAGGGTTTGTGAGAAGCAAACTCTTGTCTCTATGTAAACATTTTTTAATGTAGGCCAGATGTCCTAAGTCACTTCTAATTAATAAAATGGAAGGAAATGATATGTCACCTCTGAAATTAAATTGTAAAAATTTTGGCTACCATCTGAGACAACATGCTCACTAGAATCTCTACCTCTGGGGCTATCGGCAGCCATTTGAGTAGCGTGGGCAGTGAAACTTTAGCTATACTCATATCCCCACCCAACAACTTGGCTGCAGTCTTATAAAAGACCTTGAGTTCGAGTCACCCAGCTAAGTCATGCCTAGATTCCTAACTCAAAAAGGCACATGATAAATGTTTGCTATTTGAAACCTTGAAATCTTAGCATAATTTGCTTCTCAAAGTAAGTTTTTAAAAGGAAGTTGAGTTATCTGTAAGATCAGTGGATTGTCTAAAATACATCCCCCTCAAAGGTCTATAATTCAGATGCAAATAGTTCTACCCCAAATAACAAAACCAAGCCAGCATCATACTTTAAAAGCAAGTCTTTTCAACCCTGGAGCAAATGTAGTGGGCCATAAGAAATCAGTCCCTCCGTTGCTAACCACCTCCCCTGCTGTGCCAATTCTAAATTGCTTACAAGCATATCAAGCTTCTATTTGGTAGCACCCATCTGGTAAATGACCCAGGCCTCAGGTTCCCTCTTTCACTAACCTGCCATCTTCATCTGGTCCTTCCACCATTCGTCACAACTCCACTTAGAGTATCTAGGAATGCGATGAACTGGCTGTTCACCAGAGGATTTCACTAAAAGCTTCAGAGTTGTGATTGACTGGGAGATTTGGGGGTTTGCATATGAGTTTGGTTTTCTTTTTTTTTTTAAGATTTATTTATTTATATACGTGAGTACACACTGTTGCTGTCTTCAGACACACCAGAAGAGGGCATCAGATCTCTTCACAGATGGTTGTGAGCCACCATGTGGTTGCTGAGATTTGAACTCAGGACCTCTGGAAGAGCAGTTGGTGCTCTTAACCACTGAACCATCACTCCAGCCCGAGTTTGGTTTTCTATAACCCGTTGTCTCAAGTACTGTGGATTATTAAAACTTGTGTATTTAGGATTTCAATTCCAGCACTAGTCAAACCTAGGGTTTCCATGACCACTTTGTACCTGCAAGACATACCTTGGAAGATGTGCTGTCCTTAGGAAATGGACAACCTTGTAGAAGCAAAACAGTGTTCAATGCATGAAAGGTTTGAGATCCATAGGTATGTGGGGAGTGGATGGGGAAGTGTGTGTGGATCTAGAGAAATCAGAAGATGTAGGAGATGATAAATTGCGGTGAGTAAAAAAGGAAGGAAATTGTAGACAGGAGGAAAGAGATCAAGTATTGTAAGTGTGAATTACTATGTTAGTCATGGCTCTCTACAGGACCAGGTATGGGACAGTGAATGTAGATAGGATGTTTATAAAACTGACTTATGGGGGCTGGAGCCATTGCTCAGTGGTTAAAAGGACTAACTGCTCTTCCAGAGGTCCTGAGTTCAATTCCCAGCAACCACATGGTGGCTCACAACCATCTGTAATGGGATCTGATGCCCTCTTCTGGTGTGTCTGAATACAGCTACAGTGTACTCACATATAATAAATAAATCTTTAAAAAATAAACCGGCTTATAGGATATAATCTGGGTAACCTAACAATGGCTGAGAATCTGGCATTTGTTCAGTCTGAGGCTAGATGCACCTTCCAATCTGTTGTCCTGGGGAATTCCTGAAGATTGGCTGGAATCCTAAAGTAGTTGAATTTTATGATAGACAAACTTGCTATTGAGAGTAAGGGAAAGTAGGCTAAAACATGTCCTTTCAGCACCATACGTCTTCGGATATTCTGATTAATTAAAATCCTCGCTGGAATGCCTGGCAACTTAGGTTTTAGTCAATTCCAGATGTAGTCAGGTTGACAACCAGAATTAACCAACACAAGTACATAGGGGGGAAAACCCTTGAATCTATTTAGATTTTTGCATGCACATATCTATGTCAAACATATAAACTGCTTGCTATAAAAAGGATGTGATTATAGCAGCAGGAGAAATGATTTAACGGTTCAGCAATTAAGAGCTCTCCTGCTCTTCAAGGGATCTGGGTTTGATTCTCTGCATCCACACAAGGACTCCCAACCATCTATAACTCCAGTCCCAGAAGATTCAATACTCTTCAGGCCTCAGGTACCAGACACAGCATGGTGCATAGACATACATGCAAGCAAAACATTCAGACAGAGAAAATCAATAATACACTTAAGGAATATAATTGTGTTCTGCAGCCGTGATCTTTCTGTGCTGGGCAAAGTCAGGAGGACAGACATATATGTCTAAATGTCTCCTTTCAGCTTCCAGTCTGACATCCTAAGCCTGTTACATGAGGCAGAAAAACAGCTTTGCCCCTTGATTGACAGATTTGCAAGCCTCTCTTCGTTTCCACCTGTCAGCACCCAGTACTATTCCAGAGAGAGTCTGACTCCCCCTTTCTTCTTCCCCTGGATCCCAGGGCTTCCAAGATCCTGTCTGCTTATTATATCTTGGGTTCTTGCATCAGTCTTGCCAGGACCCTTGAAAGATGTGTTTGAGCACTGAACAGAGAAACCCAATAGAGGGAAATCGAAGGGGCTAAAATCCAGCCTAGCCCCTGGGAGACTCTGGATTTACCCTGAAGAGAGGGTGGGTTTGTAATTCATCTTCTCAGGGAACTCATTTTCTTGCCATTTGCAAAAATGCTGTGTAGACAGGCAGTGTTTGCTAGCACTGCCAGAACCACATTCTGCTAGACATTTTGGGGTCAATGCTATCACTTGGGCCCTCCCCCTCGTGCTCAGCAGCCATTGATCTGACAAATGGTGAAGTGACGTGGAACATACATATCAACAGAGGGAATCTGGCCGGTTTTCTCTGAGATACAGGGGAGGTATGAGTAGCTCAGTTTGCTAGAAAAGGAAGTGCACGTTGTCAGAAAAACATACAAGGAGTCTGAACAAGATTTGTCTTCAGACCCCAAGCCCAGAAAGGCATGCTCAATTTTGATCGATGCCACCATTAGCAGAGTACGTACTATGCTGCTTGGTGTAAGAACTTAAGGTCTGGTTTTCTCTGCCTACAGTTGTGCTATTTTTAAGCTGCCCACGTATAGGCTGATCTGATATAAAGCCCTTTTGTTGCAACTCATTGGCTAAGACCTCACCAACTACCAAACAACAGCTTTGAAAGAAGAATCATCTCAAGGTTTAGGAATGGGGAAGCCATTTACTGTCTCAATGGACCTCGATGGCCGGATCTTTTTCCAATCAACATATAACATGGCGATGATAATTATGATGATAATTTTTTTCTTTTCAAAGAAAAGAATGGGGTTTTTTTTGGCACAAACCGAGCGGCCACTTCACGAACAATTGGGCACCCAAACAATTGGAAATATTTCAGAAGGACAAATGAAGCAAAGGAGATCACGAAAAGTAGGAAATATATGGGTGCAATTTTGAGCCTAAATGAACATGCAGGGCCATATACAAAATAACCAGTGAGATGTGAAAACTGATGTGGGTCCCTTTGATTTGAGCCAGCAGAGTGTGAAGGACTCTTATTATCACAGAGAAACCTCAGTGCCAGTTTGCCCTTGTCCAAACCCAGGAATCCACAGTCCAAGCTATGAAGATTCACAAGCTTAGAGCTAAAGGCACAACCTGCTGGGAGGCTAGTGAGCAATTTAGATGCCAATACTCACACCAAAGATGGCTCAGAAGTCTTCCTCCTGTCATTTTTCTCCTGGAAATGTTTCTTTCCATTAGAAGTTTGGAAATTCTCTTGTAATGGGGAAGTTCTGCTCAGAGAAAAGAGGTGGACTATATTTCTGCACTAAGTCCAGTGAAATAGAGACGCTATATCACATGGAACGATCATCTGTCCGTACTCTCAGATAACCAAGGGCAAGAAAGAGCAGTCCAGTGTTCTTTCTAGCTCAAAGAAAGAACCAAAGACTTGTTTTCAATCCCCCCAGGGGGCTGAAGATTTTCTCTGGAAGTTTCTAAACTGAAAAGGGACACAGATGAGGGAAGAGCACACGTGCTGGGTCATCATTGAGAGCAGTGCTGTACATGTATCTGTCTTGTACAGATCTTGGAGTTGTGTGTGTCACAGCATAGATGTGGCAAGCAGAGGACAAACAGAAGGAGTCAGTTCTCTCTTTCCACTACATGAGTTCTAAGAATCAATCTCGGGTTGTCAGCTTTGGCAGCAAGTTCCTTTATCCGCAGAGGCAGCCCAGCAGCCCAGAAGGCATTTTTAAAGCAGTAATTGTTTAAAGTTTACTTCTAGGTCACCTTAAAATGACCAGGAGAAAAATGAACAAAACTGTGCAGTGTGGCAGGGCTCTGCTTCTGAATCTTAATCTATATATGATTTCTCTGTTCTCCTCTGTTTTCAAGATGATCCTTAGGGGCATTTCCCCCTTTTCCAGCCAAAGTAGACATGGAAATAAAATTTTAAAAAGACAGCCAAAGGAGTGGGAAAGTTGTGTAAAACCACTTTCCAGGGCTGGAGCACTGACTGCTCTTCACAGGTCCTGTGTTTAATTCCCAGAAACCACGTGTTGGCTCACAACCATCTATAATGAGACTGTATGCCCTATTCAGGTGTGTCTGAAGACAGTGACAGTGTATTCATATACATAAAATAAATAAATAGATCTTTAAGAGAAAAACTTTCCATGGAGGAACAGACAAAAGTCGTAGGATGGACTCAGCATACAGGGAGAGAGGAAAACTGGAAAGAGATTTGTAGAAACCCTTCAACTGAAAAATATCAAAGGTCTTCCCTTAAAGAATGAAGATGAAAGAGAAAGAGATCTCCAAAAACTGACCCATGATTAGAAGATAACCATCCAAGAGTCCTGTACATCTTTAAGTATCCTAGAATTCAAGGTGGGAAACTTGGACACAATATCAGGACAATAAGAGATTAAAATTTTCCCCCAGTCTAGGTGACAACAAAACAGAATAACTTTGCATGTTTCTTTCTTTAAAGACAGACTAGAGGGGGACACACTTCCTGGATGCACTTGGGCTCCTCAAAGGACAAAGTGGATGATGCTATACACAATGAAATGGATGGATGAGCCAGAGTAATAAATACACTAGAAAGATTAGTTCAATTCCTTTTAACACAGTTTGAGATCCTGTGGAAATAAAGAAACTTGCCCTGTAATTGTTTTTATTTCCTGTATTTATGATAAAGAACTCCTATGCTAATATCTAAAGTGCTTAATGGTAGTCATACCATTCTGCCTGGTGTGCTTTTTAAAACACTGAGCTAAAGGGCAGGGCAGGAGTGCACATGGACATGTGTACAAAGGGCATAAAATCTGTGATGAGAAATATTGCAGGACTGGACCCAAAGCATGACAGAATCTGGTAGAACTGTGGATATTGTGTTCACCCATGATGCCTTGGTACATATCATCCACCCCTTATCTTCTCACTATGTTCAATAATCTGGTAAATATGGAGCAGACATTTGTAGTGTCCCAATCACCAGAGTGACTGACCAGCTTTTAGTCAGAAGCCAGAACTATTAAAATTTCACTAACAGATGCATGAAAATGCCCCAAGCCTCTTCCTGCAGCATTGCCATAACTCAGAAAACTTAAAGTCTGATGGAGACAGAAACATGAAAGTGGGAGAGAGGAAGAGGGAGGGGGTGGGACAGGGAAGAGAGAGGGGGTGGTGAATTGCTGGACAATAAAACAGATGTGCTGAGCTACACGTCTGTCACTTATTTTATGGAGTAATGAGTTAGGTAGAAATCAATATTTGCCCCATAGTTTTTGATTCACCTTTTTAATATCAGAACAGATATAGGTATATTCTGGAATCAAAATTCACATGTATTTGTAACATAACAAGGGAATAATTGCTGCCCTTAGGAGGATTGGAATATGGTCTGAGATTTCTATGGATATCAATTACTGTCCATGCTATTAGGGAACACTAACTAGGAAGAGTTGGGAATTACTATCCTGAAGTCTACAGAAAGAGGAATCCAGGAGATACTGATAGCCCAGTCTTTGTTACTGCACATGTAAGGAGAGGCAGTTCTAACTAAAACCCCTTCAGGAGAGGCAGCTGCTGGATGCTGTCATGTAAGCATTTCAGAGAATGCAGATGTGTGAACACTTCAATAATGACAAAACTCTAATACAAAGGGTACAGTCTGGAATCCATACCATCTTAACTCCTTAAAAACAAATATCCATTAGTTGATGTTATTTCAAGACCCTAATGCTTGGCTCACCTCCAATCCCTAATCATTAAGTAGTAGACACTTTTATCTACACTGTTTCTGTGTTTGTGACATCTTTCTTTTGTCAGACAGTCAAACTATCACATAGACTCTTGCACTCGCTGGCTTAGCCCTGGCCTCAGCCTACTCTTCCTAATTCTCTGCCATCTTATACCTTTAGCTATCTCCCTGCCCGCCCCTCCTGGTTGGGATTTACCTCACTGCCTTAGTTATTTATGCTGTAATCAAGTGTGTGTCTTGGGTGGAATTTTAAAAATAATGCAAGGAAGATTACTCCAGATTAAATTGAAAACTTTAGTAATTTGATTTGCAGGAAACGAAGAACAAAGTGTCACCACCCAAGTGCTTTGAAATAAGTCACAATTAATTAAACATGCATCTATGTTTGGCTGCTCAATTTATGACTAATTATGCAGAAAATGTAATTGCAAACTGAAGTATTTCATTGCATCTTATTTATGCCAGACAGTGTCTGTGAGGCTTTTGGATGCTGTTGTTCTTGTTCTTGTTCTTGTTCTTGTTGTTGCTGTTATTGCTGTTGTTGTTGCTGTTGTTGTTGTTGCTGTTGTTGCTGTTACTGTTGTTGCTGCTGCTGTTGTTGTAGCTAATGGTGTGTGAACCTGTTGAAATTGTTGAGATTTTATCAAGACACAAGTAATCAGATGATTCTCCTAAAATATAGTTGTTCCTGTTGAGCAAACTGAAAAAAAAAAATAACATAAAATTATTTCCTTGCCTAGCCTATTTTCATTGTAAATAAAATCTGGGGTACAGTTCAGTGGTAAGGCATATACCTTGCATATCAAAGGACCTGAGTTCAAGCCACAGTACCACAAAAAAAAAAAAAAAGAAAACAAAACAAAACAAAAAAACTGCTTTTCTTTTCTTTTGTCCTCTGTACTTGCTAAGAAGTCACATTAGATACATCTTTTCAGCTTCGTTTCACCTATAGATTGGTGATCTGGACTTTTTATTTTCTTGGAAGAACCATAAAGCTCCAAGGGATCATGAATGACCATCACATTTATGTCTGCCTAGACAGGGTTCTTGTTAATAACTCTAAAGGGAATTTGTAACCTTTCCTCCATCCTAAGACGCCTAATAAAGTGAATATCAAGGAAGCAAAGGAAATAAAACCAAATTTAAAACTTCCTCTCAATAAGTCATAGGAATAGGAACGTTTATGAATATTTTTCCACTGAAGGGAAAAAGAGACGGAGATAGAGCAAAGAGTAAAAGTTTCAAAAGCTCTCATAATATTTAAGGCTATTACAACTACTTAACTGTACTTCCCTGAATCTTCTATAGCAGCTTCACTACACACAATTACATGTTTTCTGCAGAGTAAAATCCACCAGCCTTTGTGGCCCGGTCACATACAGGTATCACCTACAAACATTGGTCCAGATACCAAAAGCAAAGTAACTCTGGCCCTTCTAGTCTACGCTATTGGCTATTTCTTTAGACACAAGGAAAGCACAGCTTCTGGCCTGCTGCAGGCAGGAAATCTGTGAGGCAGACACATGCAATGGGGCACAGGAAGACACTTGTCAACGCTTTTCTCCAGACATGCTTCTGGAAGGAAAAGATCAAAGCAGCCATGGCCCCCAAACCACAGGCATTTACCAGGACCTTACAATAGAGCAAGAGCTGAATTTGGGATGTGGAAAGGCATAAGAAGCTAGGAGTGGAGTTGCTTGTTACTTTTAAGTAGAACAACCCTGGCCTAACATGCAGCTGTAGACAGATGTCTGAGGTTATCCATAATGTATACTCTCCACAAAATTTTATGAACCTTCATCTACTCTCCTGTTAAATTCTGTCCCGGCCTTCCTTACCCCAGAGCTTCTTTCTCCTGATGTCCCACCAAGCCCAGCAGTCAGGACTCTGAATTGCTTTTCCTTGCCTTGACCTCCCTTCTCAATACAGCCTCCTGGTTCTACATTACAAGGTCCCAAGAGCTGGGCAGACAAAAGTCAAACTCGACTTAGAAAGCTAAGGATGGCAATAAGCTGACTTCTTATAAAAAGTAATAACAGAAGAAGTTTTCCTTCAAGAAGAAAAACATAATAGTCACAGCACCATCAAGAACTACCTTTTAAGTTGGGCAGAACAGAGTAGAAGAAATGAACACTCAAGCTGATGAGAAATATTCTCCCTCTCATGTTTGGTTTGATCCCAAAACAAGTGTATTAAGAAGCCACATCCTAGTGGCTTGTTCCCGACTAGCCTGTCGCAATTTCTCACATACATCTATTTTTGAGCATCACTGTTCTCTTTCTTGGGCGCCATGTGTCAGAGCCATTGGCAGCATTCACTGTAGCTGTCCCAAAGGTGACGAGACCCAAAGGAAAACTAAGCGAATGTGCACACACATAAGACTTTTTTTTTTAATTTTTCAAAAAAGTTATTAGGAAAATCCATAAACGCAAGTACTTATTTTTGTAACACCAATATAAAGAGGACAATTTTTTGTTTGTTTTTAAGATGGGAGCCTCACTATATGCAGTCCTGGTTAGACTGGAATTTGCTAAGTAGACCAGGCTGGCCTTGAATTCATAGAGATCTATCTGCCTCTGCATCCTAAGTGCTGGGTTTAAAGGCATACGCCACTAAAAAAAATTTACAACAAAAACATGTAAGTGTTAGTATTGAATCCTGAAAAAAGTTACCTATACATGGGAAGAGAGGGCACATTCAGGAAAAAAACAAATTTATAAAAAATAATGTTGAATATGGGCAAAGTAAATAAAATTCATAATGGTACAACATAACCAAAATGAGCTTAAGGCATTGAGAAAAATCATCAGAAATGATTGTTGAACTAAACACAAGTAACATGTGCAGGTCAGAGAACAAGAAATATTGTCTGCCCTGTTTACTGACAGGACCATGAAAGGAGGTTGTTTGTCATTGTGTGGGACTAAACCATTTCCAAGGCCACCCTGAACAAACTGGAAGCAACATTACTTTCCTTTTTCACAGGACTGCTTGCTGGTGACAAGCTCACACCTCGGGAAGCTCCTTTGTCTCCCTAACCAAATGTATCTAATCTGTGCTTGCCTAACTGAGACAGCACAAAATGCACAGCACAGACATGGTCCTGACCCTCGAGGGGATTATAGTCCAAAGCTGGCAAATTGGGCTTTGACGAGCCTGTAGCATAATTAACGCAGCTAATGGTGAAGAATGGGTCTTCTGCAAGCCTCACTGCCACCAGACAGAGCAATTTGTAGTCATCACTGATCTGAGCCGAATTCAAATTGGTGACCCAAAGGCTCCACTGTCTGGGTGTTATTTTCAATCTCTTGGCGATCCAATCTCCACGAGTTTCATTTTTCATTCTTACTGTGCCGTCATCATCAGCTACCAAAGGAAAACCTACAATCCAGACGCACTAAAAATAGCATTCTTGCCTCCTGAAAGCCAGACTCAGATTTATGACAGTTTTAAAATTTGGTTCTTCGTCTTAAAGTTCAACAATCTATAAGAATGGCGCAAAGTAATACCTGCCTGGTCGTTAGAGCATGAAACACCATCGCCTAATGCAGTGAGCCATCAGGCCTTGGTGTGATCCATTTACATCAGGGAGAGACTGTGTGTTCCTTTGCTTGACAGGTTGACGTGCCTGCCTGTGTTTTCCACTTAATCAGCAGAATCATTAAAGCTCCGAGGGCTTTGATGGCCTCAATAAAGAGCATCTATTTCTGTAGAACCTATCACTATAAATAATTTAGCCAGCATACCCCCCCCCCAAAGCCTATAAAAAGAGGATGAATTATTCCTTCGTACTTAAATCATAGACCACTGTGAGGCTGAGCCAACAAGGAGAGTCCGGGTTTAAAATAAGGGCAGATGATGTCCAATATTAAATCCCCTGGTTAAGTGAAATGCCAGTTACAAAAAGCATAATCCATTTTCTATTTTAAACTTGTGTGTTTGTATGTGCGGTGTGGTCATCCCATTGAAAAGTTCTAGGAGAAATAGATAGTCAACATGCTAATCACAGGGGTAACTTGTAGAAGACAAAACATTCACATTTTATGACATTTTTGCACAATTTAGTCTAAAAAATGTATTTCTTTGTAGGAAGTACAAACACACATATACATATATATATACATATATATGTACGTATGTGTGTGTCACATACATACACTGGTGCAAATCAAGCTAGCTTTTATGTTTCCGTCTGACTATGGACGTATCAAGAATGGAGTGGCATGACCTTGGAACACTCTTAAAGACTGAAATCATTCAGGACAGCAAAACAACTGATCAAGGTCACAGTAAGAGAAAACTAATCTGGTCAGGTGATACATGCCCAGCAGTTTACATGACAGTGTCCTGGGGACGATACTGAAATATCTTGCCTACACATTAGAATGTAGTCACAGAAGTCTGACTCTTAGATGCATACAGAATTTTGCTCTAGAAATGAGCAAGTGGGGGTGTTTATCAGCCAGAAGTGGAACTTTAGTCACCTCTGATGTAAGAATAGTTAAAGTGGATTTTTGCCACCGGGAACAGCGAAGATCCAGGGACGCAGGCCTGGTGAGACTGTGCTGCAAGTAACCGGGGCACAGAAAGGTCTAGAATGAGCACGCGAAAAGCGCAGCCCCCCAATTGGTTCAGGGGAGCAGGAACCCTAAAATAGGAACTTATTATCCACCCAGAAAGCCATCGCATGTGGACCAAATGCTCAAGCCATTTGCCACCTAAAACAGCAGAGAACCAGGGACACAGGCCAGGTACACTGGAGAGACAGGAACCAATCACTGACAACAAGACCACTTATGATCACAGACAACAAGATGGCAAAAGGAAAGCAAAAGAACTTACCCAATGGAAACCAAGACTACCTGGCAACATCAGAACTCAGCTCCCCCATTTTAGCAAGCAGTGGAATGCCAAACACACCAGAAAAAGAAGATTCTGACCTGAAATCATACCTCAAGGTGATGATGAAGATTCTGAAACAAGAACGGGAGGAAAAGCATAAAGAAAGAGAAGTTTTCAAAGAGGAAACATGAAAAGCACTCAAAGAAATGAAAGAACTAGAGGAAAACAGAACCAAAGAGATGAAGGAATTGAAGAAGGAATTTAAAATGGAAATGGAAACAATAAAGAAAACACTAAAAGAGACATCCCTGGAGATAGAAAACCTAAAAAAGACAACAATAGTCACAGATACAAGTATCTCCAACAGACTAAAAGAAATGGAAGAGAGAACCTTAGGGTCCAATACAACATTGAAAACATAAACAAAGCAGTCAGAGAAGCTGCAAAAGCCAAAAAGCTCCTAACCCAAAATGTCCAGGAGATCCAGGATACAATGAGAAGACCAAACCTAAGGATAATAGGAATAGAAGAGGGCAAAGAAGATCAACTAAGAGGCACAGTAAATATCTTCAACAAAATTGTAGAAGAAAACTTCCCTACCCTTAAGAATGAGATGACCATGAGCATAAAAGAAGCCTACAGAACTCCAAATAGATTGGAAAAGAGAAAAAATTCTTACTGACACATAATAGTCAAAACGCCAAGTGCCCAAAGCAAAGAACGAATACTAAAAGCAGTAAGGGAAAAAGGGCATGTAATATATAAAGGCAGACCAATCAGAATCACACCCTACTTCTCAACAGAGACTATGAAAGCTAGAATATCCTGGACAGACATCATGCAGACCCTAGGAGAACACAAGTATCAGCCCAAGCTGCTATACCCAGCAAAGCTCTCAATCACCATAGAAGGAGAGACCAAAATATTCCAGGACAAAAGTAATGTACACATTTTCTGACCACAAATCCAGCACTACAATAAATTATAACGGGAAAACCAAATACAAGGAGGGAAACTACATCCTAGAAAAAACAAGAAAATACCTAAGCAAGAAAACCAAATGAAGAAAGATACACAGACACAATTCTACCTCTAAAAGCAAAAATAACAGGAAACAGCAACCACTATTCCTTAATATCTGTTGCCATAAATGGACTCAGTTCCCCAATAAAAAGACATAGGCTATGAGACTTGATATATAAACAGAATCCAGCATTTTGCTGCATACAGGAAACTCATCTCAGAGACAAAGACAGACACTATCTCAGAGTAAAAGGTTGGAAAAAATTCTTCAAAGCAAACGGTCCCAAGAAACAAGATGGAGTAGCCATGCAAATATCAAATAAAGTAGCTTTTCAACCAAAAGTTATCAAAAAAGGTAAGGAAGGACACTTTTTATTCCTTACAGGGAAAATTTATCAGGACGAACTCTTAATCCTTAACATATATGCTCCAAATACAAAAGCACCCACATTCATAAAAGAAACCCTACTAAAGCTCAAAAAATACATTGCACCCCACACAATAATAGTGGGAGACTTTAATACCCCACTCTCACCAATGGACAGATCATGAAAACAGAAACTGAACAAGTATACAGTGAAACTAGCAGATGTTATGAACCAATTGGAATTAATAGACATCTACAGAACATTTCATCCTAAAACAAAAGAATACCCCTTCTTCTCAGCACCTCATGGCACCTTCTCCAAAATTGACCACATAATCAGTCACAAAACAAGGCTCAACAGAGATAAGAAGACTGAAATACTCCCATGGATCCTGTCAGATCACCATGGTCTAAGGCTGGTCTTTAATAACAACAAAGACAACAAAAAGCCCATATACACATGGAAACTAGACAATGCTCTATTAAACGATAGCATGGTCAAAGAAGAAATAAAGAAAGAAATTAAGGATTTTCTGGAATTTAATGAAAATGAAAACACAACTTACCCCAACTTATGGGATGCAATGAAAGCAGCACTGAGAGAAAAACTAATGACTCTGAGTGCTGGCAAAAACAAACAGGAAAAAGCATACACTAGCAACTTGACAGCGAAAGCTCTAGAACAAAAGAAAGTAGATACACCCAAGAGGAGTAGACAGCAAGAAATAATCAAACTCAGAGCAAAAATTAACCAAATAGAAACAAAAAGAACCATTCAAAGAATCAACAAAACCAAGACATGGTTCTTTGAGAAAATCAACAAGATTGATAAACCCTTAGCCAGACTAACTAGAGGGCAAGAGAGAGTATACAAATTAACAAAATAAGAAATGAAAGTGGAAATATAACAACTGAAACTGAGGAAATTCAAGAAATCATCAGATCCTACTACAAAGCCTATACTCAACAAAACTGGAAAATCTGGAGGAAATGGATGAATTCCTAGAGAGATACCAGATGCTAAAGTTAAACCAAAACCAGGTAAACCATCTAAATAATCCCATAACACTTAAAGAAATAGAAGCAGTCATCAAAAGCCTACCAACCAAAAAAAACCTAGGTCCAGATGGGTTCAGTACAGAATTCTATCAGAAATTTATTGAGGACCTAATACCAATATTCTCCAAACTATTCCACAAAATAGAATCAGATGGAATACTACCTAACTCATTTTTCGAGGCCACAATAAGCCCTCGTTTCTAAACCACACAAAGACCCTACAAAGAAAGAGAATTTCAGACCAATGTCACTTATGAACATTGATGCAAAAATACTCAACAAAATCCTAGCAAACCAAATCCAAGAACATATCAAAACGATCATTCACCATGATCAAGTAGGTTTCATCCCTGGGATGCAAGGATGGTTGAATATATGGATATCCATCAATGTAATCCACCACATGAACAAACTCAAAAAAAAAAAAAAAAAAAAAAACCCACACATGGTCATCTAACTAGATGCTTAGAAAGCATTTGACAAAATTCAACACCCATTCATGTTAAAAGTCTTGGAAAGAACAGGAATCCAAGGCCCATACCTAAACATAATAAAAGCAATATACAGCCAACCAACAGCTAACATCAAACTTAACGGTGGGAAACTTGAAGCAATCCCACCAAAATCAGGGACTCGACAAGGCTGCCCATTCTTCCCCTACCTATTCAACATAGTATTGGAATTCCTGGCTGGAGCAATTAGACAGCAAAAGGAAATCAAAGGGATACAAATACAAATTGGAAAGGAAGAAGTAAAAACATCACTGTTTGCAGATGACATGATAGTATAATTAAGTGACCCCAAAAATTCCACCAGAGAACTTCAACAGCTGATAAACAAGTTCCGCAAAGTGGCTGGATATAAAATTAACTCAAACAAATCAGTAGCCTTCCTCTACTCTAAGGACAAACATGCAAAGAAAGAAATAAGGAAAAAGATACCCTTCACAATAGTCACAAACAATATGAAATACCTTGGTGTGACTCTAACTAAGCAAGTGAAGGACCTGTATGACAAGAACTTCAAATCTCTAAAGAAGGAAATTGAGGATGATCTCAGAAAATGGAAAGATCTCCCATGCTCATGGATTGGAATTATCAACAATTTAAAGATGGCCATCTTACCAAAAGCAATCTACAGATTCAATGTAATCCCCAGCAAAATTCTAATCCAATTCTTTATAGAGTTGGAAAGATCAATCTGCAAATTCATCTGGAACATCAAAAGACCTAGAATAGTGAAATCAATCCTCAACAACAAGAAAACATCTGTGGGAATCACCATCCCTGACCTCAAGCTGTTTGACAAGGCAATTGTGTTAAAAACTGCATGGTACTGGTACAGAGATAGGCACATGGATCAATGGAATAGTATAGAAGATTCTGAAATGAACCCTCACATATATGGTCATTTAATTTTTCACAAAGGAGCTGTAAATATTCAATGGAAAAAAAACAGCCTCTTCAACAAATGGTGTTTGTTCAACTGGCACTCAACATGCAGAAGAATGAAAATAGACCCTTTCTTATCTCCTTGTACAAAGCTCAAGTGCAAGTGGATCAAAGATCTCCACATTAAACCAGGTACACTAAAACTATTAAAAGAGAAATTAGGGAAAACCATAGAACATATAGGCACAGGAGAAATTTTTCTGAACAGTACACCAATGACTTGTCCTCTAAGGTGAAATATTGACAAATGGGACTTAATGAGATTGTAAAGTTTCTGTAAGGCTAAGGACACTATCAAGAAAACAAAACGGCAGCCAACAGATTGGGAAATGATCTTTACCAAACCCACATCTGATAGAGGCCTAATATCCAAGGTATACAAAGAACTCAAGAAGTTAGACACCAGAGAATCAAACAATCCCATTAAAAAATGGGATACAGAGCTAAACAAAAAAACTCTCAACTGAGGAATATCGAATGGCTGAGAAGCATCTGAGGAAGTGCTCGACATCCTTAGTCATCAGGGAAATACAAATCAAAACAGCCCTGAGATTCCACCTCACACCGGTCAGAATGGCTAAGATCAAAAATTCAGATGACAGCAAAAGCTGGCAAAGATGCGGAGAAAGAGGAACACTTCTCCACTGTTGCTGGGGTTGTAAACTGGTACAACCATTCTGGAAATCAGTCTGGCTGTTCCTCAGAAAATTGGACATAGTACTACCCGAAGACCCAGTTATTCCACTTCTGGGCATATACCCAAGAGATGCTCCAACATACAACAAAGACACATGCACCACAATATTTATAGCAGCCCTATTTATAATAGCCAGAAGCTGGAAAGAACCCAAATGTCCTTCAGTAGATGAATGAATACAAAAATTGTGGTATATTTACACAATGAAGTACTACTCAGCTATCAGAAACAATGACTTTATGAAATTCCTAAGAAAATGGATGCATCTAGAGAATATCATTCTGAGTGAGATAACCCAGTCACAAAAGAAAAGACATAAAATGCAGTCACTGATAATTGGATACTAACCCCAAAAAGCTCTGAGCACCCCAGAAACAACTCACAGACTTTATGAAGTTCAAGAAAAACAAAGGCCAAAAAAAAAAAAAATCATCATGTTTAATCTTTATACACCAAGAAAACTTTGACTATTCCCAGGTTACATCTTTTTTACATGTACTTTATACTCATTATAACTAGTAAGATATTAATGCATACTATCAAACCTTTAAAAAAATCAAGTACTGACAAAAATGTATCCATATACTTGTATACAAAAATGCTTTTAAAATCTGTACATTTATATCTGTTTTTTAAAATAAAGTTGTCCAATTTTAAAAAAAAAAGAATAGTTAAAGTGTTGTGATGGTTTACATGGGCTCAGTCAAGGGAGTTGCACTAAAGGAGGTGTGGCGTTGTTGGAGATAGTGTCACTGTGGGGGTGGGCTTGGAAGAACCTCCTCCTAGCTGCCTGAGGATACCCAGTCTCTTCCTGGCTTCCTTCAGATGAAAATGTAGAACTCTCAGCTCCTCCTGCACCATGCCTGCCTGGATGCTGCCATGCTCCCACCTTGGTAATGGACTGAACCTCTGAACCTATAAGCCAGCCCCAATTAAATGCTCTCATTATAAGACTTGCGTTCGTCATTGGTGTCTGTTCACAGCAATAAAACTCTAACTAAGACCAGTGTGAAAGGCCTCCAGGAACAGACAATAGGGATCTGGTTTTTTTACAAAATTAGTATAACAGTCGAGGGCCAGAGCAGGGCACCAGCCAGGCCTGGGGCAGGTAGAGTTTAGGGCAAAGAGGATATAACCAGGGAGACTCTCCTTCCACCAAATCCTAATTCCACTGGTGATGCTAGTGAAGAGGAAAGAAAAAAACATCTTTTCAGTGCTATTTGGCTCTCCTTGATTCTGAGTTTGGACTGTAGACCAAAAGGTCTCAATACCTGAACTAAAACAACACAGGGCAGATGAAATCAACACCCCTGGTAAGGCCTTTCTCAATGATGCAGATAAAACTCCTCTGATGTCAGCAGTTGAAATGTGGATAAGGCAAAAGTCTTTGTGTAGGTAATTCCAAAAGTAGGTTCTTCTGAAAACATACAGAATATCCTATCACCAAGGCTAAGGTCAGGACCTCCTATAAAGCAGCTGAGAGCCGTTGAGGTCCTAAATGTATTTAACAGGAGACAGGGAGGTGTTGGTTTTACCCGATCTCAAAAGACTGTATTGATGCCTGCTATTCATCTGGAAACCAAGACATCAAGCAGGTGCCCTTCCCTGTCAGCTCCACCAATGGCATTCAGAATAAAGAATCCTTCATCCCAGGGCCTAGTATCTTTCCGTTACTCTTAACTACTCAGGAAAACTGGTTCTTTCCTACTTTTTCTCCCACTGGCATATGAGACATAACAAGTGGGTTGGTGGCTTAGCCCCCCATTCTTTTCCAGAATCAAGAGATCAAATTAATTTCAAATTCAAATCAAGACCAAAGCTCTAGCTCCCATATTTAGAAAGAAAAAGGGAAGACAAACAGACAGACAGAAGAAAGGAAAGAAAGGGAAAGAAAAGGAAAGGAAAGGAAAAGAAAAGAAAGAGAGGAAGGCAGTATGTTTTAAGACTCCAGACACTTAAGGAATTGCTACGAGGCTGTGTCCCTGGGAAGGAAGTGCTAGGGAGTGGAGGGAGAGCCATGGCTATCCCGAAGGACAACTTATTCCTGTTCAGAACAGCCCCAAAATCCAGCTCCAATGAAGATCTACACAGCCTTTTTAGCCAAAACCTCTGTGAGTCAAAATATTAAATTTGGCTTGGGATGCCCTAACTTACAAACAGAACTTCTTCGGGGCATTAATATTCCACAGCCAAAAATAGGAGAGTGGCATTTCTTACCTCCCAGTTCACGGGGCTAAAGCCCTAGTGGATGAGCAGAGTTTTCCCAGTCTTAAGATTTTTCTCTCGTAACCACTTCTCAACGTGACAGACCTGCTCACAGTGGAGGAACACCACAGAAGGCTGCTCTAAGGAAACTGGCAGTGTAGAAGAGTCACTGCCCTGCACATTGGCTTGGCGAAAGTGTGGAAAGAATTTGAGTGGGTTCATAAAAGGCTCAAGGGCAGAGAGAAAAAAGAACAATGTACTGCCTTTCGCTGCACTCTCTAACTTCAGTCTTCTGCCTTAACATCCTCTCAGTCAAACCCCACAGGAACCTGGATGTTCTACTCTGTGGATCGACCGTCTGCCTAGCAAAACAAAGAAACTCAGCCCGTGGCTCTGAAGACAACTGATTGCATGAGAATTCATCAAGATACGTTGAAAAGATTACTACTTCTGTGTGGGAATTACTCTGCTCCCAAAATAGCCAGCACCTGGATCTGTGTGAGTATGCATGCTGCGTCTAACACGGTGATGGCACGATGTGTCTAAGTGTTGCTAGGGAGCTCTCTATAATGGCTGTCAGGCAGATCCAGTGGCTCAGACGTACCAGGCTCCACCCTTCACCTGAACTTCACCCAGAATGGCATCCATCTTTGCTTCATGGCACAGTGAGATTCTCCTTGAAGAATGAGTTTCTAACACACAGGTGAGCATTCTCTGGCCTATCAAGTTGCTACCAAGATGTGGTTCACTTAGTATCCAACTATACATTTTCCTTTCAGTTCTTACAGTAGTCAGTGATCAGTGCCTTACATTTTTACTGCACATGTATACACTGAGTATTAATACAGGCTGCCCTCTTAGAATGTGAGCACATATGTAGCTTATGAGCCAAATGTTTAAAATGCTTTTCCCCCAAATAACGTCATGAGAGTCAGGACCTCAGACCAGGAGCCTGCCTGTCTACTTAATGTAACTGAAATGGGATTCAAGACGTACAATAGAATCCAGTTGATATTTGGAACGACATCTTAAAAAGGAAATGTACTCAAAGTTCATCAGAAATGCTGGGCAGGGACTTATGAAGATCAATGAGAGGACATTATAAGTCCTAGGATAGGACAGCAGGGAGAGCCATTTGTCCCCTTCGTGGATGTTTGGTTAGTTGGATGGTTAGATTGGTTTCAGAATTTTTGTAGTTCTGAGTATCAAACCTAGAACTATGCTCATGCCAAAAAATGCTCTACTCTTGGAACACACGCCCAACGGTCAGCTAGAGCTTCTGAAGTACCATTTTGTTTTTCAGAAATTGTTTTTTTTTTTTTTGTAATTATATTTATGTACAGGAAACTTAGTTTACATTTAACTCAGTTTAGTGGCAAGTTCCTTAGCCCTTGCTTTTTCCAACTTGGCAATGTGAGCCACAGACTTAGGACCCAGGACGTTGCCTCCCCAGTGGCGGCAGATCTCATCATATCTGTCATTATAATTGGTTCTAATAGCTTCCACAAGCTTGGCCAGAGCACCCTTGTCTTCTGAGTTAACCTGTGTGAAGGCAACAGTGGTGCATGTCTTCCTGTGGACCAGGCGCCCCAGCCTGGCCTTTCCCTTGATGATGCAGTAGGGAACCCCCATCTTTCCACACAGGGCAGGCAGGAAAACCGCCAAGTTCAATGGGGTCTACATCATGGGCAATCACCACCAGCTGAGCCTTCTTGTTCTCCACCAATGTGGTGACAGTACTGACTCCTGCTGGGAGGACAGGTGGTCTTTAAGCTGGGACATCTCCCTTGCCAGCAGCATTATTCTCAACACAGGCCTTTGCCTCTTCTCTTGCTTTGTCTCTGGCCTGTACTTGTGGGCAAGCTTAAGCAGCTGAGTAGCTGTTTACCTGTCCAGGGCCTGGGTGAACTGGTTAATGGCAGGAGGTACTTTGATCCACTTCTAGAGTATGGCTCTTTGCCGCTGAAGCCTGATGTATCGGAGTTATTTGACTAAGCTTGTTAGATCTCTTTTGGTTTAGGCATCCTGTCCAGTGCCGATGTTCTTGGGCCTTATCTCAAACGAAGGACTGATCACCTTTTTGGCCTCTTGATTCTTGACAATGGTGTGGGCCAGGGCCACCTTCTTCCCCTTGGCCTTCTTTCCTTTGGGCATTTTGCTTGGCTGGGGGAGAGAGCAGAAGTTTTGTTTTTTCCAGCTTTTTGGGGGTCTGTGTATGTGACAAAATAAAGTGTATACAAGGCACATAGTATAGTAGTTTGATTTACGTATGTCTTGTGCATTTGGGTCTTAGTGACTCATGACTCTAATCACAAATGTGAGTTAGAATGGCTTGAAACAGGAGGATTACCTTGGTAGGGTCTTCCATAATCAAGCTGATAATATCTCTAACATCTGACACCGTTACTATTTTGTGGATGTATATGTGCGGTCACAGCTTAGGATCTATTCCCCTAGGAAGCTTCAAATACTCAAGACATGATTATTATCTGCAGTCACATGTGCACTAGATCACCAGAACTAACTTATCACATACTTGAACTTCTGTATCCTTTGACCAGCATCTCTGCATTTCCCTGCTCCCCATGTCTAGAAACATCATTCTACTTTGCTTCTCCAAATCTGATATTTTAAGATTCTATATACAAATGATATCATGCAGTGTTAACCCTTCTGTGTCAGGGTAATTTCACTCAGTGTTACTGTCCTGAATGTGAGAACTTCCTTCTTTTTAGGACTGAATAATATCCCTTTCTGTGTGTGCATGTGTTTGGGTGAACTTTTCCTTTTGCTCTCATCAGTTCATTAGGGGAGTGTACCTGCTCAAACACACTTGTGTGCATGTACACATGGGGTCCAGAGGTCAACCTTGGGTGCTATTTTCCAAGATTCACCTTGTTATTGAAATAGGGACCTAGGACTCATTGGTTAGGTCAGCCTGACTGGCCAGTGACACCAAGGAAGGCTTATGTCCACCTCCCTGAACTGTGGTCACAAGCAGACACCGGGACTTACATGAAGGTGTTGGGGTTGGACTCAGGTAGTCATGCTTTCAGGACCTGACTGAGCAATCTCCCCTCTTTTCACCTGTCTATGGACATATTTTTCTATACCTTGAGAACTATAGCCAATCCTGACATGAACATGAAACACAAATGAAATGCTGAGTAAATCTCCTTCATCTATACACGCAGAAGTGACAAAGATTAATGCATATCAGCTCTTTCTTAATTTCTTGCAAAACTGCCACATGTTTTTCCCAATGGCTATCCCTCCACCCATTCCTATCAAAAGGGAGCAAGGGTTCCCTTTGGCTCACCTCCACATCAGCATGCTGTTCCTCTCCTTTCTGATGATAGCCATCCGCGCAGATATGGTAGGGTAGCAGCCACGGTCCTTACTCTGATTTGCTGGATGATATAGCGAACCCTTTCACAAATTGCTGACCATTTGTATGTCTCCTCCCGAAAAATGCCCACTGACATCTTTAGCAGTTACTTAATTCTTATTTGGTTTTCTGCTTAAAAGTTATTCTTGGATGGATTCCTTATATTTTGAAGATTAAGACATTATCAGAGATATAGCAGTGATGTTAATTTAGGTGTCAATTTGATTGGATTAATAAATCTAGATAACAAATGAACATTGTTTCTGAAAAAGATTGAAATGTACCGTGGTGGACTGAGCTGTCAGTGACTGACAGTGGGCACCACCAATCAGCTAGAGACTCTGGCGCATATGCTCAACACACCCTCTCTAAGCTAGAACACCCTCTGGATTCTAGGGCCTGTACCTGCTCTTATGCCCCTCCCCTCCCCATCCTTTCAGGGTAGAACTAAAAACGGCACTGAAGCTCACTGGAACTCACTGGAACTCACTGGAGCTCACTGGATCTCACTGGATCTCACTGGAACTCACTGGATCTTACTGGAACTCACTGGAACTCACTGGAACTCACTGGAACTCACTGGAACTCACTGGAGCTCACTGGAACTCACTGGAGCTCACTGGAACTCACTGGATCTCACTGGATCTCACTGGAACTCACTGGAACTCACTGGAGCTCACTGGAGCTCACTGGAACTCACTGCAGCTCACTGGAGCTCACTGGAACTCACTGGAGCTCACTGGAACTCACTGGAGCTCACTGGAACTCACTGGAACTCACTGGAACTCACTGGAGCTCACTGGAACTCACTGGAACTCACTGGAGCTCACTGGAGCTCACTGAAGCTCACTGGAGCTCACTGGAACTCACTGGAGTTCACTGGAACTCACTGGATCTCACTGAAGCTCACTGGCTCTGAGGCCGCCAGACTGGATGGAGCCATAGCGAACCCCAAGCCCATGCATGAATTTTCTCAGCCTCCATATTCTCATGACCCAGTTCTACAAAAGCTCCTATTCTCTATAAGTCTGCTTTTTAATGTAGATATCTAGTATCCACCACAAATCATATTGGTAATTCATTCATTTGTTTATTATGGGACTACTCATTTTTCTTCTGTGTATTCTTTGTCAAGAACAGTTCACCTCCATGGGACCTGTCCCAGATTAACTCTACCAGAAAGTTAGTGCATTCTTTTCCTCAGCCCCACACACAGCCCCACGCACCCCCACCCCTGGAGTCAGTTTTTCCTGGAGACCATTTTTGATCACAGCTTCTCTTCTCTCTGTTCTACTGCCGGGGATTCTCTTCTCCCCTCATTTACTCCTTTCATTGTTTTCTGAGGCTTTTGAGATGTAAGAGTGGCTCTCAACCTTCCCAGTGCTTGACCCTTCATTGCTACGTCCTGACTGTAACCTTGCTACTGTTATGAATTTTAATGTAGATATTTGTGTTTTGCAAAGGCCTTAAGTCACTCCTGTGAAAGGGTCTTTGGACACACCCCCAAAGGGGTCACAACCCACAGGTTGAGAACAACTGGAATGTAGTGTATTAGCGCTATGTGACTGCCATTAAAACTGCTACAAGTCCAAGAAGAAGGTGGTTTGCTTCCACCTGGGTCCCTCTCTCTTCCTCTTCCTCCCCTCCCCCTTCTACTTCTCCCCCTATATCTGTATGTGTGTAGTGTGTGTGTGTGTGTGTGTGTGTGTGTGTGTGTGTGTGAGAGAGAGAGAGAGAGAGAGAGAGAGAGAGAGAGAGTCAGTCTGTGGGTATCTCTCCCTTTATGTCTCTGTCTCTCTGTCTTTGTTTATGCCTCTATCTCTCTGTTTGCCCTTCTTTCTCTTACTTGCTCTCTCTCTCTCTCTCTCTCTCTCTCTCTCTCTCTCTCTCTCTCCCCCACACACACACCCCTTTTTGTGTATAGATGGTCCCTTTTCACTGTGTGTCCACATGGTCTTCTCTAGTGTGCTTTAGTTTGTCCAAGTGTCTTCTTTATAATCAGTCAGATTAATTTAGATTCTACCTTAATGGATTCATTTTAACTTCACCACCTCTTTATATGCTCCATCAACATTCTAGGTACTAATGGTTAGCCCGTTAGCAATAGACTTGAGTAGGTAACAGTTCAATCCATAACAGTAATAAAGTTAGTAATGAAGAAGAGATGAAAATGGTATGCCTTCTGCCTCAAATGGGTCACAGGTCTTTGCAGGGAGTGGGGTCATAAACCACACACAAATTTAACACCTGCCACTTGAAACCAATCCTCAGTTCTGAAAAACTATAAAAGAAATGGATTCAAGTAACCAGGTTCTGATGGTAATTCACAGGAACACTTTGTTTTCTACTTCTGGGCTATACGCAGGCCAAGCCCAGAGACAAAAGTTTACAGCCTCAAAAGCTACACCAAGAAGAATATGCAACTCAACAAATCTGCTCTTCCTGTAGCAAAAGAGGAACAATGCCAGAAAACCAATTCTCCCTGGGTCTCAGCCTGACTGCCTAGTCCATAATATTTTGGAGCTGTAATGTCTCTCCACAGCTAGCATAGACAAATTCCTCAAAATAATCCCCTTCTTCCTGTCCTTCTCCCTGTCTACATGTGTGTGCATGCATGTATGATATACACATGTTCTATTTATGCTGGGACAACCCTAGATATATCAACTCCATCAATAAACCTAGAGAGAGAGAGAGAGAGAGAGAGAGAGAGAGAGAGAGAGAGAGAGAGAGAGAACCACAGAGAACCACAGAGAACCACCAGCCATCTACTTAGTCTTGCTGAGTTTCACTTCCTGGGTGGAAAGAGGGATCAGGGTCAGTAGAGAGAGAGAGAGAAAAGACCACCCATTTCTCACTGAGAACCTTTGGGATAAGAATCTTAAGCAGGCCTGGAGTTTTCACAGCACTAAAGTAAACACCCCATTATACAGCAGCCAGGCTGCTGTGGCTGGACACTGGGACTGTATGCATTTAAGGGTGAGCAGAAGCACCTCGAGTTAGGCAGCTGCAGCCACAAGTATAGGGGAGATTGTCCCCCAGTGAACAAAGTTAAAGGGAGCAGAGTGAGGAAGGGAGAGAGTGAGGGAGAACGAGAGCTCTGTTGCGATGGCAATCCACACATCCTGCAACACAGGCTGCCAGCCGCATTTGCTTGCCCAGCTGGTGTAACTCCTAGAACAACCGGCCTCAGATCTCAGCCTGTGCAAACGACAAGTGACTGAGATGCCTGCCTTTGCTTTTGGATGATTTCCCCAAAGACGAAAATGCCACCCATGTGGTGAGGAGCAGGAACTTGGTCAAACGCAGAGAACAGAACTTAGACCAGGAACAGGGGGAGGGGAATCCAGGCTTCATCCTGCCTTTATATTCATCTTCCCTAACAAAGCCATTGCAGCAGCACACATGAGACGAAGTATGTTTATATGGAAGAGAAAGATGTGTCCAAGCTCAAAGGACATTAGATGTCTTGACTTCTTTTATACTTCTCCTCATTATAGAAGCTGGGGACTATGACAACCACACCATCTAAGACAATCAAAGAAAAGAGGTAGAGACTGAAGATTATGGTCAGTAACTTTCTACCCAGGCAATGGCATGGGTAGGTAGTTGGGCAGTGGCCTGGTTAGTTTCTTGTTCGTTGAGAAAGACCCTCATTTGAGAATATGCCCCATCCAGAATGGCCTGTGGACAAGTCTGTGGGGCATTTTCTTAGTTGATGATTGATGTGAGAGGTACCAGCCCACTGTGAGTGGTGCCACCCAGGGCACGGAGTCCTGAGTGGCGTGAGAATGGAGCCTGAACCAGTAAGCAACAGTGCCATGGCTTCTGCTTCAGTTCCTACCTCCAGGCTCCTGCCCTGATTCCCTTTGATGATAGACTGTGATTTGGAAGTTCGAGCAAAACAAACCCTTCCCTCCCCCACAATTGCTTTCGGCCATGGAGTTTCATCACAGCAATAGAAACCCTGACTGAGAGAGGCACAGTAAGAGAAACAGAGACAGAAGACCCAATGGAGATGGCAGCCAGCCTGGAGCAGAAGGAAGAGAAATCTCAAGAAAGGGCCACGGTGAAGCCAAGGATTCCACAGGCCACGTGTCACCTTGCCTTTACTGGAGGAAGACTCTGGGGAAGGAGTGGGACACACGGGCGGCAGTGTCTTGAAACCAATTGTCACTACCATACCTGGCTTATTACCTCTACTCAAGACAGAATCAACCGCAAGGCTCGCGACCTGAATCACCTTCCTGAGACTGACAGGAAGATAAGCTTCACTTGCTGTAGCAAAAAGACAAATTTTTTACACAGCCAAGTTATCACAGTGCACTCTGATCAGAATAGCTTTAAATTTACACCTGTACATTTCCTGCTGACGGTGTTATTTAATAAGGCCTAAAGTAAAATTGAAAGCAAAGGCAACGTGTGTCCTCTGAAGTATTTATCTTCAGTTCCTGACTGAGGAGATAAATTGAGGAGTTGTTTCTCAGGTAACTAAACTTTGCTGTCTGACTTAGTTTTTTATGTATTCAATTTGCCTTTAAACCTGGATTCTGAGCAAAGTTCCATAACTGATTTAAAATATGGGCTTTATTAGGGACGTGAAGGCAGGCATATTTTCTTCTTATTAACTCATCGCACAATGCTAGGACCAGGAATGGAGATTTAGGATGCTTGAGTCTCCAAATTGGGTAGAGTCAAGGCCACATTAGCATGTCTTCTCATGACCCTGAAACTAAATAAAGAAGTAAAAAATAAAAGGCCCTTTTGGATTGGGCGTTAAATCCTGTAGGGTTTCACACACAAAGGGTCTTTGGTGCAAAGATTTTCTTCAGAACTTTATATTTGTGTTCCGCTCACTAGCTGATTGGGTACGTTCAGTTTGTCTTGCTTTGCTTCTTTTTGGAAGTGAGGCTTTATTTTTGCTTTTAAATCTCCTTTAAAAGATTTCTTTAGGGGTCATAGAGATGGCTCAATGGGGAAGGGAGCTTGCCTCAAAAACTCAACAACCTAAGTTCAATCCCTGGAGCAGATATAACTGATATAACAGGAGAGAACTGACCCTACCAAGCTGTCCTTTGACCACCACATGCAGCCACATATATGTACCATACACATACATACACACAAAGAGAAATAAAATTAACTAATACAGGGCTGTCTTTAGAGTCAGTGAGTAGGGGATGGGTGCTGTACATCTCCATGTTTAAGAAGAGCCTGGGTGTCTGAGGGAGCCACAGTCAATCCTGCTGGGTGACTGAAATCTCAGAAAGTCACTGCTTGCTCTCCCAAGAGATGAAGTGTCCTGAGTACGCAGATGGCGGCACGGTGCGATGCAGACTGTGCGGCGAGCATTCGAGGAGTAGACACAGTGCTCCAGGACAGGGAGACTCACCGTTTGACCAAACCAAATGAAAGGGGCAGACCTCATGCTTTGGTCTGTATGATTTTCTGCCTTAAATGCAGTAGGAGTAATCTCTAAAATTCTCCTCATTGAGAAAATCTTTACAGCACCTTGTTTGAGATTAGACGATAGAAGGACCAGCTACTGAAGGCTACTCTGCAAATGCCAGCGCCTCTGATTCCCACAGGACTGTGTGTTAGAGCACTGGGCTGCTTCTTCAGCCTTAACAAAGAAGAGGAGGTCTCTTAGTGTAGTATGACCAGAGAAGGCTCACATGACTCCCCTCTGCCCAGATGCTGTGTGCACCTCCCCTTGAAACCAGCCTCTGCTGAAGGCCAGAATTACTGTGAAGACCACACCTCCTGTCCCACCTCTGCAAAACACAATTTTTAATGTGTATACAGGTGTGAGATTGTCAAAAAATACATTTAAAACTCATTTGTTTAAAGACAAAATCTGCATGTCACCAGATGTAGTGGTGCCTTTTCAGCAGGAAATCTTTATAAGTCTGAGGCCATCCTGGTTTATATATCGGCCAGCCACAGGTACAAGGTTAGACTCCAATCTCCAAAGCAAAACAAAGCAAACAAACAAAAACTTTAAGCCCATGACCTCCTCAAAAACAGTCTGCAAAGTTGAATATCTGAACATTTGAGCATGTGACAAATACGGGAGACTGTATTACTTAAAAAGCTGTTCTAACTTTTCCAAAGTAGCAAATGCTTTTGAACTACCAAATGCTGACACAACTGAGTACATTCTCATTCTCAACACTTTCCTGTGGGAACTGCAGTGGGATGGACAAGCCGATACAATACAGATACAGACACAGACACCAATACAGATACAGACACAGACACAGACACAGACACCAATACAGATACAGACACAGACAGACACAGACACAGATACAGACACAGACACAGATACAGATACAGACAGACACAGATACAGACACAGATAGATACAGACACAGATACAGATACAGACACAGATACAGACACAGACACAGACACAGATAGATACAGACACAGATACAGATACAGATACAGACACAGACACAGATACAGACACAGACACAGATACAGACACAGATAGATACAGACACAGATACAGATAGATACAGACACAGATACAGATACAGACACAGATAGATACAGACACAGATACAGACACAGACACAGACACAGATATAGACACACACACAGACACAGATAGATACAGATACAGACACAGATACAGACAGACACAGACACAGATACAGACACAGACACAGACACAGATACAGACACAGATAGATACAGATACAGACACAGATACAGACAGACACAGACACAGATACAGACACAGACACAGACACAGACACAGACACAGATAGATACAGACACAGACACAGATAGATACAGACACAGATACAGACACATATACAAATACAGATACAACTGTATCTCTAAGGATCTTAGAGATGCAGATGCTAAATCTGGATTGAACACACAGCTGTCCTATGAGGGGAGTAGTCTTTGTGAGAGAAAATGGAATGACACCAACAGCCTGGCAGCCTGAGGATGACTCAGTGAGAAACTGGGACCTCCAGGCTGCGGAACATCACAGCAGCCCTGTGTTCCTGAGCTTTAGCCTCTCTTGTTACTGCTGCTGTGTCGAGTCATTCACTGGAAGCAGTGTGAACCAGTTGTTCCCTGTGTCAGCTTTGTCTGTGAAAGATGAGGCACATTTATGTAACTATTCTGGTTAACTTTTTTTTTACAACTTCAGCAATATGTATTAAAATGTGTAAAAATAAGATTATGGGTAAATGTTACTCCTGCCAAATCCAGTCACCTAAAGTTTGATCCTGGAGACCCACATGGGGAAAGGAGAGAACTAACTCCTACAAATTGCCCTCTGACCTCCACACATGCACCATGGCATTCGCGAACAACACACACACACACTAAATAAATAAATAAATATTTTTAAATGAGGTGATAGGTGGACTGGGGCGATTGCTAAATTGGTTAAAAAAATGTCTACCTACATAAAAAGGGTAGATGTTATTAGAACCGAGGCCTATATTCTCAACACTGGGGCCAGAGTCATGGTCCTGTGACTTGCAAGCCAGCATTCTTGCCAATTGGTGAACTCTAGGTTTAGTGAGAGACCCTGTCTCAAAAAGCAGAAAATGAGAAAGAAAAGCATTTGACCTCCAACCTCTAAAAACACACACTACACATACACACACAGAGACACAAACACATACACACAGACACACACACTACTCACACACAGACACAAACACATACACACAGACACACACACTACTCACACACAGACACAAACACATACACACACAGACATACACACACACAATACTACTCACACACAGACACAAACACATACACACATACACATGCACAGATGCATACACATAGACACACACAGACATACACACACACTACTCACACACAGACACAAACACAAACACACAGACACAAACACATACACATAGACATATACACATACACTACTCACACACAGACACAAACACATACACATAGACATATACACATTCAGTACTCACACACAGACACAAACACATACAAATAGACACACACAGACATACACACACTACTCTCACACAGACACAAACACATACACACAGACACAAACACATACACACAGACACTCACACACACACACACACACACTACTCACACACAGACACAAACACATACACACAGACACACACATACACACATTTCACACACCCACAAACACACATACACACAGACATACACACACTTTCCCTTATCCAGAAAATAATTGGCCAATAATCCGTAGATTTTTGTCTCCCATGAAAAGAATCATACTACAAACTGAGTCTTAGTTACTCTTTACATTAACGCTGCAATCTGTTACTTGTTCAATGCGTAGCGTCTGCCCTGAAAGACGACTAAATCAATTTGAATTCAGATGAGAGCAAAAGTTCACTCTGCCACAGTTTGGCCCCAGTCAGGGCAAAGCAGATTCCGGATGCAGCTTCTCAGCGCGTGTAACTTATAAACAAATTGTGACTTAGAATAATTAACCCATAAATCAGGGTTTCCACTCACTGACGTGTGTAGTGGCAGGTGGCTGGCCTTGCTCTTAGACCATCCAACAAATGTATAGTGAGTGAACACCCAGTCCTGGTAAATACTGCGGGTTACTACTGGGTGTCTATTCCTTCTCCCGCGGTCACAGAGCCTTTATTTATTCTGAGTGGCAGTGTGCCTAGGCTCAAACAATAAGTCAATGTTAGTACACGTATCCACAGCTATATTTTTCCACTTTTCCTGACACTGAATATTCTAATCTCCCCTTTGCAGCTAAGAATGGGGCCTTGAATGGAGGTATGCACCTGTGATCCCAACATCTGGAGGTAAGCCCAGAAGAATGATGATAACAAAGATTGCCTGGGCTACAGAGTAAATTCCAGCATCCTCCCCCACCAGCTACGTAGGAAGACACTGACTCAAAAAAAGAAAAAACCTTACTCTGGAACCCAGGTATTATCAGAAAGATCTAAGGAGAGGTTTATTGGGAAATGTGGGACAGGGCTGTGCTTCCCTGGGAAGAGATCCAAGTGGCAGTGTGGTCTTTTTTCCTAATGCAAATGTCACGTATGGAACAGTAGCAGTAATCTCTAGATCATGAAGCAACAAACATAAAGAAGTCAGCACACTGAAGACGACAGAGGGAAGGTACAATCACTTCCTGTGATTATAAACCTACAATAAAATTAGGAAACTTAGAGACTCGCCTCAGCCAAGCAGTGGTGGCTCATATCTTTAATCCCAGGACAGCCAGGGCAACACAGAGAAACTCTGTCTCAAAAAATAAAAAATTATATATACATGCATACATACACATACATATATATATATATATATATGGAAAATAGGAGACTAGAATGCTTGTTAGTGTTAATTATGCAGTAAAACAGAGCCAATGAGACTCGAATGCTAGGAATCCCAAGGTGCACATAGAGCCCAGGTGAGCAGAGCCCATTCTCATTCAAACCTGGTAAGTTTTGTAAGCTGCTCCTGTACCTTTTTTTGGAGGGCAATTTAGTAGCATCTATCAGCATTTAAATTATGCAGATCCTCTAAAATAGCAATACTGGGAAATTTTCTTACAGAAAAACACAGGTGCAAAAAGACATGTGCACAGGATTACCTATCGAAGCACCATTTGAAGTAGTAAAATACTAGAATCTATCTAGATACAACATTGGAAAATAAATCATATATACGTATAGATACATACAATGAAATGTTAATAACAAAGTGTGCAAAGCACAGAGTGTTGTGGGAAGGTACTCACTGGTGAGACACTGCTTTATTAAAAAGTATAAAGTATAAGTGCTACATGTGAATGCTACTGTGTGCATAGAGGAGAGGGAAGCTTTAATGAAAAGAATCAAACATCAAATGGACGGAGGACATTTTCTATAGCTGTTACAGATGTAAACAGAGTAGTAACTGAGATCAGACAATAGGAGTCAGCATGGGAGACAAATGGTGGAAAACCAGATTCCACGGAGCTCCAAAGTATCAACTTCCAGGCACATTCTGACACCAAAAACAACTGAAACCACTCCTTACCCCCCTACCTCCATCCCTACCCTCACACCCCCATGCACCCCACCAAAGAAAAAGTAGAAAGAGAGCTGGGCCTGCTGGGACAGGCCTTTAATCCCAGCAAGCAGATCTCTGAGTTTGAAGCCAATGGGGTCTACAGAGTCTGTTCCAGGACAGCCAGAGAGGTACGAAGAGAAACCCTGTGTTAGTAAAACGAACAAACACGACAAAACAAATGAGTAAAAAAGAAGAGACATTAAACTCTCAAAGTCCTTACCAAGATAAAGGAAATGAAGGGGAGACCTAGACCCAAGGGACAAGGACATGGTGTTAGGGACATGGGGAGCACTGGGTTTGTTTGATAACTGGACAGATCTGAACTTAGGAGGAGTCGGACCAGGAATGTTGTAGAGCTGAGTTCCTGAGGGCAGCTGGACCATCATTATGATCCCAGTAATGGATGCTGCAGTCATTACATCGTTGAAGCCAAGGCTGATTCCTGATGTACCCAACTAGAATCCATTCCGTTTCCTCTGGCTGGTCTACCTTCTCTCCTTTACTGCTAGAGTCTATGCTCTTGACATGACTGTCCCCTCCCCAGATAATGTAGCTTCATGTGAAGGTTTCAAAGGGATTTTGCTGCTAAAAAATTGCAAAGTATAACAAATAATCAATTCTACTGTTGGGCAATAGAGCAGGTCTATTTCACCTTTACAGTGTAGCGTTGCTTCTTGCCTTAGCACATCTCTCTGAGATCTTGATTATGAACTCAGACACTAAAAGCCAACATGTCCATCTTTTATTGCCAATCAGTTTTCTAAATTCCCCTTCCAGCCATCTCCTCTCTGGCTTGGCTCCTTCCATGTGAGTTACGATGTTATCACCAATGGGGAGTATTAGCTTATAGATAGGCTCATTATGGTTCAGAGCAAGCGCCGGACACGTCCTTCTCGTCTCGATGTCTTCTTAATTCACCCAAAGCCATTTCATAAGTAAGGTCATTGAGGCGGAGGGAAACAGAAAGTTGTCTGTGTGAGTACAGAGCCTTCAGAGAATAAAAGCAAGCACTGGATACCGATGAGAAGTGGGCACCGACGAAAGAGCCGGTGCTAAGGAATTATGGGAAGGGGTGTGGTCTCCATGAATGATGACTACTCTTGACTGTCAACTTGACCACATCTGCAATTAACTAAAACTCGCAGGGTGCACCTGTGAGGAATTTTTCTTAATTAAAATGTTTGAGGTGGGAAGATCTACCTTTAATCTGGGCCACACGTTCTGCTGCATCACCAAGGACACGGAAGAAAGAAACGCTCTGCCTGCTTGCCCTCTCACTGGCAAGTTTATCTCTTAACTAGCACTGGAATCTCCTCTGTGATTCGGATGTACACGGGAGGCCAGCTGAGACATCCAACCTCACGGGCTGAACAATTACTAGATTCCTGACTAATATACCATGTGAAAGAGAAATACTCGTCTACATCACTAGGTGTAAGAGGAAATGACCTTAAATGATGAGACTTTGTAGGAAGTGATATCACAAAGTGGAAACCAAGAGCATCTATCTATAAGGACTTTTAGCAGCAATAGATATTAATCAACTGAGTAATTACTATAGAACTTTGCTGAAAGATAATTGGTGGGCCACATACTTTCCAGGAGGCCCAGAAAATCAGTCTCAGAACTCACACTACTAGGATAATGTTCTCAATCTCACTGCAGAAAATTGGTCTTCAGAAGATGTCACCGGGCATGGTGGGACACGCCTGTCACCCCAGCACTTACAGCTGGGTGCGGTAGGATCATGAGTTCTAGTCAGCCCAGCTGAGCTGTGTAATGAGACTGAAGAGGTAGGATCCGGATGAGGAAGGGGGGGGGGGAAAGAGGAAATAGAAAGAAACCGATCTGGAGGGGAAGGAAGGATGGGAAGAAGAGAAGGAAGGGAGGAAAGAGAGAAGGAGGGGAAAGGTAAGAGGGAAGAAGAGGGGTGGAGGGATAAAGAAGAGGGAAAGGAAGGAGGAGAGGAATAAAAAGGAATGGAAGAGCAGAAGAAGAAGGGGAGGCAAGATGGAAGAGAGAAGTGCTGGGAAGAGAAGGAAACAAAAAGAGGGGAAGAGAAGGAAGAAGAAGAGGAAAGAACTTTGTGTCTCAGGTGAGGGACATTTTACTTGATTTACAGTGACAACCCCAAACACCAGAGACAAAAGTGCTGGACCTGCCACAGGCGTCAGCAGCTTCACCTCCTCCTGACACGGGGTTCTGCCCACACTGCCACCACCAGTGGCTTCCTCGGCTTCCCTGTGGCTCTCCCTCCAGACAGCTCCATACTCCAAGACCAAGCCCTGGACAGATGCATTTGTCTGGCAGAACCCACACCTTGAACTCAGGGAGGCTGGAAGGGCCATCCAGACTTTTTATTTCTACACTGAAATGGCAGCCAAAAGGTAAAGAAATGTCATCTACCACGGGATTGAAAAGACTGAATGAAAGGTTTGAAATATCAGACAGTCGGTTTACATTAACAAAGGTGTTCTGCGCACCTGAGAAAAGCAAGAGGGAAGTCAGAGCCTCAGTCCTAGAATAGATGGGGGCTAGAGTTCAATGTGGAAGGAGAGAAGAGAAAGGAACAGGGTTGGGTTTCGGTGTTTTTCTTTAACCCATTTTTTTCTGAGTAAAATATTTGTACTTTGGGTAGTGGAGACGTTCAAATGAACTGATACAGACAGACTGATGCTGTATAGTATCTATTTGATGGTTTCCTGATGTGTGGGGCCACACGGGGCTAAATTTTTCCTCAGCATCTTTGCTCTATGGCCCGACTGGACTCACTAATGCTGGGCCAGTGAGCATTACTGGCCGGTACAGACACAATGGAGAACCAGCAAAGTCTACTGTGAGCAGTTCAAGTCCAGTTCTCAATGACATACGTCATCCATCAGGGATCCGGTCAAATCAGTGATTTTCGGCACGAATCTTCTAAAACTCAGAAGATTTTAGATGACCACAACACCACTGTCAGATTACATCTGTCTTCATCCAATCGACAGGCAGGGAGCACACTGTCATCTAAAGAAAGTCTATCGTGGAAAGAGCTACATAAAGAAGTCAGCTGAGAGACCGTAAAGAAAGCTTCCGGGGTTGCTAGAGGTCAGGGCAGAGAGACCCTGAGCAAGCACAGGGTTGGAAGAATCATACACACTGGGTTCAACCCTCGTAGGGAACGTATGGAAAGCACAGCTGTCCACAATGGAGGGTGGACCCAACTGTTTCTAGGGCCAAGCTTGCAGATGCCAAGGAACATCGACCCTCCAGAAGCCCCAGAGCCAAGAACTGAGGAAAGGAATGCACGGGCCAGAAACAGAGCACGCAAGCATCGCTGTTGGGAGTCACACAGCGGTCGCGAGGTGTGGACTCCAACGCTAGTACATGTGTGCGCCATCTAGACATGAAGCTGAGACCACCAGACGTTTTCAGGTCCACAAGCACCTCACAATCAAACAGCTGGAGCAAAATGACAAGCCTCTGAAACCAGACGCCTCTTCCTTCAAAATGTCCCTCTTGTACCCTCTAGTGACCAAGTTTGGCATTGCGCTTACTGAAAAAAAAGTTTCTTCTCAAGTCTACTACTGCAATGGAAGAGGAGGCAGCGAGTTGATAATTGATACAGTACAATAAAATAAGCCCGTAAAAATTGTCAATCAATTTTATGGTCAGGCCTTCCCATTTGTCTCAAATATGCCAGCACAGTTTATAAAACTTTATTTGTAAACCAGGAGCAAATCAGTCATAAATTATATATACGGTAACCCTTCCAAATGTTGTTAGGTGAGGAGGAGGGTTTTGGGGGTGGGTGTATTGTTTTGTTTTGAGGTTGGGGTCTCATGTAATCGAGGCTGGTCTTGAACTCAAAACACAGCCAAGGACAGTCTTAAACTCCCGGTCTTTCTACTTCAGCCTGTCAAACGCTGAGATTACAAGTATGCACTATGACATGTGGCTCCAGCATTTTTACTCTCAGGACATTCATCTCAGAAGAAATTCAGTCCGTTGCTTTAAGACTGAGGCACTTTGCAGACTTGTCTATCTCCTACTGGCGCTGCTTTTTCTTTTCCTGTTCCCTGAACCCCTTGCGAGCTGGAAGTCGGATCTACCGGACGGTTAGAGTCCAACATTTTAAAAAGAACGTCTTATGACCTGCTGGCTCTGCTCTATATGTTGAACCTCACTCTGGACACAGTATCGCTTCCCAGCATTTTTATGCGAGAGAGAAATTATGTGTGCATGTTTGTGAGCACGTGTGTGCAGACCATAGGTCAGCCAGGCAGCACGCTCCATCTATCTCCTTTCATGTACGTCTGGGTGAGCGTCTGCGTACCATGTGCAGGCAGGTTTCCACAGAGGATGGATGAGGGCATCAGGTGCCCTGGCACTGACGTTTCAGGAGGTTTTGAACAGCCCAGTGTGGGTTCTGAGAATTTATCTCAGTCCCTCCTCAAAAACAAGTGTTCTTCGCTGTTGAACCATCTATCCAGTCTCTAAATTATTTATTTCGAGACAAGATCTCGCATTAAGCCTGGAACTCACCCACTCAGCTATACTGACTGGCCAGGAAGATCTAGGCATCCCCCTGTCTCCACCTCCCTAGTGTTTGGATTATGTGACCGAACCACCTTGCCTAGCTTTTAACATGCACGCCACAGATATAAACTCAACCCCTTGACATTTGCACGATGCACATAAAACACGTCAGGGATGACGTAATGCCACACCCAACTGTGAAAGCCAAGGTTGTATTCTGCAATGACTTAGTGTATATATTGACAAACTCAGAAAATACTGTTTGTGTCCCAGCCACTGTGTGCAGATCCAACTTGTCACTGGGAGGTTCAAAATGAGCACTTCCTCATTCGGTCTTTCCCTCTCTGTCAGTCAGCATTCTTTTGTATAAAGCAGATTTCCTTCCTCCGGTGGAAATAAATCCTACTCTTCCTAAAACAGAAAGATGCGTAGTTTCCTGTTTTCAGAGTAAAGAACAGCCCATTTGGGATGGAGAAGATCTACTTTGGAGAAGAACTGAAGAATTCGAACTATCCAGGGACAACAGGAGAGCTGTTCCCATGAGACCTATGGCAGGAAGCGGGAGGGACACCAATATAAGCCGTCTGAGCAGTGCGCCTTTGAGGACCTGGAGCAAGAACTCCTGTTTGTCACTGGATTACCTTTCCAGTCACCTTCAGCACGTTGGCTTGGGAGAAGTGGCTGTTCCATCCACAACCAGTCCTGCATGACTAAGTAGCATCAAAGAGGCTCCCTGGGCTGTTGTGTGTGGAAACGCTCCCAAAACTTCACGTGCAAACAAAAGTGACATTTTTGCTTTTTGCTCTTACTCAGCTGTTTCCTCAATGTAATGACCCACTGAGGGTCGTTAAATTATTAAATAATTAAATAGATTGTTAATTAATCCCAAATAGATTACTAAATAATTTAGTGACCTCCTAGGGATCATTAAACTACCGTCTCATATGAAACATGAGGTCCAGGTCTGGAGAAATGGCTCAGTGGCTAAGAACACTTATGGCTCTTGTAGAGGACCAGAGTTTGGTTCTCAGCACCCACACTGGGTGGCTTTCAACCTCAAAGAACTTGTTACAGGAGACCCAAAAACTCTCTTCCGCCACTCCATACATGTGACAGACATATGCAAGTAAATAAAAATTAAAAAAAAGACTCGATATCTTCTCCTAGAAACCTGAGTTCTGACTCATATGTACTTAGTGTGTGTGTATGTGTGTGTGTGTGTGTGTGTGTGTGTGTGTGTGTTTACCTCAATGGCAAAATGTCTTCTACATGAGGACTTTATTCAAAAAAAAAAAAAATGTATTCACTTTACATCCCAATTGATGTCCCCTCCCTGTCTCCTCCTACCCCACCCCTTCTCCTCTGAGAAAATGGAGGTCCCCCTGGATATCCCCCCACCCTGGCACATCAAGTCTCTGCAGGGCTAGGCGCATCCTCTCTCTCCCACTGAAGCAGTACAACACAACTGGGTTAGAAGAATGGACCCCAGAGACAGGACAGCCCCTGCTCCGGTTGTTCAGGACAGACAGGACAGCCCCTGCTCCGGTTGTTCAGGGCAGACAGGACAGCCCCTGCTCCGGTTGTTCAGGGCAGACAGGACAGCCCCTGCTCCGGTTGTTCAGGGCAGACAGGACAGCCCCTGCTCCGGTTGTTCAGGGCAGACAGGACAGCCCCTGCTCCGGTTGTTCAGGGCAGACAGGACAGCCCCTGCTCCGGTTGTTCAGGGCAGACAGGACAGCCCCTGCTCCGGTTGTTCAGGGCAGACAGGACAGCCCCTGCTCCGGTTGTTCAGGGCAGACAGGACAGCCCCTGCTCCGGTTGTTCAGGGCAGACAGGACAGCCCCTGCTCCGGTTGTTCAGGGCAGACAGGACAGCCCCTGCTCCGGTTGTTCAGGGCAGACAGGACAGCCCCTGCTCCGGTTGTTCAGGACACAGGGAGACGAAGCTGCATTGCGCGCGGGCGGCCTACTTATTCAAGGTTTTGTCCGGAGCCTCATGAATGCCTTGTCTAACAGAAAAGCGACAAGGTGGCCTGTAAGAGAACACTGGGGTGCTTGCGGACGTGGACCCCTGGACCAGAGGTGCGTGCCTGGAATGAAGCTTCCAAATCTCCAGTGCTGTGGAAAAGGAGAACTGTAGGAACAGGAAAAGTCTAGGCTGTAGCCTCAGCTCTCAGGCTTTACACAGGACCTTGACAAATTTACACTTCAATGTCCTCTTTTCATTTGCAAAACTTTATTTTTCAAAAGAATCCTAATTTTATACAGATATGTGAAATTCCTTTATCCACCCAAATAATTCATAAATATGAACTGGTTAGTTCTCGTTAAATGAGTAATGAACATTTGAAAAGAGTAACAAATTACGTGCAGGGGTGGGGATATGGCTTGGTGCCGGAGTGCTTGCCTGGCAAATACGCGGTCTGAGCATGACTGGTTTTTGGAAGATTTTTTGGTTTGGTTAGTTGGTTGGTTTTATTAAGATTATATGTATAGGTCTTCCCCAGCTTGGTTGGTGAAGTTTCCTTGCTGTTCAGAATTTACAACATAAATTCTACACTTCGGAAAATAGGTTTTTATATAGTCCAACCTGGCTACTCCCAGATGGCAGTCCTGAATGGACCGCCATGTCGTCCAGTGCAGATGATGCTGAGTTTTTCTTTCTTGCTGGCCTTTTGGCTGCTTCCCAGATGCACTGCTATTATGCTCTTTCACGGTCCTCACAAAGGTGAATAAAAACCTTCTCTGAATACAGTGTGGTACTGGGATGTGACCCCTGGATTCCGAACCTTCTGGTTTGCATGTGATTGAATTTTCAATGAGAATACCCCATGGGAATTCATAGTCTCAACACCACAAGAAGAGAGATGATAAAGAAGCTCAAAGAAAACCCAGCAGCCCTCGGGTTTCGAGACAGCCAGTTCCCAAATAGTCCATGAGCCCAGGAAGACTTAATCTACAAGAAGATCTCATTCTGACCTGCAGCCAATATTCAGAATAAACAGTGGGCCACCAAAACCTCACTGAACGAGTATGGGGAGCTCTCCCAAGTCCCCAGGGATCTACTTCCTGTGGGGACATACTTGTTGGTGATCTAGTGCTGTGTGCTAAATTATGCCCAAGCTTAGTGGTTTTAAGCAGTGGTAAACATTTCTCGTTCTCAGTTCCTCTAGGCTAGATCAGCTGGGTGATCTCTGCTCTGAGTACCTCATGAGGTTACAATGAAACTGTGAACCCGTGTGTAGTCACCTGAAGTCTTATCAGGGGCTGGAGGGTTCGCTTCTCAATCTATCCCCCACCAAATGAAAATACACCAAAGCAAAGCAGCAATAGTTTGTATGACCTTCAAGGAAGACTCACCTATAGTTAAGAACTGTACTTATTAGAAGCCAGTTCCTAAATTTAACCCACACCCAATTGGGGGGGAGGGGGAGAGGAGGAGAATTGGCTCACTTTTTAACGGAAAGAGTATTAAGTTAGGGGGAGAAATAGGACACAAATTTTACCATTTTATATGTCTTTTAGTGAATATATTTTGTCATACAGTACAGCACCTTCCTTTCATAAATGGCTTATTTTACTTAACATAATATCCTCACAGCTCCAATTTGTACTGTGAGGCATGATTATTCTTACTTAAGCTAAATAGTATCGTGACGTATGTGTGCCGCATCTTGATTATGCATTCTTCTGTTGATGGGCATTTGGGTTGCTTCCACCTCTTGGTTGTTGTGACTAGCACGGTATGAACGTGGATCTGGAAATCTCTCTCTGAAACACTGCTTTTGATTATTTTGGATCTATGCCCACACACGGCATTGACAGCTCAGGTGGGACCTCCGCAGTGTCTTCTATGGCTGCACCGTTTTCAATTCCTATCAGTGGGGCCCAAATGTTTCCATTTCTCCATATCCCCGCCAACACTTGTTTTGTTTTGTGTCCTGGTTTTTAAGCAGTAGCTACCCTAACGAACGTGATATGATATCTCATTGCAATCTTGATTTGCATTTCTCCAGTGATTAACGATGTTCAGCGTCTCTTCACGTTTGTCAGCCATCTGCACGTCACTGTCAAATGTCTACTCCAGTCCCTTGTCTGTTTTTTAAATCTGACTGTTTTTGCTGGTGGTGTTGAACTATGGAGGTCTATTTTGTCACAACATCCATCCAATAAGTTGTTGTGACAACCGAAAAAAAAATCATGCATACAGGTCACATAATCTCCCTGTGGCTTCGCTTTCTCGGGGTCATGTGTTCAATACTGCTATGCTAACACTGCACACAAGGCTGCTTTCAAATTGTAAGTATTGTACAAATGTGAGTTCATACTAAAAGTCCATGCAGAAAATGTTTTAATTTTTTTCTCAGGGTTTACAGACTTAAATATATAAATCCCTTCCTCTTTAGACCTCTTTCTGTGTCTTAGCTATAATCCCCCTTTTCAAGTTCTATCTCAAAAAAAAAAAAAAAAAAAAAAAAAAGGCAGCCAAAATGAATGGGAACAGGAATCGAAACAATGGTTAATTTTACTAAGGCAAAGTCAGAATAGAACCTATTCAAAAGTAATACAGTGAAAAAGAAAGCTGCGGTGGATTACGCTGGTGAAAACTCCACAGAGAACCAGACTTTCTGTTCCTTCCGAGAATATGAGTGATGCTGAAAGATTAATAACATTTGGATAGCATTAATTACAGTGGTGTTATAAACGCTGGTATTCCGGTTGCCATGACAACCCACTATATGTTGGTTTCCTAATGACATTTCCAACAAGTACTGAGACGCACAGCCGCACTTCAGAACTCGGGCTGCTGTCACTCAGCCCTTCCAAATTGAATTGTTTTGTTCTTAAAGAGGCAGAACGTGTCACCATCTTCGAAAATATTCTCAAAATTGTAGTGAGGATATGATGCGTATCCCTATATGATTATAGAGTGCTCAGGGAAAGGAAATATATTTTGTTTTTAATATAAAATGAACAGATTTTTATAGGGAATAAAAGAGAAGGAAAAGGGGAAATTTGGATTTGTACTTTTCGACTTTTTTCTTCGGAAATTATATGACAATAAACCCCATTCAAGAAGTGTCTGCTTTTAGTGGTGTCTTAGTTAGAGTTTCATTGCTGAGAAGATTCACCATGACAAAGGCAAGTCTTATAAGGACATTTAATTAAGGCTGGCTTACAGGTTCAGAGGTTTAGTCCATTATGATCAAGGTAGAGCAAGGCAGCATCCAGGAAGGAATAGTACAGGCAGAGCTGAGAGTTCTACATCTCATCTGAAGGCAGCTACAAGAAGACTAGCGTCCAGGCAACTAGGATGAGGGTCTTAAAGCCCACACCCACAGAGCCACACCTACTGCAACAAGGTCACACCTACTTCAACAAGGCCACACCTACTCCAACAAGGCCACACCTACTTCAACAGGGCCACACCTACTTCAACAAGGCCACACCTACTCCAACAGGGCCACACCTACTTCAACAAGGCCACACCTACTTCAACAAGGCCACACCTACTTCAACAAGGTCACACCTACTTCAACAAGGCCACACCTACTTCAACAAGGCCACACCTACTTCAACAAGGTCACACCTACTTCAACAAGGCCACACCTACTTCAACAAGGCCACACCTACTTCAACAAGGCCACACCTACTCCAACAAGGCCACACCTACTCCAACAAGGTCACACCTACTCCAACAAGGCCACACCTACTCCAACAAGGTCACACCTACCCCAACAAGGCCACACCTACTCCAACAAGGTCACACCTACTTCAACAAGGCCACACCTACTTCAACAAGGTCACACCTACTCCAACAAGGTCACACCTACTCCAACAAGGCCACACCTACTCCAACAAGGCCACACCTACTCCAACAAGGTCACACCTACCCCAACAAGGCCACACCTACTCCAACAAGGTCACACCTACTTCAACAAGGCCACACCTACTTCAACAAGGCCACACCTACTTCAACAAGGCCACACCTACTCCAACAAGGTCACACCTACTCCAACAAGGCCACACCTACTCCAACAAGGTCACACCTACCCCAACAAGGCCACACCTACTCCAACAAGGTCACACCTACTCCAACAAGGCCATACCTACTCCAACAGGGCCACACCTACTTCAACAAGGCCACACCTACTCCAACAGGGCCACACCTACTCCAACAAGGCCACACCTACTCCAACAGGGCCACACCTACTCCAACAAGGTCACACCTACTCCAACAAGGTCACACCTACCCCAACAAGGCCACACCTACTCCAACAAGGTCACACCTACTCCAACAAGGCCACACCTACCCCAACAAGGCCATACCTATTCCAACAAGGCCACACCTACCCCAACAAGGTCACACCTACTCCAACAAGGCCACACCTACCCCAACAAGGCCACACCTACTCCAACAAGGCCACACCTACTCCAACAAGGCCACACCTACTCCAACAGGGCCACACCTACTTCAACAAGGCCATACCTACTTCAACAAGGTCACACCTACTCCAACAGGGCCACACCTACCCCAACAAGGCCACACCTACTCCAACAGGGCCACACCTACTCCAACAAGGTCACACCTACTCCAACAGGGCCATACCTACTCCAACAGGGCCATACTCCTAATAGTGCCACTTCCTGAACCAAGCATATTTAAACCACCACAATTGGTTATTTTTATTTTCTCTTCATTGTCTCTTCTCTTTCTCCCTCCTTTCTTCCTTTGAAAGGTCTCTCTGAAGCCTTGACCAATCTGTGCCCACCCTTTAGCCACTTCCCAGCAGCAATAACAAGAGAGTGCGGACCACTGGCTTTTATAGATTAGATTTTAATATTTCTAGAATATTTTAGGTACATAATGTCATGCCACTGTCACAAAGCATAGCATGATTCTAACAACTGTATTTATAGATTCTCACTCAGCTCACAGGCTACTCTGCTGCTGCACGCTACTGACTCCTTCCACCCATGAACATGAAACCCTGCTTGGGTCAGAAGGTGCCACCAGAGCCACCTCATCCACAGCAAGCGAGCTGCATTAGAAGTCTCTCTCATTCCCTCTCCCTCTCTCCCTGTCTCTGTCTCCTTTCCTCCCACAGCCCACCTCCTTCTTCCTCTCCCTCTCCCTCTTCCTCCCCGCCCCCCCCATCTGGCACGCATGCGCATGCGAGAGAGCTAGTGTGTGTGTGTGTGTGTGTGTGTGTGTGTGTGTGTGTGTGTGTGTGTGTCTATGTCTGTGTGTCCCACTCCACTAAAGCAAAAGCTGGATATTTGAGTTATAATAGCATTCAGAACAGAATGCTGAGAGCCTGTAGTCCCACTGTGCTTCAAGACTCTGAGGGTGAGCCACCCGCCCTTCCCTTCCACTCGTCACCCGTGCTCAGTCTGCGGATGCTTCCCAGGCAGTGGAGCGCTCATCACTGCAGAGCAGGCACGTTCCGTGATCTGCAAACCTTGCTCCTTGTGCTTTGCCCATTCGTAAAGCATGCCAATGGCCCCATGCACCCGGCTCTCCTCTCCCGTTCCTCTTTTGTCCTCTTCTGTCCTTTTCTTGTTCCCTTCTCCTGTGTTCTGTGTTCTCAGAACTTCCTGTGCCCACCTTAATTATTCCCAGGGCTTTGATCCTACCCTTCTAAAGTTCCCAGTCAAAAACTCAAAGGCTTCCCAGGGACCCGCAAAGTGGACCAGTAACCTAACCCAGGGCCGCACTGATGCAGAACCACGGCAGGACCAGAGTTGTGGATCAGACAACTAGGAGTGAGGTGACAGGACTTACACTCTGTAACTGGCAAACGTGGGTGAATTCACCTCATTCTCTGCCAGTATGGAGAAGCTGTGTTCCCTCCCCTTCAACACTTCTCTGTACTCTCCTCTCTTCCTGATTTTACCAGGATAGCCACGCACAGAGGACCTAGCCTGCCTATGGTATCTTCTTTGCCACACACTCTACCCTACTCTCTGCCTGAGGACAATGGTCTGAATGAATTCTTTTGATGGAGTCCCTTGTTCTCTTGACTGCTAGTTGGGTTTGGCCAGTTAGGAATCCCTGACAGGTGGGGAGACAGAGGTAGTGGCTAGGGAAGCTATTCCTCTGTCTTAAATCATCTTGGTAGAGCTGTCCCCATCCAGCTCCTAGTAGTGGGTCCCTCCCCACATCTTCTGAGCCCAGGAGTTACAACTGAACCCAGTTCTTCGGCACTGGACTTTATGGATCCATTCCTAACAGCCACACCCTTGCAAACAGTCCCTCTAATAAGCCAGTCTTCAGTTATTCTGTTATGCGTGGTAAGATGGATGGTAGGGTGTGGATAAAGAAAGGTAAATCCACTTCGCAGGGGGCAGCCTCTGTGGGGAGGGGTCAGTGTTAAAGAAGGCCTAGCTGATAGGCACTCACTCAGCTGGAGAAGGAGTGGGCTGAACTCCAAAAACCTAAGAGAGGAGGTCTGCTGCGGGTCAAAAGCAACATGAGCAGGAATGAAGCTCTGAGTCACATAGGGAAGGTGCTGCGGTCATGTGAACACGAGTACAGGTCGTGGGCTGATGGCCAGGGGGTCCAGATGACCAGGGAGCAGGTGAGGAGTGTGAGGCAGTGAATAAGGGATGAAGCCGGGGGTTTATTAGCCATCTTCTCCGATGGGAATTTCAGTACAGACTCGGCAGAATGCCCGTAGGTAATGACACTGGCTTTAGATGGGGATTATGAAACTGCACACACCAGGCTACTTGGTGAGAGACGGAGGAGAGACACGGGGGACTTCTCACGTGTAGACCAGTGACTCACCCATAGGAACCCATGTCTCCCTGGGGACAGGCTCAGGCTAGTTTTCATTTTGGAAAACAGATGATGTGGAAAGTAGGCATTAGGACCTTGACATTTTGACTTCAAGTATATATTGAGCTGGCCATGGGGGGAGGGGCGTGGACTGGTCATAGCAGAAACAATTTAACTAGCTGAAATTAAGTGGTAAGTTTGCTATTATCAAGAAATAAAAGGGTGACTGAACACTCTTAGTTGTGGCCCTTGGGAACTACATAAGTTAGGCCTAGCAATGCCTGCTGGAGGGAGAAAGCAGATATTTAGAAACCAGGTCCAGCCTGGATAACTTAATCAGATCCCCATCTCAAAATAAAAAGTAGAAAGAGGGCTGGTCTCAAGGCAAAACCTTTGCTGGCTATACATGATGTGTTGGTTCAATCCCTAGCACTGTAAAATAATAATAAAATAAACTCATAATATAGCCCTTTGAAAACTACACTTTGAATTGATAACAAAACAAAACTCAAAAAAGCAACAAAAAAATACCCAATGAAAAACATTTTAACATAGCTGAATGATCAAATATTCTTGTCAAAACACATTAACAGGGCACTGTGGCACACACCCTGAACCTCAGTACAGGTGGCAAGGGCAGTAGCTCTCTGTGAGTTCCAGGCTAGCCTAAGCTACACAGTGAGACCCTGTCTCGAAGACAACAAAACAAGGGCTCATGAATGCAGACCTGACCCAGGAAAATTAGTATTGGCAAGAAATGTCCACAAAAGGTGACTCAAGGTTCCTGCAGCTAAAGTTGAGAAATATTGGCGTGATCACTAAATAGAATTTCAACGATGTCAGCAAAATAAAAATACTGAAAATTATATGTCTAAATAAGAAGCTTAATCAAAGAACTCACTCCGAAGAGTTGTCTCCAGAAAATGATTTTTTAGGTCATAGTGTCAGGAATGTTTAAGTATTTGTGATGCAAATGTTTGTTTGTACTGAACAAAAATGTCCTCAGAAACAGAGCACGGAGAAGGAGATGTCTCTGTGCTCCTGGGTCCTCCGGGCCCAGCTTCATTCTGTCTTTATGTTCAGAAACTTTTTCTAAGTCTCTCAAAACTTGTCAACAACAAATTACACATGTGTAGTCAATGATCAGTTCGCCGCAAAAAACCAAAAGCTACCAGCATCCGGCCCTCGGAGCACCTCTTACTCCTTCAGAGAAAACTGGTACTTTTAAGTCAACCCAAGGTTGCCTGGAGCTCAGCAGAATGGCCAGTATCTCTAACAGAAGGATGGCAAGGATGTGGAGAAAGGAAAGAACAGTTGACACTTTTGTGAGAAAATAAAATAATATACGGCCTACAGAAATAGTGTGGAGGGGCCAGGAGAGGACTCGGCTCAATGGGTCAAGGTGCTGGCAGCCATACCTGATATCCTAAGCTTAACTCCAAGAATCTACATGGTAGAAGAAGAAAGCCAATATAAGTTGTCCTCTGACCTGTACACATGTGCTATGTGAACACACACATATTCACACACACACACACACACACACACACACACACACACGAGCACACACGCGCAGGAAACAAATAAGTAAATAAAAGTTTTTAAGCATTTTTGTTTTAAAGAAACTAGCCTGGAAGTTAGTCAAGAAATTCTAATTTAACTGCCATCTACAAACCTCCACCTAGGCAGAGCGGCAGTACCCACAACAGCCAGCAGGGGGCACCAACGGACAAATGCAGAAACAAGGTACATACAAACATGGAACACTAGACTCAGAAGAAAAGGAATTCCCACCACATGCTATGACATAGAACACTGAAGACATTACGTCAGATAAAACGGGTCAGGCACAAAAGGTCAGAGTTGCAAGATGCTATTTACCTGAAGTATCTAAGTAAGTCAAACTCACAGAAACAGGAAATAGAATGTTGGCTACCAGGGAGTGGCTACAGCGAGAAAGGAGTCGTCTTTAAATGGGTTTAGAGTGTCTGTTTTGCATTATGTGAATGTTTGGTAGATCTATTGTGTAGTAGTGTGAATAGCAGTTCTGAATTTTACGCACAATATTGTAAGATGGCGACTTCTGTGCTTTGTTCCTTTTGCCACAAATTTTAAAAATTGAACATTGAACTAAATCCATGGGTCACACAAAATTTCACAAGTACAGGCCACATCTGTGAAAATCGCACTATGATGGGACAGAAAAATTCCCATTACCTAGCGGTTCAGTGATTGCCATAATGTCTTAAGGATCAGGGGCTCAGCCTAATGGTAGAAACCTAGAATATTCGAAAGCCTGGGTTCTGGCCCCAGAACTGAACACGACCTTTCCTGTGAACCATGCTGTGGGGTGTGTGAGAGACAGACCCACAGTCACCAGCACTTGCTGCTCTTTCGGAGGACCCAGGTTCACTCACATCAGGTGGTTACAACGCTGGTGACTCCAGTACCAAGGGAACCGACAGCCATTTTGGCTTCTTGAATACCTGCATTCGCATGGTGCGCATACAGAGAAGCAGGCACACGCACATACACATGAGACAAAATAAGTGTATTTTTTAATATTTCATTTGCACAGGTGAATGTCATGTACACCGTGTATTGACTGACTAGAGAGCTCACACAGTGATCTACTGTACATGTAAGAATGTCCTACAATGTTTGCACATATCTGTGCAGAGAGAGATTGGAGCTAGAGAGAGAATTCACTGATTAAGAGAACTGCTTGCTTCCTCTGTCCCTCTCCTTCTGCCCCTCCCTCTGCCCCCCTTTGAATCCCAGCGTCCACATGTTGGTTAACAACCATCTGTAACTCCAGCCCCAGAGGAACTGGCACCCTATGTTGGCCTACGCAGGTACGTCATGCATATAGTACCCTGACAAGCATTTAAGCAAAGCAAGCATACAAAAAAAAAAAAAGGAAAAACACTATTCAGACACAGTTTTTGGAATGTGTCCCATCATTAATCAATCAGCACACAAATGTGTGTGGATGTATTCTGGGACAGCTCTGGCCCACACAAGGAAGCCCAGACAAGAGTTTCGCACTTCTCCAAACTGTTCCTGCATTCCCTTTAGGACAGGGAAAAGTGAATCCAGCTGGTCTGGTGCCCAAGCTAGGAGGGAAACCTTGTATTCTGTTACTAAATTATATGCAGATTTTGGTTAGCACTTTCATAAGATCAAGGTTTATTTTCATATAGAAACAGCACTTTAATTATCATTAAAGGGAGAAGCGAGTATTCCTTTGAGAGAGACTTCACGGTAGAATCACAGGGTTGCTAGGTGTTTATGAAAGTGAGTACAAAGAAAACGACTTAAATAAGCCAACACTGAAAAAAAAAAAAAACGGGCTTATACGGAATCAAACAGGCAAAACATTGAAGGATTATAAAAATCTAAACTCTCGGGCAGGGGAGATGGCTCAGTGGTTAAGATCACTCCCTGCTCTTGCAGGGGACCCCGGTTTAGTCCCTGACACCCACACGGTGGCTCACAAGCTAATCTGATGCTCCCTTCTGGACTCCCTGCGCACCTGCCATAAAAGTCGTGCACATACATACATGCAGGCAAAATGCTCATAAGGGAAAATAAATCCTAATGTTTACATTCTCTCCCCTCCCCATTCCATTGATGATAAACACATCCCTCGGAGGTGTATGTATATGACCTGTAGTTTTGAACTATCCCCTCACTACCTAAAACTATAGACACCCTGGGGTTACGGATGTGCCATTACTATTACGGATCAGCCCTCGGTGGGGTGTTCTTAGGTTACGGATCAGGGTCAGGCTCAAAGGGTCTCAGATGAGGTACGTGGCTATTGCTAATCCCATCCGTTGAGGATGAACCACTACCACATTTTAAAGCCAAATCTTAAGCAATCTTTAATTAAACACTGGCCAGGCAGATGGGCTCTGGCTAGGTCCATCCCGGTGTTTCCAGAAAATGGCCACGCATCATACCGTGCAGAGGTTTTAAAAAGACACAACCCAAGGCTGTTGCTCTGCCCATCAGAGAGGAGCATAAATCCTGATGTATTTCCTGCCTATGAATAGTCCCTCATCTACATCCAATCAGGGGTGAGCGCACATCCTGAAGTATTTCCTGCCCACCAACCTCCCGACCACATCCGGTGCAGGTGAGGGAAACTTGTTCAGGGGAATGAAAACATAAATAGCCTCCAGTATTTAACTTTGGTTCTCATGCTATGATGGGGGTGGGGACAGCGCAGGGAAGCACAGGGTCCATCTGAGCAGGTATGTGCCTGCTCCTTAGCGCCATACTGCCACATCCAAGGACGCAACAGCTGCTTTGAATGTGAGGGCCACACCCACAGTCCACACTCTTTAACCTCTGCTTTCCTCTCTACCAGTTCAGCTGCTCGCGCTCTTTTTTTTTTTTTTTTTTTTTTTTTTTTTTTTGTAACCTAATTCTTTTGTTTCGTTTTGCTTTTTTTTTTTTTTTTAATATGTAGCCTAGCAATGGCCTTCAGTATTCTCTGTAGCCAAGGATGATCTTAAACTCCTGCCTCTGTCTCCCAAGTGCAGGGATGCCATGCATTCTCTGGCACACTGTCTTACTTTCTTGCCACTTTGGTTCGGGAGTTTCCTGAGTTTCTCTTGTTGGCTGCTCTCTTTGACACATCTGGCGGGATCCGTGAGTGGTCCTCCCTCCTTCCCATTATTAGATCTATTCTAAATATGATTGCCTTAGGCCAAGTTACAAATTCCTAATCGGTCACTCACAGTCGCTATCAGGATCACGTGCTAGGAGGCCTGCTGCTGGGCTCCAGAGGTAAAATCTGTGAGTGTGCAATTCCTTCCTCACAGTGTGGTTCTCTGAAGGACACTAACCCTAAGACCAAGTAATCGCGTCTTCCTCTTCACATCTCCAGCACAAAGGCGGTTCCTGACAGGCTCTCAGTAGAGCTCTGTCAAAGTTAACTGCACTGACAGTAAACGCAGACAGCCGAATTTGAATCCCAGGAATAATGTTTCCCTGTTGCTCAACTAGGGCAAATTACTTGGCCTCTCTGAACCCCCTCCTTTATGTAGGAAGGTGTTGGTTGCAAGCCACAGACACCCATTTTTATGGAATTCTCAGATAAAAGAATATAAATGCCCTTGCTAAGTGACAATAAAAAAGCCCTTCGTGATAAATATTAAATAAGATGTTGGCATATACTTCCCTCTCCGGGTGTCCCTCTGCCGTGTAGTGTAACTATGTGCTCCTTCCCGTCAAGGGGTAATTTCCCAAAGAAGGGGACCTGGGCCTCCCTAACTTCTGTACCCTTGTCTTCTCCTGTGCTAAAGCTCTGCACAAATTAATAGTGTCAGCACATTTAGTTATCACTTAACTTAAAATCGTCACATGAGGGTTTTTGTTGTTGTTCTGTTTTACAAATTAACACAGGACACTTGAAACATCACGCATACATCAAATTCAAATCTGTCTTCGACAACTAGGAGTACTGAACAGCTTCTCAGAGCAGATGAAAGCGAGGCTCACAGGGATCTTTCAGTGTGTGTCTCCATCTACTGCCTTTACAGGAGAGTTGCTCAGGCGGTCCCTTCTCAGAGTGACTTTTCTCAGCTTCTCTCCTGTGGACCAGCAAGCTGCGACCCAAGGATGCGAGTGCATGTCCTCGGCATCCACTAGAGGGCGGGCTAGCGGCTCTAGCAGAGCACCTGCCCCCAAGGGCAAGAGAGTCTGGAGAAAACAATAAGTAAATACACCAGCTGTAACCCGGTTTGTTTTCAAGTGGAAAAATACGTGCCTGCACATCCAGATTTGCATTTTGTATTCCTTTCACTCGATATGCGATCCTTAGGCTCAGCTTTCCTCTTTTTTCCTCTTTCCTCCTTCCCAGTCTTTCTCCTTCGGATTGCAACAAATAAGCCTTTTTCCCCCCTTTGAGAGGCTTAACCCACAAAAACATATCAGGAGGTAACGAAAACACTGCATAATTTAGTTAGTGAAGGTTTGATGGCTGAGGTTTCATTTGGGTTTCTCTTAAAATAATAAAACCCGATTGTTCTCAATTTTTCATATATTAAACAGCTAGTCAGGATGAAAAGGGAGACAGATATTCAGAGAAACAAAATAAAGACAGACAGTGAGTGGAAAGGGGATGAGGGGTCTGTTAGAGAGGGAGGACGGAGAGTAAATACTGCTGAAAGATGGTCTCAGAAAAGAAGTTGTTCTGAGGGTCCATTGCAGCCTGGGTATCATCTCCAGACAGACAGCTGCCCGGTGACGGAACTCTGGCAATCGACAGCTGCTTCTTCACCTGGAATGAAAGTGATTTGGACTAGAAAATCTTCAAATTCAAAAGTGGGTCTGTGCCTAACGAGGGCAAGCATGGGGTGAGTGTGTGAGGAGAACGCTGGGAGACTCTGAGACCAAACAAGCCGAGTGCAGAGCCAGAATTATCTACCAGCACACCTGCTTGCAGAAGCAGAACGGACTCCCAGATAGAGTTCCACCCCAACCTTCCCGTGACCTCTGCCCTACCACTGCAAGCCTGGGGAGGAAGATGTCTGAGCCACGGGGACCACCGGAAAACTAGGGTGGTGTACGAGAACGGGTGTGGACTGAAGCTCTGAAGGAGACATTTTCTTTTTTTTTTTTTTTTTCACTTAGAGTTTTTTTTTAACAACTTTATTTTACAAAACAAAGATAAATGTACATATTTTAAGCATTTTTGCATAAAATTATACAATACATTTTTGTCAGTACTTTTTTTTCAGATTTTAAAATAATTTTTACATAAAACTGTATGAATATATTTTTTAGTCAGTACTTGCTATTTTTAAAGGTTTGATAGTATGCATTGAAAACTTAATAGTTACAATGAGCATAAAGTACATGTAAAACAAAATGTAACATGGAAATAGTCAAAGCTTTCTTGTTGTATAAAGATTTTTTTGTTTTGTTTTATTTTGTTTTCTTTATTTCTTGGGCTTCATACAGTCTGTGAGTTGTTTCTGGGGCAGTGCGAGCCTCTGGGGTTAGCATCCCACTATCAGTGACTGCATATTATGTCTGTTCTTTTGTGACTGGGTTATCTCACTCAGAATGATATTCTCTAGATGCAGCCATTTTCTTAAGAATTTGGTCAAGTCATTGTTTCTGGTGGCTGAGTAGTATTCCATTGTGTAAATGTACCACAATTTTTGTATCCATTCATCTTCTGAAGGACATCTGGGTTCTTTCCAGCTTCTGGCTATTATAAATAGAGCTGCTATGAACATTGTGGTGCATATACCTTTGTTGTGTACTAAGGTGTCTCTGGGGTATATGCCCAGAAGTGGAATAGCTGGGTCTTCAGGTAGTATTATGTCCAATTTTCTGAGGTATCGCCAGACTGATTTCCAGAGTGGTTGTATTAGTTTGCAACCCCACCAACAGTGGAGAAGGGTTCCTCTTTCTGAAAGAGACATTTTCAACCCTAAATGACAAACTACGAGAATTCTGACAAGAACTTGCTCTAGCCTGGCTAGGGAAATAGAAACCCCTGGGGACTGGGCTGACCTTCTTCATGGGTGGTTTGAGCCAAACTGTCCATGTGAATATTATATGACATTTAGGAAAAGCCAGTATCTTTTGATCTTGTTTGTACCGTTGCATTACAGTAATCTCATGGCACCCTAGCAATTAAGCAGGTTGTGGTTTCAAAGCTAATACTCTTCTCTAACATCATGATAACCGATTAATTACTATTTACCAAGTTCACATGTTCATGTTGATATCTCTGAGAACTGTCTCCACATAATCACTGGTGATAGCACTTCCACCACTTAAAGACAGATTACTTAGCCAGTGTCCTTATAGATGTAAAATATTATTTTTTACACATAAAATATACATATATGTACAAAAGTCCATATAAATTGCTGCAAATTTACTTCATCTGCAATTTCAAATGCGCACCACTAGGGGGTGATGCTAACTATTTAAATGGTCACGCTAGGGCTCAATTCCAAAATGTAGACTCCCAGGCCTTGCAGACTTAAGAATTTTCTGAGTAGGAGGTTGTAAAAATCTGTCTTTTAAATAAATCTCCTGAGTGACTCTGAGACATGCTGTCAGATACCAGTAATTAAAGCTGGTGTCACTGCCCTGATCTCTCTCTACAGAAAAATTACCTTCAAAACGAAATCCACATTTCTTGCAGCAGGCCTCAAGCCCCTGAGAGATTAAGGTTTAATGAGCTCTCCGAGCACCTCTGATGTCTTCTCCTGCTGTCTTCAGAGAAACCTCGGGGCTTTGAAGAAAGTTATTTTTCGTCTCTTGTCCCCATCCTTGGGACTGGCTTCTTTCTCTTCTTTGAAGGGTCTGATCACCTATCGCCTCTCCAGAGAGACTCTTACTCTTACCTGTTGTCGGTCCTGTCAACAGCAGCTGGTGGAAGAAGGCACAAGCTCCTAGAGAAACACAAGGTTCATGTAGACCCTTGAGTAGTTGCCAAGCTGAGGCGCAGTGTGTGTGGGGAATGAAGTAATGAATAGACACTTATTTTAATGAGTAGAATAAATCTAAGTGAAAAGAGAAACCCTTTCTTTATTAATTCAATTAATTGATGGTTTTCTAAGTATTTCTTTTTTTTAGTTTTTATGAGTATTTTCCCTGAATGTTTGTGCATGCATGACCAGAGGCCAGAAAAGGACATTTGGATCCCCTGAATCTTGGAATTACAGATGATTTTGAGGTGCCATGTGGAAGCTGGGAACCAAATCTGGGCTCTCTGTAACAGCAGCAAGTGTTCTTAACCCCTGAGCATCTCCGTAGTCCCATAGCCAATGGTTTTTTAAACTACGCTGTCCACCTACAGTTCTTACAAAAGCAGTACAGTTCTGTGTGCCGTGAAGTATGCCAACCACTGAACGGGCAAGCTTCACAAACGAAAAGGAAAGTTTATTCACAGTGCTCAATAGAAGGGCAAGATTCAACCAATCTTCCTAAGGACAGCATTTAAGATAGCTCTAGGATGAAGAAGAAAGGTTGCTTCAGGTACAAGGAAAGGTGATTAGAGCGAGGTGAAGTCATCAGGAATTTGAGCACACAAATGAATTGTCATGAGGATGGAGTATTGGGTCTGCTAACATTGAAAGACACCTGCACAAACCCCAACAAAGTCAGTGGTTCCCATAAAAGCAACCTTTAAGCCCTGAAAATTAAGCTAGACAACTTTTCCCCATAGGGCTGATCTATACCAAAGCCACTGAGAGTGACTAATACCGTATGGTTCCTGACACTGGCCTCCAAGCTTCACACTAAGCTCATCTAAATGAAGCCAAGCCCAGTGTGAAGGTTGACCTTCCCTTGGATCCAGTCACACACTACCTATTGGTTTCAATCTGGGACAGACCACATACACATCAGTAGTCACATCAGACTATTTTGCTGGTGACAGTGAAGCCGTCCTTGTTTGGGTAAGTGTATTCCATGATGTTTGCACACTAGTGAGATCTAAGGACATATGCCTGTCATTAAGCTCTGTGACTATGCATCCACCCAACTTTCACACGGGCATCTCTGTCTTGCCTCCTGGGAATAACATTCAACAGGAGTCTGAAGAGAGACAAACCATAAAAGGGCGCTTCCAAGTGTTCACAGATGTATAAATTTAAAGCTGTGTGCTCAACAGATTTCATAGTAATATTAACTATCTGGTGAATAACTATTTTAACGGACATATAGACTTGAAAATTCCAACAAGATCTTCTGGCATCATCTGAGCCTAACACAGTAACACAGTCCATTTCCTAAGCATTGAGAGTATGTGTTGTATGGCCTTACGAGTTGCTCTCTACCCTGCTGACCCTACTGTGCAAAACACTGACCTTAGTGGAAACCACCATGGGAGTTTTCTTGGTCTCTAGTGTTCTGTTTTTGAGTTTGAACCAATGGAAACATCAGCTATAAATGAGAGAATGGGAGGGAAAAAAGAAAGTGGGGTGTTATCACCCCACTCCCTCCCTGTGGGTGACCAGTGACTGCTTCCCCCCACCTAAGACCTCATCTGAGTCAGGCAGCCTTCTATAACTGGTCCTGTCCAGGTCCCTGCGACTGTCCATTTCCTCCCTCTGTAGCCTGAGCTTGTTAATGTAGCCTAGCTTGTCCCTCAGCCCTACAACACCTTCATTCATCTTTATTAAATCATGTCTTTTGCTTGGATTATGCTTACTACGGGCCTTGACCTCTGATTGGTTTGCTGTTATTGCCTTCTAATGAGAAATAGACTCAGAGAAACATGGCTTCTGAGGAGGCTGTTGTCACCTGTTTCTAACGACAAGCCATGCCATCTGGCTTTTGTGTCGTCATCCCCTAATTTCTGGAACTTTCTTCCACAGCTTCGGTAATACTGAGCAAAGCCTCTGCCTCGCCAGCACTCCCAGGGAGTCTGAGGCTCTCTACTAAAAGTTCTGGAATTTTCTTTGAGGGTATTTGTATTTTAAGCATGTTGGGGTTTTAAAAAAAGAATCAGCTACTAAATCTTAAAGATGACTCTCCCACTCCACCTGTCACCCTACTCATTCTCAGCTCCCCAGAACCGACGCTGCTTCAGGCCAGGCTGGTTGTGTGACCAAAATGTCAGCAACTGGGAAGCCCATAAATAGCAGCAGAGAGGACAAATCGGATGACTCAGTAAAGCCCTTTAGTCAGGCAGGGACTTAATTACAGGGCACTAAAGCCATCACCAATGAAGTCATCCCTGGACCTCATGCATCACATTTCCTTTGGAGATGCAAGGTTGTCCTCCTAGCCGCCATCAGAAGGTGCAGTGTCAGGACCAGATTCCTGTAAGCTAACCACTGGCGTCCTTAACAATCAGCCCCTTTCCGAGACTGGCAGGTGCTCACAGCTTTAACTAGCATCCATCTAGAACCTAGCTCGAGGCATTTTCTTCTGTGGGACAGACACATCATTTTGGGTCTCTGCCTTCACCTCCACTGTCATGAAGGCAGTGAAACTTGTCTAGCTATAGGGGTGGCATAAGGATCAAAATCAACTTGGCCAACTTCATGATATCTTGTCAAAGGAAAACTAGAGCCAGAGGGAAGATCAGTGCATCCACTGAGTAATGTGGGGCAAGGGAAGAATTCCAAATGGTACTACAGAGGTTGACACTGATGGACACATCTGTCAAGGCCCATAGACCCTAACAGAAGAGCAAACCTTAATGCAGACTACGGATTTCAATCGTATGTTAATTAAACATAATAATCTGTTTCATTATGACAGTTTCACACACATATATAATAGATTTTAATCATATTTTCCCACTATTACCATCTTTTTCCCACTCCATGAATCCACTTCCCCTTCCCAACTGCAGGAAATGGGTTTTCTCTAAATAACATATCAACCTTGGCTCCTGGATTGTAACAAGTATACCACACTTATGGGAGATGGATTGTAACAAGTATACCACACTTATGGGAGATAGATTGTAACAAGTATACCACACTTAAGGGAGATAGATTGTAACAAGTATACCACACTTATGAGAGATGGATTGTAACAAGTATACCACACTTATGGGAGATGGATTGTAACAATTATACCACACTTACAGGAGACCACACTGGACTGAGCTGGAGAGAAGTCAGCTGTGAAGAAGCCTAGGGGTAATTCAGAAAAACTGAACAGTGCTCTAGAGTACAAATCCTTTGGGAGTAACCAAGTTTGGGGTAAGATGCCTCAAAGTGCTTTTAAGACCAGTACCCAAATGATATTTTTTTTAAAAGATTCATTTATTTATTTAATGTATATGAGTACACTGTAGCTATCTTCAGACACAACAGAAGAGGACATTGGATCTCATTACAAATGGTTCTGAGCCACCATATGGTTGCTGGGATTTGAACTCAGGACCTCTGGAAGAGCAGTCAGTGCTCTTAACCACTGAGCCATCTCTCCAGCCCCCAAATGATTGTAAAGAACTCAATTATGACTGTTGGTTTAGAAGCTTGCTAAGTATGCCTTGCATCACAAAGAGTCCCAAGTTACATCCTGATGGCTTGTTATTGTAACTTAAGGTTTGTTGAAGATTCCCACCTTCACTGAAAACTGAAAGATTTCCACAAAACTTAAGCCATACCACCAAGGTTCTGCCTCTCTAAAACTACCCAGAAGGTCTGGGGAGATAGATGGGTTAGTTCATAAAGGGCTTGCTGCTAAAGCTTGGAGTTCAGATGACGCATGTTGGAATAAGGCTGTGCTCTAACACAGGGGAGGTGGGTGTTGGTCCCCATGGCTTGCCAATTAACCTGTGAGTGTTAAGTTCACTGAAAAATTCTATCTCCAAAGCCAAAGTGAGGAACACTGGGAGAAAACCAGGACATTGACCTCTGGTCTCCGCATATATGAGAGAGAGAGAGAGAGAGAGAGAGAGAGAGAGAGAGAGAGACAGGGAGACAGAGAGACAGAGACAGAGGGTGGGGAAGGGAGGGAGGGAGGAAAAGAAAGAGAGAGAACTGCTCAGAAAATGTTATCCTACAATAACCTTAAACACTGTGCTTTTTTTACCCCCCCATCACCGACTCACACCCTGCCCTGAATTTAGCACTTGGATTTGATGACAGTCACACTTTTCAGCAGTGACAAAGCCATGAGAAGATGTAGGTCAGGATTAGTGTCAGGTAGGTTGGAAGGACACTCTTTCTTTTTTATACTGGAGTGTCTGCAATAGACCCAGCTTCCTACAGTGTCTCGCTGGAGGGCTTTAGTGGGAGGGGGCTATTCTGTGTCAGCTAGGAGTCTCCCCCAACCCTGCAAGGTTCACAAGTTGTAGAGGCAGAAAGAGGAGTAGTGGGGTCAGAATTAGCCACAGGAACATAGTAATGACAGGACAGGGGTTCGCACTCAGAGCAGGGGTTGCTGGAACCTGTCCTCGGGTCTTGCCAAGTAGACTAGGCAGCTGAATTCAGCCAGTTTATTCTTGGATAATGGTGGCCAATTGCATTCCTTCCTGGGTAATACATGTATTTTTGACAAGAGCCTTTAAAGCATTTGACAAAGACTTTTTATGTCCCCGCACCACCATTGTTGGAACGCCATACTCACAGCTATTAATAGACTTACTATGACCAAAAGAAAAACAGTCTGTGGTCAAATAACTAGGAAATGCCACCCAGAATAGACCCCATCATGAGCAATTAAAATTAACACTGTGTCTTAAAGGCTCTATGCAGCTGCCACTACGAAAACCACTTACATTCATTTACTCCAATTATCCCAGTTTATCTGAGCATTGAGCGATTTTCAGAACAGTATACTTAGTAACATTTCTTTGAATGCCTGAATGGGAAAATTTGACTTCAATAAAGGAAGGAAGTGGTTGTGGGAGTTGTAGCCACCATAACATGATTCTGGAAGGTTCTCATGAGGAAATGATCTCACATCAGCCTTTCTGGCTCACTGGAGAGTACCCCATATCTCACTGCAGCTTCCCTAGTTCAACACCACCGAGTATCCCATGTGCTTCACACGAGGACAGTGAACACACTCACCCATCTCCTGTGCTCACAACTGTCCCACAGGATGCACAGTAGATCCTGTTGTCACAGGGTGTACTTTAGAAGGACTCCTGGCCAGAGCCATGCACAGCATAGTTCTAAATTCTGAGGTGAAGGACAAAGAGAAGAGATGTTAGAAAGGGCAGAACAGAGCACAGAATCTGCTTTGCTTTGCTTTGCTTTGCCCAAAACAGGATTTCACTGTGCAATGGCCCCGACTGTCCTGAAACTCACTTTGTAGACCATGTTGACCTAGAACTGGCAGAGATCGGCCTGCCTCTGCCTCCTTCTGAGTGCTGGGATCAAAGGTGTCATGGGCCACCACATCCAGGGAGAACAGAATCTGACAAAAGGAAAAGGAAAACCAAAGCAGAGTTGGCCCCAGCTGCCTTGTTCTCACTTCCTCTCTTTGTAGACTGCTATGCATTTGGACACTAAGTCTAATGAATTATACTGAAACATCAGAGTACTTTGAATACTAACAGAATGAACTGTGTGTCCAGAAAAGACTGTGCCACACAAAGTGAAGGAAGTTACAGTGGAAGTTTGCACTTTTCAGAATCACTCTTCAGATTTCAGGGTACGGAATGTCTGGTCCACACCCTCTCCCCCAAGTCTAGCTAAGGAATGCAAACAGTGGGTTTGCTATAGAGGACAAGTTCTGTCTGGACACATGCAAGTCCCTACTCAGAGGGGCCCCACAGCTGTCCCACCTTGGTCCTGGGGGGGGGGAGCATTACCAAGAGGGAGACTGCTATGAGCAGAATGAGGCGGGCTGCCACTCCCTCAGAGTCTAAATGAGGGTGAAGAATTTCTGAGGCACACAGAAGCCAAAACCCAACTGATAATAGAAGGAAGGAACCAGAGGGCTTCACGATTCAGTAGCAAGCCATATCAGAACATGGTTCTTCTAGGCTTTCATCTCCCTGGAAATCCCTGGTTTCAAGTGGACTTTCTTGTGCCAAGAAATGCCCAGTAAAATTGGATGTGAGAGGCTGGAGAGATGGCTCAGTGGTTAAACACATTTGCTCTTGAAGAAGACCCAGGTTCAGTTCCCAGCACCCACACAGTAGCTCACACCATCTGTAACTCCAATTCCTACGGATCCTTTTTCTGACTTCCACAGGTACCAGGCATTCACATGGTACACATATGTACACTGAGGCAAAATATTCATATATACATATATATATATATATATATATATATATATATATATATATATATATATAATGCAAATGTTTAAAGGCATATTTGGTTTTAAGAATATTGTTTGAATACTGAGAATATTGCATGAGATCCCAAGCATAAATTCTACAAGAAAGTGACACAGATCAAAACTATATGTGCCTCACAGAACACCATAAACAATGATCGTGTCCGAGGACAGACCAGGACAGGACTATCCCATGCAGTGATTAGGAGCATGAACAGCACACAGGACAGCCTTGGAATAGAATCTCAGCTCACTATTTATTATCTGTGCAAACCAAGTATTAGCAGATCATGCTGCACCTTAGCTTGCTTCACGGGAAAGCAAGACTGAGAATCGTATCGGCACATAGGGATTCAATGTAATGACATTGTAGTTAACATAGTTCCTGACACACACTAAGTACTCCACATACTGCTGCACCTGTAAGAGTCAGATTTCTCTCCGAGACTGGGCAAAGAGGCAAGAGATGAGCAGACAAGCAGATAGAAAGGATGAGGACGGAGGGCATGTTCCGCTGTCCTGTGGGTTGATGGGAAGTCTGTAGAGCATCGGGGCACAGTTGGGAGATATAGTGCTTGCCTTTATTGTCTCCAGCGGTGCCCCTCAACCCCCCAAACTGCTAAGGGAAATATAGTTACAGCAGGAAACTTTAACTGTTCTCTGTCCAGAACCACTGTGTACTTGTGTCCTTATGGCGGCCTTGAGCTGCTATGACCATAAGGTCCTCGGGAAATAGAAAAGCAGTGAGGTTGAATGTAGAGTGAACAACTTTACAGGGATTGTTACCAGCAGCCTTTTATAAACAGTGGCCAACTGTGATTTTTGTTATTGACTGAACGTTTTATGGCTGTTAGCTTACACAATAGTATTAAGTAGATTCCTGGCTGTCTGCATTTCCCACAGTGTTTCCAAGGCACAGGGTCAGAGCAAAATAGACAAGCCAGACCGTTCCCTATGTCCCCGGTACTACTGGAAGCACAGCTGAGGAGTGGGGTGGGGGCCTGTCCCTAATTTCACAGTCCCCTTCATTCTGGTGTGCCATTGAAACACCCACAGCTGCATTCAGCCTGTAGGACAAAAGGGAAACCCTCGAGGGTATTTTTATCAAACACAGTTATAAGATCAATGGGATAGTTTTGAATGCACTTGCTTACTAATGGGATTTTTTTACAAGAAGAAAATAAATGAGAAATTAGCCCAAAATTTCCCCAGACAGATGTTTTAAAGAAACCCAAGCCTTCTAAAATGCTACTTAGAATGTTTTTCTAAGTTATAGCAAAAAAATAATAAAAAACAGCAAAATTGTTCTTAGTTAAATGCTTAATGATAATTATCACCAATATATTCATTTCAGAGTCAGTCTAGGCCACCGTGGAATTGCTTTTTGCACAATGTCTGAGTACAGTTATTAGTCACCAGAGTCCCAGGTTAAAGTGACAACACAGTACGCTGATTTTACAGAAGAGAGGTACAGTTCTACCTTTTTATTATTTTATTAGAACCGCATATTGCCATGTCTTCTCTCAAATATATTATTTGGTATTTGACCAAATGCCCCTAACCAAAGAATATAATCTTTAGTACATTATGCCCAGGGAAATAAATTCTGTTAATGTTCTGTTATGTCCAAGTTTCTAAGAGAGCGTGATGAACATAAGCCTATGGACCTTGAGGATGTTTCCACTGATGTGAGAGCATGGAGGGCTTTTTCTTTGCCTTCCATCCAAGGCACTTGGGGAGCTGCAGGTTACCATGGAGACACGGCCAAGTCCAAGTCTTTCACACACAACTAGTCCTGCAAGTGGCATAGAAATGTCACAAAGAGCCTTGGTCACAAAGATATGACTGTAAGCTCCCCAGGAACATGCATTTGCCAAGTAGTACAGGCGAGGACTGAACACACAGGTTAGCAATGTAAAGGCAGCAGCGGTCATGGTGACGTCATCGAGCCCTCATGGAGCTTAAGGAAACTCAACCCAGGTTGCCAAGGTGGCCAAGCACCACCGATTTGCATTTGCCCAGGCCATGCTTGTGAGTCAGATGTGGCTACATGGACAAAGGTCACAAACTCTGCAACTAAAGCCTAAGGCTCACACCAAGGCCAAAGCTGTAGCTCTAGCTCAGGGCCCATAGAAAAGGCCTTTACTGGAAAAGGCCAATGTAAAGGCAGATACACTAGGGACTCCTGCACACACCCTCTGCATACACTATTTACAAAAGGCTGGTGTCCTGGACTGTGGTACAGGTAACCTTGAGGCTAGACCTGCTGTTTGTTTGATTGATTGATTGATTGTTTAAAAAGAAGTGAAGGCTGGCTTACATCAACCATTTGATGACAGGTCCCCACCAAAACCTGCTAAAGAATACAAAACACATCCTCAGAGTGTGTTTTAATTTGTATATACAGGTTAGTAGTATCAGCTGAGAAAGGCAGGGCAGAAGAAGAAGCTGCCCATATGGTTCAGAAGGAGAAAGTGTTGTAAAATGCATGTTTTTATTCTTTATTTTATTTTTACTTTGAGGTTTGGGTTTGGGTTTTTGGTTTATTTTTGTGTTTTCTTTTCTTTTGTTTTGTTTGTGACAAGGTTTCCTGTGTATAGCCCTGGCTGTCCTGGAACTCAACTCTGTAGATCAAACTGGCCTAAAACTCAAGAGATCTGCCTGCCTCTGCCTCTCCAGATGTGTGTCCCTATCACCCACTTAAAATGCTATTTTTGATCAAAGAAGGCTACCAGTACAATAAGACGCAAAAGGATTTGGGATCCCAGACTATAGTAAGTAGAATGTGGGTCACATAAAATACCGAGGAGCTCCAGTAAGTCTCACCTGGTCACTGAATGGAAATGCTTCCCAGAGTCCTTCTGTCTTTGCTAGTTTAGCCATGTGGTTGAGTTTTTCCCTTGGCATCATGACACCTTCATACCCATTTTATGGAAATTGTGCACCAAGTGACATTTATTTGTAGACCCCAAAACATTAGGATTTCATGCTTAACATGAGTGTGTTAAGACCTACAATCTGACATTAGCTACTGACATTTCTCCCAGCAAGCTCGGGTAGACTGAGCTCTTGCTCCAGGGACAACAGTCATCGGCAGCAGCTCTGAAGTTTCTCAAGCACAGAGCTTCACTTTCTAAAGAAGAACTTATGTTTCTGCTAAATGTTAATTTTATCCTTTCCAGAAAAGCACTTTGGCTCTGCCTTCATTTTTGGTTTCAGTCCTTATCTTTAACAGCTGAGCCATCTCTCTGGCCCATGGGTTCTGCCTTTAAAAATAAAACTGGGGTTAGGGAGATGGATAAGTGAGTAAAGCATTCTGAATCACCAGAACTTAGGAAAAGCTGAAGGTCCAGGGCACACATCTATAAACCTGTTGATCCCAGGGCACAGTGAATAAAAGGTAGAAGTAAGAGAATCTCCTGACGTTCTGGGGTCAGCTGAACTGGTAGACAGGTGAACAGTAAGACATCCTGTTTCAACCCAGATGGAAGGTGAAGACCCAACACCCAAAATTGTCTTTTGGCCTGTATCCCTGAGCTGTGGCTTGTGTGTGGTTGTACACACATACATGCATACAAATATCATATAAATATGAAGAAGAAGAAGAATCTTTAAAGAAGAGAAAAGAAGTCCAGGAACTCAGTTAAAGGGACTTGAAATTATAAAGATTTTCCAGCTGCTGACTAGGATTTTGTTTTGTTTTATTTTATTTTAAATTATCTTTAATTTTTTTACAGTCCAGTTGTTATCTCCCTCCCAGTATGCCCTCTAATAGTTCCTCATCCCCTTTCTCTTCCCATCTCCAAGAGAACGTTTCCCCCAACTCCACCCCACCAACCTCCCCATTCCCTGGGGCCTCAAGTCTCTCAAGGGTTAGGGGCATCTTCTCTCACTGAGGCCAGACCAGGTGTTCCTCTGCTGTGTATGTGTCAGGGGCTTCATGTCATCTGGAATATGCTGCCTGGTTGGTGGCTCAGTGTCTGAGAGACCTTAGAGGTTCAGGTAAGTTGAGACTGCCGGTCTTTACATGGGGTTGCCCTCCTCCTCAGCTTCTTCCAGCCTTTCCCTAATTCATCCACAGAGGTCCCTGGCTTCTGTCTTTGGTTGGGTGTGAGTATCTACCTGTATCTCAGGCTGACTAGGATTTAAATACTAACCCTTGTCCCACAGTTGATGTCATGTAAGTTGGCCCAGAAGCAGGAGTCTAAAGATTGCCCTCCATGTCAAATGTCAGTCTCTCCAACAAGTCCCAGCATGCGTTTGCCTCAAGCACATCATCTGAGCTCATCTTGGACTAGATGAAAGGTTGTAGAGATCAGTTGTTGGGACACCCCAAGACCAGGTTCTCAGCAAAAAGGAGATTTATTTGCCCTGGAGGGACAGAGGGCGGTGAATAAGAGACAGACACAGAAAACAGAAGGTGAAGGGGAAGGAAACAAGGAGAGGAGGAAGTGATATTTATACCAGAGAACAAAAGACTGCCTCTGGACAGAGAGGAGGCAAGTTTAGGTTTATCAAAGTACAAGAAGAAACCCTGTGTTAAAATGAGGAGTTTAATTGTAATTGGGCATATTAATTAGGCGAGTCAAAGGGAGCTTTTGATGGCTGGACTTTAGTACTTTGTCACCTGGGTCTCAACAGCCTCAGGACAAGGAAGAGGCCAAATAAGGGTGGTCAATTTTAATAAAGTAATCTAATGTTTTTTTTAACAAGGTAGAGGGAATGGGAGGAAGGCAAAGCCCTGTTTGCCGTCCCCAGACTGACTAGAGTCCCTGCAAAAGCTACAAGCAAATCCTGGGGGAAACCCAGTTGGATATGCAGTGATATCTTTAACCTCAGACAAGCCAAGTCAGGGGCGAGGGAGACTGGACAGGCAATATCTTGTTGTTGTTGTTGTTGTTGTTGTTCTTGCTTTTTCCTCTTGTTTATAAATGTTTTGTTGTTGTGATATCTACACCACTTACAGGATATGTGACAATCTAGCAAGGGTGTCACTACCGTGGGGTGTAGAGTAACAATGTTTTAAATAAAGCCAAGATCTATTGGTGCCGTGCAAAGCTCTGGTAGAACCTAAGTTTCCATAAGTAAAAAGTATCCACCCTATGTACATGTGTTTTCATGTTTTTAAAATGTTTATTAGAAGGCCTGTGTTTGAAATGTTTATGTACTTAAGTTTTTTTTCTAAAACAGACTAAAAGTATTTGACTGACGTCATGTCATGTTTAAATATTTAATTCATACCCAGAACATAATTTATTAAGAATTTGCCTTCTCGGCCATAATGAAATCAAACTCTGATATTAAAACCAATATCCAGTCTCAAGAACACAAAGCCATGCGATGCATTAGACAGCACACCACACACCTTCTACCTTTCCAGCTCACTCTGAAGTAGCTTAGCACAGTTCTGGCTCAGCTGTGACCTCTGACCCCTAGCCTGACACATTTGGAGGGTTTTGTAAATGGCAGCAAAGCCTGCCTGATACCTGATAATATCTGACTCCTCAGGGCTCCTGTTGCAGCTCCTTTGGGTGTTGTCTTTCTGTCACAGGAAGGCATCATGTCAGGCTGACTTTTGCAGATAAAATCCCTAGAGGACAATAAAACAAACTTATGATCTCACAGTGGCCATTATAAATCCAGTGCACACATCAGTGCTGTCCTAGGACTCCAGTATGGCCTTCTAAATCAGGCCTACTGTCTGAGAGTTACAAGCCCTGAATTCTTCCAAACTGTGCATCTGCATAACTTTTGACAATGTGCATTCAACAAACACCACTGAGCACCACATCTGTACTACATAAAGAAAACCACACCTGTATTCGCAGTTACACTGACCAGCCTCATAGCTTCAGACTATCAATTAAGAGTGTGTTTATATATTTTACTGCAGCAATTGCTTCATAGCAATCCTTTTTGTGACTTTCCACTTTCATTCAACACTGCAGAATTCTACAACTAGATGATGTCTCTTATAAAAATCAATGTACAAACTTTGCAAGGAGCTTGTTTTGTGGTTGTTGCGGCAGGAATTCAAGGAGCCCAGGCTGGCCTGGAATTCTCTATGTAGCTAACCTTGGATTTTGGATCCTCCCGCCTCTACCTCCCAAGTGCTGGAACTACAGCCCTGGACCACCACGATCAGTTTTTCTTTAATTGTGTGATGATGATGAAGATGATGATGTGAGTGTGGGTGCATGTGTGCCATGAGTGTGCGTAGAGGTCAGATGGCAATTTGAGGAATGTGTTCTCTTCTTCCACATTGTGATCTGTGGATCAAACCCAGGTCAACCATTTTATCCACTGAGCCATTCCTCTAGAGCCATGACCAGTTTAATATAGTGCTGGGGGTTGGTGAGAGTAGATAGGGCTTCCTATAAATTCTATAAGTGCTCTGAATGGAGCCATCTTTGCAGCCCCCAAATTTATGCCCTGACCTGCATTTTTGGGGATCACCTTAACTGGGGCAACAGGTAATAAAGGAACTGCAGAAGAGCTGGAACCGAGGGTGCATTGCGCTCTGGGGGAGATGTACCTGCAGCCCCGACACTCGGGTCTTCTGTTAAACACAGTTAGGTGAGGCTGGATGACAACTCAGGCAGAGGCTCTCTGCAGGGGACCAGTCTCAGATGCAGTCACCCTTGAGGATGAACCTGTGATCGACACGCTTGCAGGATCTGTCAACATCCGCACTCAAGCCAGAAGGCCTTACTCTTCTCACAGGCCTGAGTTACTAGGGTCCTTGACATAACTGTGCTGGTGTCTACAACACACATTCATTCAGTATTTCTTCCTGCCTGCACAAAGTTGTATTTTTTAAGCTGGCAGTTGTTCTAGTCCCTCCCTGCTGTCTCTCTTTCGAGCCTAGAGCAGCAACAGCTCACATTGGTCAATTGAGACCCATGCTTATCATTCTCTCCTGCCGGTCCCGGTGCTCTTGCTACCTCACCAAGTTGCTTCCTCCAGCCAACGGTCAGCCTAACAACATAGGATTCCGGACAGACAGACAGGTGAAAGTGGACAATGCAGAAATGGAAGTTTGTAGGGGAGAAGGTCAAAAGGCCAAAAGGAATTCAAGAGATGTGTTCAGGGAAAGGTGAGTTTTTCCATAAAGGCAGAGGTAATGAGAGCTGTAGACTGACAGGCCTGCTGTGCTGGGACTTTGAGGTACAGGAGTCACAGGGCTGGGGACAGAGGAACTGTCAGAACAGGCCAACATCAGAGCAGGGCCAACCTGACCAAGAGTAAGAAAAACTAAGCCACACATATGGACTCATAAGAATCAAGAAACAGGGTATCTGCCACTGAGAAGTCCCAACAAAATCACAAGTAAAGCAGACTGCACAATGCCTTCAAACCCCAGGTGCCAAAGATGGCAGCGTTCTGGAGATGGACACCAGTACCGGTTTCACAACAGGAATATTTAATGCTGCTGAACTACACACTTAAACATGGCTAGAACTAGAAATGTTATCATGCATGAACTCAAAAGCACAATTTTAGAAATGCCTTTTAAAAATCAAGAGATAACTCAGGTTGATTCATTTCCCTCAACCTCAGAGGCAAAATATGTCCAATCAACAAGTCAGACTCACGGCTGCTTCGGGTACCGAGAATAAATGACAGTTAAGTGCTCAGCCCTGAATAAGACATTTATTATTCTTTAATATTCCATAAAAGCTAGAGGACAGGAAGAAGGGCTGTTATAGCCTTTGCAATGGCAAACTAAACTCACAGCAGGCAAGGTCACCTGCACTGGGCTGGCGTTGCCAGCAGCCACTCATAGTTGAAGGAAGTGCTCATGGGACCCGACTCCTTCCTGCTGAGCTACCAGCCACTGATGGATTCTGGATGAAGGGGAGCCGCTTCTTCTGTTGCTTACCCACTGGCGAACCCACCAGGCCCCAGTTGATGATCACATAGATGGGGCTGGTTAAACTCAGGGGGTCGCAAAACAAAACTAAAAGACATAGAAGTGAGAAAAGTAAGAACTGGGGCACGAGAATTGCTGGAGGGACTCAGGAGGAGGGCTGAGAATGGCCAGCATGTATTACATACATGTATGAAGAGATGAGAAAAATGAGCATGTATTACATACATGTATGAAGAGATGAGAATAGCCAGCATGTATTACATACATGTATGAAGAGATGAGAATAACCAGCATGTATTACATACATGTATAAAGAGATGAGAATAACTAGCATGTATTACATACATGTATAAAGAGATGAAAGAACAAATTTAACTGATAAAAAATGTTCGTAAACATTGTAATGAAACAGCCTGTATTTAAATGAGAGAATGACATAAACTAGCAATTGGATAAGAGGAGGGGTGTTTTTAAATGTATGTTTAGAATAAATTAGGAAAAAGGTGAAAGGTCCCGAATTATGCACCTCAAAATGGCTAAAACTGGTAACTTCATTACATATGTACTTAAAAGCACAATTTTAGAAATGTCTTTTAAAAACCAAGAGATAACTCAGGTTGACTCACTCTCCTGACCTCAGAGGCAAAACCTGTTAAATCTAAAAGGTGAGATAAGAATAAAGAAAAACAAAACAAACAAAAATTCCACCACAGCTAAAATACCTCTAGTCAAATACTGTGTAACTGAAAAAGCTGTAATAAACATATACATTTTAAAAACACAATCAGTATCTGCTAACTCAGACCTGGAACTGAGACGAAGATGAAGACACTCCTAAGGGACCACGTTGTAATTTCTGAGTCAAGCAAACACAGGAAATAGTTTAGCTTGAGACCCCATTTGATGTGATTTATGTGTTACTTCCCCTTTTTAATAATGTACTTGACAGACCCCCTCCCTTCACCTGCATGGACCACACACGCACCTCTCCCCAGGCCTCCCAGCTGCGTAGGTTATACAAACTCTCACATTGAAGCAATAGAAGTTTCTCCCCCTGGTAACCACCACGTGCAGACAGTTTCTATTAACATTTGTTCCTTATCCAGCTATGAAGAACAGAACAGCCAATCAAGCTGGGACTGGTTTTGAGTACACGCACAGCAAATACAAATTGTATGTTTTATTAATCTTTTATTAGAAAGAAATTAATTCATAATGTTTATTTTATTTATCTGAGTACACTGTAGCTGTCTTCAGACACACCAGAAGAGGACATTGAATCCCACTGCAAATGGTTGTGAGCCACCATGTGGTTGCTGGGATTGAACTCAGGACCTCTGGAAGACCAGTCAGTGCTCTTAACCTCTGAGCCATCTCTCCAGCCCTTATTGATCTTTTAGTAAGAATACTGTTTATCATTTTATGCCTATGCTTAACTGGGCATGCATATAATTAAAATCAGATGCACTGTGGGAAAGGACAGGCACAGTAGGAAAAGTATGACCTAATCCATAAATCAAAAGAGAAAATCGCCAAACTGGCTCTTATTAACAGTGCCTCCATCCTATAGGCATTCCCTCCTTCCTGTAGACTGTGTGAAAAGAAATCAGGAGGCAGAGCCTGGGACCCTTGAGTACTCACATTCATGTTACCCCTGTGGATCTTGACAGTGTTCCTCTCTATAATAAGTACTTTTGCCTTGCTCCAAATAAAATTACATTCCTTTGCAAATTTTTATGCTCCTGTCTTTTCTTTCTTCCCTGCTTTCCTTTTTCTTTTCTCTTCCTTCCTTCTTTTCTTTTAAAATGTGCATTGGTTTTAAATGTGTCTCTGTGAGGGAACTGGATTCACTGGAACTTGAGTTACAGACAGCTGTGAGCTGCCATGTGGGTGCTGGGAACTGAACCTTGGTCCTCTGGAAGAGCAGCCAACGCACTCAACCACTCAGCCATTTCTCCAGCCCCATGCTCCCTTATTTTTAATTCTTTGAAAAAGAGACCTGGAATGGGGAAATGCCTGGCCTAGTCCCTGACCACTGGTTAAAAAGTGTGTGTGCGCGTGTGTGTCTGTGTGTGTGTGTGTGTGTGTGTGTGTGTGTGTGTGTGTGTGTGTGTGTGTGTTTGGCTCTAAGAATGAGTGAGACATAACCAGCTAGGGTCAGGACACTAGAGATGTTCAGTAATATTCAGTGTAATCCTGAAAACAAAGAGCTGTCATAGGTTACAGACTAGTTTCACTGTCATGTAAATAAAGAACATGTTTATAGTAGCATGAACCTAGAGTCTAACTTGAATTTATACATAAAACCCAAAGTATTTTCGAATGCATGGAGTTTCCATGCATTTTGGATGCACTGAGTTTTCTAGGAATGCAGCTACCACATAAATGAATAGAAACTCACTCACAGTTCAGAGTGGAAATATTTCCAATGATGACACCAGCTCAGCTGTAGAATTTGAGTCATTGACACAACATTGTTTTGTGCTAAAAACATTCTGCTTTAACTGAAAAACAAACACTCTGCCTTTGGAGTTGTCACATTCACTGTGATGCTAAGCATAAATGTAAGTATCTAACTCTATCTCATGTTTAAAATAAACCTCTTTCCCTATTTTCTCCTTGAACCTAGTATACTGTCCTTTAAAAGTACATGTGAGGTTAGATTACACTTTCTATTTGTTTTATTTTAGAGAAAATATATTTTAGAAAAAATTATTTGCAACAAAAATGGTGAAAATGCTAAAATGCTTCTACATCTACCTAAGATGTCTGGGAATTCATGGGCGCTGGTGTTTTCCTAAACACTGGGACAATCTGTATGTTCTACTTTGTACTAGGAATTGCCCTGGCACTAGTTTTCTCTATCCCTTTTCTGCTGGGGTCAAAGTGCAACTTTATCCAGACAAGCTAGAAACCTTGTCACCTCTTCCATGAATGTGCAGGGGCCTGGAGAGATGGCTCAGTATTTAAGAACACTGGTCCCTCTTCCAGAGGACTTAGACTTGATTCCTAGCTTCCATTGGGTGGTTTATAACTATTTCTAACTCCAGGGGATCAAGTGCCCTCTGGAGCAACATCCACTTATTCCCAACCTCCATGGACATTCGTGTGGTACACCATCATACATGTAGGCAAAATACTCATACATATAGAATAAATGTATAAATCTTGTTTTTAAAGAAATGTAGAGCATCTTTCCTGGGGAGAAAAGAGTAGTTCTAATGCTTGACGCTTAGAAAAGCTAAGGATAGACAGGGCAGATCCTAGCGCAGAGTGTAGTCTGCAGAACTATGAAGAGGACGGTGATCAGTCAAAACAAGATAGTCTATAATACCCTTCCTATCCCCAATGGTTGCTTCTAAATTAAGGAAAAGGTTTAAAAGATGTATGCAAAAGATTATTGCACAGTGGGACGGGAAGTTGGATTTAACTACAGTTGCACTTGTTTACAAGGCCGAATCCCTAAATAATTCTGGAGAGCTTGTAACATTTTTATGCTCCCTTGGGAGGCATTGAAAAGTCATTAAAGCAAAGGAACCCCATTAAGAAATGTAGTCCCTGTCCTCAGTTGAAAATGGAGTGGCTCTACTCACAGATAATTTCCATACTTCTTTTTTAACAGCCATGCTAATTTTCCTTATTCTTCTTTTCCTCCGGTATACATGTCCTTACGTCTTCAGACGAGAGAAGACGCCATACATTTCCTCGAGAGCACTTTATGAACGATTCTTATTTACAATATCATCTTTTTAACTATAAAGCATACCCAAATTTGACCTAAAAATCAAATGGCACCATGAAAGAGACAAGGGATAATTAGGGAATCTCAGTTGTAACTGTTTCATTGCAATGTCATCTAGAACAGTTAAAATGGAAAATGGGACAGGGGGTGGCTCGGTGGCTACAAGCACTTGTTACTCTTCCAAGAGACATAGTTCAGTTCTTAGCATCCCTGTTATGTGGCCCACAACTTGCTGTAACTCTGGCTCCAGGGAAACCTGATGTCCTCTTCTGGTCCCCACTGATGCATGTATACATGTGGCAGACACATGCATCCATGGGAATGAAAAATAAATCTTCAAAAAATGAAGATAAGTATTCTACAACAGGAACACAGTTCAAAGAATATAGTATATTTGTAAATAGAAATCATCAATATCCAGAGTTGCTCTTAAAAGATATATAGATATACGTCATTATAAAAATATTACCCAACGTGTATACTTGGTATTAGCCAGAAGGCCACAAAGTGAATCATTACCCAACTTATTATGAAATATACATACATACATACATACATACATACATACATACATACGTGTGTGTGTGTGTGTGTGTGTGTGTGTGTATATATATATATATATATATATATATATATATATATATATATATATATGGTGTGTGTGTGTCTGTATACAGAAACTAGACAACAGATGCAAAAGTTAGCTTTCTTAAAGTATAACCAAATGTTCTAATTTTCCTTCCCTTCCCCACCTCTTTAAAGACATTTTGTCATCCCTGTTCATCCAGAAGAAGTAATGGAGGGTTGTCAGCCCAGCTCTGTGGATTTGGGGAATCTGGTAATGATTATTTTACAAATTATAGAAAAGTTGTCATTTTAAGGGATAATTTTGGAATGGTCATAATTTTGAACAGAAAGAAATAGAAGAAATTGATTGTATATTCATGATCTTAATTGGTAGAAATCTTTATAATTGATACAAAGTTGAAGATATACGTTTTTACAGAATTTATTTTGATACAGATTTAAGGTTTTCATTGGTATACATTTATTATATTGATACAAAAATTTGAGATTACATAGGCATTGTGCCTATATAACTAATTTAAGAATAAAATCTTAGACCCATTTCTATAACTGCTATTACAAACTGTGTTTAGATGACTAAACAATATGAGTTAAGGTCCACATAGCAAACTCTTGGTTATGTTAGATTATGATTTAATTATAAAAAGGGTGTTTTGATATATTTCAATTAGAAATAGCTAAGAGCAGTCAAGGTTTAACAGTTCAGATTACCACAGAATGTGACATTTAATATTATTGAATCATTTGACAATGAGATATATCTGCTCCTGACTGTACCCCCTTCTTGGTTCAAAGAAGATATTGAACATCTTCACCTCCAGGTGAGGCTGCTTATCTTGCCATTGGGCAGAAATTGCCTATTTCATCTGCAGACAAAATACTGTCCAGGAAAAGGACACATTATGTAGAATAGTCAACTATTGGCTCTGCCCAGACAGGATGAGCAGTCCTTAGTAATTCTGCTGTGCAGAGGTCTGTCAGATGATTCTAGGCCAGAAGGCTGAAGACTGATGCACCAACATTTTTAGGAATTAGGGGGCTATCCAAGTAGTCAGCTGTCTCTACAATTGTTTAAGTTTAAGAAGCTATGTTCTGTGCTTCCTATATACCCAGGTAATGTTTAGGTCATTCTCAGATTTCTGACAGGGTTGAAGACTAGTTTTAGTTTTATAATCGAACTCAAGATGTTTAACATTGAGAAAGAGTTTATAAAGTAAATGAAATGGTTTTTAGGTGGCATTACAGGCTAAAATCTAAACATAACCTAGGAATAGAATCATAACTCTTTCAGTTAGGAATGATGGTAGAACACTAATTAGTCTAGTTGACAAATATAATAGACTGGATGTCATTTATATATTATACTGTATTATTTACATAATTTTTATGGTTTTGTTCCATTTATGTCTGGGAAAAGAATTTTTAAATTTTATTGGACAGAAAAGGTGAGGTATAGGGAGCGATTCTGATGCTAAGGTCCTGTTCTCCAATTGGTTCTTGACCTGTCAGTAAAGAAAGCCATTGGCCAATTGCTGGATGGTAGGCAGGGATGGGACTTCCGGGTCCCTGCAGACAGGAGGAAGACACAAGGAAGGAGAACAAAATTCACTATACTTTGGAGAGAGAAAGAACAGGCAACCATTTGAGATCTCAAAATAGAGTAGCCACATAGGCTGCTCCTATAGACAGATGGTTACAGGAGTTTAGCAACTAAAGTTTAGAGCAGGTAGAAAAGACTGAGATAAGAAACTGATAAGAGCACTGTTTCCAGGTGGGAGATAGTAGCTCCCAGCAATTGTGCTAAGAAGACAAATGACATTGAAGAACTATTCCTCTGTGTCTTTTATCTGAGGATTCAAGGGAAGCCAGGAGGGAGCTGGTAGCATGGTCAAAGCAGAGCAAAAGCAGGTAGAACATAAAATTACACATAACATATATACACCAGATGTATCAATATAAATTATAAAATTTATATTTTATATATTATATATGATATTGTTATATTTTGTATACATTATATTTGTGATGTAATTTATCATATTATGTATACCATATATATGATAAATTATAAAGTGAATTATTATCAATATAAAATAAATCAATGTAAAATTATTTTGGTAACAATTTTGAAACAGGATTTATCTGTATTATTTTAACTCTATGGAGATAAATGGGAACAATAACCTTTACTAAAATTAAAATTATATTGAACTATTGATAAGTATCATCTTCTCTGTGTTTTTCTAAGGCCACAAGTAAAAAAAAAAAAAAAAACAGAACAATGAGGTAAAGAGCTCAGCTGGGTTCTTTGCCCATGATGGTCAACCTCTGAAGTTGCTGTCCCTAATGAACAAACTGGTCCCTTGCCAGTGGCCCTGTCATATAAATGACATCTCTTAACTAGCTTTCCAAGTCTGTGTCATTTTAGGCCTCTAGCCCAGGTGTCCAACACCATCTAATGTTTCTCCATCACGGCTCCCAAGGTGACCCCTTCCTCCCACTGTACGACCTCTGCCACATGGCTGCAGCTATTCCCTCAAATGCCAGCCTTGTCCTGGCTGACTTCTTCACGGTGCTGTCCAAATGAGATTCTTAAAATTCTTAGCTGCTATGTCACTCTCTGCTTTAAACTCCTTCCTGATACGTCACCAACCCACAAATGGAGGAACATTTGAAATTTCCAATCTATCCCTTGCTTGTGGCTTCCAGCCCTGCCTCTCATTCATCTCAGACTTGTCAGTCATACAGAGCTAATTCTTACCCTTCCGATAGCATTGCTCTCTCACAGCCCTTTCCCCTTGAACATAATTTCTCCTACCCCTAATGTCTTTCCATTCCCTTACCTGACTCTTTAGTTCTTCAAAATGTACGACTATTTCATATTGCCCTGGAAAGTCACTTTGGCCAAAAAGTACCTTCAGACTGCAAACTCTACACATTCAACCTAAGCTATGGCATACTTCATGTACCAGAGCATACAGGTAAAACCCATAGGCTGGAATCAATCCAGCTTAGAACCATTGTGTTGTTCTGCCTGTCAAGATGGTAGGTCTGGGCGAAGTACTTTAATCAGCACATCTCCGGTTTATTCTCATTGATAAAATGGGAATAAAACTGCAACCTCACAAAGTTGGTCTGAGATCAAAAGCTGAAATATTCATTCATTCATTCATATGTATCCATCCCCATGCTTTATATAAATTTTCTCTTTATTCTGTTCTGATTTTAAGCTAACCATCTCTTCCTCCTTTCTTTACAATACAGCATGACAGACACACATGAGCAGAAATGCAGTTGTGGAACTCTTGTCCCCTTAGGGATCCAGAGTTTATTGCCACCTCCAGAAAATTTTCCATCCTGAGTCTTATGCAGATGAGTCCCAGTGAGCTTCCATGTCAGCTTGCACACCTCAACTCTTACCTAACGAAATAATTGCTTCCTTCCTTGGCTGCCTTTTCTGACTCCTTTTCCTCCAGGGAATGAACCACATCTTCTTTTATTTGGCATCAACCGATCTTAGGACAGCGCTCTCAATAAACATTTACTGAAGAAATGGATAAATGGCTGCTGACAACCCAGGTCTCTTAGATCTCACTTGACTTGCCTCTGAGCCAGTCTAATATTTTGACATTGCAAACAGTGCTGTCGTGTACAATGTTGCCACCTGAGAGTCACACAACCAAGTTACCCACTCCCCAGAAGAAACCTCTAAAATTTCATACGTCTAAGCTTACAATTTTGTGTTGTACCACATCCATGGCTTTCCTCAACCTCATGTGGCCACGTGCAATAGGCCAGGGAGGTGGGGAGATGGCTCAGCAGTGAAGAGTACTGTTGCTCTGGCAGAGGACCCAGGTTTCGTTTCTGGCACCCAAGCAGAAGCTCACAAGTGTCTACAACTCCAGGATCCAATGCCCTTTTCACAAGAGTCCTTGTGGCTCCACACTCTTGTGGGACATGGACAGACATGCAGGCAAAACACCCACACACATAAAATTAAGAAATCTAAAAAAGAAGCAAAAAGGCCGAAAGCCAGGAGGCAAAAGAGTGTTTCTGACTGGAACCTGTGTTCTTGTTCATGTTCTTCCCTAAAGAGCCCAGCCTCTCCAGTGCCCACAGGAACTGCACACAGTTCCAACTGTTCCACACCTCCTCTCTTCTATAATCCTTCAAACTGCCCCAGCCAATAGCAGCCTGTTTACTTCCAAACTCATTTAGCACCTTGAATCTGTACCACCAAAGCATTCTACTGAGCATCTCTCATAGCTCAGCTGCTATGCATCTTTAGTTTGGGGTTTACTTTCTTGTGCATAACGAATATAAATAATCTCTCAGGTGCCTCCGAGTCTGGCTTTATTCCTATCCTGCGGTGATCTTCATGCGTATCTTATAGCCCACACAGCTGTGTATCTCAGCCCATGTCCTGAGCTTTTCCGAGCTTTCTCTTCAGTTCATTAATAGCAGGATTCTTCTGCCCTCTGATTCGAAATTTGATTCAGCCAATAGTAGATGAAACAGGACGTGAGCAGGTAGAGAACAGTTGAGAGCATGGCCAGTTCTGCAGTGATCATGGCCTTCTGAGATGGTGGCATCTCTAGTACACCCCCTTCTAGGAGGCTTTACCTCTCTGCTGGGCCCTGCTAATGTTATTACTTCTTTACCCTTTTCAGACTTTGTATCCCACCATCCTTTCTGATGCCCTTGTCTGAACCTCTGCAAAATGGCCCTTCCTTAGAGGCTCCTCGGAATCCCAGTAGACTGAGCCCTCTCTTGTCATCCTGACAGACACGGGTGCTTTCAGTGTCACCGGAATAAGACTAGAGCAACCTTGTCAACTACATTATTCAAACCAAGACATTTCTAAGAGTAAAAACTTGAACTGTGCCTGGTTAGACCATCACTGCATGAATAAAAGCAGCAACTGTCCCAGGCAATCTAGAATGAGTAGACATTCAAGGTAAGTGAGACACATAAGAAGATAGCTGTTACAATGAAGAGACAAAAAAAAAAAATGTCTCAAAGAGATAATATTACAAGACAGGTTAGATAAGAGTCAAAGGGTGGAGTCATCTTTCAATACCACGCCATCCAAGAAAAGAGCTCATTTCTCCAGGGAGAAGACATCTGAGATCACTGAGTTGTTCAGAACTTCTTTTCCAGCTAGATGAAGTCACACAGTCCACGTGCACGTGGCCTATTTTGTGCATTTCCTATCATTCCTGGTCTGGCCTCCTCCTCCACTCCTCACAGCTGAACTTTTTACCCTGTTTTCTCATCACTTAACCCTAACTTCTACAGAAAATCAAATCAAGTTAAATCTCAGTCAGTCTCAGACCCTTTCCAAATATATCTATCTAACACACTCTTGTTGGAGATTGCTTGGATGCTGCTATGGGGTCAAAGGCTAAATTCTGTATCCCTCAAGATGAGCTTATTCCCAGGACACAAGCTTTTGTTCTGCAAATATCGTTCCCTTATTTAAAACTATTGGTTAAATAAAGATGACTACAGCCAATTACTGAAGGGAATAGAGCTGAGTGCGTTTTCAGGCTGGGGTCCCAGGTACGGACAACTAAGAGAAGGAGAAGGGAAAAAGAAGAGAGTGAAAGAGGGAAAAAATGTAGAGAGCAAGAGGTCTCCATTAGACGAGTTGGACCAGCTGCACATACTCTGGTGAGCTGGAAGATTCAGACAGCAGGTATGTGGGGAGCACACCTGGGGAAGTAGACAGTCAAGCAAATAGAAAGTTAGATTAAGAGTAATCCCCCGGTAATTGTCCTAAATAAATAAATCATAGCCTGAGTCCCATAAGCTTGGAAGCAAGGTGGAAACAGGTGTAATTCATTTAATTTACACATTCCTGATTTAGTTGTCGCTATAGATATTTGGCCTCCTCCCCTGACTTTTTTTTTTTTACAAAAACAAGACAATTTCTCGCTATGTAGTCTAGGCTGGCCTGGAACTCACTGTGTAACTCAACATGGCCTCAGACTCTTAGCAGTCACCCTGACTTGTTTTCTCGTGGGGATTGCAGACCTGAACCACCACCCCCAGATCGCTATCTGATTCTTTCTACCATGTTTTAGCTTTGTTTTACGAAGTTATGTGGGAGGTCATTTATAAGCTTTACTCGATAAACTCAAACATCAGGATCACCAATAACATAAAGACTAATTAGAAGCCAATGTGTGCTTTGCCTCATAAAGGGATGGACAATACCACAATACCACAATACCTTAAAGCAGGCGTGTCTAACCTTTTGACAGCAGGACATGACATTACCACCTACAGGGTTCATACTTGTGTACTGGAACAAATGCCAAAAAAGAAAATCTCTCACGTTTGAAGGACATGTATGACTTTGTGTCAGGCTTCATGTACAGCTATCCTTGACGACATGTGGCTCGTGGGGGCCACATCCTTTAGGTTATTAAGCCTACCATTCCCAGCAAAGTGAACCCACACTCATTGCTCTCACTTCCACCTGACTCAAAGCTACTTAGTGAAGGACTGTTCTAATCCTCCAGTTGCTAGTAGGAGCAGGTTGCTATGAGTTTAGTGTGTGGTTCCAGCCCTGCTAAATCACTGCTTTGTTCAGGCATTTCATACTCATGGGAATAGTTCACAAAAAAAAAAAAAAAAAAACCCGCCCACACCCAACCCAGGAGCAGACAGTGCTGTACGGGGGGGCCGGGGGGGCGGGGGGGCAGGGTTGCTTCTTTCTGTCTCAAGCCAGCATTACATCAGCAGAGGTGGGGGCTGAAAGGTCCCTGTTAGGAAAGTCCGAAAAGAACCCTACAAGGACAATCAATCGACTAGGAGATATACAAATCGGATGCAGGAAATGGTTCAAATTGAAGCAGGCAAGTGGGAGCAAACAGGGAAGGACTGTAAGTGATGAAGGCCACGTGGGCAGCCTCTTATTCCACGCTGGCAAGCCATTAAAATCGGCAAGAAGCAGTGCACCCAGGGCCATTATAGCAGAGTGCCTGTCACAGGCACAAGAAAGGAAAAGCCGCACAGTCGCTTAGACACTAGAAAAATTAGAAATGACCTAAGAGGTTTTACAATCTACTCACATTCTTAAAAGGTACCCTTGGACTCCCGCCTACCAATCACGGGGGCGGTAGGTGGCGGAAGTCGGGGAGCAGGGGTGGGGGGTATCTCCAGCTGTGCCCTGATGGATGAAGGAAGCTGTCTCTCCAGTACTAGGAACACGCAGAGTTCTGCGGGAGGGAAGGGAGTCCTGCAAACTCCCTGATGAGAATAATCTGGGTCCATATGGGGTGCAACATTCTATCAGCTTGTGAATTTTAAAAACTACCCTAAGGCCCAAAACTAATCCTTCCATTATGGGCCGTTGCCTGCTGTGCTTTGTATGCATTATGTGAAATGGATTATAACTAATTTTTCAAAGTCAGCAGATTGTTATTTACCCATATGCTGGCCATCAGTCTGCAGGGTTCGTTTTTGACTTTCCTAACAGCGAAAGCCCCCAACTCTGCTGATGTAATCCTGGCTTGAAGAGGGGAACAGCAACCCTGGCAGCCCCTCTGTGCAGCGCTGCCTGCTCCTGGGTTGGGTGTGGGCGGATTGTTTTCCTGAACTGTTCTCATGAGTTTTAAATGCCTGTGGCTCCTCTGTCAGGGCCTCCATGGAGAACAAACCTTTCCTTACTCAAAAGTCCCCGCCAGCAACATCACTGACTTTTACTTTTGCAAACTGCATTAAATATTTTTATTACAAATACAATGTTATATTATCTATAATTTAAATATCATTACTTCTATAGAAAATCATTTATCTAGCTATAGAAATTTATATCTAAAATATGATGTGTGCAAAGTATATTACACATTTTCAATTGTGTAAATTAAATATTACATATAACAAATACTATATATCATAAAATAATAAGAAACTTATATATAATCTTCATATAATTTATGACATATAACTTTTAAAAGTTAGATATTCTCTTAACTTTTAACAGGTTTTACTCTTAATGTTTTAACTATTATGTATTTTGTTGGGGGAGTGCGAGCATGCTACAGCCCACGTGTAGAGGTCAGAGGATAGAACTTGTAAAAGTCCAGCCTCTCCTTCCATCATGTGGTCCCAGAGACTGAACTCAGTCTTGATGGGAAGAGCCTTCTCCCACTGAGCCATATCACCACACCACACAGAACTTTCTAAGTAAAGCTGAGAAATAGTAATTTATCTGTATGTAACTAATACTATTGATTATTTTTTCTAAAAGGTTCTTACAAAGCATTTATATGGGAAAAATGTCCATGCATATTTTAGAAATCTATTGAAACGGTTCATTAAAAAAGGAATGACACGCTGACCAAGGAAAGCGGTAGGCTAACAGCAGAACTTCCCTCATCCCCACCCTTCCTCTAGTCCCATCCCTACCCCTGCATCAGACCACTGGCTGAAACCTCCTTTCCTCACACTCCCACCCCCATTACAAAGATCCTCCCTCCTAACCTCCTTCCCCCACTCATCGTTTTATCCCACCCCCAAGTCCAGCAGGTACTCCCTAGGAATCCACAGGTCACTCCTGCCTGGGAAGCAGGTAGGCTAACTACAGATCCTCACCTCATTCTGTGTTCTCTCAGACATCACCTTAGGGTAAAAAAAGATGGAAAAAAATATCCCATGCAAATAGACATAAGAATCAAGGTAATGTAGCCATTTTAAGTTCTAACAAAATAGACTTCAAACAAAACTAATTGGAAGGCACACACAGAGAGAAAGACATTACATACTCAAAGAAAAAAATCCACAAAAAGGACATTGCAATTCTTAACATTTTTGCACCAAACACAAGGGCACTCCAGGTCATAAAAGAAACACCACCACAACTTAAATTGCATATGGACCCTCACACACTGATAGTGGGAGACTTCAGTAACCTGCTCCCAATAATAAACAGGCCATCCAGACAAAAGCTAAACAGAAATGCAGGAACTGATGTCATAAACCAAACGGACTTAATAGATATTTATAGAGCACTCTACCCAAACATGAAGGAATATGCTTTCTTCTCAGCATGCCATGGAACTTTTTTCTAAAAGTGAAATCAATAAAATACAAACGAACAAAAATACAAAGAGTCAGTGAAACAAAGAGTTGGTTCTTCGAGAAAATAAACAAGATTGGAAAAAAAAAAAAAAACCCTTATCCAAATTAACTAAAAGGTAATAAAGGAATATCCAAATTAACATAATTAGAAATGAGCAGAAGACACATAGCAACCAACACAGAGGAGATCTAAAAAATCATATATTTCACGAAATTGAAAAAATGGGTAGTTTTCTCAGTGCACACCATCTGTCACAATTACATCAAGATCAGATAAGCAATTTGAACAGACCTATATCCCCAAGTGAAATAGCAGCAGTCATTAAAAGTCCCCCTGCCACCAGAGCCCAAGGTCACAAGGTTTTAGCAAAGAATTCTACCAGACTTTCAGAGTTCATGTCAATACTCCTTAAATGATTACACAAAATAAAATCAGAGGGAATAATACTCGGTGGTTTGAGTGAAAATGGCCCTCATAAGCTCAGAAAAAGTGGATTAGGATAAGTGGCCTTTTTGAGGTAGTTGTGGCCTTGGTTGGAGGAAGTGTGTCACTAGGAATAGGCTTTGAGATTTCAGAAACCCAAGCCAGGCTCAGTGACTCCCTCTCCTTCTTCCAGCTACCTGTGGATCTGGATGTAGAACTCGTGGCTCCTTCTCCAGCAGCATATCTGCCTGTGTGCACTCATGCTTCTCACTACGCTGATAATGGACTAAACTTCTGCAACCAAGCTAGCCCCAGTTCAATATCATCCTTACTGAGAGTTGCTGAGGTCATGGTGTCTCCTTCTTCTCAGCAGTAGAACACTTACTAATGAACATGCGTGCAAAAATTCTCCATAAAATACTTGCAAACAAAACCCAAGAACACATCAGAAAGATCACCCACCATGATCAAGTGGGCTTTATTCCTGAGATTCAGGGATGGTTCAACATATATAAACTGATAAATGTAATCCACCATACAAGCAAACTGAAAGACAAAAACTACATGATTATCTCATTAGATACAGAAAAGACCTTTGACAAAATCCAATATCCCTTCATGGTAAATCTTCATGAGAAGATCAGAGATAAAAAAGAAAAACCCATAATAAGGACCAAAAGTAGTTTACAACAAGCTTATAGCCAGCATCAACTTAGAGACAAACTCAAAGCATTACCACCAAAATTAGGAACAAGAACACTTTCTCCATATCTCTTCAATATAGCATTTGAAGTTTTAACTAGTAGTTTTTACAAGACAACTGCAGGAGACCAAGGGATACAAATTAAGAAAAGTCAAAGTATCTTTATTTGCAGACGATATGATAGCATACATCAGTGACCCTGAAAATTCCAACAGAAAATCCTTACATCTGATAAACACTTTCAGCAAAGTAGCTGGATATAAAATTAACTCACGAAATTCAGTAGCTTTCCTATAAACAACATATAAATGAACTCTCAGGGAAATACCACCTTTGAAAGTAGTTTCAAATACTATATCTTGGTATCTTGGAGTAACCCCTAACCAAACAGGTGAAAGGCTTGAAAGCCAAAAAACAATGAAAAAGATAAAAGATGTGAGCTTATTGTTTTAGTAAATAGTCACTAAGCTTTAATAAACATTTTAATTAGAAAGGAATTATTTCTGGTATATAATTGACACATTTTAATATATAGCATTTTACTATTAAGCATCAATAAATTTGGTCTTACTATCTAATTATATATAAATATTATATATAATTTACTTATATATTTATGTATATTCTGCCCTTATATATATATATTAATTATAAATATATAATATACATATATATTCTACCTTCAAGTGACAAATAAAGGGTTATACCTACACAAAGGTAGAACTGCCTTAAAAGAATTGCTTTATGGGTGTCAAAGTTTGGGCTTTCTAGAAGTAGATGCTAAGAAATGCCAAGTTGATGTGAGGTGTTTGGTCTTCAGAAATCAGTATAAGAAAGAGGAAACAGAGAATTCTAGAATAAGAATTCTTAGGCTGGACCACATCAGGATGAAATGTCTGGGTTTTGTTCTCCCATGCTGGTCACTGGCCGTGACTATCCATAGAAGGCATCCGAGGGTGGCTCACTGTAGCTGAGACAGACCTTATGGGGCATACAGCTGGAGTGGCTGTAAACAGCTGACTTGACAGCCCATGTCTGGACAAGTTCTTCTTGAAGGAGACCTGAGATTTGTATATTGTTTCAACCTCCCAGGGCTGGCAGCCATTGACAAAAACACGCTAAGCTGGGTGATAGTGTAATGACAGCGCCTCAGCTGCTCTGATGGCTGGCTATTGAAGCAGCACCCACATCAGCATTCTAAGCCATTTCCGTCATTATCAATATGAAACAACGTTCAGTAGTAAGATATATGCAATGATAATCCTCTCAGGTCATTTATGTCAGTATAAAGACATGAACTGGATAAGAATATTATAATATAGTAGCATTTGCTTTTGGAATGTAAGAACTGAATGCTCCCTATATTTCACATGTGAAGAAAAGGAAAAATGAAAGATGCTGAAGGTATAAACAGTTAAGTGGCTGATATGCCGATATCATCTAAAACAAAATCACCTAGTTTAAATGAGCAATCATTTAATATCACTCTTCGGAAAAAAAGTATTCTATAATTGAGCAGCCCTGAGAAAAACAAACGAGACCATCAATTATATTTGGTTATACATTGCATTTATGCCGTTTGACATCTTCTCCTTTGCGAAACAAATTCCCTGTGCCTACTGTAATTAGGAGCTGAGGTAAAGCTGCCCCACGCTTCTGCATATTTGATGAGGCCTGCCAGCAGCTGTCAGATCACTGGCTCTGTTCTCATGGACAATGGAAACATCAAAGACATCTGTGCTTTGCCCTAAAATTAGTGCCAGAGTCGGCCCTCTCTCCTACACTGTGTAGCCAGCCTTGCAATTTGCACAAGTTACAAGGGAATCTAAACACAACAGTTGCTGAGCCCAACTATCTTCCCACCAAAAGATGACAGTGGCTGAAATGTGCCGTCATAAATCTCACATACATGAGGACAGAGTCTCAAAGACCTGGGACTCAATCCTTGATTTTTACTGCTTGTAACTTTGAGAAAGTGACTTGAATTACCAGCAATGCCACCTTTCTTGGTAAAGTGTGTGTGCGTATGGAAGTGGTGGCGAGAGATAATATTTATTTCATATTTTGCTCTTTATTTTCCTGGGACCAAACTCGCTATGAATGGCTGAGCCAAATGTCTGACCTTCATAAAGTTTTGTTTTGGTTTCTACCGAACAGTTAGGTGATGTTTATAAAGCACTTAGCATGTGCTCAGGACCTAGACTCTGTTCATTAAACGCCAGCCATCTTTATAGCTTCACCCAGCGCCCTTTCAGAGTTTTTCACTGCAGTGTATTTCGGACATCCACTCACTGGGCTGTGTTTCTCAGTTGATAGAATACTCACCCAGCACTCATGGCGCCCTGGGCTCAGTTCCTCCCACCTCACAAATCTAGGCATGGTGACGCACGTCTGTGCTCCCGCATTTGGGAGGATCAGAAGCGCAAAGGTGAGCAGGGAAGATGGTTCAGTGGCTAAGAATGCTTAATGCAGAAGCAGAAGGAGCTGAGTCCATATCCCAGGCACGCCTGTAGCTCCTGCACGAGGGGTCAGGAGACTGCTGGTCAGCTACCTCAGCAGAAACCGATTTCAGGTTCAGTGGGACACCCTGTCTTCAGGGAATTAACTGAAAGTGATAGAGCAGGGTTCTCAACACTAGATTCTGTGAGTGTGAACACGCATGCACTCACACACTCACACATGCTCACATAACCCCTCACATTCACACACATTCATACTTATCCACATATTCATCTACATACACCCCCAATGCACAGACATACACACTCACCCTCATACATGCTCACACGTATCCTCACACTCACACACATTCTCACACTCAGCACACATACATACACACACCAACTCACACATATTTTTACACACACATACATATACACAGGCTAATAATAAATCTTTAAAAGCTCAGGGTCATCTTCAGCTGCCTAGTGAGTTGAAACCAAGCTACAATAGTCTATCTCATGACATTTTTTTTCATCCATGCAGGGTGGTGGCCTCACACACCTTTGATCCCAGCACTCAGGAGACAGAGGCAAGTGTGTATCTCTGAGTTCCAAAACAAAACAGTCAGGGCTACAGGAGAAAAAATAAAAAAGATCATTCACTGATAAAGCAAAGGATGCTAATCCTTGGTCCTACTGTTTATAATTCTGGGATAGATTTTTTAAGCCTCCATGTCTTTCTTAAACCATGTACTGACCATTGAGTCCCACTAATAGGAACTCTACTCACAGTGCCAGGCTGTTTGCCTGTCACTGCAGGGTGCAGGAAGCCAGACCGACTGCCTTACATGGCAGATATTTGTTATCTCACATAAGCGTCTGCTGCTGCCGGTGACTCAGCCATCAACCTCGAGCAGTTCCCAATCCCCGCTCTGTGCCTAGCCCCTGAATGTGGGCTTAACCTTCAGGCTAGGTCTTACATGGTCACAAGATGGCTGCCATACACCGTTAAAACCATTTTTCTGTGCCTCCTTTTAAGAAGAAAGATACCTGTCTCAGAAGGCCACCAGCCTATGATTTCCTCAAAAGTCAGTGGTCAGAGCAGAAACCCCATTAGTGAACCAATCCATGACAGTGAAAATGGAATCCCAACCAACTCATGAGGCACAGGGCATTGTGATAAGAGATGCTCACCAGGGCTGCTGTTTCACAGTCCAAGGGGCAGGTGGAATGTGTACTCACCCACAGTACATACATAGCCAGTTTTTAACTGAAAACCGTGTTTTCTCCAGCCTTCAAAAACTACTGCACCAATATTTATAGAAAAACAAGTCTTTATTAATAAATTTCTCAAATCCCAGTGCTGATAGTTACTTGCCCTCGTTGGTGTGGCATAATGGCTGGCATTTGTTCTAGAGGTGCACATGTGTTGTTCCAGCTGCTAAGTAATGACATCATCACTTCTGCACAAACCTATCAAACTGTCAACAAATCACCTGCATGACCTTTTGTGCCATTGTATCCTCTGTTGGACAACAGGCAGCAGAAAGCATTAAGTAAATATTTGCTGAGTAAATGAATGAAAGCATTGCTGCAGAAATAGAAAATAGAAAGGCACTGTGTGTGTCCTGCAGCAGGACTCCTGCCCCCACACCCCCCCTCTCTCTAAATTAGATATTCTGTATTTACATTTGAGATCTTGTCCCTTTACTCCGCCCTGCTCCAATCTCCCCTCCCCCTCTATTTGCCTTCACAAAGGTGCACTCCCTCCTAATCACCCTCTCCACCCCATTGCCTTGTCATTCCCCTGCATTGGGAAAATGTGCCCTCTCTGGAACGAAAGCCTCTTTTCACATTGATGCCAGACACTGCTATCTTCAGCTATGTACACAACTGGATCAATAGGTCTCTCAAAGTGAGCACAGAGGTTGGTGTTTCACTCCATGGGAGTTTTGGAGGGTTTGCTTGGTTGATAATGTTGTTCTTCCTATGAGGTTGCTACCCCTTTCAGCTCCTTAGGTCCTTTCTTTAGCACCTCATTGGGGTCCCCGAGTTCAGACCAATGGTTAGATGCAAGCATGCTCAGCTGTATCTACATGACTTTAGCATAGTAGTCCCTGAGGGGGCATCTCTGTCTGGTTCCTGCCAGTAAGTACTTTTTGCAATCAGCTATAGTGCTTGGATTTGATGACTGCATATGTGGTGGATCCCCAGGTGAGGCAACTTCTGAGTGATCTTTCCTTCAATCCCTGTTCCTCTATTTGACCTTGCATTTCCTCCCATGAGAGTTTTGTTCTCTTTTCTAAGAAGAACTGCGGCATCCCCATTTTGGCCTTCCTTCTTTTTGAGCTTCATAATGTCTGTAAATTGTTTCTTAGGTATTGGATATTCAGAGCTTTCTGGGGCTAGTATCTGCTTATCAGTGTGTTCTTTTGTGACTGGGTCACCTCACTCAGGATGACAGTCTCTAGTTCCATCCATTTGCCTACGAATTTCACAAAGTCATTGTTTCTAATAGCTGAGTAGTACTCCATTGTGTAAATGTGCCACACTTTCTGTATCCATTACTCTGTTGAAGGACATCTGGGTTCTTTCCGGCTTCTGGCTATTATAAATAAGGCTGCTATGAACATGGTGGAACATGTGTCCTTGTTGTATGTTAGAGTATCTTTTGGTTATATGCCCAGGAGTAGAATAGCTGGGTCCTCAGGTAGAACTATATCCAATTTCCTGAGGAACCGCCAGACTGATTTCCAGAGTGGTTGTACTAGATTACAACCCCACCAACAGTGGAGGAGTGTTCCTCTCTCTCCACATCTTCGCCAGAATCTGCTGTCACCTGAATTTTTTATCTTAGCCATTCTAACTGGTGTGAGGTCAAATTTCAGGGCTGTTTTGATTTGCTTTTCCCTAATGATTTGGGATGTTGAGCATTTCTTTAGGTGCTTCTCAGCCATTTGATGTTCCTCAGCTGAGAATTCTTTGTTTAGCCCTGTACCCCATTTTCAATAGAATTATTTAATTCTCTATAGTCTAGCCTTCTGAGTTCTTTGTATATATTGGATACTAGCCCTCTATCAGATGTAGAATTGGTAAAGATCCTTTTCCTAGCTGTAGGCTGCCGTTTTGTCTTCTTAACAGTGCCCTTAACCTTACAAAAGCTTTGCAATCTCATGAGGTCCCATTTGTCGATTCTTGATCTTAGAGCATAAGCCATTGGTGTTCTGTTCAGGAAAATTTCCCCCTGTGCTTATGTGTTCTAAGCTTTCCCCCACTTTCTCTTCTAATAGTTTCAGTGTACCTGGTTTTATGTGGAGATCTTTGATCCAGTTCGACTTTGTACAATGAGATAGGAAAGGATCAATTTTCATTCTTCTGCATGCTGACTGACAGTTGAGCCAACACCATTTGTTGAAGAGGCAGTCCTTTTTCCATTGAGTGTTTTTAGCTCCTTTGTCAAAGATCAAGTGACCGTAGGTGTGTCTTCTAACATAGCATGGAGGGTTGGCCCAACCACCTCCTATAGCCTCATAATTAAATGCTAGTCTTTCATTTGTTTGTTTGTTAGGGTTTTGGTTTGATTTGATTTGAGACAGTTTCTCGCCATAGCCTTAGCTGCCCTGAAACTTGCTCTGTAGACCAGGTTAGGTTGGCCTCGAACTCAAAGATCCCCCTGCCTCTGCCTCCCTTTAGTTCTGGGATTAAAGACGAGCACTACCACTCTTGCCACTGAACACTGTTCTTAACACAGCAGAGTAAGGGATATGAAGCAAGAGCTTGCCAACTTGCAAATTTAACTACAGCAGTATGTTTTGTTTTGGTTTTGTTTGCTTGATGAACAATGGGAGTTGATTAATGGTTCACACTCAAATCTGTCTCCCTATCCACTAGACTGACAATATTCAAGAAACTTCAGGTATTAAGGTAAAGGGAAACAGAGCTGATAGAGTTTAATCAGGGGTGAATGGAAGAGTCAACACCAGACACATGGAACCAGGAAGAAATCATAACTACCTCGTGTAATTATTTTGTCAGGGTTCTCTCAGTGGATGGAACCAATAGAATTAATACATAGTAAAGGAGGATTTATCACATTGGCTTACATGATACAGCTGGGAAGTTCAGTAGTGGCTTTCTTCACATTAGAATAGCTGAGAACAAGTAGCTGCTTGATGCGTAAGGCTGGATGCCAAGGCCTGAAAGGTCTCTGGAGAGCCCCTGGTCTCCAGTCCACATTGGAAGGCCAAGGAAGTGGAGTTCGGGTGTCAAGAACAGAGGCATCTAGCACAATGACAGAAACAGAGTAGGCGACCCCAGGGAGATGCCAAGACAAGCTTTTCCCTCCTTGCACATCCTTAAATGAGGAACCATGCAGAAGATGCTGCTCATATTTGGTGTGGGTCTTCCCACTGGGTTAATGCCCACAAGTTAATGTGATTGAGATGATCCCTCACAGCTGTCTCCGGAGTCCTGCCTCCTCCATGATTCTAGATCCCACCAAGACTGTGGTGTTCACTATAATACTTTATGACTGAGGATATTCTGATCCTTCTATTTTTCTTGCTGGTATTAGAGACATTCTGAAGCTTGTTTGAGGTCTTTACTTTCTGTTCTCAGGATCTTCTTTGGGAATAGGATATGGGATGTTTCTTTGGGATATGGGATGTTTCAGTCTCATAGAAAACTGCTCTACAACATTTCAAGCAAGAAAGCCTGGTGGCTGGAGACTGACACCTTCTTGCAATCCATTCAACTTTTCACACCTCCCACAGACTCCTGCGATGCCCTAAGAACTTCCTGGTCACTTGCTCCTGCTTATCTGGATTTCATGTTCTGTCATTTGTTCTGTCAACTCTACTGTCCTTGCTCCTGCTGCCAGCATAGAAAACTACATTCTGGGCCTCAATTGGAGCCATGCTGACAATCTTTGCACCGCACCTGTCTTTTCCACCTCAAATCCTGCTTGGATTAATGTTGCTCAAACTCCCCACCTGTCATCCTTGTGAAGAACCCTAGCTCAAATTTCTGGCCTCTAAATTGAACTCTCTCTCTCTCTCTCTCTCTCTCTCTCTCTCTCTCTCTCTCTCTCTCTCTCTCTCTCCTTCAATAGTTTTCATCTGAAAACACCATTAGATTTTCCTTTCCTTGAACAGTAATGGTATGTGATGTCACCAAACCACTTAGCCATTTCTAAAAGAGATATTTCCTATCAGCCAGCCTTTCTAAATTCTGACTTTACATCTCACTTTTTAGCAAATAATTCTATTTTAGGTTACCATTAAAAGTATGTATGAAGACAGAGATAGGAAATATAGTCTTTAAAAATAAGAGATGCGGTGACTAACTTGAGCAATCCTTAGTTACAATAAAAATCCAACATCTGTGACTATCTCCAGGTTCCTAAAAGAATTCAGAGATGGGCTGGTTTGTGCTGGATTTTGCAGTCACTCTCTGGCTCAGCTCCACTTCCATCTCCCTACAACAGAAAGGATAAGGCCGAGCCGATCACATCTCCTCCAGAAAGGATAAGGCCGAGCCGATCACATGTCCTCCAGCCTGGGGTCCAGCCGTAGACAAGGCTTCACAGCCTCTGGGTGCTCAGGTGTCAAGTGGTGAGCAGAGGCTCCATGCGCTGCATCAGCAGACTCACACTCCGTTAGCATCCCTTCCCACTCGGGTTTAGTTACTCGTTAATTTTGAGAGGGTTTCCTAAGAGATGCAGGAAAAGATTTCCTGCAGATGTGAGCTGACAGCCACGAAAGCACTAACAAGGGACGTCATGAAATCCCTTCCTTGGGAGTTTTTATGAAAAGCAAAGCCACATGAGTCTTGTTGAAACGTAACAGGAGTACACAGGAAACATGAAAGAGGTGAGGTGTCATATAATTCAATTAATTTATAGCAACAGATGGACTCTTAATTTAGAATAAGAAGCAACATCCAATTAGCAGCAGAGTTGGTGATTCCCAAATTCTGCAGGCCTTTTAACTGGGAATAAGTGGAAACTACACCTCGCCATCTGGCTCAGCCGAAGTTTTTGTTCTCTTCAGTGTTACACAAGCAAGTGCTGCAACTGCTACTCAGTGTCAGAAGAAACTGGAGTCACGGGGGGGTTTCTGGTGTGGGTTGACTGGGAGGTAGTTTGTTTTATTGCTCAAGGTTGCCTCTGCTCACCCCCTGTATTTCTCTTGTTCTGAAAGAGGATGAGCAATGAACACCGGTTGCCAAGTTGGACAAAAACAGAGTTCTGCTTCTGCACCAACACAATCAGGTTTCATACTTGGCTTCTCCATACACTTGGCCATGATGATGTCATATGCCAACCATCTTGTCAACCAGTGACCATGGCAACAGTCCACATCCTACCCTGTGAGTTCAAATCCCTTTTCATTTATAGGTTCATATAAATGCAGCTTCATTCACGGGTTGTTAATGGCAATCCCCTCATTACATGAGCAAATGCCCATAGAGAACATACACCACACTCTTCTTAGGAAGTTTCTTAAAATGCCAGGTTAGTAGGGTATCTTACTTAGGGTTCTGTTGCTGTAAAGAGACATCATGACCAATGCAACTTTAAAAAAATATTTTTAAAATATTTATTACTTACATGTATGAGTACACTGTAGTTGTCTTCAGACACACCAGAAGAGGGTGTGAGATCCCACTACAGATGGTTGTGAGTCACCATGTGGTTGCTGTGAATTAAACTCAGGATGTCTGGAAGAGCAGTCAGTGCTCTTAACTGCCGAGCCGTCTCTCCAGCCCCCAAGGCAACTCTATAAATGTGGGGCGCCGCCCACACATTCCCACGCATTCGCCATTACAAGATGGCGCTGATATCTGGCTGGAGTTAGCAGTAAACAAGCCATGTGCGCACAGGCTGGGTAACTTCCGCTTCATGAGTTCCGCCTCTTCCGTGGCGTCATAGGGCCTGGTGAGTTTCAACCAATCAGGGGGCTCCGCGTCCAAGGCAAGGACTGATCCCTTTATAAGGGGGCGAGCTGGATAGCTCTCTCTCTCTTCTTCCTCTCTTCTCTCTCTCTTCTTCCTCTCTTCTTCCTCTCTTCTTCCTCTCTTTCTCCCGTTGGTTTTCGGCCGTCTCGTGGAGCTTGTTCGTCCTGTTCGTCTTCTTGGATTTCTTGGTTTTCTCCGTCTTTTTCGTCACGTGAAGCAAGTACTGGTTTTCCAGAGCAATAAAGTTTACCGCAGAAGGATTCTATTTTGTGTGCCGCGTCGTTCTTGCAGGCGAGACGGTTGCGCGGGACATCTGGTGCCTCAAACCCGGGAAATTCGACCACTCCATCGTCTGCACCACAGAAGACCCTCTGTCCCTGGGCAGGGAGAATTCAGAACTGCGGGGAGATTAGTTCGGCAAGGTATGTCTGATCCTGGATCTTTCTTTAATTTGGTTTAAATCTTCCACGGCCGTGTGAAGGGTCCGTAGAGGCTCCGGTCTTCGTCAGTGCAGTTTTTATTCTCTTCCTCTTAATTTCCTCTGTGTCCAACGGGGCTGGTGTTAATTTTGTGCTTAAGTCGGACGTAGATAAGCAGAGGCACCCCTGCGTTCCATAAGTCTTGTAGATAAAAAAAGCGGGAACGTGCTGAGACTCGCCTTTCAGTTTCGCCTTGGGCCGCCACGCAAATAAGCCGCGGGCATTACATCGCTGTGATGGGCTCTTCACACTCGACCATTACAGCCCTGCAGTCAATTCTTAAGCAGAGAGATTTAGAATTGCCCACCCGCATCTTGCAGCGTTTTGTAAGAGAGGTTGAGCGAACAGCCCCTTGGTTTGCAGTTTCTGGGTCTCTCTCACCAGCCTCATGGAACAGATTGGGTAGAGAATTAAACTGTGCGCAGAATGCCGGAGACCTCGGGCCCGGAACCATGGCCACTTGGACGATGGTACAAAATTGTTTAAGAGATGAGAGTTGTAGGCCCGCCGTCGCTGCGGGGAAAGAGGTATTGAGTGAAGCGCAGGATAGGCTATCAGAAGCCGAACAGAGTGAGAGAATGTGCGCGCGCAGGAAAAGGTATTATCCCCCTAAGGAAAAAGGACCTCCAGAAGCGCTGTACAGCAGGAGAGCAGTAACCCAGAAACCCTCAGATTTTCATTCCCTTATGCCCTCTAATGTTAGGAAAAGGGGAGTCAGTTTGTACCCTGTAGAAGACTTCGAGGCTCTAGACATTGATAGCCCCGAGACTTCAGATGATGATTATGAGCGAGAAGGCTTAGACCCAGAAGAGGAGGCAGGGGTAGATGAAGGAGCAGCTAGTTATGAGGAAAAAGGATATTATCCTGACGAGCAGTATAGGCCCACGCGCTTGTCCCCAGTTGTCCCGACAGCGCCTCCTTTACCAGTGGCCCCCCCTCCATATGCAGCACGCACGCCTGTAAAATCCTTCTCGTTCCTCCCGGAAAGGGTGAGAAGGCAGATGTGTCTTGCTTTCCCTGTGTTTGAGACAGCTGAGGGTGGCCGCGTTCATGCCCCCGAAGAATATAATCAAATAAAAGAATTGGCGGAGTCAGTCAGAAAATATGGGATAACCGCCAATTTTACCATCGCTCAGCTTGATAGATTGGCTATCTCTGCCTTAACTCCCTCTGATTGGCAGACAATCGCCAAGGCTGCTCTACCAAGCATGGGACAGTATATGGAGTGGAAAGCTCTTTGGTATGAGGCTGCCCAAACCCAAGCAAGAGCCAATGCTACAGCGTTGACTCCTGAACAACAAGAATGGACATTTGATCTGTTGACGGGCCAAGGTCGCTATGCGGCAGATCAGACAGCTTATCATTGGGGTGCCTATGCCCAAGTGTCAAGCACAGCCATTAAGGCCTGGAAGGCACTCTCAAAAAAGGGAGGGGCCGATAATCAGCTTACAAAAATCATTCAGGGACCCCAAGAGCCTTTTTCAGATTTTGTAGCCCGCATGACCGAGGCGGCAGGTCGGATCTTCGGGGATCCCGAGCAGGCTGCCCCTCTTATTGAACAGCTTATTTTTGAGCAGGCCACCCAAGAATGCCGAGCCGCTATCGGCCCTAGAAAGGGCAAAGGTCTTCAAGACTGGCTTCGAGTCTGTAGAGAACTGGGAGGGCCACTTACTAATGCAGGTCTCGCGGCAGCCATTTTGCAGTCCCAGAGGGGCCCTCCACAAGCCCCTGATAGACGGGTCTGTTTTAGATGTGGAAGATCTGGACACTTAAAAAAGGATTGTCGGATGGTCGCTAGGGACCCTCCGCCCCTTTGCACAAGATGTGGCAAGGGGTACCATAAAGCTGAACATTGCCGCTCTGTTAGGGACCTCAAAGGCCGGCTCCTTCCCCCGCTAGAGAGTCAGACTGCCCAGACCAATGAGATGCCAAAAAACGGGTCACTGGGCCCCCATTCCCAGGGCCCTCAAAGATATGGGAGCAAATTTTCCAAACCCCTAGGGGAGAGCAAGGTGAGCACACAGACAGGCCAACAAGAATGGACCTGCGTGCCTCCTCCACACTGGTATTAATGCCTCAGATGGGCGTTCAGCCCATCCCTGTAGGAGCGGTCACCTTGCCTCCAGGAACCCTAGGACTGATCCTCGGACGGGGATCCCTTACAGCGCAGGGACTGATAATCCACCCAGGCATAGTAGATAATGACCACTCCTCTGAAATACAGGTACTGTGCTCCAGCCCAACGGGCATATTCTCTGTAACTCAGGGTGACAGGATTGCACAGTTATTGCTCCTCCCTGATAGCTCTAATAAAAGGACTAAGGAAAAGGCAGAAAAACAGATGGGTTCCTCTGGGACCGACTTAGCTTATTTAGCGGTATCTTTGAATACCAGGCCAAGGCTTAACTTGTGGGTTAATGAGAAGAGATTTGAGGGCATCCTTGATACAGGGGCTGATAAGAGTATTATATCCACTCATTGGTGGCCCAAAAATTGGCCGGTTGTAGAGTCATCACACTCCTTACAAGGATTGGGTTATAAGTCCTGCCCCACCATTAGTGCAGCCTCGCTCACGTGGAAAACCCCTGAAGGCCAATGTGGGCAATTTGTCCCCTATGTACTTCCTCTTCCAGTTAACTTATGGGGGAGAGATATAATGCAACAGATGGGGCTAGTTCTGTCCAATAAATATTCTGCACAGGCTTATGATATTATGGATAAGATGGGATATAAAGAGGGAAAAGGCTTAGGACGCTATGAACAGGGACCCCTAGAGCCTGTCTCGCCTAACCCTAACAAAGAAAGGCAGGGTCTGGGTTTTTCCTAAGCGCCATTGAGGCAGCACGGCCCATACCTTGGAAAACGGAGGATCCGGTATGGGTTCCTCAATGGCCTCTTACCTCCAAAAAGTTAGAAGCTGTTACCCAATTAGTTAGAGAACAACTACAATTGGGTCATGTAGAACCCTCTACTTCCCCTTGGAATACCCCCATTTTTGTGATTAAAAAGAAATCAGGAAAATGGCGATTGTTGCATGACTTGAGAGCCATTAATAAACAAATGCATTTGCTTGGCCCTGTACAACGTGGCCTACCGGTTCTCACAGCGCTCCCAAAACATTGGCCTTTAATGATAATAGATATTAGAGATTGTTTCTTTTCCATACCTTTACATTCTCAAGATAGGCCCAGGTTCGCCTTTACCCTTCCTTCTATTAATCATGCAGAACCTGACAAGAGATTCCAATGGAAGGTCCTGCCTCAGGGCATGGCTAACAGCCCGACTATATGTCAGTTATATGTTCACCAAGCCCTTATTCCTGTTAAAAGGCATTTTCCATCATTAATTTGGGTACATTATATAGATGATGTTTTATTATGTGACAAAGATTTATCAATCTTAACAGAGGCTTTTCCCCTACTGCAGCAAGCTTTAGAAAAAATGGGCCTACGTATCGCCACAGAAAAAGTCCAGATTTCTGATACTAGTCAATTCCTAGGGTCTGTGGTATTCCCTGATAGGATTGTCCCTCAAAAGCTTGAGATAAGAAGGGATCACCTCCACACTCTTAATGATTTTCAAAAATTACTGGGAGACATTAATTGGCTCAGACCTTTTCTTAAGATTCCTTCTGCTGAACTTAAACCCTTATTTGATGTTCTAGAAGGAGATCCGCATGTCTCCTCACCTAGAAGTTTGACCCCGCAAGCAGAAAGAGCGTTACAGTTGGTAGAAGAAGCTATACAGGATGCACAATTGGTTCGCATAGATTATGATAAACCTTTTTCATTATGTGTTTTTAAAACAAACAGGCTCCCTACTGCTGTGCTTTGGCAACAAGGACCCTTATTGTGGGTACATCCTAATGCCTCGCCAGCTAAAATAATTGACTGGTATCCAGATGCTGTGGCACAATTAGCGCTGAGGGGGCTAAAATCTGCCATCACGCATTTTGGCATTGAGCCACAGCTGTTAATTGTTCCCTATAATGCCATGCAGGTTTCCACTCTTGCTGCCACTTCGAATGATTGGGCTATCTTAGTCACTTCCTTTTCGGGAAAAATAGATAATCATTACCCAAAACATCCAATTTTACAGTTTGCTTTAACTCAACCTGTAGTTTTTCCCAAAGTAACGTCCTGTAGTCCCCTAAAAGAAGGGTTAGTTATTTATACTGACGGTTCCAAAACTGGGCTGGGGGCTTTTGTGGTTAACGGTCAGGTCTATTCGAGGCAGTATACAGAAACCTCTCCACAGGTGGTAGAATGTTTAGTGGTTCTTGAGGTTTTACAACGTTTTTCAGAGCCTATAAATATAGTGTCTGATTCATCTTATGTTGTTAATGCTGTCAATTTGCTTGAGGCGGCTGGTATTATTAAACCGTCTAGCAGAGTTGCCTCAGTTTTTGCGCAAATTCAAAACTGCCTTCTAGCCAAAAGATCACCCTTTTATATTACTCACATTAGAGCTCATTCTGGATTGCCAGGACCTATGGCTCAAGGCAATGATTTGGCAGACAGGGCTACAAAAATAATTGCTATAGCCATGTCTTCGCCTCTAGAGGCTGCTAAAAGTTTTCACAAAAACTTTCATGTAACTTCTGAAACTTTGCGGCGCCGCTTTTCCATTTCCAGAAAACAGGCTCGCGATATTGTTGTCAATTGCCAAAATTGCAGTCAGTTTCTGCCTGCGCCCCACTCAGGGGTTAATCCTCGGGGCATCCAGCCTCTTCAAATATGGCAAATGGACGTTACCCATGTCCCCTCCTTTGGTAAACTGCAATATGTACATGTATCCATTGATACCTGTTCGGGAATAATTGCAGCCACTCCCTTATCTGGAGAAAAGGCCTCACATGCCATCCAACATTGCTTGGAGGCTTGGAGTGCCTGGGGTAAGCCAAAGTTCTTAAAGACAGATAATGGGCCGGCTTTTACCTCACAAAAATTTCAACAATTTTGTAGCCAGATGGCTGTGACTCATCTTACAGGTTTGCCGTATAATCCACAAGGACAAGGTATTGTGGAACGTGCTCACCGCACCCTTAAATCATATCTAATAAAACAGAAAGGGGGAATTATGCAGGCTTTGCCCCCTGTGCCTAGGACCGCAGTATCCATGGCACTGTTCACCTTAAATTTTTTAAATCTTGATGACCATGGCCATACGGCAGCTGAAAGGCATTGCCTACCCATGGATAAACCAAAAGAGATGGTAAAATGGAAAGATGTCATAACTAATAAATGGAAAGGACCGGATCTTGTGTTGATAAGATCCAGGGGAGCTGTTTGTGTTTTTCCTCAGGATGAAAATAATCCTTTCTGGGTTCCCGAGAGGCTCACGCGAAAAACGGCAGAGACTCCTGATGACAGCCCTGCTCCTGATGCTGTGGAACCAGAGAGCCAGAGAAGAGACGAGATGGGCGATTCTGTCCGCATTCCTGAAACCAATTCCAGCGGAACTTGATGCTACAGTCTTCCCTAACCTTTTCACCCCCGATATTAACTTGGGTGGGGGTGGGACTCTTGGGAGCAATCCTTTGCTGCGGACTTGCGTTGCTTCTCTGGCTGGTTTGTAAGCTCAAGGCCCAAACAAAAAAGAGACAAGGTAGTTACTGCCCAAGCGCCTGCCGCTCTAGAACATGCAGCATCAGCCGATATCTAGTTGTCTATGCTTAAGCAGTAGGTCGCCGGCCAGACAGCTCTTGCACTCCTAGAACTTCGGTTCATTGCACAGGATTAGAGTGTCTGGTTTGAGCAGCCCATGAGGGATGCCGAGCTTAGCATCGCACTGAGAAACCCCTTGTCGCGGGGCATTCTCCGGGAGATAAGCCATTTGTATGAGGGTTTCCTGCCCCAGTGTCCCTCCCTCAGAAAAACGGCAGAGTGACAGGTCAGGAGTACTGCGGGCTACAAAAGGCCTAGCGGTTACTCCTGTACATGGTCTTTATACACCTTAATGAGGATTTGACCTCTATCTCCGCCCTCCTAATATGGGTGTCCTACTTTGCTCAAAGTATAAAAGATAGGGGGAGATGTGGGGCGCCGCCCACACATTCCCACGCATTCGCCATTACAAGATGGCGCTGATATCTGGCTGGAGTTAGCAGTAAACAAGCCATGTGCGCACAGGCTGGGTAACTTCCGCTTCATGAGTTCCGCCTCTTCCGTGGCGTCATAGGGCCTGGTGAGTTTCAACCAATCAGGGGGCTCCGCGTCCAAGGCAAGGACTGATCCCTTTATAAGGGGGCGAGCTGGATAGCTCTCTCTCTCTTCTTCCTCTCTTCTTCCTCTCTTCTTCCTCTCTTTCTCCCGTTGGTTTTCGGCCGTCTCGTGGAGCTTGTTCGTCCTGTTCGTCTTCTTGGATTTCTTGGTTTTCTCCGTCTTTTTCGTCACGTGAAGCAAGTACTGGTTTTCCAGAGCAATAAAGTTTACCGCAGAAGGATTCTATTTTGTGTGCCGCGTCGTTCTTGCAGGCGAGACGGTTGCGCGGGACATATAAAGGACAACATTTAATTGGGGCTGGCTTACAGGTTCAGAGGTTCAGTCCGTTGTCATCAAGGCAGAAGGCATGGCAGCCTCCAGGCAGGCATGGCGCTGGAGGAGATGCAGATTCTACATCTCCTTCCAAAGGCAGACAGGAGAAGACTGGTTTCCAGGCAGCTAAGAGGAAGGTCTCAAAGCCCATGCCACAATGACACACTTCCTCCAAGACCTAACAGTACCACTTCCTATGGGCCAGGCATAGTCAACCAGCCACATAGGAGGTGGTTAATCAAACAACTCATGTTTTTCACTGCTGAGATAAACCAAGTAAAGCCTCCAATGCCATCACAAACATGTCCTTCCTTCACTGTCCCCTTAACCAGACCTCTTCCCGGTGATGAAACAGATACATACATTGTTACTACAGACTCAAGATTTTTGTTTTAACCGTCATAGTAATGTAATATTCACTTATTAAACACTGAATTTCTGCTAACAATGTTCATATGCTTTGCTTATATCTCATTTAAGTCTAGTAACAATACTATAAAATAGTGTTACTATTTTCCCTAAGTAGGAAAGAGATACAGAGACATTGAGTAACTTACTCAAAGCCACCGGGGAAGGGATACTAGATCTGGGATTTGTATGGAATTATTTATATTAATATTCACGGATCCTTTGCTGCTCTCTGCCTTAGCCAGAGAACAATCTTTCTACAGTGGGCAGCAGTTAATGTGGTGACTTACAACTTGTCAAAGTGCCAAAAATAAGTGATGCTTGAGGCTCTGCATTAAATAAGGCATTTATGTCAGTCCTACTCTCTTCCCTGCCAAGGCTCAGGGAACATTGTGGAAGACGAGGCAGAAGTAATTAAGAGCCAGAAGATAGGAGGAGTACTATGCAGGCATGAACTCACTGCAGCTATGGTGACCTGCGTGAGACTCACTCAAGATCAAGCTAAGAAGATCTGTCAGTGCTCCAGCATGCACTGCTAACTGGACTCAGTAGGTTACAGAAGTAACAAAGAACTAGAGGGCATAAGGGGAGGGAAGGGGTATCCAGGAAGTGACACAGAGGAATGGAGGATGGGTGTGATCAAAATACATTGTATACATGTATTAAATTATCAAAGATATTATAAAATGATTTTTATATAAATATATATTCAGAGTGAAAAAAGCTATCTCAAGCAATTTTATAAGTCTAATGAGCCATATATGTATATTGGGAGGCTTAAATCTGTTTAAACCCAGGATGCAATTTATAAAAGTGAGTGGATTATGTGTTTAGTTATTGAACTTGTTCTTAGATATAACCTTATATCTTATATTTTTCAGTTTCTGATAATCAGTTCATTGTTTCCATGCCTCTCTGAGCTCATAAATGTGTATGTCCAGGCTGAAGGGTCACAGTTACTCCTGAGAGCAGGACCCAGCTACTTGATGGAGTAAAGAAGACTAAAGAAGTAAAAATATGCAAAATCAAATTTTATCCCCACATCCACATTTCCTAAGTGTAGGCCCTTCCCTATCAAATGACTATGTAAGTTTCCATTTCTCATAATCCCGTGATTTTTCCAAAATACCTCTTTTTTTTTAATGCTGGGGACTTTCCGGAACACCAGGTTTTGATTCCCTTTTGAACTGCAAACTGTCTTATTTAGCCCTGGGTAATACTGGCATTTTACATCTATTACTGCACCCAAACCTCAATTTCCTCTGCTCATTTCTTGTCTTCGTTATCAAATACTGTTTTTATGGTTGCATTGTCCCTTCTCCTGACATCATGAAAGTGACTCAAAGGTCACTAGCTCCTTCCTGTGACTAAGTAGAGTCAGGCCATTCTATAAAGGTACACTCTTTACCTCAGATACCACCACCTATGTGGACAGAAATGTGTCCTCTACTTAGCTTCCTTCTCTTCTCACTGTGAGACCTCTGGGGGTTGACACCGAATACCATCCTGTCCACTGTCAGCACATTCAACATGATCTTCAACAGTCTTCAAAACACAAAGCCAGGGCTGGCATTACTACGCTGTACCACAGTTACGTTTTCCAAAGATCTCCTGTAACAAGAACTTAAGATGTCAACCCAACGTATATTTACTGTGGCTTTTCTGGCAGTGGTAGTTGGGGAGAAGGGGCTCTACTGCTGATAATCCAGAGGAAAAAATTATCAAACAAGAACACATGCACACACATAAGCTGTAGTTGTTTGAATGTGAAATGTCCTCCATGAGCTCATGTGAATATTTGGTCTCCAGCTGGTGGCGTTGTTTTGAAAGATTATTGAACCTTTAGGAGGTGGAGCCTTTCCCTACCACAGGAAGCAAGTCTCTGTGTGTGTGGGCGGGGGAGGCTTTGAGGTTTATAGCCCAGGTCTATTTCTTTTCTGACTCTTCCTCACTGTAGATGTGATATGACAATTGGATACCTGTTCCTGCTGTCACGCTCCCCTGCCCCCTCCCCATGATGGACAGGATTGCTATAAACAGTAAAGCAAAAATAAACCCTTCATTCCTTAAATGGTTTTGTGAGCTGTTTTGTTACAGTATTGAGACAAATAAATACACATAATATCTTCACAGGAACAAAGGGAAAAGAGAAAGAATAAATACTGGATTTTTCTTAAGTCAAACAGAAGAAACTGAAAATTTCAAAAGAATTCTTTCCTACCATGTGGTGTTGAAAGTGTTTATTAAATATTGTTTGGACTCACAATGTCAGGCTCTATTGTTTGAGAATTTCTGCTCTCAGAGCCTGGAGAAGTCAAACTTTAAACAAGGCTTTCCAGTAATTCTCTGAACCCAGAAGTCTGAAGGCTACCTCTATGAGAGCAGCACCGATAATAACATCTGTGGTACCAGGGCAAGATGGCTCAACTCCAGCTCCATCCTGTACCTCAAGGGGTCCACTGAGTCACTCCATGTTAATGTCAGTCCTAGGAGTCTCCTCAATAAATCCTTACTCAGTAAATCAGTAAAGAGGCCTGTGCAGGTCCTACAAGAAGGTTGTTTTATATTTGGACAAAAATTAAAATCCTTGATGCCCAGACAGTGGAGCAATGGAAAAACAGACTTCGTGTAGATTTGCTCTTGGAGCCTGCAGATAGATTGAATGGTGAGGACCTGGAAAGGGGCTAGACTAGAGTGCTAGTCCTAAGAGGAAGAGTTGGGGGAAACCCAGGTTTCCTAAGAAATTAAGTCACAGAGTTGCTCTGTCACATTTATCTATTCCAGATTTAAGGGGTTCCCCCTACTACCACCAAGGACAGTGAGAAAATTTTAATTTGCTTTGTGGTTGTGCTTTACCAAAAACAGAAGAACTATGAGGCAAATTTACAGTGATAAAATAGTGCACCATCAAAGTTTAGAGTTGTGAGCAGCATCACTCCATTCCATGAACTTAAATTTCCTTCAGGCAAGTGGCCTTTAAAAGGAGGAAGCACATAATGATTGGTGACTATTTTTGGTGATACTAAGCATTGGTATTAGTGATGCTTCGAACAGATGTTGGGCTCTACAGCAGAGGATGAGAGAAATCTTACAATGTGTAACTTCTTCTTACTTATTATTAATGCTTTCAAAATTCTCCCTATATGTAGGATGAGCATTTGCAGGGTGAAGGCCATGATATACTACTGTTCACATGATAACCTTCTGCTTAACCTCTGGGCATTGCCTCTTAGCAGATGTCACCAACTAGCCATATATGGGTATTTATCTCCAAACCCTGCTCTCTTTGGATCATCCTTTACCTTGGAGCGTTTCCTAGAAACCAAGTTTGTGTTATATAAGCGTGCATCCTTGGCAACAGTTCTACTGGAGACACCTGGCTCCAGCTGGGTCAGCTTTATTTACTGCATGGGGAATCTAGAATTAGAGAGAAAACATCTCTCTGTGTAGTTGAACTTAAAATATGCAAAGTTTGGAGTTGTGATCAGCCATGAATTCCACGTGAGTTGGAAGCCAAGGAAACCTATCTTCACACAGACAAGTGAACAGATGTTCTAAGACGACAGGAAGTGTTTCCTGTATTCCAACAGCAGCTGAATTTCTGGCTATTAGTTCTGAGACTTAACAATAAATTCCTTCAGTGGGGCCTGAGTTGACTCAGGTTTCTTTCGTTTTGTTTTAGATGCTACTAAACTGTTTTATCTAGAATCTCAGTGGCATTCTCATTTTCTTTGACTCCTTTCTCTTCTTAGTCCTCTATCCAAACAGTAGGGTGTGTGTGTGTGTGTGTGTGTGTGTGTGTGTGTGTGAGAGAGAGAGAGAGAGAGAGAGAGAGAGAGAGAGAGAGAGAGAGAGAGGAGAGATATGGTGGATGGTGGAGACCAAATGACTATTGTGGACACCATTCCTTAATTCCTTAGGATCTATCTATCCACTGTTTTCTGAGACAGGATCTCTTACTGACCCAGACTGTACCAAGCTCACCTGTAATCTCCAAGGATTCACGTGTATTGGGATTACAAACTCTTGACCTAATGCTCACTAGTTTTATAAGACAAAGACTCCCTGTGTATCCCTGGCTGTCCTGGAACCCACTATGTAGACCAGGTTAGCCTGGAACTTCTATTCCCCTGTCTTGCCTCCCAAGTGTTGGAATTAAAGGTATATGCTACCACATCAGTATTTTTGTTGTCATTGTTTATGTCATATTTTTAAAACATCTAGTGTACACATGTGCACGTGCAAGCATGTAGAGGTCAGAAATAGCTGAGTGAGTCATTCTCTCTTTCTAGGTAGATTCTAGGGATCAAACCCTGAAAGAAAGAACCCATTACCTTAGCTTTTGGTTAACTTTGGTTTTTTGAGACAAGGTCTGACTATGTAGCTCTAGATGGCCTGGAACTCACAGAGATCCACCTGCTTCTGTCTACAGAGTGCTGGGATTAAAGCTGAGCTCTTCTGGAGAGGGCGATTGGGAGAAGAAACACCTTCATGGAAGCAAGTTGAAGGGGAGGAGGGAGGGGAGTGGAGGAGGTATAACATTTGAAATCTAAATACAGAGAATATCCAATAAAATTGAAAAAAAAAAAAAAGCTGACTTCTCTGTAAAAATTTTAGATAAGATCTTATCTAGCCCAGGATGGATTTGAACTCTGTAACTGAGGATAACCTCAAACTCCTAATTCTCTCTCTCTCTCTCTCTCTCTCTCTCTCTCTCTCTCTCTCTCTCTCTCCCTCTCTATTTTTATCTATATCTCTCAAATGCTTGTATTACAGGTATGTGCTACTTTACCATGCTCAGCTTCTTTGTTTCAAAGTTAGATGAACAGGAACTCATAAACATGACCTTGTAAAGGTGTGGGGGGAAATGAAAAAGAACTGTGGTATAATCCAAACATGTCTGACCCCAGTTCTAGTATCTGACTGAATCTCTTGATTCCCATGTATATTTTTATATTGGAAAGAAGAAAGAACAAGGGCTAGAGAGATGGCTCAGCAATTAAGAGCACTGACTGCTCTTCTAAAGGTTTTGAGGTCGAATCCAAGCAATCACATGGTAGCTCACAACCATCTGTAATGAGATCTGATGCCCTCTTCTAGTGTGTCTGAAGACAGCTACAGTTTATTCATATACATTAAATAAATAAATCTTTTTAAAAATTAAAGAAAGAACAAGAACAACAATTATGGTATAATCTTTTAAACATATAATTTAATTTACTGTGCTATCTTTTATGTGTTATTTTAGTAGTGAAACTGAACATGTTGACCCCCCCTGCAGTGCTGTCTATTTCAAAAGCATTCATAACATATATATAAACATGAAATATCAGTCATAGGCTATTAGAGGGCACTTAGGGCAACTTAACCATAAACACAAATCTGAATTGCTGATATACGAAAGGTACACATTGGGCTGGAGAGATGGCTCAGCAGTTAAAAGCACTGGCTGCTCTTCCAGAAGCCCTGAGTTCAAATCCCAGCAACTACATGGTGGCTCACAACCATCTGTAATGAGATCTGAGGCCCTCATCTGGTGTGTCTCAAGATAGCTACAGTGTACTTATAATAAATAAATCTCATAAAATAAAGGTACTAACATATTAGATATATGACTGATAAATGATTAGATAGGTAGGTGAGTGGACAGAGAGACTCATAAGACACAGAGCCACACAGGACTTCTGTAACTGAATCTGAAATCTGTTATAGAATGTCCTTTGTAACCAAACTTAGAGTTCTGTAATCTTTTCTACGTGTTTCTATCTTCCAATCAGAACTACAAATAGGACCACAAATGAAGTCCTTGGTAATTCAATGCATACATTGCATTCAGATGGTTAATTTTTAAAATTTAAACAAATCCAACCTGGGCATTATATTGCAATAAAAGAACCCATTATTTCTTTATTCTTTTGTGTTTTTTATTAGTGAATACTAATTTTATAAAACAATGGGTTTCTCTGCAACCTCCTCACATAAGCGTATGATGTATTTCAGTCATTTCACTACACATAACACTCTTTTTCTCCCTCCCAGGTATTTCTCTTCTTGAATCCTTTAGAGGACCAATGCTGCATATTTATAATAATGATTTGCACTGAAATGAGACATTCTTACCTTGAATACAAAATCAGGTGACATAAACTATTGAAGACATACACTGTGTGTTTAAAGACAATCAGCATTCTTAGCAGTAAGTGCAATTTGCTGCACTCCAAGAAGGAAGGGTACAGTCATTTTCTTTCTTTAAAAACTTTGCTTTTTAGAATTTAATGAAAATGGAGGCACAACATACCAAAACTAATGGGACACAATGAAAGCAGTGCTAAGAGGAAAACTCACAGCTCTGAGTGCCTCCAAAAAGAAACTGGAGAGAGCATGCACTAACAGCTTGACAGCACAGCTGAAAGCTCTAGAACAAAAAGAAGCAAATGCACCCAAGAGGAGTAGAAGGCAGGAAATAACCAAACACAGAGCTGAAATCAACCAAGTAGAAACAAAAAGAACTATACAAAGGATCAACAAAACCAGGAGCTGGTACTTTGAGAAAATCAACAATATTGATGAACACTTAGCCAGACTAACCAGAGAACACAGAGAGAGTATCTAAATTAATACAATCAGAAATTAAAGGAGAGACATAACAACAGAAACTGAGGAAATTCAAGAAGTCATCAGATACTACTACAAAAGCCTATACTCAACAAAGCTGAAAAATATGGATGAAATGGACAATTTTTCTAGACAGATAACAGGTACCACAGTAAAATCAGAATCAGATAAACCATCTAAATGGTCTCATAACCCCTAAAGAAATAGAAGCAGTCATCAAAAGCCTCCCAACCAAAAAAAGCCCAGGACCAGGTGAGTTTAGTGCAGAATTCTATCAGACCTCTCTACCAATACTCTCTAAACTATTCCACACAATAGAAACAGAAAGAACACTACCCAATTTGTTCTTTGAAGCTATATTATGCTTACACCTAAACCACACAAAGACCCAGCAAAGAAAGAAAACTTCAGACCAATTTTCCTTATGAATATCAATGCAAAAATACTCAATAAAATTCTCACAAACAATCCAAGAACACATCAAAACAATCGTCCAGTACGATCAAGTAGGCTTCATCCCAGGGATGTAGGGATGGTTCAATATACAGAAATCCATCAACAATATCCACTACATAAGAGAACTGAAAGAAAAAAATCCACATGATTATCTCACTAGATGCTGAAAAAGCATTTGACAAAGTTCAACACCCCTTCATGTTAGAAGTCTTGGAAAGATCATGAATTCAAGGCCCATATCTAAACATAGTAAAAGCAATATACAGCAAACCAGTAGCCAACATCAATCTAAATGGTGAGAAACTTGAAGCAATCCTGTTAAAATTAGAAACTTGACAAGGATCCCAGAGCAATTAGACAACAAAAGGAGGTCGAAGAGATACAAATTGGAAAGGAAGACGTAAAAATATCACTATTTGCAGATTATATAATAGTATATTTAAGTGACCCCAAAAATTCCACCAGAGAACTTCTACAGCTGATAAACAACTTCAGCAAAGTTCCTGGATATAAAATTAACTCAAACAAATCAGTAGCCTTCCTCTACTCAAAGGATAAACATGCTGAGAAAGAAATAAGGGTAATGACACCTTTCACAATAGTCACAAATAATATAAAATACCTTGGTGTGACCTTAATCAAGTAAGTGGAAGATCCACATGACAAGAACTTCAAGTCTCTGACAAAGGAAATTGAAGACCTCAGAAGATAAAAAGATGTTCCATGCTCATGGATTGGCAGAATTAATACAATAAAAATGGCCATTTTACCAAAAGCAATCTACATATTTCATGCAATCTCTATTAAAATTCCAACTCAATTCTTTATAGAGTTAGAAAGAACAATTTTCAAATTCATTTGGAATAACAAAAAACCCAGAAGAGCAAAACCTATTCTCAACATTAAAAGAAATTTTGAGGGAATCACCATCTCTGGCCTCAAGCTGTATTACAGAGCAATAGTGATTAAAACTGTATGGTTTTGGTACAGAGACAGGAAGGTAGATCAACTGAAGATCCAAAAATGAACCAACACACCAATGGTCACTTGATCTTTAACAAAGGAGCTAAAACCATCCAGTGTAAAAAAGACAGCATTTTCAAGAAATGGTGCTGGTCTAACTGGCAGTCAGCATGTAGAAGAATGCACATCAATTCATTCTTATCTCCTTGTACAAAGCTCAAGTACAAGTGGATCAAAGACCTTCACATAAAAACAGGTACACAGAAAGTAATAGAAGAGAAAGTGGGGAAGAACCTTAAACACATAGCACAGGGAAAATTTTTCTGAGCAGAACACCAATGGCTTATCCTTTAAGATCAAGAATCAACAAATGGGACCTCATGAAATTGCAAAGCCTCTTTAAGGCCAAGTACACTGTCATTAAGACAAAATGGCAACCAACAGAGTCAGAAAAGATCTTTACAAAGACCTAATATCCAATATATACAAAGAACTCAAAAAGTTAGACTCCAGAGAATTGAATAATCCTATTCAAAAATGGGAAACAGAGCTAAGCAAATAATTCTCAACTGAAGAATGTCGAATGGCACCTAAAAAAATGTTCAACACCCCTAGTCGTCAGGGAAATGCAAATCAAAACAACTCCAAGATTCCACCTCACACCAGTCAGAATGGATAAGATCAAAAACTCAGGTGACAGCAGATCCTGGCAAAGATGTGGAGAGAGAGGAACACTCCTCCATTGTTGGTGGGGTTGTAATCTGGTACAACCACTCTGGAAATCAGTCTGGTGGTTCCTCGGAAAATTGGACAAAGTACTACCTGAGGACCCAGCTATTCTACTCCTGGGCATATAACCAAAGGATACTCTAACATACAGCAAGGACACATGCTCCACCATGTTCATAGCAGCCTTATTTATAATAGCCAGAAGCTGGAAAAAACCTAGATGTCCTTCAACAGAGGAATGGATACAGAAAGTGTGGTACATTTACACAACGAAGTATTACTCAGCTATGAGAAACAATGACTAAGTACAATTCTTAGGCAAATGAATAGATCTAGAAAACATCTGAGTGAGGTAACCCAAACACAAAACAAAACAAACAAGCAAACAAAACATGATATACACTCACTGATAAGTGGATATTAGCTCAAAAAGCTCAGATTATCCAAGATACAATTCACAGACCACATGAAGCTCAAGAAGAAGGAAGACCAAAGTGCGGATGAATCAGTCCTTCTTAGAAGGGGAAATAGAAGTATTCTCAGAAGCAAATATGGAGACAAAGTTTGGAGCAGAGACTGAAGGAAAGGCCATTCAGAGACTGTTCCACCTGGAGATCCAGCTCATATACAGCCACCAAACCCAGAAAGTATTGCTGATGCCAAGAAGCACATGCTGACAGGAAGGAGCCTGATATATCTGTTTCCTGAGAAGCTCTGCCAGAGCCTGAAAAACACAAGGTGGACCATTAAACTCACAGCCAACCATTAAACTGAGAATGGCATCCTTAATGGAGGAGTTAAAGAACTGAAAGAGTTGAAAGGGTTTGCAACTCCATAAGAACAACAATACCAACCAGCCAGACCTCCCAGGGACTAAACCATCATCCAAAGAGTACACATGGAGGGACCCATGGCTCCAGTTGCATATGTAGCGGAGGATGGCTTTGTTGGGCATCAGTGGGAGGAGAAGCCTTTGGTCCTGCCAAGGCTTGATGCCCCAGTGTAGGGAAATGTCAGGGTTAGGGTTAGGTGGGGAGGTAGGCGTCATTGGCTGGGTTGGTGAACATCCTCATAAAAGCAGAAGGAGAAGGAGTGGGGATGGGATTGGGGGTATGGAGGGGAAACTGAGAAAGAAAATAACATTTGAAATGTAAATAAAATATATCCAATAAAAAAGAAAAACATTCTAAATTCCTTCACCAGTACATATAAATAGTCAGTAAAACAAAATAATTTTGCAAACTTGAAGGTCTTTATGTCACATAGCAGTTATGCAACCACGTTCATACATGTTTGTATCTGTGAATATAATTTGTGCACACCTTCACAACATACACATATGCATATTTTGTGTACATGTATTTTCAGCATACACAGATGTGTGTACATGTATTTTCTCATATATTCTGTTTCTCTGTCAAATTTTCCTATGGAAGAGAACTTGAATGATTGAAGAACAGTATGGCAAAATGTTTCAAAATGTTATCCTCTGATAATTAAATTACATAACTTTTTGTAACTTATCTTTACTGAAAATAAAAAATAGTTCTGCATTAAAAAAAATAGAAAAAAAAAAGAATTTGGGTAGAGGGCAAGTTCCTTGACATTGTAATGTTAAAAGTGCACGTCCTGACACACAAGGTTTTTGTGAAGCCCTGAAAACTGCCTTTTGCATCTTCAAAATCCAACAACAAAAGATGCTTAAAGTGCAACTTTATTCTAGTATTAAAATAAAGTGTCAGGATATTTTAAAGTGGTGAAGTGTCTTTAGTTAAGCATGTTGATTATTTTGTGACAGCTGGTATTTTCTAATCCTATTTCCCCTGCACATAAGCTTCTTCCAGTGTACATATTCTGTAAAACTGAGAGTCAGGAATCACACTCCTGCTTCCTGCTGATAGCTTGGACCCAAAATAGCAACAACCAATGAAGGCAAACATCTGTGAAGGCTTAGGCAGAGCACATTTACTAGTAATACTTCTGAGTGTCATTGTATTTACTTTCAGAAATATTTTTACTTACTTCTTTAAAGGTCTGACCAACATCCTCTAATACCTAAACCAGTCTTCTAGGAAAATAATATACACTGAAAAACAGCTTCTTTCAGTTTAAGTGAGAGCTAAGACTTATGCAAAGGATATGATAATTCACCAATGCAAACTAATTTTTTTATGGTTTGGACATATTTTGCAAATATCTCCCAAAAACTTCATGTGAGGCAGGCTTGCTCATCATCCTAGCCTTAGGAATCATTGAATCATGTGATTAGATCCTGTCATTGGATCCTGTGGTTAATAATCATTGGGTCATGTGATCTCTAATCTATTAACAGGTAAGTCCATTGATGGATTCATAAACTAAGGCGTTACTGAGTGGTGAGGTTTTGGGTAAAGGCTGTAGGTCCCTAGAGGTATGCCTCTGGAAGATGCGTCTCCTCTCTGTTCCCTACCTGGCTTTTACTTCCTGGCTGATACATTGTGAGTACTTTCCTATAACATCATAAGGTTATCTGCCTTGCCATGGGCCTGAAAGCAACCAAGCCAGCACATGGTCATCAGTGAATAAAAAGAAGAGCCTCTGCTCTCCATTAAGACCATTGGCTGCTCCTGATGGTTTGAATAAGAATGGCTCCCATAGGCTCATAGATTTGAGTGGTTGGTCATTAAAGAATGGAGCTACTTGAGAAGGATTCAGAGGTGTGACCTTGTTGGAGCTTCAAAAGCCCAAGCCAGGCCCAGGACACCCTCCTCCCCTCTCCCCTCCTCTCTCCCAGAAGATCTAGATGTAAAACTCTCAGCTACTTCTCCAGCACCATATCTGCCGGCATGATGTTAGTACCTCCCCACCATAAGAATAATGGACTAAACCTATAAAATTGTAAGCAAGCCTCAATTAAATGCTTTCTAGTATTTGTGTCTCTATGTGGTACTGAGGGTCAAACACAAGACTTTGCATGTCCTAAGTAAGCACCTACCATATCCTTAGCCTACCAATTAGAACCTTTCAATAAGTAAATGCCACTGGTAAGTAGGACATATTAATATTCAAGTTAATTCATTATTACCCTAAGAAGAAAGTTTATTTTCTGTCTCTCAGGCTCCCTATGTCTCTCCCTTCCTGTCTCTTCCGGCGGGCATGCGTGCGTGCGTGCATGCGTGCGAGTGAGTGTGTGTGTATGACAGAGGTCATCCGTAAGTACTTCCCCGGCATCATTGGAGTCAGAGTCTCTCAGTGAACCTAGAGCTTAGGAACAAGGAACTAGGAACTCTCTTTTTCTCTCTCTCCATAGCCCTGGGATAACAGATGTGCCCCTCTCTTTTTTCTGTTCTGTTTTTAATGCACATTATGAATTCCCGACCCAAGTTCTCATGCCTGTGCAGCAAGCACATTAATGACCCAACCATCTCCTGCCTCCTTTATTTCTCAGCTTTAAGGATATGATGGAAAGGGTGAGTCCAAAAGGAATAGCAACAGTTCTTCTTTGTAGATTACTTTTATTGATTACTATCCTGGAACTTATTATGTAGAATATACTGGTCTGGAACTCACAGAGATCTACCTGCTTCTGCTTCCTGCGTGATGGAATTAAAAGTGTATGCCAGCATACCACCCTAGCACTATTTTTTGAATTTTTTTTTTTTTTTTTTTTTTTGACACAGGCCCTCTTGGAGCCCAGGCTGGCCTTGAATTTGCTCTATGTTAAAGGATGGCTTTGAATAGCTAATACTCCTACGTCTGCTTGATGAATATTGGGAGTACAGCCACGCCTTAGCATGCCCAATTTTGCAAATGTATTTTTGGAAGAGGCATGCACTACCACACCCAATTTTGCACATGTATTTTTGGAAGGAATCTTTCTTTCTACTTAGAATCTATGTTGGAAAATGTGATGTAATTCATAATTGCATTTATTTTCTCTGGAAAAAAAAAAAAAAAACTTCCATGAAGAATTGTTGTCATTCCTTTTGCAGTCAACCTTTATATCGGTAACCTTAAAAAGCAGAGCAGAAAACAAGAGAGGGGGCACATCTGTTATCCCAGAGTTATGGGGTATGGAGACAGAAAAACATTTGTTATCCCAGAGCTATGGAGTCCTGGGGCAGAAAAAAGAGTTTCTGGTTCCTAAGCTCCAGGTTCACTGAAAGACCCTGAGTACAATAATGCTGGGGAAGTAGTTAGGGAAGACCTCTGTCATACACACACACACACACAGAGGGGGGGGGTTAGTGTGGGAGGAAGAGAGAGATTCAGAGACACAGAGACACACACAGAGAGAAGTCGGGATGAAAAAAGACCCTCTAAAAATTAAATTAAAATTTTTAAAACTCCAAAAATAAAGTATAAGAAAGGTTTCCTTCTCTTTAGTACTGAGGACAACTGTGTTAAATGCAAACCGCACCATCCAGGTTCCAACACTGTCATAATATCTGTGGAATCTGCTCATTCATCCTGCAAATATTTATTGAGCAATTGAATTATTACTGTTTTTAAAATGTTGTAGAAAATCTTTCTCCCAACCCTTGATAATTTACAACTGGATCTGGTTTCTATCTTGCGCTTCTAGTCAACACACTAATAGTATTACAAATATTTATTCCACTTGAGAATTTATTTTGCCTAAGACCTGGAATCATACATTTGGATTTCAGTATCTCAGCCATACTCAGAGCCACCAGGAATTAAACAGTAAATACTTTTTGCTGTGTTTGTTTGCTCTCGATTTTTATTTTGTTCATAGTGATGGGTACAGGATCTCATGCATACAAGGCTTGCTGCAAACTTACTATGTAAACACAGATGATCTTAAACTTCTGATTCTTCTACCTCCATCTTCTGGAGACTGGAATTATAGGTGTGCATCAAGACACATGTTTTATAAAGTGCTGGAAATCAAATCCGGACTTTGTGTATGTTAGACAAGTGCTCTACTGTCTATGTAGAGGAGAAGAGGTCCTTGTACACACAGATAAGAACTGGAGAGGCTTGTCACAGGCTTGACTCTTCAAAGGAACAGTCCCCTCTCTGGAATGCTTGGAAAGAAAATAGTTTACAACCTGGTGATCTTTTGTTACCTACAGGGCCAGGCTTCATCCGTACCCCAGAGTGCTGTTTGTTTATCCCAGACCTTCCCTTCTAAGCCTTGAGCACTGCTTCTCAGTCCATGCAACTCATCCTTTGAGAGCTTTCACTGTATTTTACAACAGCCTACATAACTTCTGCGTCATCCTAGATCAAACCCTGATGCCCACAGCAATGGGTTTAATTCTGTCAGCCTTCCTAGTCCCTTCTCTTGAACACTGTTTCTAAGTCAATGCAACCAACTGAATGGAAAAAGCCATATATACTTTGAAAAGAGTTTTAATGTAAACATGTCTTAAGTTTGTTGTACTCTTTGGACTGAGTTGTCATCAGGAAACTTTTTCCCAAAGCTGTGCTGTGCTTAAATATAGCTAAAACAAGCCAGCTGATGCCATGTTTCAGAAGTTTGGACCACTCCTGGCTAACTAAGTCAGGCTGAACTGAGTTTCATTCTTACCTCACACAAACCACTTTCCCACCAGATATGAGACTTGTAGAGAGCCCCACATATCTGAGTTGTCAGTAACCACAGAAGGTGCTTTGCTGCATTTTGCTTTATAAGCCCCATCAAGATCAATTTCATATAGAATTTCAGCCTCATATCATTGAATCTGCCAAACATGCTAATGTAGATATGACATTCTTGGCTTGATATATTTTCCAGCCCCATGAAATGTTCATGTTCTAGTCTACGGATCCATTTCAAATAACTCTAAATTTTTAGGTTTTTGGGAATTTTTTGTTTGTATGTTTTCTATTTTGTCTTGGTTTTTTTTTCTGGACAAAACTTTTACTAAAACCTGTTAGTGAAATTAAGTCAAAGAAGAGCTTGGAGTGATGGTTCCCATCTTTAAATCCAGAAATTAAAATAGAGGCAGCAAGAATATGACATTGAAGCTAGTCTGGGCTACACAGTGAGAAGACTCTATACACGGCCACACCCACAACTACATAATTATATACATACACACACACACACACACACACACACATATATATATATAGAGAGAGAGATGGACAGACAGACAGAAGTGGGGGTATTCAAAAGTGTGCTAGCTATTACAAGAAGCTAATGTGGCAGGATGAAAATATTCCCCTATGATTTGTCCATGCCCTACCACAGAAAATCTATAATCTTTAGATTTAGATAATGAGATTATCTTAAGTTATCCAGATGAGATTTACATGTTATGGGACTGTCGTTATAAGAGACTCACCGAGAAAGATTTGTATTGACAGAGGAGACAATATGTAGACAAAGACAAAGACTGCCGTGACGGGCTCATAGACCAAGAAAGCCAATGGATACCAAAATCCTTAAGAACCTAAGAAAGTCAAGCAAAGAAGCAAGCAGGCAAGAAAAGAAGGGAAGAAGGGAGTGAGGAACAGAGGAAAGAATGGAGGGAGAGAGGGAGGGAGGGAAGAAGGGAGAGAGAGAGAAGGAGAAAAAGATACTGGTTAGTTTATATGATTGTGGCAATTGTCAGGTTAGCAGTTTAGAAAATCAGGAAAACATACATTGTGTCCTCTTGAATCCAAAGCAGTGGGCAGACAGTTTTCTTTCTTCCTTAGGAAACTTCAGTTTTTTTCTTCAAAAGTTTTCTACAATTGGCTGAGGCCTACCTGCACTGTTGAAAGTAAGGTGCCTTGTTCAAAGTATACTGATTTGAGTCTTAATTACCTCTAAAATATACCAACATACATATGTGTACATATTCCTAAATACACAAGTACAACCTTCTCATTCATATATTGTTATTTGTATGTATAACAATTCAAAAAAAAAAGGCCACAGATTTGAAGGAGAGCAAGAAGTAACTGAAAGGGTTTGGAGGAATGAAAGGGGAAATGGTGTAATTACAGTATACTCTCAAAATAAAAACTAGTTTAAAAAAAAAACCTTCACAGCAACAACTAGAGTTGCATTTGACCAAACAACTCCATACCATAACCTGTCAGACTGATACTTAAAATTAACCACCTTACTCTGTTTAAGTAAGGACTCCAAGGGAAGGAACATAAGGAGTGTGAGCTCTAGTTCTCCAGAGGGGGGAGAAAGGTTAGAGTGAAAGACACAAAGAAACTAAGCTGCAGGTTGTTAAAGAGAACAGAGAAAGCTGGTGGTGTGTAGATTAATCTGGCCACAGGCTTGTTCTGGCAAGGCATCACATTCAAAAACCTTCTAAGTCTGTGATGATCTGGCTGGATTACAGACATGACATTAGTAAAACACCTTTAATCCCAAACATTGAAGGTTATTTTGTTTGTAGAGGGAAGCAACCATATTTGAAAGTCATGTCTAACTGAGGGGCAGACAAAGTGATGAATCAGAGAAAGATTTGACAGAGTGAGTCAGCGATAGGACATTCACAACTCTCATGAGAACAGCATAGGAAAGAGAGATAACTTAAGAGAGCAGAAGGGAGGGAGAAGGGAGGGAAGGGAGGGAGGAGGAGGGGAGGGAGGGAGAGAGGGAGAGAGAGAGAGAGAGAGAGAGAGAGAGAGAGAGAGAGAGAGAGAGAGAGAAAGTTTTACTGGGACAGTTTTAGAGAGACAGGTTGCAGATGAAGATTAAACAAGACAGAGAATGAGAATGATCCAGAAGATTAGAACATATTGCCAGAGTAAGTTTGAGATTGGGCAGAGCAATTCTGTCAGAAGCTGAAAGCAACCAGTTTGAGTCAGTCAGTTTGGAGAGGAGTTTGGGTCAGAACAGCTGAGTTGAGCCAGCCAGCCAGAGTCCAGAGATAGCTATAATGGGTGAGTTAGTTTATTCCACAGTAAACCTCAATGATGACAATTACATCTGGCAAATAAAAGTTGCTTTTACTGTAGTTACCTACAGTTCCAGTTTTTGGAAGAAGGAGGCAGGAGGATTTGGACCAATCTGGAATATGAAGTGTGTTAGATATCAGGCTGGGGCTAGAGTAAGACTCTCCTCTTCCCTGAAAAAGATGGAAGCTGCTGAGGAATGAATTCTGGAATGTGTTTACTACTTTAAATGTCATGAGGCCTTTAGGCATTTGTTGCATTTTCTGTCCTAAAATGTAGTTTTGACCCACAGATTCCCTCTATTTTTGACATTAATATGAAGGTTACTATTCCAAGGTTGACCACTGTCCCTCTTAAGTATGTGTACATGCATAGACATGGAGATACACATACAAGCACACACGCACACACACACACACACACACACACACACACACACACACACACACATTTAAAACTGAGTTGAATCTGAGTTTAGATTCCAGACTGTTAAATGATGTACCCAATAGACAACTGACAGGATTCTACCAGTGTAATTTCTGAGCCATCAGGATTCATAAGAAAGTGGAAATCAATCCAGATTCCAAAACCAGGGTGACTAAAAATGAATCCCGAATAAATACAATGGTACTCAGGAACTCAGAGTGAGGACAAAATCAGAACTCTATCTTCAAGCCTATAGTAGATAAATACTACTTAACCAATCTAAGGTATCGTCCACTCTTCTGGAGAGGGTGAAAATAGAGAAACTTTGGAGAATTGCTAGCAGTAATAAAAATGGAAGAGTAAAAACCTAGGCAAGTTGTGTTAATGCCTTTAATCCCAGCATAGGAGGCAGAGGCAGTATTCCAGTCCAGCCTGGTATACAGAGCAAATTCCAGGACAGCCAGTAGTACACAGAGAAACATGGTTTAAATAAAAACGTGTGTGTGTGTGTGTGTGTGTGTGTGTGTGTGTGTGTGTGTATCTCCATGGCCATGCATGCACAAACAGCTAAGGACAGAGGTCAACCTTGGGTGTTGTTCCTCGGAGTCAATTCATTTTGTTTTTTGAGACAGGGCGTCTCTCTAGGATGTGGGGCTTGCTGATTAAGTTGAAATGGCCAGTAAGCCCCAGGGATCAGCCTGCCTTCACCTGCTCAGTGCTGGAACTGCGAGCATGCGTAACCTCCGCACTTTTCCATGGGTGCTGGAGATGGATCTCAGGTCTTCATGCTTGCACAGAAGACATTACTAACAAAACCATCTCCCCAGCATTGAAGGCTCAACTTTTTGAGAGACTTTGTAAGACTCAGAGCACAAATAGAGTTTCTTTACAACCCAGGTAAGAAAAGATGCAGGTCTGGTGTCATAAACTAAATGCTATAAATACAAAGGTGACATAGGAACCTTAACACAAACATTGGCACCGAAAACCTCAAATATTTTCATAATATCACAGATATAATAGATTCTTTAGAATAGTATATCACAGATTCAAAGTTATGATAATTTGGGGACATAAAAGATTATTTTATTTAATATTTTATCTAATTACTAAATTAGTTAATAAATTAATATCTACTTAAACTATGATGTTTAACAATATTATTTTATTACACTTCTATTATTAATATAAATAATAATTTAATTATATTTAGTATATTTAGTATGTGATAAAGAAGTCTATTACAAAGTATTACTTTGTATCCATTTTCAAAACCTTTAATTTCCTTTGCAATCCTGTATTTTTTATTGTATTCATTGAAACATTATTCTAAGAAGCAGTCAACATGTTTATTAGAATTTACTTTGTTCAAGCCAAAATGCCTAACTTTAAAAGTACTTGGGAATAATTTAAGGGAAGGAGATGTGGAACATATTAAGGTATTCACTTGAATCACAAGAAATAGCCACAAAACTAATGATGAAAAGCAAGCTGTAAGCTTGAGAAGTCTGTTTGACAGCCTTCCTAGCCCTGTGTAATTCTTACCGCTACTGTCTGACCGCTCTGTAGTCAGGCTGATAAATGACTAGTACAGGGCACATCCAAACAACCGAATTCTGGTTTTCTTTGGAATTCTATCTCCTCTTTGTGCAACGCCTTACAGAATTTTAATGGTCCTACCTCGCTTTGGGCCATCCATCCTTCCATATAACTGACAAAAGCTTGCCAATTTTTCTCATCTAAACTACAGAGACTGGGTGTAGTAAATTACCCAGAAGCCAAGAGAACATGTATTACAGCTATTATTCACTTTTTAAAAATCATCTTCACAACCATCACAAGCACACCAATTTACAAATATATGGCATTTTGACAATAGATACATAGCGTGATAGAGAATACAGAAAAAATGATAAGTTTGCCAAAACTTGTAAGACTTACCCTTGTATGTCACTGATTATTTAAAAAAATATAATTGTAACTATAGGGGACAGTAAATAAAGGTGTTGAGATGGGTAGGAGAGGTCTCAGGTGGTCACAGTTTGAACCTCAAAGTACAAGGTAAATAAATGAATAAACAAGACTTCAGGTGAAGGCCAGTTAGTGGCACAAATGTCACTCCTGCTATTTGTGAAAAGCATGGACCACAAGGGTTCTCAGCCTTCCTAAGGCTGCCGCCCTCTAATACAGATCCTTGAACTGTGCTAGCCCCAAAGCATGAAACTATTTCATTGCTCCTTCTCAACAGTGATTAACAGTGACTTTGCTACTGTAATGAATAGTACTGTAAATATCTGATGTGCAGGTAATCTGATGTACAACCCACAAAGAGACTGAGACCCCCAGGTTGAGAAACACTGGCCTAGAGCCAGGGGACAGGAAAACCCTGTAAGTAAACAGAGAGAGCTGACCCAACAGGCAGCAGGGGAAGCTGGTGTGTTTCCCCTCTTTTCAGACCCACGTGGTGACACAAATGGGGTGAGAACACAGAGATTGATGAGGTCACACACACCCCTCCCCACCCTGAAAGACATAGTGCAGTATGCTAGGAACAATGTTTGGATCTGAGGGCCTTGAAGAAGGAAGCTCTTCATTCTCCCAGATCCCTCCCCATCCACACCGCTCACTATCTCCACTGATCATGAGCCATTTCCACAGCAGCAACACTCTCAGAGATAATGTCACCCTTATCATCTTCTCTCCCTTGGGAAAACCAGGTCAAGAACATATCCTCCCATACTTTAACACCTGTATGTTTATTTTTATAATAAAATGTTTTGTTTATTATTTTACCATACAAACATTTAAAATCATAATCTACACACCTTCACTTGAGATGACACAAAACCTCTCTCCCCAAAACAGTAGATAGCATTTTTAAAATGCTCAGCCGGTTAAGTGGTGTCTTACAAGCACAAAGCCCTGGCCTTGGGGTTCAGTCTACAGTACTACATAAACCAGATAGGTAATCTTGGTACTGAGGAAGTGGAGAAGGATCCGATCAAGGTTCTCACAGTGAGTTCCAGGACAGCTTGGGCTACATAAGATCTTTCATTAAACTGAGAGAGAGAGAGAGAGAGAGAGAGAGAAGAGAGAGAGAGATTAAACAGGTACCCATCTATGCTTATTGCCTGCATGTTTTAAACAGCCAGGAAACAGAAGCAGCCTTCACATCCATCTACAGATCAATGGATAAAGAAAATATCACATGATGTAGTCGTAAAGTTAAGTAATATAATGACATTTCATGGAAACATATGGAACTGAAAACCATTGTTACAGGAAATAAGTCAGACTTAGGAAATCAAACAATGTGTGTTTTCAGTTATGTAAAAAAAAGCTAAAGTTAGAAGTGTGTGTGTGTGTGTGTGTGTGTGTGTATTCATTTATCTACCTACTTACCTACCTAACTATCTTTCTACCTACCTTTGATATCTGTCTGTCTGTCTAGGGAGTCATGAAACTAGAAAGGGGATCATGAGAGTGGAGAAACAGGTCTTAAGGAAGGAGAAAAGAGTCAGCAATGGACTCCATGCCCTGAGAAGGCAGAAGGGAGACTAACTGGGCGAAGACAGGAAACCAGCCTGTACTGGCTGGTTTTGTGTCAACTTGACACAAGTTGAAGTTAATCACAGAGAAAAGAGCCTCAGTTGAGGAAATGACTCCATGAGATCCAGCTGTAAGGCATTTTCTCAACTAGTGATTGGGGGGGGGAAGGCCCAGCCCATTGTGGGTGGTGCTATCCCTGAGCTGGTGGTCCTGGATTCTATAAGAAAGCAGGCTGAGCAAGCCAGAGGAGCAAGCCAGTAAGTAACATCCCTCCGTGACCTCTGCATCAGCTCCTGCTTCCTGATCTGCTTGGGTACCAGTCCTGACTTCCTTTGGTGATGTGGACAGTGTAAGCTGAATAAACCCTTTCCTCCCGAACTTGCTTCTTGTCGTGATGTTTTGTGCAGGAATAGAGCCTCTAAGACACAGTCCCCTTCTCTAGAAGGGAGCTGGTGAAGAGGAGGCCAGTAGGTATGGGAACAAATGAAATCAAAGTATAATAATACTAATTATAAAGCTATCGTGAGAAAACCCATCACTTTGTATGCTGCCCTAAAAGCAAAGATAGAATCATAAGCATCAACTCCCAGATGCCGAAGTCAGCTATTAGCAAACGACTACAGCTTTCACCAAGCCCTTAAGAGGTAGGTGTTATGAAAACTATCCGAATCCTCTTTAGAGCTAAACATTGTATTGAAGCTGTAATCCTACTTATCTCTTTGAAACCTTCCCCAACATGTCAGCAAAGGAAATTAAAATCTTAATTAAGCCCTTTCAATTAGATGTAGCAACGAACACAGTCCAGTCATGCTAACAGAGTAATGTAATAAAACAACTACAACAGAGCAAACCTCACCCTGTCTCACTCCAAGAACCGCATCCAATCACTTCTTATGGTGACACCTGGAATACCCCAAGATCTCATGCCAACATCCAGATTATTGCTGGGCTTTGAACAACCGACCTTCTTTATTGTGAATGTGTCATGCCTTATCTAATCCTTCATCAAACCTATTGTCTTGTCTACGGAGAAACTCCTTTCCAGGAATTGACTCACCTCATTGCCTAATTCCTCAGGCTGCAGAGGATTTGCAATCTTCCTATGTGAGACTGCCCCTAGCTACGGTTAATCTGTCTGAGGGTGAGGACCTGACCTTTTCTGGGTCTGGTGTCCCCTTCCTCATGAGTTTTAAAGCTGAAACCCAGAAACAGATCATTTCCCTCCAGGAAGCTGGATCCTAAATGCTAACTTTGTGACTATTCCTACGGACAGGCACGTGGACTGCAAAGGTTGCTGAGAAAGTAGCAGAGAGGTGGGAGAGTTTTAGATTTGTCCTTGTGCAGCACGCGGTGGCCTCTTTTGAATTCCAGTAATAAGGCAGTAATTCTGAAGAAAATAATTTCTTTATTTTTAAGCTAATATGACTTAACCTCTGTTCCACCTAAAAGTAAAACTAGCCATTTATATGGATTTATTCAATAAAATTTCATTTATGTAATACTTAACCTATAAATTACTTGCATTTTAACAGTTTCTATCTCAAAAGTACATTTTATATGCTTTTAATCTGTTTCTCCTAAAGGACATGTCTTTTCAGTGTCAAGAATGTCTTTAGAGACTGGGTGTCTGTAAGATCTTTGCTCATGGAGTCTCAGAAAATGGTTCACAACCTTCTCAATGCTGTGAATCTTTCATACAGTTCCTCATGTTATTGTGACCCCCCCACCATAAAATTTTCCATCACTACTTCATAACTGTAATTTTGCTACTGTTATGGCATAATGTAAATATCTGTTTTCTGATGGTGTTAGGTGGCCCCCATAAAAGGGTCATTCAACACCCCTAAAGAGGCTGAGACTCACAGGCTGAGAACCACTGCCCTACCATCCCAGCTCACCAAGTGCTTTAAATGTCCACTTTGAGCCAGACCAAGGGAGTGGAATTTTCATGACTTCGGTGATTCCACCTCCACTCTGGCCACCAGGACTAGGAAAATAAATGTTAGCAACAACAACAAAAGTCTAAAGTTCATGATCACAGTGCAAGCCTTTAATCCCAGCACTCAGAAGGCAGAGGCAGGCAAATCTCCTAGTTGCAGGATAGCCTGATGTACAGAGCAAGATCCAGGACAACTTAAACCTAAAGAAATCTATATAAATTCCAGTGCCTTGGAATGCGATCCTGAAACAAAGTTCAACGGTTCGGCTATCATAGCCGCGTGTAAAACACTTAAATCCCTTTCCACCGAATGGTGTTGAGCCATCTCTTGGGTCCTGGGAAGCTGACTTACGTAATATTTAGGACACTAAGAAGAAGCAGAAAATGACAACAATGGCTTGGTTATCACAGACATGACAGTTTTACCTTGCTCTTTCAAGTGTTCACATAGGACAGTGGTTCTCAACCTGTGGGTTGTGACCCCATTCAGGGTGACTGACTTTTTCACAAGGATCATCTAGGACCACTGGAATGCACAGACATTTACATCCCAATTCATAAGAGCAGCAAAATTACAGTTATGAAGTAGCAATGAAAATAATTTTAGGGTTGAGGTTACCACAACATCAGAAATTGTATCAATTGTCTCCACATTAGGAATGTTGAGAACCACTGGTCTAGGAGAAATCAGATACCATTTCATGAAAATACTCAAGACATTTTATAAATATCCCCATCGTGAGGAACTGAGGCTTCCTGCCACACCCGTCACTAATGTGCAGGCCTATTAGTGAGTGGGTTTGGAAATAGATCCTCCGACTTAGTTACATATTGATTACAGCCATACACACTCACGAACTCACTAAGCTAACCTGTTCCTGAATGCATTTAATAGAGACTATATAAAGTAGTAAGTGCTTCTTGTTATTTGAAGCTACTAGGTTTGAAGTGGTAATCTATTACACAGAACCAGATGGCTGATACCATATTCTATTCTGGCTCACTACTTAATTGGTCCAAGGATGAACAAGTAATCCAACTTAGGGCAAGGAGAAATTTCTCACCACGTGTATATGATCAACTTATGCAGCCCAGACTGGCTTCAAACATTTGTAATTGGATATTGACAATGGCATTTGCTTTGTTTTGTTTTTGATAAACTGTTGCATGAAACATACTTATTGTTTATATTGAAAGGCTAAATATATAGAATTTAAATCCCATAGTGAGCATGTGTCTACTGAATGAAGAAAGCTATTTGGATGCAAAAGAAGAAGATAATGCAGAAAGAAACAGAAAGGCAGAAGAAGGCATGTCATGGAGCCAGGGTTCTCACTTCTAACTTCCCCAAGACTCAGCTCGATCTTGCCCTTTTCTTGAGAGCCTTCGGGAGACCCCCATCCTAAGATCGTTGCTTCAAGGCTTTTGTATATCCTGGACATTCCTTATCTACTATCTTGTCTCAATCTCTTACTTCAGTTGCTGTGCAAAGTTCATCTCCCCTAACACAAAGCATTTAGTATCTGATAATTGTGCAATGTCTCTTGGCTAGGTGGAATTCACTTTCTCATAGGCTTCCACTGGAGTGGACCACAGAAGGCTTCTTGTGGGATTTGTGGGGTTGAAGAACAGTAACAGACAATATGTAACTCATGTACATTGCTGCTTATCCGATGACTTTCCTCATCACTGTGAAGCAGCAGTAGACCAGCAATGCTTTATAGCCCCTGGTTCTCCCTTCATCACCCCCAATCCCTGCCTCAGATGTGTGTTTTACCACAAAGGCCATCAGCAGTTAGCATCAACATGGGTTTTCCCCAATCATGTGAGCATCCATGCACACAAACATGCACATGTTTCTTAAGATATAAGAGGTTATATATAATGTATACTATTTATAAGATTCCAATATAGTTTTGAAGGATAAATAGGCTTTATCATTATCAAGTTTGTTGGGAGAGAAAAGTGCTCCCAAGCTAAGGAACATTCAAATCCAAAGGAGTATGATATGATCCCTTAGAAAATTTGTTTTTCTTAGGGCACATACTGCAGAGATAATAGTAAGATGAAAATATAAAATGATATTAGAAGCCAAGTACTCAAAAGAGTACATGCCACCAGAGAAATTTAGACTTTTTATAAGCTCTCGCTCGCACGCGCGCGCGCGCGCGCACACACACACACACACACACACACACATACACACACACACACACACATACACACACTCACATCTGTTTGTCCAATTCCCTTCTAAAAGTACAAGTTTAAAATGTAGACTCCAAAGTCCCAGACCCATTCAAAGTCATTAAGTCTACGACAGGGCATACAAATTTGCATTGTAATATACCATTCAAATGACCTAGGTCAAAGGTGACTTCAGCAGTGCACTTTGCCGAACAGTGTCCTATGATGGAAGCTAGCAGAGGCATACACGCATGAGAGCTTTGGGATGCATAAAAGACGATTGATTTAGAAGGGAACTGGCTCGTTAGGATGTTATGAGAGTTGGTGTCAGTTGATAAAGGCAGAACCAAGTCATACAGAGAGGTGATGCTAAGAAAATGCTGTGTAGAACCTTGAGGTTCTTGAGCCTTTGCCCCATGAGTGCTGAGGCTACAGTCCTGTAGCACTACACCCAGGTTCTATCTTTAGATCACATTGTATTCATTGTGTGAGGCCGGACACATTTGGAGGAGTCAGTTCTCACTTCTCACCACATGAGGGTCCAAAGTTCTGACTGAGATTGTGGGGCTTGGCAGACTGCTGTACCACCTCAACAAACCTCTGCTCATTGTTTTAATGAACTATCCGAGAACTTCTTAGTACAGAGGAGCTTCTGAGAGGTGGATATGGGGGAATAAACTGAAGTATGTGTAGCTCATTCCATTCTTTTTCCTCTTCCTTTGAGACCTCTAGCCAAGAGAATGGAAATGTGAGTGTATGCAAATCCAGAATACTGAAGGAGGCTGAAGGGCAGGACAGAAACTGTAAAGCTGTCTGGGTAGCCACCATCTAAAAGACAACGTTCTTCTAGAGCAGGCATAAGAGTGAACTGGAAACAAGTCTTTACACAGAGAAGGATAAAAGGTGGCTCTGAGGACTCAGAGGAAGCCCATATCATCGTCTATAAGGTAGACCGAGACAGAGGAGATATAGTACAGCAGGCAACCCTGCCTTCAATTCTAGTAGTGACCTTCATCCTAGTGAGCCAGAGAGGGAGAAGAGTGGAAGAACTGGCTTTGAAAGCACCTGAAGTGTAAGTCAACCCCTTGGATGATGGAAAAGTGTGAATCTGACTCAGGGTAGGGGTCCCCTGCAGGCTTTGCGGCTAGCAGGGGACCACTCTGGGTGACATAAGAATGAAACTCAGTTCAGCGCAAGGTAGAAATCTGGAGCTGGGTCAAAGTTCCAGAGTCTGACACCAGTTGGATCATTTTAGCCACATGTAATTATGGCACAATTAAAAAAAATTGTAACAAGCAACTCAGTTTCATAAGTATAGCAGAATTTAAGACATGTTTACATTAAAATCCTTTACAAAATATATCTGGCTTCTTTTACAAAGATGTGTACTACTGAATCAGAGATAGTGCCCAAGATTTAGGGTCCAGGAGAATGACTGAAGAGAACAGGGAGTATGGTGTCAGGATTGGCCTGGCCCTAAGACACCCCAGAAGTCACTTAGGCCACTGTAAAGGACAAGGGACATCACTCATAAGGAAGGGTTTGATGGCCTAAAGACAATGCTCATGATTTAGGTGGAAAGGATCTGGGATAAGCAAAACATAAATTCTGGGGGTATGGATCAACAGATAACAAATCCTCACCAGGTTGTAAATGACATCAATTCCCAGTGGTCCGGACAGGTACCATCTTCTCCTGAAGGAAGCCTGCATGTTTAACTTTCCAGGCTTCTCCAGTGCTAATCTGTATGCACAGGAACTCTTGCCCTCTATTTGTGACCCAGGAAGAGCACGTCTCATAGAATCGAGCCAATAAAACACATCAGAGGACAGGGTGGTAAGAAAATGGCATCTTTAATGCTTGTATCTCCAATGGGCAATGTTCAAACAGACTTTTTTTCCCAAGAGTTATATGGACTAAACAGTTTGCAGTTTATTTATTCTCCCATGCTGTGAACATACTCTCTTCCTTATTCAAACTTAGACTGTCATGGTATCAGAGACTGCTAGCAACCTGTTAATAGTCACAGGCCACTAAGAAAAAAGTCTACATAACTTGTATCTTTCTCTGTCTCTCCCTTCTTCCCTCCCTCCCTCCCTCCCTCCCTCCCTCCCTCCCTCCTTCTCTCCCTTCTTTCCTCCCTCCCTTCATTTCTTCTTTTAGAAAAGAGTCACTCCAGGCCGTCTTTGACTCTGTGGCTCAGCCTTGCCTCAGCATTGCCTTGCCTCTTTAATGCTGAACTACAGGACTGTGTCAGACACCTGCCATACAACTTAGCTTTGCTTGAAGTCACACGAGGCTTGCAATAGACTCTGGCACTTCAAGCAACCAGCAGAGAAAACCCTAAACCCCAGTTTTTCTTCCCTCTCACTTAGCCCGCTGAAATATGAGCGCTGAAGTTGCAGTGGTTATCTTAGGCTACAAGTAATTTGGCAATGGGGAGGCCACAAAGATGGACTCAAACATGTCCTTCCCAATTTGACTTCAGATGAAAGCTTTGGGAAGAGATGTCAGTAGGTCTCCTATCACTACCTGTATTTTATGACATATCAATGCAAGAACACAAAAGTCTGGCCATTAATACTAACACTAGACAATCCTACATAGCTGTTTTAGCTCCATAGCTGTTTCTGTGGGGCTAGATATAACTCTTATTAAGCCTGCAAATAGCCTAATTTCCCCTCTGCCTTTCTCCACCTGTTCCTACTTCTCTGGAGAGCAGCCAGATAAGGTTTTGTGTGGCTGTTCCTTTAGGCAGCAACACTTTCTGCCCAGATAGTCTTTGCAGTCTTTATCTGAAGCTCTCCCAGTGAGCCTTCAGGCAGTAGCTCAGCTATTCCTACAGCTCTTGGTCTTCATTCTGCTGTCTCCCCTCCCCCAATGCCCTGCAATACAACTACTATTAATTTTCTTTCTCTTCTTACAGGTCTTAAGGACCATAAGGGATGTTGGTTATATGCATTTATGCATCCAAGCACTTTTGATTGTGAATGGCATGCAAACTCAGTGAATATTTGTTGAACAAATGAAGAAGTGAATAATTCCCTGGAATTTTGCAGATATTCACATGTCAGGACTCTATGTAAAACAAAAACAGCAGAAAAGGACTCTGGCAGCAGATTCACCAAGTTTATAATTTATATAGTATCCAAAACAAAAGATGACTCGTGCATGCTTATAGAGTATTCGGAATCTCTCTTCATAGTATTTATTCACACACACACACACACACACACACACATCTTCTACAATGAGGTTTCCATTCCATGTTCTGATAAGACATTCATTGAAAAGAGTGATTTTCCTTAGAACTAAAAATTTAGAAAAGGCTAACCTGAAATTCCCAAGTGTGGTGACCCAGGACAACTTGCTGGGTGACATTATAGGGTACAGTTACTTCTAACAGGATCAGTCTGTTCTCAAGCACAATTCATTGCAACTGAGTTTCTGGAAACTTTGTTTTGCTTCATGTTACCAGCTTCTGAAAGAGGTCAGGATGGGTGAGGTTTCAAGAGGTGTCCTTTGAAGTTGGCAGTCAATAAATATGAACCAGATCAACTGAGCACCCATGGAGTTGGCCTGGGGATTTTATTTTTGTAGTTTTGATTCTCAGGGGGCCTCCCGGTCCAGGAAAGTCCTTTTACTTTATTAGTAAAGGTTATGTAAATGTCACCATCTCATTAGAAAGTCAACTATGATATTATAACAAAGTATCATTTAAGATACTCAGATTAAAACAAAAATAAATCCAACGTTATTTATAAACATATCATAAACGTAATTTAAAAACACTGACCTAACAATAATACATTTTCATCATTATTAACTAATTAGTAATTTGTTAAAAATCACTAATATTTTGTATATATTAGCTAATGCTGGAAACTGATCTGGCAGCAGTTATTCCGTGACCAGTGAGTTCTCCAAATGACCACACGGGGACATTTTAGTATTTCAAGGCTTAGGCCTTATCTGGGCAGACTCCTAACTAGCTCATCTAAGTTAACGTGACCACCTCTCCCACCCTGCCACATGGAAGCTAGCTAGACCTCCCAGCTCCATAGTCATGTCTGTCTCCCCTCATGACTTCTGCGGAAAAAGTCTTCTTCTTTCTTCTTCCCAGAGTTCCCTTCTCCCAGTAAGTCCCACCTATTTCTCTCCACTGCCCAATCATAGGTTTTAGTCTTTTATTGACCAATTAACCTGGGGAGCAAGGTTTGCACAACAAACCTTGCTGGTGTTCGTGCTCTGGGACCAAGCAGATGTAGGAAGGGTACAGAATTTAGCATTTGAATACATATCAGCACAAGACCAACCCTAATAGTAGTTTCTAGTAAGAAATGGTGAGAACAAAGATGTTAATGGCATTATTTTTAATACTGTGGCTTGGTTTGATTGCTTTGAGCTTTGAAACTCAAACTCTAACTCAAGTGACCCTCTTGCCTCAGCCTCCTGAGCTGTGAATTACAAACATGCACAAACAGGTCCTGGCTTTTGACACTCTGTTGATAGGTTTTATCCAAGGGTAAAAGGCAAATAATCCTCAAATGAAGTTTTGGTCTCCCTCCACCAGGAGCAGTGTTGCTCTTAGTTAATCTACTCTTCAGTCCTTGGGCTCAGTGAAGCAGAGTTTAGGATGTAATTTTAAAACATTAGAATTGTCTTTTTCCTTTTGCGGCCAATGCTTGATCGCAAGCCACCAAGATGAAGTTCAATCCCTTCGTGACTTCTGACAAAAGCAAGAACCACAAACAGTATTTCAATGCACCTTCTCACATTTAGAGGAAGATCATGTCTTCCCCTCTTTCCAAAGAGCTAAGACAGAAGTATAATGTTAGGTCTATGCCCATTCAAAAGGGTGATGAAGTTCAGGTTGTTCGGAGACACTACAGAGGCCAGCAGATCGGCAAAGTGGTCCAAGTGTACATGGAGAAATGCGTCATCTACATTGAACGTCCAGTGAGAGAAAGCTAATGGCACAACTGTGCATGTGGGCGTCCACCCCAGCAAGGTGGCCATCACCAGGCTAAAGCTGGACAAGAAGATCCTGGAGGGGAAAGCCAAGTCCGCACAAGTCGGGAAGGAGAAGGGCAAACACAGGGAAGAAACGATCGAGAAGATGCAGGAGTAGAGACATCTCCTACATGGCTTTCATCAAAGACTGCTTAAGTAAAAAAAACATAAAAATAAAAAAGAAAAACATTAGACTTAAATTTCAAATAAAATGTATCTTTGGACAACTTCTGTTTTATTCTTTCAAGATATTATTCTACGGCAAATAATAAAAATTCATTAATAATGATATTGCCTTCCTTTAAAATGTATTAATATAAATCATGTTTTAAAATACACAGTGCATCCATTTTGGTCTTTTGACGTTTTATTGACATCCAACTGATTCTCAGTAGAATGTGATTATCATCACCAAATGGTAACCACTTGGTGGTAGATCCTTAGAGCTGTTTGCAGTTTCCATAACTGGTCCTTCCTTGTGGAAGTGTTCTTGTCCCCAACAGAGCCCTCGTTTCATCTACTGTCTTCTGGTGTCTTGATATTAATATTCTTTTCGACCGTGTTGGCCTCAGCGGTCTCTTATGACCATAAACAGCTCTTCACTCTACTTATAAAACCTTACTGTGGGCCCACGAGATATCTCCACAGGTAAAGGCCTGTATTGACAAACCCAAAGACCTGAATTTGATTCCTGGGACCCACATGGTAAAAGGAGAGAACCAAATTTCACAAATTGTTTTCTGACATCTATACACATGCTGTGGCACATACCTGTACCCCCTCCAACACAGAGACACAAAATAAATAAGTAAATAACAATTTTAAATTAGAGGTGTCTTGCCACTCACAAAACAGCCTCCATAGTATTCGTGCAATGAACGCACACTGCGCTGCACAGACCCACCTTTAGTACGGAGCACTGATTTGCTCCACATACAGTTCAGTTACTGGGGGCTCAGAGGTGGATTATCAGGAGCAATTATCCCTCTCCTTTTCCCATGAGTGCCCAGATCCAAAACCTGGCCCTTGTGCAGGAGAACAATGGCCTCACATGTCAGCTTGAGAGGTGTCTGAAAAGAACATCTTACTTCCAAAGTTCCCTTTGAACTGGCAGAGGTGTTTGTCCCCAGGCACAGTCTGACTGTAGTCTGATCTTGCTGCTTGGGCTAGTCCTTAGTTATTGATCCAAAAGCCGTTTCCCCCATAACTTTCCTGCATTCTAATCTTCATTTCAGTTTTCTCCCTAGGACTCTCGCTCTGTGAGGAACATTTTCGTTTTAGCCAAATCACTACTTCGATGATCTAAAAAAATCTCACCTTAAAAATGTAAAATGTTCATAGTAACCTGTGTATTACTCACAGTAGTTCAACCTCTGTAATAAACACTCTCAACATGGTTAGTGACTCAACACAATAAAATTCTGCTTCTTAGTCATCCCATGGTGCCCTGCAGCCTAGTGGGAGAGGCTTCACCCTGTCATTCAGGACCCTGCCCTTTCCCAAGAACCTGCCCTTCTGACAGACCAGGAAAGAAAATGGGGTGGGGGGAGGTCTCTAGGAGGCTGGATGGCTTGGCAGGATGCATGCATGGATTCTGCTGCATTGCAAACTTCCCATTCACAAGAAGTCAGTCACATAGCCACTCTAAACCGAGCAAGGTTGAAGAACACCCCAAGCCTCAGCTTCACGTGTGTACAATTGTGATCTTTTTCTAATATTCCATTATCTGCAACAGTTTGCACTTGCCAGGTTTTAAAAATGTCATCTTTATTAAAGATTCAAGAGTCACAGTTTTGCTACGTGTCTCAAGAGGGTTTGGGGATTTCTTTACTCTTGTACCGTCCCTCTGTATCTCTAACTTTTTCTTTTTTAAGAAAAGGAACATAGTAACATAATAAATAGAAATGATGATCTTTAATGTATCTAGTAACATGTGCATACAGGTCTCTGATGACTCTTCATCTGTCTCCCTCTTGTCTTTGAAATTCTCTTAACTCCGGGCATCTACTAACATTTCTGTCATACTGGTCCCAGTATGCCATGGCTCTGCTCCACCTTCTGAAACAGGAGTGGCTCAGCTCATTTTCTGCTGTTCTGCAGAAACATCCGCAGAATATCTGAATTTGGGCAGTGTATAAAGAAGAGAAATTTGTTTCTCACAGTCTGGAGGCCAAGGCATTCCAGAGCTTGGGGCTGGTGTCCTGGCGTGGTTCCAGCTGCTTCAGGACGTGGCTGAGGAGAGCTACTGGTAAGGAGGCATGAAAAGACTATAGGGTCAGGTTCTCTTCTTTGTGGCTTTCTGCTTATGTGAATGTGAACTCTCATGTGGACTCTCAGAAAGATTTTTGATGACAGTATACTTTTTTTTTAAGCTTTTGTGGGCTGTGGATGTAGCTCCACAATAAAATGCTTGCCTAATAGATACACAGTCCTAGGTTTATCTCATCTTTACACATTTAGGAGTGGGCAAAACAGAAAGGGGAAAGAAGGGAAGGGGAGACGGGGGAGTGGAGCGGAAGGGATGGAAGAGGAGGGGAGGGGAGGACTGGGATAGTTTCTTAGATAAAAGCAATCCTGACAAGCTGAATTCAAACCCTGAAATCCAGGTAAAAAGCTAAATGAGGTTGTATACATCTATAGTCCTAACTAGGTCAAAGCAAAAACAAAAGAGCCTCTGCCTCAACTTGGTGAAAGTGATGTACAGGTGTGCGTATGTGCCAACACACAAATCTAAACTTTAAAAGAAAGAAAAGAAAAAAGTGAATTAAAAAAAGGACAAAGACAAGAATTTCATTATGGATAAGAATTTCTTACAGATAACAAATATGGTTATAAAATTTCATATTACCATCATTTGCTGTTAGTAATCATAATAACAATTTCCAAAAAAAAAAACCCTCCATCTGCTACTGTATCATTAACTACTACTTTAAAGTATCATCATAACTTTACACTACTTTTTACTTCCATTTTGCTGGTTGCACCTTTGGTCCACACATTTTATAGTGATGCTAATATAGAATCTTTCCTACTTTACAGAACTGTATCCCAAAACCTAAATGTGTCACTCTTCTGAAACTTTATTTTTTCAAATCTGTTTGTAATGATGGTTCTTAAAACACTTTAAGCTCCCCTATAGTGCACCACTCACCAGAGGTAGTGAAAAAGAAAGGACATGGGGAAGTGAACCTGTTTACAAACGGTTCTTTGGAGCAATTCCCGTCTGTTGTCTGGAAATGGGCAGTTCCGTTCACAGGTCAGCAGTGGCAGCTCATAAACACTTCATGGATACACCAGCAGCCCAGTTAGGTAGAGCTGGCATAGCAAACGTGATTCAGCAGTGATGGCACTACTAGCAGAGACAGCCAGCCTCACCACAAGTCACCATGAGGGACCAGAGTCAACAGGAACATCAGGAAAAGTCCTCATCTGTGCCTCTCTCAGCTGTGAAGATCAGTGAAGATGAGACCAACAAGCCTTTAGCTATTCGAGCAAGCTAAGCCCAGCCTCCGTCACTGCCCATGCGGTCCTATTTATATTCCCTCCAAACATGACGTCCTCCGCTGTCTTTCCTCAGCACTTGGGTCTCTCTCAGCTGACATCGCTCTGCCAATCAGCCTCAGAAGCAGCATGAAACTGTAGCACCTCACCAGAAGTTTCTTGATGCATTCCTCTATGGAGTCCCAAAAAAAAACGGACCCCAAAGAATCCTTCATCGTGTGTCCTTTCATGTGCTTGCTTTAGCAGAAAAGCTCTCCTACCTTGACTCTACTAACATCAGCTGTGCCAACCATTTTTCATGGACTTGCTCCAAGTCAAATGCTCTATAATTTTGCCATGGATCTAATGCTTTCCCTATTTGGGTGCTGTATGTGTATGCACATGTGTATGCACATATGTACACACATGTGCATATGTGTGGAGGCCAAAGGACAACTTTAGATGTTGTTCTGATGTTGGCCTGATGTTCACTAGAACTGCTTTCTGTGAACCCCAAGTATCTACCCATTTCCTGGTACCTCACCAGTCTGGGATTAAAGACACACGCTACCATGCTTGACTTTTTTATGTAGGATGTGTGGATTGAACTCAGGTTCTCATATTTACAAGTCATGCTCTTTACCACCTGAAATATTACCCAGCACCTGCAATTCCCATTTTATAGATGAAGAAAACCAAGAGTAGGAGAAGTCAGTGACTTGCTCAAAGCCACACATGAGAAGCAGCAAAACCGGTACTGGAAACCAGGTCAGTGCCACTTGGGAGCCTGTGATCCTTTTGTCGCATCGTGTTTCCATGACTTCATGCTATGTCTGGCCTTCAAGGAGTTCCCTACTAATGCTCTTATCAAGAGCAAGCATCTCTCTTTGGCTTTCACGGCCTGCCGCGATTACACCATCTCTAATGATTTCTTGAGCTACTCAACAGATACAGTTCTCATCAGGTGTGTCTCTCCAAGATCCCTCCTGGAAACCAGATCAATTTCACCACACCATACTTTAAAGAAGAATATGAGTCTTCAAATGACCTACACTCACTAAAAGGTCAATTAACATAAGGGTAACAAGGTAGAAAAGTAGCCCATATTTGGCCTAAGCTCTAAGGCTATGCATCTGGTGATTACACATTGTTAGGTAGAAGGAAAATAATTTTTACACTTTGATTAGGTATCCCAGGCTACCATCAGAGTGGCCACATCAGAGTGATCATGTAAAAGTAACCTCTTTTACTGCCCATTTACAGTCCAGTCATCCTTGGGAGCCTGGCAGAAACCACTGGAGTACTGACTCCTTTAGAAAAAAAATAGGCTTCTTCATTACCAACAAACAAACAAACATAAAACATAAAATGCATTTAAAGGCTTTAGCACCAAGAGCTCTTGCCTGACTGTTCTGGTTCTCATTGGCTGTCTTCTACCATATACTTAAAGCCAGAATCACACAATCAACACTTAATTACAGTGTTTGCATTGTTTTTTCCCAGTGTTAGAGTAGGTGACGAGGATGTGGGTGGAATTGGATAAAGGACTCTGGGATAGGCTGTGGACTCACAGAGCTGATGAGTCCACAGACAGGAAAGGAAACAGCTAACTCTGAGAAATTACAGAAAATGGTATTGGAAACTTAGACCATAGATCTGAGTAGAAATCCTGAGACAGAATTTATACATGAGCGTTAAGTCAAAACAAAGCAGTATGTGAAGGCCAAGAATTTGGTTAAAAATTGTCTCAGTTCATTTTACACAGCTATAAGAAAATGGCTAAGGTTGTGTGCCTAATTTTTAAAAAAACGTAGTGTGGTTTGGATATGGACTGTCTTCCATCATACCTACCTTTAAGCATTTATTTGGGGGAGATTTTAGATCCTTTAGGAGACAGAACCTGGCTGGCGGGAGTGGATCACTGGACCCATGGGTTGAGGTTTTATAGCCTGGCACCACTTCCTACTTCCCGACTGCAGATGAAATGTGACCAGCAGCCATAAATTTCTCCTGTCATAAGTTCCCTATTGTGGTGGATTGCATTCCCTCAAACTGTGAGCCAAAATAAACTCTTCCTCCTTCAATTTGCTTCTTTATAGCTATTTTCTGACAGCAGAAAGAAAAGGAACTAATATACTTGGCATATAATACTGGTGAGTAGAAAGTCCAAAGAGCACGCTTCTGGCATTATGTGAGGAACACTCTAGATGCATCATAGGAGAGAAAAGAGAAATACATGTAGAAAAAGCTATTTATATAGGGTGGCCTTGCTTTATAACTGTCTGCTCTTAAGAGAACTAATCTAGTCACATAAAACCTAAGCCATTCTCTGGAGATGGTTGTCAATCTTTTTGAGGGTGGTATTCTCGGGATCCAGCCATCTCCCACCAGGTCCCAGCTCAGAATTTCAACCACTGCAATGCCTTTCATTTGGGGGCCAACTGCCAGTCACTTAAATCTTTGTGTGTGGGGGAACAAAACAAAACACAAAAGCCCACATTGAAACCAGAGCAGAGATAAAGAGGTGTGATAGACAGAAATCAAAACCAAATAAACACTAAACCCCACCAAAACAAACAAAACCCGAAACCAAGAACCCATATGAAACAAAAAGAGGATTAACTATGCTTAGTTCAAATACTATATGAAAGATTTGGTGGGTGACATCAAAATAAGTCAACTACAGCGTCACCTGGAAACATGATGGAGATGGGCATTAGGAATGCCCAGTTATCCTCGTCTCCATAGTGAGGACAGCTTGGACCACAGAAGATCCCATCGCCCAGTTATCCTCGTCTCCATAGTGAGGACAGCTTGGACCACAGAAGATCCCATCGAAAAAAGCCATCAAACCTAGGGTTGAACAAAATGTAAACAAGATGAAACCAAAAAGTGAAAACGGAAAGACAAAACTGTATCAATTTCTTTATAATGATGGTGGCAGGGGGCTGCTGGATAAAAGACCAATGATGATAACATTTTAACTTTATTTTATAATAAAGTATTTTTAATGATATCAGATAAATATGATGAATACCATACAAAACACCCATGCAAGTTTACTTCCTTATTTACTAGAAACTAATACAAATGAAGTCAAGCAAAAAAGCTCAGGATTCTAACAGAGAGCTAAATCCACAATGCTTCAAATATATTTATACTACTGTTAACATGGTACTTTGTGAAGGATATTTGAAACAGTTTCTAGTTAGGGTGTGGCTCAGCCCTTAGCACACATCTTTAATCCCTCTGGCCCGAATACAGACATGCCCTTAGTACTCACTTTTAATCCGAAGCAAAGAAGGTGAAGTTAGTTTGGAGAAGGAATCATCCATGTTTGAAAGTGGTGTTTAAATGAGAGGATGAAAAGGTGATGAACTAGAGAAGGATTTGACAGACTAGAAAATGCCTAACTCTCAGGAGAGGAGGGGGAAGGGAAGTGAGGGAGAGACAGGAGTACAGTAGTTTGTGGAGAGCAGGACAGTGGAGTTGAGAGGGAGAGAGTAGAGCAGTAAAATAGAGAAGTTTTACTGAGACAGCTTCACAGAGACAGGTTGAAGAGAGAAAAAGGTAGACACAGGTGAAGATAGATTGATCTAGAGAATAAGAAGGAGCCAGATTGCCAAAGTTAGAGACCCAGAAGAGGTGTAGAGAAGCCAGATTGTATCAGTGAGCTTGAGAGGAGCTTGAGCCAAAATAGCTGAGTTGAATCAGCCAGTCAGAGATCAGAAAGAACTAGGAAGGGGTAAGCTTATTTGGCAGAAAGTTTCAGAGGCTGAAAACATTCTAGGTCTAGATTAGATTCTATGGAGTCTAGAAGCTTCTGGAACTAGGCCTACGTTAGCAGTCGGAAGCAGTAAGCCTTTGAGTTGACAATTATTACAAGAGAATAAAAGTTACTTTTACATTACTTTTCAAAACCTATGTTCCATTGGCATTACAGAACTTTAATTTTCAATTTGAACATGGAGGACATATGGCCATAATGTTTTGGGTTGAATATGACATGTGTCTCAAGTGCTCAGGGCTTTTGTACACATGGTCTCCATCTAGTTTGATGGTATTATTTTGGTAGGTTATGGAAACCTTTGGAACAAGGAGCATAGCTGGTAGACATAGACCAACGGACAAACCTTGAGGCTATATCTCACCCCAGGTGCTAGTCTCATTCTCTGCTCCCTAATCTTCCAACAGCTGAGGTTCCTCTGTCACATACACTCACTCACACATCTTGCACAACACACTGGACTATATCCTTTTAATTGTGAGCAAAAGTAAACGTCTCTCCCCTTAAATTGGTTTTGTCCAGGATTAGTCCATACAATAAGAATATACCTAGTAAGAATTTGTAGGGGCAGAGGCTTGAGAGAGGCCCAGTGACTAAGAGTCTTAATCACTGGCTGCTCTTCCAGAGATCCTGAGTTCAATTCCTAGCACCCACATGGCACCTCACAATCATGTCTAACTTTAGTCCCATGGGATCTGATGCTATCTTCTAGTGTGTGTACATGAAGACAAAACACCCACATACATAAAATACTTAAATAAATCAGTTAAAAGAAAAATACAGTGCTGGAGAGATGGCTAAGTAGTTAAAGAGTACTGACTGCTCTTCTAGAGGTCCTGAGTTCAATTTCCAGCAGTCATATTGTACTGGCTGGTTTTGTGTCAACTTGACACAAGCTGGAGTTATCAAAGACAAAGCGAGCCTCAGTTGAGGAAATGCCTCCATGAGATCCAGTTATAAGGCATTTTCTCAACTAGTGATCAAGGGAAGAGGGCCCATTGTGGGTGGTGCCATCCCTGGCCCAGCCCATTGTGGGTGGTGCCATCCCTGGGTTGGTAAACCTGGGTTCTATAAGAAAGCAAGTTGAGCAAGCCAGGGGAAGCAAGTCAGTAAGTACCATCCCTCCATGGCCTCTGCATCAGCTCCTGCTTCCTGACCTGCTTGAGTTCCAGTCCTGACTTTCTTTGATGATGAACAGCAATGTGGAAGTGTAAGCAGAATAAACCCTTTCCTCCCCAACTTGCTTCTTGGTCATGATGTTTTGTGAGTGAATAGAAACCCTGAGTAAGACACACATGGTGGCTCACAGCTACCTATAATGGGATCCAATGCAATGTGGTACATTTGAAGATAGCTACAGTGTACTCATATTAATAAAAAATAAATCATTTTTTAAAAGATAATATGTATATGTATGTATATATATAGTTATATCTCAAGCATGTATATTTACAAAGTGATGCTCATTACTTTGCAAGAATCCCTACACAGAAGAGTGATTCTAGGCTGGAGTGGGTAGAGCAGGTTTTACAAAGACAGCAGACTTTCAGGGCTAGCAATTTAGCCCACTTGGCAGAGCACTTGCTTGTCGGTGTTGTAGTTACTTTCTATTGCTGTGATAAAACACTATGACCAAGACAACCTATAAAACAAAGTGTTTAACTGTGATTATGGTTTAAGGTCCATGATGTTGGAACAAAGGCATGGTGGCAGGAACAACTGAGAGCTCACACCTTGATGCACAGGTTTAGAAAGCTAACTCAAAATGGTGTGAGTCTTTTGAAACTCACACCTAGTGAAACCCTTTCTCCAACAAGGACACATTACCTAATCCTTCCCAAACAGCTCCAACAGTGGGGACAAAGTATTCAAGCAGATGAACCATTCTCATCCAAACACCACATTGCTCACCATGTACAAAGTCCTGGATTCTATCCCCAGTACCACATACACTAGAAGTGATGGTCCACACCAGTAAGAAGTTCAAGACCATCCTCCGTACATGGCATGGTTAAGGCCAGCTTGGGCCAAATGACACCCTATCTAAATAGTAAATAAATAGCAAGTGAAAATATAGGAAGGCAGAAAGAAAATTTTAAATAATCAGAGGGAAGAAGAGGTCACATCATCTTAGTTCATGGGGGAAGATGAAGAAATCAAGCTGCAGGAATGGGCAGGGAGGGAGGCACTGAGGAGAGAGTAAGTCATTCTAGGAACAATTTACGACAAATAAAGCTGAGGGAGTTTACACTTCAGCTGTTGACTACACAGTAATCTCTGCCTTTGGCTTTAAAAATACAATTCAGTAGAGAAACCAATCCAAAATTAGGGTGTAGGGAATGAGTGGGTGAGAAGGCAGTGGGTATTTAGCCCACTCGTGGTCAGATGTCTTTTCTAAAACTCACACTGAAATTTAATTGCCATTGTCTCAGTATTAAGAGATGAGGATTTACTGCAGCCCTTAGGGCTATTTGTATGGAAGGGGTAAGTTTCTAGTTTTTAATTAAGAAAAATTTATCCCTGTTTCCTTTCTCTGTCCCCTCTTATCTTCACATGTCCTTCTGCCGTGTCAGGGTGCAGCACTGAGGGCCTCTGTCAGATCCTGGCACCAAGCCCTTGACTCCTTGGCATCCAGAACTATTTTTAAAAACCTTAAAACAATAAATTACCCAGACTTAGGGATTGTTATAGCAACACAAATGGACCCATTTGAGAATTTGGCAGGGAAAGGACAGTTTAAAAAAAGGAGTGGAATTTAAATAGGAAGATCAAAAGATTTTATTTTGTAAAAGCAGGGAGTGTCAATGTTTACAGGAGGAGATATGGATCCAATAGAGGAGAGGAAATGTTTCAGAGGATGGAATTTGTATCTCTCAGGTGTATTAAAAATGTTCAAGAAGAAAACTACAGTGAGATTACACTAGCTTAAAATGTAGCAGAAATTGGAATCACCAAGTCTTTCAAACAGAGCAAGGCAAACAGCAGATCAAAAAAGCAAACAAAGTTTCTATAAGCCCTATCTACTGGACTTCCCTCACTTGATCCCACACACGCACGCACGCACGCACACACACACGCACACACGAGCATGCCCTAGAACTAAATGTACATAATGTGTGCCTTCTATAAGAAGTAATGCCTTAGTCAATGTTCTGTTGGCATGAAGAGAGACCTTGACCGAGCAGCTTATTAAAGAAAGCATTTAATTCAGGTCTTTATTACAGTTTCCAAAAAGAGTCCACGACCACCAGGGTGAGGAGCTGGCAACAGGCAGGCATGGTGCTGAGGCAGTAGGTGAGGGCTTATATTGTACCCACATGTTGGAGGCAGAAAGAAAGGGGAAAAAGCATTTTCTCCATCTTTTGAGACCTCAAAGCCTAGTGACATACCTCCTCCAATAAGGCCACAACACTATTCCTTCTGAAAAAACAGTTCCATCAACTAGGGACCAAGCATTCAAATATATTATCCTTTGGGGCCATCTTCTGTGGGGCCATTTTCATTCACACCATCAAAGGTAGGTTAACGTGTCATACTTTAGCTTGAAACTTTACTCACTAGCTTAGCAACATCTCCTTGGATGACTCTTAATGTTTATTTATAAACAACCCTATGTTCCATCTATGAATACTAAATAATTGGCTTGGTTGTCTTACATCCATTAGAATTTTTTATAATGGTTTCAGCAACTCATAATTGACAGGTCAACTGCAGTTACTCTTCTTAGGACTTGACCTGAAAGAAACAGATTTTTTTTGTTTTCATTTCATGATCGGTTGGCCAGAGGAGACAGACACCTAATAAAAGATTTATGTAGCAAGCATTATCCTCTTATTCTGAAACAGTAAGGACCAGTGTCAAGTTGATGGTATATTTTATATTGCTACACATAGAAAATTCTAGTTAATGATTTGAGAAAAATGTGTTTTTTAAATAAAACTGTTACTTTATTAAAACTTTGTATATTAATTATCAAATAACTTTACCATTTTTATTTCAAGTATAAAAACTTTCTATGATTGAACAAATGGAGGTTTTTATTCCAGGTTGAACAAATGGGTAACCGGCCAGTTTAAGACACTAGCCGTGGAACCAATATCAGAGTATTTATTATATAATCCTAACCAGAATAGTAGTTTTCATTAACTTATTTAGTTTTTTTTTTTTTTTTTTTTTTTTGAGACAGTGTCTCACTAAATAGCCCAAGCTGGCCTGAACTTACTGCATGACCAGATTGGCCTCTTCTCAAGTGTTGGGTTTAAAGGCATGTACCAACATGCCCAGCAAGATTTTTATAGCATTATGTATCTTAGAGATTTGTATTAGCTGTTCAGTCTAGTTTTTGTTAGAGTTATAGTTCTTGATAGAGGCTGAATCAGAATCCTTGTTCCAGGATGTTAGTGGAAACAGTCAAATTGCCTATCTATGGCTACTCCTTTGAAAGAGACTTGAATACAAAGCTCACAATGTAAATCTTGGTTAAATAAATATGGCAGACCAACCTACCCCAAACCAGCCTGTTGGGTGCTCATTATCCAAAAGGTCTTGGTGTTTGGTTTGTCAAGTGTCTCAGGCAATTTTATGCAACAAAATGATGTGTGTAGTTTTAGAATACCTTTATAATATGAATTAAAGGTTAAGACTTGATTATATAAGTAACAGGATGCAAAGTATGCAATCATAATAATACAATATCTTATGAGGTAACTTTAAATTTAGCAGCTGCATCACTAGATTTCTTTGCATGTCTGAAATGATTTGCAAGCAAACAACCAGGTACTTTATACCTTCTTGTCACAGATATAAGAGAATGAGCTCTACTATAGGAAGCCCAGAGAAACAAGAACAAAACAGAAACAGAACCTTCATTTGGTCCAACCTTGTTTTGAAACTGAAGTCCTGACCTATGATGTCATTTCTGGAACAGAAAAGCAGAAGTAATTTTCTACATCATCTTTTTGGCATGGTTTTAAGATGCTTGGAGACCACTGTCTAAAGGAATTACTTGAACTGCTTTTTATTAGGTTGGAAACTATAGGCACAAAGGGCATTTACATTTATATCCCAGCTTTTGAATATTAGGCCAATATTTCTACTCAACATAGGCAGCTTAAGAATGACCAGGCAGAGCTGGAGAGATGGCTCAGTGGTTGGGAGAGTACCCACTACTCTTCCAGAGGAGCCAGGTTCTATTCCCAGCGCCCACATGGCAGCTCACAACTGTCTATAACTCCTGTTCCAAGGGATCTGACGCCCTCATACGGATATACATACAGTCAAAATACCAATATACAGAAGATAAATTATAAAATGGAATTAGAAAATTAAAAAGAGAGACCAGGCAAAATAGATCATGAAAACTTGTTCCTTCAATCAAGTTCCACTACTACCGGTAAGTCTCAGGTCTATAGCTTTTTATATGGTCTTGTAAAGTTTCCAATGGTCTCTTGTCCACTTGTCCCTCTGCTTGGCAGGGGTAGGTAGGTATTGGCACTCTCCATGTTGCTGGTGTAGTCAGCCCAGTCAGATGACTGCAGAAGAGGCTCATTATTCAATGTTCTTCAAGACTTCGCTCTGATTTTTGAGTCACAGCTGCTGGAGTTAGAGACTAGGGCAGATAAATCTTGAGCACTACAGGAGCAATAGGCTAGCAGGGCAGACCCGCTGGAAGTGCAAGTTAGAAGGCTACACAGGGGGGCTTCGCTTTGAATTGCAATGAGCTGGGTAGTTAAGGGCAAGGCTTTCGTTTCTACTTAGGGTGGAGGACAGTCTTTCTTCCCTTCATAACTGAAGGGAACCAGTCATGCCCTAACCTCAGGAAGGTTCCTGGAGGGCCGGCCGCCTCTGAGTGGCATGTGATCTGACAGCCTCAGAAATACACTGAACCAGTCCAGTAACCCGCCGGTCCCTGCAGCCCGGCGCCACGAAAGCCTCGACACCGCTCGATCCTCAATACATTCCTGCAGCAGCGTCCACGCGGAGCCGGGTCTCTGGGAGGGCACCGCGCGTCGTTCCCCGCGCCTGTAGGCCAAGTGCAGAATCAAACCCGGCGCGGGCTCCGGTTCGCGCGGACGGTTCAGAGCCGCCCGCCGCCAGGCCGCAGAGGAGCTGGGCGGGGCCGCCTGCAGCCCGAGCGCGCGGGCGCCGGGCAGGAAGACGCGGCGGCCGAGAGTGCGCAGGCGCGCGGCGCCCCGCCCCCCAGCGTCGGTCCGGGCGGGCGGCGCGAGCCCTCCCACTCTCCCCCGCGCCGCCTCACAGCTGCGGCCCTCGCTTCACCCCGACGCCCGGCGTGCGCGCTTGCCCGCTCGCCCGCCCTCCCGCAGGCCCGGAGCTCCAGCCCGCTCGCCCGCCGCCGCTCGCCGCGGCCCCGCTCGCGTCCACGCTGCCTCCCGGGCCGGCGCGGCCGCGGGCCACCGCCGCCACCCCGCCCCCTCCCCGCCTGTTCCGCCCGCCCGCCGCCGCTCCGGATGAGGTGATGGCAACGGCCAACTTCGGCAAGATCCAGATCGGGATTTACGTGGAAATCAAGCGCAGCGATGGTGAGCCGCGCCTCCGGCCGCGCGGGGCCGGCTGCCCCTTTGATTGCTCTCCGGGTTGTGGGGGCGGGAAGGCGGCGGCCCGGCGCTTTTGTGTGCGGCGTTGTGCGGGTGAGGCGGGCGTGGGGTCCGCCCGGGCGCCGCTGCAGTGCGGGGCCCCGGCCGCAGGGCGGGGGCCGCTCCCGGGATCGCGGTCCTCCCCCCACCCCGGGGGACTCCGTTAGGGCTGACCGTGCCTCGCGCTGCCCCGGCTCTGCATCGGTGGCGTGGCGACGACGGTGGTAGCGTGAAGCTCGGGGGTTTCAGCACCGAGAGACCCGACAGGCAGCCGAGGCCGTTAGGGAGCCATCGGGCTGTTCTTAACTGCTCTCAGGTTGTCAGGCCTCTTTGCCTGTCCTCCCCCAAGCATGCTGCTTTCTTTTGCTGGCCCAGGTGCAGAGAAGGCTGCACTCGGCCATGAAAAGGGGTGGGGGAGTAACGGAAAGAAATACTCGATACGCTTCTCCAAGGTGATGATACTGAAGGGGAAGGAGAGGATGAAGAGAGGATGGACGCAGTCCACGGGAGACACTACGGAGAGGGTGGGGGTGGGCGACCGGATGTTGATATTTTCTCACCCTCGGGAGGTAACTGAGAAAAGTGTAAGGCGAGGTGAAGAGACATGTTTAGTTCATTTATTTTAAAGACCCGTAGGCTTAGGGATGTTGCTGTAGTTCCTCTTGGGGGACGGGGATAATTTTTGTTCGCTTCTAAGTGACCATCTGTATTGTAAAGGAAATAGTGAGTATAAGGGGATGAATGACATTATAAATGCTAGTGTTAGGAGTTGATTCTTGATTGCATCTCACTTGTACCCAATTCCTTTTACTTAAATGTGGCCTGTTGACCATCCTTTACTCCAGTTAATAAGGGCATGGTTGTGACTGTCACTTCTTGGTTTCTACCAAATTTGATCAGGTATACATGAGTAGATTGCTTTTTCTGTTATTTATGATGTGTTGGAAGACCTTATATGGTTAATGACTTTTCCCTTCCCTCTTTGCATCTGAGGTAATTTGGTAACTGGAAGGATTATTTTGTGTATGAGAAAATACATTATAACTTAGAGCTTTAGAAGTTACCAAATGGGAAAGGGAAGCTTGCTTTACTTGGATTAGAGTTTGCTTTGTCAGCTCTCTGCAGATCACTTTCTTGCAATCATCATGCTGTCTAATTCCATTTTAGTTTTTGGGGAGTATGGGTTGGCTGTATATTAACTTATGTGTTAACTTATATAATAAAATGTATGTTCTTTACAGTCTTAAAGTCTTAATTATGGCAGTTACTGAAATAGTTGCAAAAATAACTCAATAGTGAATGAGATTTCTGCTTCAATTTATCTGAGATGCCATTTTTTTTAAATTATGTATTGGACTTGAAGTAATTTTGGGTCTTTGGTGATTCTAGGATATAGGTTTATAATGTTCTTTCAATCTTTAGCTTCAGCCTATAGCAGAAATTGTGATACACAAAAGCTTTATGTTCCAAGTTAGAGTAAAGTAGACATTTTCAAAAGTCTTCTCCCTCAAGAAGTAGGGGAAGCCGTACAGTGTGTGTTGTCCTGATGGTGTAAATATTTAAACATGTTCTGGATGCAAGAGAGCCAAAGTAGGTAACTTTTTAAAAACATTTAGAATTTCTTAGTTTTGAAGACCTTATGATTTCTGGTTGGCCTTGAACTTGCTCTGTAGCTGCTGAGGACCTTGAACAGCTCCTGCCTCCCCCTGAGGGCCAATTTGTGAAGTGTTGATTGAGCTGTATCCTTAGCACCCCCCCCCCCAAAAGCAGTTGATTTTCAAAGGAAAAAAATGGAACTGAAAGTGTTCGATTTCATTTCTCTGAATCTCCTCTTTTCACTTTAAAGAGGCCATCTTTGCTTCCTTCCTTCCTTCCTTCTGTAACAGATCTGTTATAGAATACTAGTGGTTATTGTAAAAAAATAAATAAACAAAGCTAGTGGTTGAATAAACACTGATATCTTGAAAACTGACATCACAGGAGTAAATAAAGAAATAACCTGCTGTTAACATGGTAATAGATACTGTGCTGCATGTATGATCTTTGTCCTGACCAGCTTATCAATGATAGCTATATATTAAAATATTCCAAAGGTCAAATCATAAACCAAAATGGGCCTATTCATATCTTTGAAGATCCTACAAAAATGCTAATTCCAGTTAAGTCCTCACTGATGATTAAAACCCACTTACCAGGGGGCTTCTGAATTCCTAAGTCATCCTGTATCATTCACGAGACGGCATATTTCCTTAAGCATTGATACTTGGAACTGTACTGCTTAATATGGTTTCAAACTGTGGCTGAAGTAGACGTTCAGTGTTGAGCAGTGAGTGGTTCTCAGCCTGTGGGGGTCATATATCAGATATTCTGCATATCAGATATTTACATTATGATTCACAACAGTAGCAAGGATACAGTTACAAAGGAGCAATGAAGTAACTTTATGGTTGGGGGTCACCACAACATGAAGATAAACAGTAAAGGGTTGCAGCCTTAGGAAGGTTGAGAGCCACTGGGGTAGAGAAGGCAGTGGAGGCATGTGAAGATACCCACACTCAACTTCAACCAGAGCCAGGGTCCCACAGGATTAAAGTACTTAATGGTCTTAGAAACTGCCTCAGTACATCTGTCATAGCCCCACACTCAGGTGGGTAACAGGTGAGTTCATTGCTCATTATTGGATGTTTGTCTTCAGACGATGTTTAGGGCTGGTGAAAAGATTCAGCCTGGTGATCTGAGTTAGTCTCCAGGACATTGATGGTGGGCGGAGAGAACCAACCAACCCCTTCCCGTTATTCTTTGACCTCCACACATGCCCATGGAGAGACAGACAGACAGACAGACAGACAGACAGACAGACAGACACACACACACACACACACACACACACACACACACACACAGGGGGGAAGAGCAAGTAAATAAAAAGAGTGCCGTAAATGTAATGTAATAAATTTAAAGTACTTTTAGTCAATCAATTGGGATTTCATCAGGAATTGGAACCCATCTATCTGTGCTCATTCTGTGCTACCATTTTCCAACTGGGGATCCCCTCCCCATGGCCTCTCAGTTGAGGGTCCTCAGAAATGAGTGAAATGGAGGGATCAGGTTGGTTTACTGGCTGTTTGGGTTTCGTTTTATTATGCCTTTCCCCCCTCGTAGTATTCTGAAGTCGGATGTGACAGGAATTTGGCTGTGACTCTAGAGATTGCTGTCAGTCACAGGCAAACTGGTATGACATTGGAAGGTTTCTTAGAACATATCCCTCCATTTTCTTGCATATGTCTTACTATTTTGGTTCCAGTCCATTTGGAGTTCATTGACTCTAAAAACTGTAGTTATACAGATGCATAGCTAGAAAGCCTTCACTGGGAAAAATTTTTTAAAGCTGCACTATTAAAATAAAAGTTGTGTTACTAGAGACTGATTCTCCTCCTTTAGGGGCCTGGGCATAGCTGAGGAATTCTGAATACTTGAAAAGTGTAACTGGGGTGGTATTGGTCTTCGGAGGTCTCTTGGTTGATGTGTTAGCTAATGGGAGTTTTAAATTTTCTTGGAAGATTATTTAATTCTCATTTTGTATAAATGAAAACTGAGTCACAGGGCACCATGAGTAACCTGTTAGATATTGTAGCTTGTCTGGGAAGTTAAGAACCTGTTTTGCATAACAAAAACTTGGCTGCCCAGAATTACATGGAGAAAGTAATTGTCAGTTTTTTAGATTTCTACAGCTTCCTAAAGCCTGGTCAATATGTAGAAGATTGTGTTTCACTCATGGGAAAAGCACCACAAAGCATTGTGTAGAGCCACATTGTGTGATAAATAAGTTACTAGAGTGTCACAAGACTTGAAATGGGGAGAAAAATATTCTTGTTTCTTAAACTCTGAGAAAACAGTGTGTTAGTAAAGCATCTGAAAAGCAGAGTAGATGGGCGTGTAAAGGGCCGTTAGGAGTGTGGAGCTTGGGGCAGGTCATCTTACCAGCATTCTTAAATGACCCACTTCTTTACATGCTTTGCCATGTATTCTACCAGCTCATGCTTACAAACCATCTTATAGGCTTCTAATGGACAGTCACGCTTCAAATATAAAAGTGGACAGTAGAAGAATACAGTTGTAATTACGCAACTTGTGGGAATAGAATACAGTAGGTGGTTTTGTAGATTGGTCATTTCCTTTTGCAGGTGACTAAGGCAGTAATGCTTTGATGGTGTTTTTATTAGGTATAGTCATCCATGTGCTTCTAAACATATTACTGATGGGTTCTTACAGGGGCCATATGAAGTAAAGAGCAGGGTAGGAAGATAACAATGCAACATTTTGTGGGTGCAGAATCAGAATTCACCAAGCTCACCTGGTTCAAAGAGGACATAGCCTGGTCAGACGCTAACTAGTCATTACTAAATGTTGTTATTGACAATAGGACGTTTTATACTTTGTGGATAGTAATTTTCTTTTGAGACCACTGTAACAGAACCCCCCCCCCCACTACCACCAAAGAAGCTTACACACTATTGGTTTATAATGTAGTTTAAATTTGCCAAATTGGTGAGATCAATTTCTAACATTTTGTCATTTATAAAGGTAAAGAGTTAATTATTGAAGGTTTTTAAAAGTCACCTTTGTTCCCACCAATATCACAAAAAGTATGTATGTGTGTGTATGTATGTGTGTGTATATGTATGTATGTGTATATGTATGTGTGTATGTATGTATGTGTGTATGTATGTGTGTGTGTGTATATGTATGTATGTGTGTATGTATGTATCTATAATCTACTCCATTCTGTGACAGATTTGTGGGGAAGGTTGTATATTGACTTTCATTGTCAAGTGCATATTTAATTTTGGAGGAAGCAGGAAAGAGCCAGTTGAACTGTCCTTACTGAAACAGAAAAGCAAACTAGTGTGGAAACCCAGAATAGGAGGAGGAACTTGGGATGCAGTCTTTGTAGTCACAAGTCTACTTGCCATTAATATTAAATCCGCCGGTTGGTTGTTGGTGTTGGCTTGTAATCTTTAGACTGCAGCACTCCAGAGGAAAGCTGAGGCAGGAGGATCTCTGCAAGTGTGAAGCCAGTCTTGGCTGCATGGTGAGGCCCTGTATCAAGACACAAAATAACAACAAAATGACAGTAATCTTTTCCAAAGCTCAGTTATTGAATTCAGCCACTTCCTAATTTCATAGACTCTGCTCTGTGACCTAACGTAATGGCTTAGATATTTGATTGTTTTGAGGTCAAAGCAAATTCTTAAAAGGATAGACATTCAAACTCTGGATAAAAACTAAATTTTACTCTACTGGTCAAGTTGTGGGGGAAAATGCAGTTTTCTTTCTGTCACACCCCAGCTTTTAAAAAAAGTGAAAGTACTATTGCACGTGGAATACCTCTGATGTGAGAATCTGCAGTCTGAAACTGCAGAACCTGAAACTTTGACTACTTGATGTGATGTTGAAATTTGATACCTGGTCTTATATGAAGAGTTGCAGTCAAAACACAGGTACATTAGAAGAAAATCCAATAAAATTAACTTTATGTGTGTAAGATATATATAAAACAAATGAAGTTCAGGACAGGGTCTTCAGTTTATCTCACTGTGTGAGAGCAGATGAGCATCTCCAGTAAGACACACTAAGCCTGCTTGGCTCAAAACTGAAGTAAGAGGGGAAGAGCGGCCAGTACTCCTCTGTTCAGCTTGTGGCAGCTCACGACAGGTTAGCAGCACCTTCAGGAGTGCATGGGTGCACAGACATACATGAAGGCAAGGCACCCTACCCATAGCTGACACACGAAGGAGAGTTGTTAAAAATTAGATAAAAATATATTTGAAAACAGACATTAGTGTTTTCTCATACTGAACATTTAAGTGCTTCGGAATGCAAAAATGCTATGAATGCCATGCCACACAGATAACATATAGAACAAAATAGATCTAAGTGCACGGACAGTGAGATCTAGCCTAATGAGAACACAGAATGAAACAGTGTTTCAACTTACTGTTGGTTAATTGTGTTAGCTTTTTGTTGTATTCAAACAGTAAAATGTGGAGCAAATGAAGTGTCTCTTGAAAGTGACACTTCATCTGGGAATGTAGCTCAGTGGTAGTTCAAAGCACTGTTGACTTGTTCAAAGTAAAAGCCATATTTCCAAGGCTGAGAGTGTAGTGCAGTGGTGCAGAGCATTTTCAGGGCCTAGGTTTCCAACAGGTTAATAAATAGGGCCTTGTGTAGGCCTTTCTTATTTCCGTTAATTTTTTCTCATTACCCATTATAATAGAACTTGGCAAATTCTAACATTTACTAGAGTACAAAGTATTTTGGAATATAGACCTTAAATGCTTGTGGCATATCAAAATAATGAATTATCCTATTGTTTTATTTGACATTTCATTAAGTTACTCTATATCATACATTCAGATGTGTGTAGAAATTTAATGAATAGGATCCTGACAAAGAAATCATTTTTAATACAGTGACTAGTCCTAATAGACACATGCTATTCTCTGTGTACATCTGTGCTTTTTTGAATTAGGTTCCTGTGTCCCTCCTGCTAATGCTTCCCTCAGGGACCATATTCAGCTTACTACAGCACTCATTCTTGGTAGCCCGTGCCGGTTAGATGCATTGGCAGTACTTGCTACTAGTTACTATTCTTTATTTTCTAGGTTTTAACTTCTATCCTAATTTCAAAAGGTATGAACTGTACTCCTGCTTTAGGTTTCTGGCAGACCACTGATATTTCTCCCAAGAGCCTGGGTTTCGGTCCTGATAGACACAGACTAAGGACATAGGAGTGTTCGTTCTGTCAGCTGCTCGGTTGAGTGTGATTTGAGAATACACTCCCTCACAGTTGGTTCTGATATTTTATTCACTTTAAAACTCTTTCCCTGGCTGGAGAGATGGCTCAGTGGTTAAGAGCACTGACTGCTCTCCCAGAGGTCCTGAGTTCAATTCCAGCAACCACATGGTGGCTCACAACATCTGTAATGAGATCTGATTCTGGTGTGTCTGAAGACAGCGACAGTGCACTCATATACATAAAATAAACAAATCTTTTTAAAAAAATCTTTTAAAAAAGTCTTTTACCTCTTTTGTAGGTTTTGGCATTAGTCTTCATGATAACATCTCTGAAAAATAATTTTTAAAGATAGGCTCAAGAAGTAATATGTGTTTGGTTACATTTAGTGGACAGTGTCTACCCTATTAGTTAGCTTCTGTCTTTTATACTTGCTGTTTACTTCAATTTCTTTATTTTTATTTTTTTAAAGTATAACTTCCTTTTTTATTTTTCCAAGGCATTTTTCCCCCATCCTTATGAAACCACTTTTTTTTACATGGGCTTTGGTAGAGGTCGTGGTACAGTGGCTTCTACAATATTTCAAATGGCAAACTTCTTAATGGCCTTATCCTTGGGCACACACTGGGCGCAGTTCGTGCATCAAATTGGCTGCACATGGCCCCGGCTTTTTTTTTTTTTTTTTTTTTTGGGTCATCTTGGAGCCAAGACTCAAAAGAGGAGCATCAATTTCTTTCTTAAAAAGTTGACCTAAGCAGGAGGATCTCTTTTAATTGGAGACCAACCAGCTATAAAGTGAGACCCTATATCAAAAAGTTTTAAAAAGTCACTTGTTACTTTGATACCTTAAGACATTTAGTATTCATGCTCTTTGCTAAATGTGTAACATATGGTATTTGATTTTCACAACTGGCAGTGAGGAAGGCAGTATCTTTTTGCTTAATAGAAGAGGAACCAAGCCTCACACAGATTAGTGTGGGCTAGGATTGTGACCCATTATTTTTGAAGGAGACCTGGCAAGGCTTGATGGAGTGGAAGTGTAAACAGTGGAGGAGGCTTGTCTCAGGACTGGAGGGGCAGCAGTCTGGCTTATGGCACAGCATGGGGCAATCAATCTCCCGAGCTGGACACACAGGGCTGTTGGTAAAGGGAATGTAAAGTGTGGAAGGGTGAGAGATGAAGGTGACAAGGGTGGGTTACCTAGAACACCTTGTTGAAGACTTGGAAACAAAGGAAGGTAAGGATCTTGGAATTAGTTTCTAGGACACTTGGAAAGTCCTGTAGGACTTAATCTCTTGAAGTCGGTAATAGGAGTTAGCCAGTGATTAGTGCTAGATTAGAGGCAGTCCGACAGAAAAAGACACCCAGCCTGGATAAGAGTGCATGGGTCTAGGCCGTGAGCAGTGAGGAAGAAGCAGCAGAAGAAGAAGAGATGGAAACATGGCAAGAAGAACCTTTGTCATGCGGTGCTGTCACTTGTGTTACTGAGTTTCACATTTGACAGGTCTGAGTGCAGCCTGTACATATGGCTTTAGTTATGTTTAATCAGGCTAATCCTATTTATGAATACAATAAAGCCTGGCTATGTGTGACAACGAAGAGACTAACTCTGGCTGCTTTTTGTCAGTGATATCTTAAATGAGTTTAAGGTATGGGACACTTCCAATAAATGTTTATAGGCAGTAAGCTTTAACAAATTGCTTTGCCTTAAGACTGAGAACACTGTCAGAATTCCTGGAATGGGATGGAAAGGAAGAATTCCAGCAAAAAGCTTGTCTTTTATTTCCTTAGAAGATAAACTAGTTTTTAATTTGTTTTATGTATATGCATGTTTGCCTGTATGTCTGCACACTGGGCATAGGAGCCCGTGGAGCTACAGTTACAGATTACTGTGAGCTGTCATGGGTGGAACTGAACCCAGAACCTCAGCAAGAGCAGCCAGTGCTCTTAACTGCTGAGCCATCTCTCCAGCCACTAAAAGGTAAAATATTTTGATTCTTGCAGTGGGACTGGAGCTGTGGCTCAGTTGCAGAAAGCATGCTTAGCACCTGTACTTTCTGATTGATGTCCCCTGTCCTCTGCTTTCATACGCTGGCTGCCCTCTTTAACCTTTTCTCTCTTCCTATTGTTGGCCTGTGTTTTTCAGTTGTTGGCATTTGCCTTCTCTCCTCTTCCTTGAGATTCTGAATACCTTTTCAGTGTTTTGAACATATCAATTGATATTTGAAATGACTTAGAAAGGGGTAGGTGAGTAGGCAGAACACAGAGGGTTCGGGGACAGTAAGATTGTTTTGGATAATAGAATAATAATGGACATTTTCTAAAATATGCAGAAATTATATCACTAGGACTAAATCCTACTATAAACTAGATGATGATGAAGGATTATAGATTGTTGTAGAAGATGTACCTGATGCAGGATATTGATAGTGGAGGGTTATATGAGAGAGGGAGGCATATAAGAAATCTTTGTGAACTTGCTGTGAACTTAAAGGGGGAAAGGGATGTGCAGACTTTGTCTAGGTCTCTTTTGAAATCATGACCAATTAATGGTAATTATAATTAAGAATTAAGATGAATTAAGGCATGGAATTTAGGTTTGCCACTTTTTCATTTTTTTTTTTTATTATAGAATCTCTTATATGGTAGACTGTTGCTTGAACTCACTATGTAATGGAGGATGACCTTGTATTAAGATCCTCCTGCCTCTCCCCTCCCCACTGCTGGGGTAATAGTTATGTGGTACCACATCCTGTTTAGTCAGTGCTGGGGACTGAACCCAAGGCATTGTGCTTGGCAGGCCATTACTTTGCTGAGTTTTGTACATGCTGGGCAGTTCTCTATCAAAACTACAGCAGATTTTGGTTTTGGTTTTTGTTTTTTGTTTTTATTTTTACTCACACTTAGTCTTTTGACTAATATCAGAGTTGAGTTTGCTAACAAAGATGTCAAATGAGGTATGTGTTGTAATGGAAAGAATTCAAACATGTTTGACAATTGGAATAAATAAAATTTTGAATTGGAATAAATACATTTTAGTCTATGGACATATAAACTATAGTAAGTTTATAGTTCATATACTATGATGAATGCCCAAGCATTGTGTCTTGAAGCATTATCCTTGAGATCGGCCAGTATTGAACCGACTGAACAATAGTAGATCTCTGCTGTAAGATAGAAGCACATGAAATCTGTTATCTGTTTAAGTTTGAGGTGCAGACAGCTTTAAAGTTGTGTGGACCTTTAGTTTTGGGGTTAATGTCACACATAAGTCCTATAATGTAATATGGGGCACTAAGTAGGAGTATGGATATAAGGATTTACCTTTATTTAGGAAATGAGAAAACTTATAGGCTCTCAGTGAAAAATAAATTTTAATCCCAAGTAGCTCTTTGAAATACTGTTAGTGGTTGTCAGGGTTTCTGTTGCTGTGAAGAGACACTGATACCACAGCAATTTATATAAAGGAAAACATTTAATTGGGCCTGTCTTACAGCTTCAGAAGCTTAGTCTATTATCATGGCCAGAAGCATGGCAATGTATAGGCAGACATGGTGCTGGAGAAGGAGCTGAGAGTTGTACATCTTTATCTGCAAGCAGTAAGAGTGCCACATTGAGCATGGCTTGAGCTTCTGAGGCTTCAAAGCCCACCCTTTAGTGACACACCTCCACCAACAAAGCCACACCTACTCCGTAAGGCCATACCTCCTAGCCACTCTCTATGGCCAAGCATTCAAGCATATAAGTCTCTAGGGACCATTTCTCTTTAAACCATCACATTGGTTAAAACTTGTTTGTATTGTTACAAAAAAAAAAAAAAAAAAAAAAACTTGTTCAACTTCATCTATAGATTAACAGATAGATGCTTAGCAACTGGATTGTCTCTAAAAATTCTATAGTTAAATTCGTTTCATATGCTATGCCTGTGCTATGCATTCAAGGTCTAATCGTTAATTATATATAATATTTCCATTTTCCTTCTTAGGGTTTAGTTTGCCTTACCCTTATAGATATCGAAGGGGTGGGGGTGGGGAGCAGGGGAGTTTCTGTTGTTTGTTTGGTTTTTCAGTTAATCCAACTAATATTTGTTGAATGAATGTGTATCCTTTCAGTCAGTGCTTTGAATGAAGTAAAGGGCTTTTAGGAAAGGTTATCATGTCAGCAGCAACAGAGTACTAGCCAGCTGTTGTGCTTACTTAAATGTCATGTAGCTCTGTGCTTGCTTTCAGAAATGGGATGCTAATCTCCAGTCACTGCCTTTAGGCCTTCCTGCTCACAGACTCTAAGGCTTAGACAGGCAGATATTCTGTCATATGAAAGGTTCTCGTTTGTCACAAAAATGTGATCCATTACAGCTTGGAAAGAGTACTTAAATAATTGATCTGTTCAGGTCCCTGTCCAACTTCCAAGACCTTCAGTTTTATAAACCTATCACGTTAAGATCATATTTGGATTGTTGATGCTTTTTTCCCCCCTTACATAATGCTCCCCAAACTGTAAGCATTTCTTATGTCCTTTAGGTTGAAATTTTATTTTGAGTGATACATTGCTCTTAGCCTTACATACTCTTAAGGCTTTATTAAGAGCCATTATTTAAAGTAAGTAGAAGTTCATGTTTTTCTGCTATCCCCCAAGTTTTTCCTTTCCAACCTTTAAGGGTATTTTATTTATTCTCTGAGAGATGATGCACCTCCGGTTTGGGTCCTAAATCTGAAGTATTTCTGACATAGTTCTCTATATATTGGTAAGTTGAATTCTCTCTTCAGCCTAGGTAGGATGGTTCTAGATGGTTTGTGTGTTATGTAACAGATTATTGAACTTCTCCACTTGAGTGTTTAATAAATACCTCAAATTTAGTGAGCTCATAATTGAACCAATCCCCAAATGTAGATATATGTCTCTCATTAATTTTCTTTATTTTACCTAACTCTGAAACCTACTTGACTTCATTGGCTCTTTGCCCTGACCTCACACCCTATCCTGAATTGTCTTGACTGCTCAAGTATCCCTTTACCTTTCTGTCTACCCCTGCTTGGGTCTCATCTGTGTTGCTGCTACAGTTTCCTGAAGATTTCTCCACCTTTGCTTAGTTACTGTGTCTTGGTGAGCCTGAGCAGTCTGACCCACCTGCTGTCATCCTTCTTGCCACTTTGAATCACTGGGTAACTCCTGTTTCTCCTTTTGGCCATTGTTAAAGCATCCCACCCTTCTTAATTCCTACCCTAGCATGAATCCCAGCTTTATGTGCTGAGTCCCTTTTTAATCTGTCAGAATGCTCATGAGAGTGGATTAACTGGATTAATTTTGTCTGGTCCACTTTACCCCCACTGTCTTGCAGATGGTGGGTACACAAGATTGCCTGTTTACTCAGTGATTAAATTAACTGTACTCCTCTTTCTATATAAGTTTAGACATTCTAAAAAAATGGTTTGTGTTGCTTATCTCCAGGCACAAAAAGTATGACATGACAAAGTGATGTGTACTATTGCTCTTAATGTATACTTTAAATTTTTTTAAAATGTAATTATCTATTTTGATTAGCAGTATAGTCCTATAGTTAACATTAAGTTCTAGAAAGCATGTTCTTGTATTGAAAATGTCTTCATCCTTTGTCCTTTCAATAGACAGTGTTACCAACTTCTAGTTTAGTCCAGAGCTTCTGTCTTTGAAGAAAATGTGTGTGTGTGTTTATGTATCTGTATGCAGGATAGATATGTGTAACTATATACCTCCCTACACAATAACTGTATAAAGTGATTAATAATTTAGTTTTCTGAGATGAACTCATTACTCTGCTGTGTAGCTCTTAGAACTCGTGATTGACTTTGCCTCAGCTTCACCCTGTACTGGGAATATATGTGTGCCTCCTGCTCCTCAGCATTTGAATCATAGTGTCATTCTTTTTCATGATTACATCTTGTTAGTAAGTGAATATACCAGCGTTGTATTTAGTCATCTTTTGTTGATATGTACACTTGCACCTTATTTGCAGTTACTGTGTGAAGGGAATACATGCATAGGATAGTCAGAAGGCAAACTGGGGGAGCTAGTTCTGTCCTTCCACTGTGTAGATCATGTAGTCCAACTTCGGTTGTCATGCTTGGTGGCAAGTGCTTTGCTTTTATTTACTTTATCCATCTTGCTGGCCCTTTTCTTTCTTTTTAATTAAAAAAGATTAAATCAGTAAAGATTAAAATCCTTAAAGTAGAATCAGTGGTAAAAGAATTATTTTCAGTTTGCTGGAACTTGCCCATTTGCCTTCCAATAAAGCCAAGAATTTACCTTGCTATCTGCAAAGTGCCTGCTTTGTTAGATTCCCTCATTTGGCATTGTTCTTAAGCTAACTTGGTCTAGAAGCAGAATTTTACTCTCCTTTTGAAATACCTTCAGTTGTGTTCTAAAATCCCACCTAACCCCTGCCTCTGGCAACTTTTGGGTCACCAGTACTGCCTTAGGACAAATTGAAACCTAGGACTTCTGTCGGTGTCATATTTAGCCTTTAGATGACATGTGTATCAGTGTTTTTTACGAGTGTTTATTTTGTCATTTCACCCAAAGACCCTTTTTGACCCTTTTCCCCAAGTCACTCCCCCCTCTCCTAGTGAAAATTCAATACCATAGATATCTGTGCATTTGTTTTTGTGTGTGGTCCTTAAGAATGCCACAAACAATTGTAATATCTGATATAGATTCTTCTGAGAGCTATATTTTACTCCCTTTACAACATTATCTTAATGGTGAGAAATTAGGTTATATTGAGAAGCTTTTCTCTTGAGTTGGACTATACCCAGAGTGCCAGCCAGCTTACTTGGTAACACTATTAAATTTGAAAGAATTGCTTAGCTACTCCTACTACAGGTTTCCATTGTTCGTGTAGTGGGGAATGTGGTAAGAAATTGTTGGGAAAGTAGTAACTGTAGTGAGTATTAAAAAAAAAAATGAAGGCTTCTCATCTTGTGTTAAAATGTGTTTAAGCACAAGAGAAGATCCCTCTATGTAGCTAGGACTTGATTGGACTTTCCTTTGAGTAAGAATTTGAGCAGGACATCTGTGGAGACAGCTCTTCAAATTTTTGAGCCATCAGCAGAATGTTGTTTTTAGCAACATTAGTGTGCAAAATCTTTTTCCTTAACAGAGGTATATTTTCGATATTTTACACTGAAGGGCATGAGGGGATGTTCTTTATAGCTCTTCACTGTTTAGATGTACTTAGTTAATAAACCTTACTTAGTTTGGAAGCTATGTGAAGTGAGTCTTCAACTTTATGTATTGTGTATATGGTCGAGTGTGTGCTAGCTGGAGCATGCTGAAGAGGTCAGAGGACAATTTTGTGCTAAGTTCTCTCCTTCCACCTTTAGGGATGTTCTGGAAATAGAACTAAGGGATCATGCTTTCTTGTCACCACATTAAAAGTAGACATTTGGGTATTTAATAAAAAATGGGTTCCCTCTCCTCCGTTCAGCTGTAACCATAACCGTTTTAAAAATTGAACTTTTATAGTATTTTTACAGTTGAATTTATAAATCTTTACTTAACAAACTCCAAATATACAAAACATTAGTGAACCCTAGTGATTTAATACCCTTTAAAAGGCTTTACAATGAACTCTTCCAAATGACTATTCTACTGGAGAGTAGTTCAGTTATCCCAGAACAACAGGGAGCCAAGTAGAACTTCAGCTTCCATGTCATCCCAGAGGAACTTAGAGTCCTCTTCAGAACAGTGGCCTGAAGATGAATAAAGATCAGAAAAACAATTTGTTGTATGTAGTATGTATAAACGTGTATCTCATTTTAAAGTTACCCTTTCTTCCCAAAAATCTAAGCTACAGCGTATCTTTTCTCCCCTGGTACCAAATGTTAGGTTTATGTTTAAAGCCTAGGAAAGACTGCTAGATCTTTTAGGTTCGGTAATAACAGTTGCATAAAGGTGAACCAAAATAGAAAGAACTCTTTGGCAAAATACAATTCCCCTTGGGATTTATTAAATAGCAACAGTACAGTTAGTTACCAGTGTCAGCGGACACATTATTTTGCCCTTTTATAATGCTACCTTGTTTCAGCACAACTGTTGATGGTTTTGCTTATAGTAGTACTGATAAGGACTTTATTCATCACTGCTTAGATAGTTAACAAAACCTGGATATTACTTTGGGAGTTTGACTTAGGCAAGACCTGCCTACTCATCTGTGCCTGTATAATCCTGAGAATTTAGCTGATTCCTTTCTGGCCTTTTACTTATTAGGAATAAATCTATGGTTTTGTTGTTGTTGTTGAGCATAAACAGCTGTTAGGCAGTTAATAACTCAAGATGCAATCTGTTGTTATTACTATGTACTTAACAGTGTCTTTCATTTTCTAAATGATGTTTTCTAATATTTAGTAATCTTTATTTTTCCAACATTCTGACATTCTGACATTATATAGTTAATAATAGTGGGTCTTTCTGTTGAAGTTTATTAGCAACTGGTTATCTTTAAGTTCCTGAAAGAACATGTTTTTTAGAATCCTTTGAAGAAAAGGAATATTATTTTTTTAACTACTTTATTTTAAAAAATAAAGATAAATGCACAAATTTTAAGCATTTTTTCCATAAAAGTATATGAATACATTTTTGTCAGTGCTTGTTTTTTTTTTAAAAAGGTTTTTTAAAGGTGCATTAAGATCTTACTCGTTACAGTGAACATAAAGTACATGTAAAACAGGATGTAACCTGGAATTAGTCAAAGTTTTCTTGGTGTGTAAGGATTAAGCATAATGTTTTTTGCTTTTCTTTCATTCTTTTTTTTTTTTTCTTTTCTTAAACATATAGTCTGTGAGTTGTTTCTGGGGTGTTCAGAGCTTTCTGGGGTTAGTATCCAATTATCAGTGACTGCATATTATGTCTGTTCTTTTGTGAGTGGGTTATCTCACTCAGGATAATATTCTCTAGATGCATCCATTTTCTTAAGAATTTCGTAAAGTTTAAAAAAAAAAAAAGAATTTCATAAAGTCATTGTTTCTGGTAACTGAGTAGTACTCCATTGTGTAAATGTACCACAATTTTTGTATCCATTCATCTACTGAAGGACATCTGGGTTTTTTCCAGCTTCTGGCTATTATAAATAGAGCTGCTATGAACGTTGTGGTGCATGTGTCTTGGTTGTATGTTGGAGCTTCTCTGGGGTATATGCCCAGAAGTGGAATAACTGGGTCTTCAGGTAGTAAGTATTATGTCCAATTTTCTGAAGAGTCGCCAGACTGATTTCCAGAGTGGTTGTACCAGTTTACAACCCCACCAACAGTGGAGAAGTGTTCCTCTTTCTCCACATCCTCGCCAGCATCTGCTGTCATCTGAATTTTTGATCTTGGCCAATCTGACTGGTGTGAGGTGGAATCTCAGGGTTGTTTTGATTTCCATTTCCTTGATGGCTAATGATGTCGAGCATGTCCTTAGATGCTTCTCAGCCATTCGATATTCCTCAATTGAGAACTTTGTGTTTAGCTCTGTACCCCATTTTTAATAGGGTTGTTCTCTGGTGTCTAGGTTCTTGAGTATTATTATTTATTAATAAATAAACTAGAAAAGTTAGTATGTGTGTGTGTTTTACATGTGTGGAGGTCAGGACAACTATCAGGAGTTGTTTCCACTGGTTGTCTCCATATCTAACCTTGTCCAAGAATCTTAAATTTAAATTTTTAAAGTATGTATATGGTTTAAATTATATTCAAAAATACAAATCATCAATTTTTGTCTTTAAAAATTTATCATACCTCAGGTACAACTACTAGAGTTTACCAGCCATGAAGAATTTGGAAATCACCATTATAAACGATTTTTTTTTAAAAAAAGATTTATTTATTATATATGAGTACGTTGTAGCTGTCTTCAAACAGGCCAGAAGAGGGCATCAGATCTCATTACAGATGGTTGTGAGCCACCATGTGGTTGCTGGGATTTGAACTCAGAACCTCTGGAAGAGCAGTCAGTGCTCTTAACCACTCAGCCCCATAAACAATTTATATAACTTGTTTTATTTTACTAAAATCATTTACTAACTTTTACATTTTGAGTGAATATGTAATTTTTTTCTTATTTAGTTACTAAGGTGTTAATAAATTAGACAAGAGAACATTTTCTAGAAACATTTCAAGAATTCCTGATGAAATAGTTACTTTTGTAGAAGACTTGTTATTTGTATACTCAAGTATCCTCAACCTTATAATTTGAATAATTACACACAAAATTTGAGTGTAGTTTGTAGTGCTAGGTACATAATAAACAGCTGCAACCTTCTTAAAAGCTGCTTGAATCACAAAGGACTTTTTTTTTTTCACGTTTGTCCTTTTAAAAATAAAACACATACCTGCTACGTTCTGCTTTTTGAGTGCTTGTAATGTGGTTTTGTCAGTACTCCTGATTGATTTATTTTGGCTTTTGCCTCCTGCATTTGCAACCAAATTATACTTTCTATGCTAGACAAGGTTTGTGCTAGCCTAATTGGTTGCTGGCATTTCTTAGCCTCACAGCTGCTGTGAATTCAGCTGTAAACTAGGAAACATATAATAGGGTCCTGTTCTCAGAGCCCAAAAGTCAATTGTCAACATGTGAAACCTGTTTTTGACAGTTGATAATTATATGAACTTTACAGATTAAGGATCACAGTACTGGTTTGAAAGAGTCATGCTGATTTTTAAGTAATTAGAACATTACTATAGAGATATTTACATAGTGAACATAAAATGACATTGAAATAAAGGATATGATTTCAAAATATCTATTTAGCAAGTCATATTTTTATAAATTATCTTTATGTTTAAACTTGTAGGATTTACTTTTCCATTAGACTCAATCATGAAGTTGCCTGCCTGCCTGCCTTCCTTCTTTTTATTGAATATCTGAATTTTGGGCTAGGGAGATGGCTGAGTCAGTACAAGCACAAAGACCTGAGTTCTAACCCTAGAACACCTGTAAAACATTAAAACTGGGCACTATGGTGTCCACTTGTAATCCTAGCACTGGGCAGGGCAGAGAGGTAGACTCTCTGGAACCTACTGGTCTGTCAACCTACCCTACTTAGTGAGTTTTAGGCCACCAAGGCCACCCTGTATTAAAAGAATGTTTCTTGAGGGATGACACCAGTGGTTAGCCTCTGGCTTTTTATATGTATGTGTGGATGTATGTGTGAACACACACACATGCACGCACATACTCCTTGAATTTCGACTTTGTAATATTTCATCTGAGAATGATTAGTTTAATTTATGTGAACATGTTATTGGTTCTTTATCAATTTGGGCAGCACATATGTTGTAGTAAATATTAAAAGTATAAAAAGGTTTATCTCTTTACCAGCCCCGAGGTCTCACTCCTCAGGCCCGACCCTGATACGGAGCCAAGTGCACCTCTGGCGCCTGGTCCGAGCCACCACCACAGCCCAGCTTCTTAACTCAACTCCCTTCCCTGGTGGTCTTCTACTGCCTGTTCTCTGCTTCTGTTCTGGGGTATTTCTCTACCCCAAAATTCCATGTAAATACAAGTCTACAGCCTGATAGCTTTTTATACAGGTTTATATATTCAACTCTCAATCCACAAATCCTCTATACAAGATTACATCAAATAGACAAAGATACAAACTGCCCTTCTATATGAGATATTAGACCTATAAAATCCTTAATGTTCATAGCTATTTAACGCAAATCAATATCACCTGGGTTTAACTGGTCCTTGGGAGCCTCCATCTTGCTATGACCTCTCCTCCTCTTTGACCTCCTCAGACCTCTCAGCCCTCTCTACTTCCCTTGCCCCGCCCAGTCACTGGCTTTCCTTTATTTTACTAATTAAAATGGGAAGGTTCACTTGGAATCATGTGACTAGGCAGCACTTCTTGGGGAAGTGGAATTAACATTAAAATACAAACAGCTTCAGGACAATCTACACACATAGGCTTGGTCCATTGGAGACCAATGAACTAATCCTTAAAAGTGATCAATGAAAATGCTGATGGGGGAGGGCACTCCAATTATTTAAAAGGGAAAAGAATTGTGTGTCTTAATCATCTACCCAAGTTCTAACTAGCTTCAGTAGTGTAGCTGATGCAGTGAGTCAGTCATCTGTATAAGCACAGCACTGTTGTCATTTTGGTCAGTGAGTGTCTTAGGGTTACTGTTGCTGTGATGACACACCATGACCAAAAGCAAGTTAGGGAGGAAAGGACTTATTTGGCTTCCACCTCAACATTGTAATCTATCACTAAAGGAAGTCAGGGCAGGAACCTGAAACAGGGCAGGAACCTGGAGGCCGAAGCTGATGCAGAGGGCATGGAGGGTGCTGCTTACTAGCTTGCTCTTCCTACTGTGTTCAGCCTTTTTTCTTGTAGAACCCAGGACCACCAGCCCAGGGGATAGCACCATCCACAGTGGGCTGAGCCTGTTTAGTAGTAAATCTCCAACTCCAGTAAGCCCCTGTAAAAAAACCACACAGCACAGTTATAATACTTTTGGGCAGACCTACCACTACACTTCTATTCCTCAGCTATGAGATAGGTCCCTTGCCGCTTGCTGTTTCTCCAGGTCATGTGGTTCTGCTCCATCTTCCTTCTACCTTTTCTTCCTCACTCCTTCCCTTTCCCTTCCTCTACTCTTTAAGACCTCTATCCCCACCTTTCCCTTCCACTGCCCAGTCACAGGCCTTTATTTGACCAGTTAGACTGTGGAGAAGGTTCTCATGAAATCACATGAGTATGTTATCCTCTCCTCCTTGGGGCAACCCCTCTTGCAGAAGCAGAATTAACATCAAAATACAAAGAATACCAGGGCAACCCACAAATTGAGCACTCATCCATCAATCCCTAATTAAGAAAATACACTTTAGGGCATCTTATGGAGGCATTTTCTCAATTGAGATTCCATTCTTTCTTAACTCTAGAGCTTGTGTCCAACTGACATAAAACCAGCTGCACAATGAGCAATAAACTCAGATTAAATTTATATACAGTGTTTTTTAATCGTTGCTTTCTGCTCAATCTTCGTATTTTCTTTCAACATTTTTATTATATACTCTCTGTATTTACATGTGAAATGTTATCCCCTTTCCCTACTCAGCTCCTATCTCCAAAAAGGTGCACTCCCTCCTAATCACCCTATCTCAGTGCCTTGCCATTTCCATACATTGGGAAAACGTGCTCTCATTGGACCAAAGACCTTTTCTCACATTGATGCCAGACACTGCTATCTTCTGCTACATACACAACTGGATCTTTTTGATTTTTACATTTTCTCTGTTGTGTTACTCTTTTCTGTGTTGCCTTCTGCCCTTGAGATACTCTCTTCCATGTCTTATAGTCTGTTGGTGATGCTTGCATCTGTGACTCCTGATTTCTTTCCTAGGTTTTCTATCTCCAGGGTTGTCTCTTTTTGTGTTTTCTTTGTTTCTATTTCCATTTTCAATTCCTTCACCCATTTGGTTGTATTTTCCTGTAGGTCTTTGAGTGATTTTTGTGTTTCCTCTTTAAGGGCTTCTATTTGTTTATGTGTTCTCCTGTAATTGTTTAAAGGAATTATTCATGCCCTTCTTGAAGACCTCCATTATCATCATGAAGTATGATTTTTAAGTCTAAATCTTGTTTTTCTGGTGTGTTGGGAAATCACTACTTGCTGTGGTGGGAGGACTGGGTTCTGATGTTGCCAGGTTGTCTTGGTTTCCATTGCTTAGGTTCTTGTGCTTTGTTTCCTCTTGCCATCTTGTTATCTGTGATTCTAGGTGATCTTGTTGTCTCTGACTGGAGCTTGTTTCCCTTGGATCTGAAGTCCCGTGGGCTCAGGAGGGAGATTGCTACTGGGTGTTCGGCTCTTTTCGGGCAGACAGTGAGTTCTGATGGCCATGACCAGGCTTTGTCTCCTGGGACTCCGGTGGGAGAGCACTTGTGAGGCTTTTTTGGGTGCTCAGGTGTCTGCAGGCAGGTCCTGAATCCTAATGGCTCTGACCTGGCTCTGTCTCTGGGCTGGAAAATACCTCTCAACACCTTTTAAATACTTTAGTGCTCATTCAACACTAAGCTAAACTAAATGGTAAATGTGTGTTAGAAGCTTAGAAAATGCATTGAGGACCTGTATGCATTGCCAAAAAAATGTTACCACTTGAATATGATTAAAGTGTTCTTAATTCACTCTTACTGTACCACAACCAAGACCACAGAATTGACTAAAAAGCAGGTCTACTTAATTCGAATTTCTGGAGGCTTGAAAGACCAAGATTGTGTAGATTCATCTGTCCAAGTTCTGTTCGGCTCTCATACTCTTTTATGTTTGAAGGGAAAACAAGGGAAAGTGGATACAAGAAGGGGAAGCTGAACTTGCTTAACAATCAGTTCCAGCAGTAGCTCACGTTCTTAAGTGAGAAGGGGAGCTCCTACAGATGGCATTAAATTATTTATTATTACCCTACTTTCCTCCTTGGGGCCCAGATTCCTTCCATTAGACCCCTAACTTTGCCTAAGGAATTAAGCCTTAATATGGGCTTTGGGTAGTGAGAAGACAAACCTTATTCAGACTGTAGTGTTCTACACTTGACTACTCATTGCTCCTTATTCTTATATAAATGAAGTGATCCCACCTCAGTAGTCCAAAAGCCTTAACTCCTTCAGAGCCAGTAAACCAAACAAGTTATCCACTTGCAAGCTGAACGGTGGGCAAGTCATAAGGTAAAATAGCCCAAAACTCAACAAGGAGGCTATTTTAAAGCTCTCGAAGCGCCAGGATAAGGACCCAGCTGCTCTCAGAGTGCAGTTGTTTGGTGTTACCTGCAGCTTTCTCAGATGTTAGATGCTGCTCAGAACAGGGCTGCCCTCATACAGGCTCTCCTTAGTAGGTAGTCCTTTCTGCCTGGGCTCTCAAGTAGTTTTCCTTTTGAAATTTAGGTGGTTGTAGTCATCATTGTCTGCCCACCTGCAGAGCTGTGCATGAGATTACTGGCCTTTGGTCCTTGTGGTGGCCTGAACGGCACTTGGGTACTTCAGGCCTTTGCTGGAATCCTGGTGCCATGATTGCATAGTGGAGACAGCTCTTATGACACTAACATGAAGTTTGTGATAGAAAAGGAGTGGCCATCAAGCCCATCTTTGGAATTTTTTTTCCTGTTGTGTCAGCCAGCTTTGGTGTCACTTTGACAAAATACTTGTGATAATGAAAGAGGTTTTTTTTTTTTTTTGTTCACTGTTTCAAAGTTTCAGTCCATGTCACTAGGCTTTGTTGCTTCTGTAAAACAGAACATTATGACAAGGAGGGGGAGGGATGATGTGTGGGGCAAAGGTACTCAACTCAAGATCAACTAAAGGCAAGGTGGGGAGCAGGAGGGGGAAGGTAAGGTAAGAGGACCCTGGACCAGTAGATCACCAACTTTGGGGTTGGGGGCCATTTTATATCCAGACTAATACCCCTTGTCCTAATGATTAGTATTTAGCATCCTTTTTCGGAGCTAATTTGTTTAGCCCAGCTATACTCTTAGATGTTTCATGTGCCTAAGCTGCAAATTTTCTGCACTTTGATTATTTTCTTTTTGATATTTTTTGTTCTCAGTTCGGCATTAACAGTATGTGATTCCACAGCCCCTTTTGTATTTGGTTTAGAAATTAGTTTGGCACTGTGGTGATGGACACTGGACATTCAGGTTCTTTGCAATGGATATATAATAAGGGTGGGATTAAATAAAAGAGGAGGGTCTAGGAAGATGGCTCATTTAGAAAAGTGGTTACTGTGTTAGTTTGAGAGCCTCGAAGTTAAGTCCCCAGCATCCACTTAAAAAGCTAGACATGGTAGTATGTGCTTGTAACCCCAGCTTTGGGAAAGCAGAAGTAGGCAGATCCTTGAGGCTTGCTGGCCTAGCATAAGAGTCCCAGGTCCCAGTGAGAGACCCTGTTTCAAAAACAAGGTGGATGCCTCCTGAGTAACCCCATTGACATTTAGCCTTAAAAATGAATACACACACACACACACATACACACACACACACACACACACACACACACACACACACACACAATCATTGATATTTAACTTTAAAAATGAACACACACACCTGACAATCTGCAAATTATATTGATGCATTATTTCTCATATACTTTTGTTTAAAATGTTAATTTCTTTGCCACGATTGGTGATATACCCTGTAATCCCAGCACTTGGGAAGCAGAGGCAGGCAAATCTCTTTGAGTTAGAGGCTTGGCTGTACTATATAGAACAGATAGGACTACACAGGGAAACCCTGTCTTGAAAAACAAAACAAAGTTAATTGCTTTGACATCTCTAAATGCAGGTCACAACCATCTGTCATGGATCTGATGCCTTCTTCTGGTGTGTCTGAAGACAGCTATAGTGTACTCATATATGTAAAGTAAATATTAAAAAAAGAAATCTGGTTAATCTGGTTGTACATTTTAAGTTTTTGAACCTTTTTGTACAAACAAGCAAAAAGGCCAAGAACATAAAACAAACTCTTAAGAACAGTAAGGTGAGAGAGACAGCAAGGTTCCAGAGTAAAGCTCTCATGACAGTTGTCTTAGGTAGGATGAACAGACACCATGACCAAGGTAACTCTTGTAAAGACATTTAATTGGGGCTGGCTTGTAGGTTCAGAGGTTCAGTCCATTGTCATCAAGGCAGGAGCATGGCAGCATCCAAGCAGGCATGGTGCAGGCAGCTGAGGGTTCTACATCTTCATCTGAAGGCTGCTAGCAGAATACTGGCCTTCAGGCATCTAGTTTGAGATCTTAAAGCTCACACCAATAGTGAAACACCTACTTCACAAAGGCCACACCCTCTAATAGTGCCACACCCTGGGTTGAGCATATACAAACAATCACAACAGTTTGTGAACCTTGGATCCAGAGATAAGGAAGTCAAATCATAACTATGAGTGTTGCAGATTGTGGAAGAAAGTGCTTTTCAGGAAATGGTGCTGAATCTCCTAAGAACAGGGAAGGAAGTTGGTTACCATATATTTTGAGTGCCCCGAGATTAAGGACATGAATATAAATGGGTGTGTTACACGTTTGAAGAAAATGTAAGAAACTGTCTTAAGTGATCTCAGTCTGTGTTGGGGTCCAGCCTCCACTGAGGATCAGGGTTCTCAACTGGAAGCAGGAATATCTGGAAGGTGCAATAATAAATAAACACGGACTACTTTTTGGGCACAAACTAACAGGCAGTTTTTCAAGACTTAAGGTTACACACACACTCTCTCTGTTCTCTTTCTGTCTTTCTTGCTTGCCCTACTGCATTCTCTTGCACACTCTGCTTTTCCCCTCGAACTCCCACACTCACATCTCTGTTTATTCCCCTTTCATATTCACACACACTTTTCATACATACCTCACACGTATCTCACACACAGCACATGCACTCTCCTTTCACTCATACAGTCTCCATACACACCTCACACTCTTTGTTCACTCCCTCTTCATGTGCTCTTATGCTTGCTCGCTCCTGCTCTCCCTCCCCCGCCTCATACATGCTCTCACACTTGCTCACTCATTCACTCACTCACCTTTCTCTTGCCCCAGTCTTTTATTGATATTCCAAAAGCAGATAGAAAAAAAAAGATACCGTATAATCATTACCAAATCAAATTCAAAAGAATAACCACATCCCACAAAGAATTAAGAATTACAGTTGTTCCTCAAAGTTTCAGCTTCCCCTGTTCCCAGACCTGTGGCCAAAATAATAACTGCAAACTTATCATCATTTAAACTTCAACTTTCACCTTATCTCACTTCGGAGCTCAGAGCTCCGAGGTCAGCTACTTGCATTTTCCTGTGAAGCTCTAATGATAAATGACATGGGCAGATCTGCCAGGCTGTGGCCAGAAAGAATCAAGTCAATCCCTTAACTCAGTCGTTCCTCCAGCTTTCTGTTTCTGTACATTGCACACAGTGACTTTCCTAAGAATCCCAGTATTTTGACTTAGTTTTACTAGTATATAATTTCATGCATTCTATACTTTCTTATCCTGGAACCACTCTCAATTGTTGTACAAAACTTATTTTATAACTGCAATAACTTTTTCCTATCTTAGGGTCCCAATGTTGGTTCTAATTCATTTTCTAATAACTTCTTAAAACTTTCTTTGCAAGGGGAACTACCATTGTGCAATTACTATATTGTTTCCAAGATGAGAGCACACAGCATGCACCTGGGCCATTAGGATTGTGCTGTGCTGTGCCCCTGTGCCTCAGTTTCCAGTTGTTTAAGAATCGAGGAACATCTAGTTTCACAGAATCCACCAGAGCAGAAGGAGAAATAGGACAAGTCAGGTATAATAGAACAATTATGCACACCAAGGCCAAATGAAAGGTAGTCACACACAAATGAAATCTACACAGCCGGTGTCCAGGGCTAAGGTTAGGAGACGTGAAACAACTGTTTTTTACAAGGAGCTGCCGGGCTACTGAGATGTCTCCATTCCAGCCTACTGCTGGCAGTTCCTGTCATGGTATGCTGTCCCCAGCAAGTCTGGTGAAAAACTTTATACAAAAAAAGACAACTATTAAAAAAAAAGTGTGTTCTTAGAGGTATGTGTTGGTAAAATGAAAGCTTCAGATTGCATGGTTTTTAGTTAATTTGGTCATGTGGCTAAAAGCAAATATCACTTCATGTTGCTACATTTTACTTTCTCTAGAGTTTCGTGTTATCTGGTGTATCCGGTTGGTTTTATTTTGTTTTTAAGCTAGATTTGTGCATTAACTTTTTTTGTTCTTTCCTTATTTTTTTTTTTTTTAAGTGTGTACTTTTATTTTGCATGTATGTCTGAGGATAACTTGTATGCTTGGTGCCAGTGGAGGCTAGAAAGGGGCATTAACTGTCCTGGGACAGGAGTTACCGATAGTTGTCACCTACCATATGGGAGCTAGGGATCGAACCTGAGTCCTCTGGAAAAGGAACAGGTACTCGTAAGCACTGAGCCATCTCTCTAGTCCCCACCTGGCTGTTTTTGTATATTAAGGCTTTCTACATCTTTGCCTTGGCAGGTGTAGTTTCAGATATTCCAACATCATTTTCTCATTGCCAATCTGTATAGGCTATTTCTAGAGGTTCAACATTTTGACCATGATTTATTGTATGAATACTACATGTTTTGATTTACATTTCATGCTTCTATACTAATAACACACATAGTTATTAGTATAGGAGCTCCTCTTAAAACTTGGGATGTGGAAATGGTAAAGTAGGAATATTTTTATTGGTTTTTTTTTTTTTTAAGATCTTTTGGAATGTTTAGATCATTTTCAGTTGTGTTCATCGGCACATACAGACTGACTAACCAGGAACTTGCTATGTAGGTCTCAGTTGTAATTTTCCTGCCTCTCATATCAGGGTATCTGATACTCAGACATATATTTCCTGGGGCCCAGGTTGTTTTCTTTCTTGCTGTTGATGGAACACTGACAATGTCTCTTACTTTTCCCAAAACTTGTTACTATGTTTTCCCCCAACAAATGGTTATTACTTTATTAGATTATCAGGGATGGTACTGGCAGGGGTAGCTGCTGGGTCCGCCTGTACTCAAGTTTGAAAAAGCAGTGATAGGTAGATCCTCCCAGACTGATGGAAACTAGGTTTGCCCCAGCATGACTTCTCATGTTACTCTTGACGCCATTCTCCATTTTCACTTCTAGTTCACCTCATTCTCTGCTTTGGTGTCACTAAGGAAGACCTTTCATTTCATGAACAGTTAACTGATGGATGACCAGCATGTATGAAGGTCTGAGGCTTCCTCAGCTTAATGCTGCTGCATATATCAACAGCCTTGGCTCATGGGTGTCAGATCTCATCATGGTCTGGGTTTTTCATGCCAGTCTTCCTCCTTTTTTTATGGTACAGTAAATCCCCTTTACTCTTTTCTTAACCACGTCTCTCAGAGGACCCAACTGATGCTTCCTCCTCTAGTTATTTATCTTATTTCCTCTGGTTGAAATGAGGATGTTGCTTCTTTCCTTCTATTATGTGGGTCCCAGGAATCCAGCTCACAAGCTCAGGGCATCAGGCTAAGTGACAAGTCCCTGAACATGGTGGAGGCATCTCCTCCAACAATTCTTTTTCAGCTTTTCTGTTCTGATGCTTCCCATTATTTCTTTGTGATTGTCTCCATCCTTCTGGGAGACAGTCTTCCTCTCTAGTGCCCACCAGGAGAGAATGGAAATGTCTGCTCAGTTGGATGTTTAAGACCTTCATCTCTCATTTTTTAGACGAGGGATAGTAGAGACAATATTGTCTGAGATTAGGTCAGTCAGTTAAAAAGAGGTCAAGTCACTCTAGTAAAGGGTAAATGAAGCTAGAGGTGATAAGATCTTGCAGAGTTTTTAAAGGGGAGAGGTGGCTATTAAAGAGTATTGACTAGGCATGATGGTGTAATTTTGTTTTATTTAATACCAGCACTTGGGGAGGTAGAGGAGGAAGATAACTGAGTTTGAGGCCAGTCTGGTCTGCACAGCAAGTTCCAGGCCAGCCAGGGCTACATAATAAGACCCTGTTTTATTAATCAGTTAATTAATAGACTAACATTTTGTCCTTTATTCAGAATGGGCACTATTAGAAGATTTTTTAGCAAAAAATGTCTGCATGATAATCTGTGTAAGTGGCGTACACTGCACAGTAGAATTGCTATTTGGTAGTGCAAAGAAAGTGGAGATGATGCCATCCTCCACTTTATTCCTTTGAGATGGGGTCTCTGGCCTGGACCTGAACTGGGATCCAACAAGATTGCCACTGCTTCATGGCCAGCAGTGTTAGGTTCACAGGTACATGACCATACTTTGCTTTTTATATGAGTTCTGGGGATTTGAATTCAGGTTCTCTGGCTTGTACAGCAAGTGCTTTTACCTGCTGAGCAATGTCTCCAGCCTTTCTGTTTACTGTTTATTTCGTTTTGTTGTAAAATAAGTTCCCACCTGACTGGAACTCACCGGGTAGCTCAGGCTGTTCTCAGACTTTCAGTAACCCTCATGCTTCAGCTTCCCTAGTGCTAATATCACAAACATGTGCTACTGTACTCAGCTATAACCTAGTGCTAATATTACAAACATGTGCTACTATACTCAGCTATAACCTAGTGCTAATATTACAAACATGCACTATTGTACTCAGCTATAACCTAGTGCTAATATTACAAACATGTGCTACTATACTCAGCTATAACCTAGTGCTAATATTACAAACATGCACTATTGTACTCAGCTATAACCTAGTGCTAATATTACAAACATGTGCTACTATACTCAGCTATAACCTAGTGCTAATATTACAAACATGCACTATTGTACTCAGCTATAACCTAGTGCTAATATTACAAACATGCACTATTGTACTCAGCTATAACCTAGTGCTAATATTACAAACATGCACTATTGTACTCAGCTATAACCTAGCGCTAATATTACAAACATGCACTATTGTACTCAGCTATAACCTAGTGCTAATATTACAAACATGCACTACTGTACTCAGCTATAACCTAGCGCTAATATTACAAACATGCACTATTGTACTCAGCTATAACCTAGTGCTAATATTACAAACATGCACTATTGTACTCAGCTATAACCTAGTGCTAATATTACAAACATGCACTATTGTACTCAGCTATAACCTAGTGCTAATATTACAAACATGCACTATTGTACTCAGCTATAACCTAGTGCTAATATTACAAACATGCGCTACTATACTCAGCTATAACTCAGTTCAACCCAGAATCATTATGGTTGATAGGAGCGGAGACTGGTTGAGAGAGTATTGCAGTCATACCTTACAGTGATGGAAATCTGTCTGTGGCTGTTTTGGCTTTGGGTAGCTTCATACATTCATGCAGTAAACTTTGCTCATTCTTTTACACCCCTTTTACTTTTCTGTCATCCCCCTCTACTGTTAAATCATTCTTCCCAACAAGTCACTTCTTGCCCCCCCCAGTGTGTGTGTGTGTGTGTGTGTGTGTGTGTGTGTGTGTGTGAGAGAGAGAGAGAGAGAGAGAGAGAGAGAGAGAGAGAGAGAGAGAAATTGGCAGGAATTTTATACACAATAGTTTAAATTAATGATAGTCTTATCTTTAATACAGCATTAATCTTACATGTTTTTATTTTAGGTACTTAAAATGTTGTAAATTATCTTAAAGTAAGTTATCAGTGCCCTAAGGGTTTTGTTTAAATCCTTGTAAATTTTTCTTACATTCAACATTTTATTAGGTAATGTGTAGATATATAAAATAGTTTCTACATTTAACCAATAATCAAATTAATGAAGACATGAAACAATAAATAGATGGTACATATATATATATATACATATATATATGAAAATCTATTAGTCTGACTCTAGGAATTTATCCTAAGGAAATAAGTGGAAAGTGTATAATGACAGATACATAATGAAACTGTAATCTCAGAGAACTCCATAAATTACAACAAACACAATACTATATAGTGACTTAAAATAATGATTTAGCTTTATAGTTATTGACTGTTAAGGTCCATATTCCACTAAAAGTGAAGGGAAACCAGTTTAAAGCCTTATATATCATAGTCTGTCTACTGAGGGCAAGATTACAACCATCAGAGAAATAAATATAAATCTGGGCTGGCAACTTACAGGAGAGGACATTTAGATTAGTATGTCCTAGCCTTTGGGGAATCACGTTATTTTTCTCTACAAAGATAATGTCTTTAGTTCTCATCATATATGATTTAAAGTGATTGCTACATAAATAGTCTTTTTATTAGTATAGTTTAACAGTTAATCCTATGAATCTCTGTATACGTTTGGAATCATAGCAAATTAACTTGCTAATTATTAGAATTGTTTAATGGCATAAAGGTTTAATTATCTGTCAATGTGACCATTTTTGGAGAGACTTTGTTGTTTTTGTTTTATTTTAGTTTGGTTTGGTTGTTTTTAGGTCAAATTTACTTTTATATAAGTTTTTATTGGTTATTTTATTTATTTACATTTCAAATGTTATCCTCCTTTTTAATTTCCCCTCCACAAACTCCCTATCTCATCTCTGTTCCCCTCGTAGACCGTTCTTAACAAATACTCTGAGTTTCTGGAGTTGATGTAATAAACCTAATGGACAAAGTTTGTTTTTGGAAAAACATCCTTGTAAGAGTGATCAGATCATACATATATGAATATGTATGTGCATATATATGGGTATGAAGACTACTAAGTTGTAGTTAACCATGTTTTAAGAATGCTATCATTCATTGGTTTTATGTTTTATTCCTACTTAGGCCGAATACACCAAGCCATGGTAACATCTTTAAATGAAGATAATGAAAGTGTAACTGTTGAGTGGATAGAAAATGGAGATACAAAAGGCAAAGAGGTACGGTTGCTAAGTGAACATCACTTCTAGTCAAGATTCTTAATAAACAACAAAACATAAAACTATAAATTTATATGATGCAGATATTCTGTATCATTCCTTTAATAACTTTCAAGTAGGAACTGGAGAGATAGATGATCAATGGTTGAGACTACTGGAGGACCCTGGGTTAATTTCCAGCCCCAGCATGGTGGTTCACAGCCATCTCTAACTAGTCACAGGGCATTCTGGTGTCTTTAAGGGCACCAAGTATGCATGTGGTATGCAGACATTCATGCAGACAGAGCACCTGTATATTTAAAAAAAAAAAAATCTTTCCAATGAGTTGAAAACATTAGCTCAGAGGAGGAAAGTCTTCTCTGTATATATCATCCGTTCATTAGCTAAGGGCACAAAATGTGAAAGCTGCTATAAGTAACAATTATGTAGTTTTGGAGGTTACTTTTTACTAACAGTTCTTAAAATCAAGTGTAAAATATATGTGGACTATTGTTCTAAACAGTCTGGTTTTCAAAGTAGTGTGAAACTTTATGTTTAAGTTATTTGCTTACATGTGTTTGTTTATACAGATTGACTTGGAAAGCATCTTTTCACTTAACCCTGATCTTGTACCTGATGAAGACATTGAACCCAGTCCAGAAATACCTCCACCCTCCTCGTCCTCAAAAGTAAACAAAATTGTAAAGGTTAGTTAGGGGCAAGTGCACGTGTTTTCGAGCTGAATTGAGACTGGTAGGCAATGAATTAGTATGTGTTAAGTATTGATTGGTTCGGTTTGTAAAACGTTTTTCCATCTGTATCTGCAATTCATAAGGACCTTCAAAAGTCAGGTTTTCCAGTTCACAATTTATGATGTTCTTTAGATCAGATCAGAAGAATTTCTTTTCCTGATTAGAATTTTTTTGAGACTGATAGCTTCTCAGGAGAGATGAGTTAAAGCTATCTTCTTGTCAGTGTTGAATGAACACTTCCTGACAAGATAGCTGTTTATTAAGAATAATAAATATTCTGGTAATCTTTTAAAGTTATGGTTTTTTAATTTTAAAATAGTGAGAAATGGGAAGTGTAGTTTAACTGCCTATGTGTTGTTGCTGAGGAGAAACTTGAAGAGCGACGCTCCATCCTGCATAGCTGTAGCTCTCCAAAGTGAAGACCCATCAAAGACAGCTCTGCGTTCATTGGCTTGAAACGCTGTACTGCATAAAGATATAACTACAGAGTCCTGCCAAGTTGTTGAATCTGTGCTTCTTAATGTTTGATTCATTGGCATCTACTGATTTCTACCTTGTGCGGTAACTGTGTTAGAATACACAGATGAATTTGATGTGGCTCGCAAGCCTATAGGAACTTCATATTTTGCAAGGAAAACATGCAAATTATTACAGACACTTAACCATCTACAAAATATTCTGCTTTAAAATTTTATATGTGAATGTAAATCAGAGTTTCAGTTTATATAACAAGCAAAGTGAGAGTTACCTTTACTGTGTAAAGACCCTTAATATGCATGGAGTGTTCTCATATACAGCTTCATACAGAGCCTTAGTGGGTTGGCATAGCTTTTATCTACCACCTCCGGCTCCGTGTTGAAGTGAAGCCCAATGGTTCTCCTTTGCCTTGGCATCCTACCACTGTGCTCCGTATAGCTATAGGCCCTGGGGTGCTGTTCACCTTTGCTTTCCTTGAAATCTCCTGGTGAAGTATAAAACTACTGATTTCTGGGCTCCACTTTGGGAGATGATACCACTATCCAAATAATACCTAATCTAATTTCGATGTGGGATTAAGTATAACTAAACTATTTGCTGTGGGTTTGCTTTTAAGTGAATTCACTTTTAGTATCTATGTAAATAGGACCAGAAGATGGCTGCCGTCACCAATGGAGTAGTGAAATCTTCAAAACCCTTAATGAAATCTTTTTAGGAAAACTTGCCATGTTTGTTTTGTAGTACTTTGATATTTTATCTGAATAAAGGCATCAATACTGATTATCTCCTTAGATCCAAAAATGTAATTTACTACCAATTTCTCAATCCAAAATGAAAAGTGCTCCAAAGATCCAAGGTTTTAATTTTTATTTATTATGATTTTATTCATAGTGTGTGTGAGCGTAGGTGTGTGGATGCCATGACATTCAGGTATTTCTCGAGGACCACTCTCATTCGTTGGTTCTCACCTCCTCTCTTGCTGTAGGAGTGTTGGGATTACAGCAGCACACAGCCACGTCTGGCTTTTTGGTGTGGGGGCTGGGGAGGTAGGATTGACTCTATTTAGACCTGTGCAGAAAATGATTTTACCTGCTGAGGCATCTTGCTAGCCCCCAAATGCAAAATTTTTTGAGAACATTAGATCACAGAAAAGGAAGTCCACATATATGATGAATTTCAGTTAGAATGAAGCTACCCCAGAAATACACAAAACTATCTTCAAGTAGGTTGGAGGTCCCTGAGTAAAAGCACTTGGACCACCATTATTGTATTTGAATCTACATAACTAAATAAAAAAAGTAGCTGTGACCCTTGTGACTACAGCTCCGTGGGAGGCAGATATTGCTGGGGCTTTTTGGCTGTCAGCCTAGTTCCAGGTTCAAGTGAGAAACCCTGACTCCAGGAGTAAGGTGGTACCTGACAGCAGATACCAGATGCCCTTTTGAGTTACACACACACACACACACACACACACACACACACACACACACACACCACAGTCTTCAGGCTCTGTGTATTCAAAGTATATATGAAACAGAAATAAATGTACATTTAAAGTTGAGTCCTGTCACCAAAATACCTGATTTTACACACATGAGGGCACATACACAGATATTCTAAAATTCGAAGAAATGTAGAACTTTTCTGGCCTAGTGCTTTCCAGATAAGAGATCCCTCAACCTATACACAATTTTGGCAAGATAGAATCTAGTATAGTTACTTAAGGTTTCTGACATCTGCTCTGATTGTACTGGATCAGTGATGGAAATAGCCAAACCTGAGCATCAAAGAACCCTTAATGAATTCTCTCTATAGTCTGAGAAGCAAAACCACAACATTTTCTCTCTTTGCTTCTCTCTTTTTTTCTCCTACCTTTTGTGGTGTGTGTGTGTTCATTTCTGAGTAATGATGAAAAAATTATATTACAGAACTTTGTAAATAAGATTTCTACACTTGACCTGAGCTTGGAATTAAGAAAATAATGGTTCTGTAGAGTTGGGTGAAACTGAAATGAATAAGTCTTTAGAGCAATATCTTTCTTATATTAATATATGGGGAATTTGGATATATAAACCTCCTAAAGGACATTGACTATTGATGAATTAGCAATTTTTTATTACAGTTTTTCTTCATTTGGCTTTATGTTACTATTGTCTGTTTGCTTTCATTTAATTAAAAGTAGTCAAGGCAGTGATACTTGTGAGCAGTTAAGGGGAAAAGAATCAGTAAATACTATTTTTTTATCCTGCAGAACCGACGGACTGTGGCATCTATTAAGAATGACCCTCCCCCAAGAGATAATAGAGGTGAAGTAAAACTTTATTCCTTAATCTTTCCTATGACATTTTTGGCATGGCTTTGATGAGGTACATCAAAGATTAATATTACCCTTGGTGTTTTAACTATTCATGGCTGGTTTTAACATTAGTGTTCTTTATTTCCTAATATCTCAATAGCATTAATAATCCGTCTCTAGTTTAAGAAATAGGAACTACTCATGGAGTCATGCTTGTAATTTGAGTACTCAGGAGGTAGGGGTAGGGAGATCCCTACAATTTGGAAGCCAATCGCGACTGTATAGGGGGATTTAGGATAACAAGGCCACAAAGTAATACTTAATAAAACAAAACACTAACAGTTTAAATGTCTGTGGTGACTAGAAACTCAGCAAAGTACGTACTGTTTATTCAACTTACTCAATTTTGAAAAGTCGAGGGGGGCATTAGAGAAAGAGGAAGGATTCAGATGATGACGGTGTCACAGATGCATTTCATTATCATTGGTTTATCATAATTTCTCATTAAGTCTTTGAGAAGTGGTTAGTGTTGGAGTTGGCAAAAGAAAGTTTAAATGGGCATAAATTATAGTTGACTTTGAGTTTCATAGCCAGGACACGTAGACAGAAGTAGTTTCTCTCTTACTGTTGATGGTTCAGGACTACTGTACAGTTATATCTCTGTATGCGTGCTTAGTAGTACATGATGGGCCAGGAGTGTAGAGAGGAGAAAGTCCTTTTTATCACCACCCTTCAAATGCTTAAAGAATTTATATAACTTGCTAATTTTCTGAGCCTGGGTGCATTTGAGATGGGGTCTCTTTAACCCAGGTTTGTCTTGACTCTCACAAGTGCTGTTATTACGTATGCACCGCCTGATTCAGCTTTCTATTTACACTTTATTTTAAGTTCACTTTTGCATTTTTATGGTATCTGTAGTGGGGGAAATGCTCCACTGAAGATGGAGTCTGGGCTGTAAGGAAGGTTGGGAGGACTGTTACATTTGATTTCTGTGTCTGAATTGTGTGTGTGTTTTAAGAATGAGAATGCTTTTGTGCTGCTATGTATACTGTAGGGAAGGAATGTCTTTATTGGTTTCATGTGCATCCTTTAAAATGATTTACTAAAAGTCAATTTAGCTTTGGGTTTTAGGTGAGTATTTAGTTTTTGTTTGCATTTTAAGACTATTATTTGTAACTTACTATGACATCCATGCTGACCACAAACTTGAGGATCTGCCAGCCTCTTTCCTGAGTTGTGTCAGATTATTGACTACCTTTGCTAGCTTTAAGACCATTTATAGAAAAGTTGGCAGTTTTCTAAATGTAATTTATTATTTGATTTACTTTTTTCCCCCCAATTTGAGACAGGGATTTTCTGTTTAGCTCTGGTTGTCTTAGAACACACTTTGTAGACCAGGCTGTCCTCAATCTCAACAAAATCCACGTGCCTCAGCCTCAGGAGTGTGTCACCACCTCCCAGTATTTATTGAACTTTGTGAGGCAGGGTCTCATTACCTAGGCTTGTTTCAATCAGATTTGACGTGAAGATGTCTTTTTCTTTTACTATGGTTAGCTTTTAACTTTCCTGAATTAACTTTGTTTTCCAGTGGTTGGTTCAGCACGTGCACGGCCTAGTCAACTTCCTGAGCAGTCATCTTCTGCACAACAGAATGGTAGCGTTTCAGATATATCTCCAGTTCAAGCTGCAAAAAAGGAGTTTGGACCTCCTTGTATGTAAATACTGGATCAAGGACTCAGTCATTTTAGGCATACATGTAGTCTCTCTTGGTCAGCCTTACAGGTTCCTATATAGTAAGCAGTCCAATACAAACTTGGCTAAAAATTGCATTTTGCCAACAAATTATAATTTGTGTTTAGTACTTTAGTCAGTTAATTGGAGATATAACATTTTTTTGTGAGGTTGGAACAATTGTTTTGAATTTAAAATTCTGGCTAGGTTTTTTTATTTTATTTTATTTTTGTATTGTTTTGTTTTTAATTCTAGAAGAAAATTAGACTTCTTGATCCTTTCAATTCAAAGGTCTGTGATTCTAAACCAAGAGATGACATGTATCAGTGTGTTGGAGTCATTTCCCTTGACTCATTTGTATAATGTCCTGTTCCTGCTTTTGTTAAAGCAGCTCATAAGTAAAGTTATTTAGCATGCTTCATCACTGTGGACTTTGTGTGTGTGCGCCCACGCTGAAATTATTCATAAAATCTCAATGTTAAGTGTAATTCTATAAATAGAAAATTATGCTTCTGCAACTCATCTTTTTCCCTTTAGCACGTAGAAAGTCTAATTGTGTGAAAGAAGTAGAAAAATTGCAAGAAAAACGAGAAAAAAGGAGATTGCAACAGCAAGAACTTAGAGAAAAAAGAGCCCAGGTTTGTAATGTTAATTTATCAATGCTTGTTGTTTGCAGAAAAGATTAGGTTGTATCAGTGAAAATAGTTGATTTTAAAATAAGTTTAAGGGCTTCCTTAAATTGATATGTAAAAGTAATGTGTATGTTTTTTAAAAAGAAATTATTGTTACAGATTTTTTTTTATTACATTCACTTATAGATAGTTCAGTGTTAGATATTATCCCTAAAATTGGTCTGTTTTTGAAAGTGTTTGTGTGTAGAATCATAAATTATATGTTATATTAAAAATTTGTAGGCTTTTATTTAGAAAGATTTGCATGAAATTAGAAAGTTTACTATACGTAATAGATGTACATTTAAAATTATTGTTTGGACATACCTTGATCCAACTAGGTATGGTAAAACTGGAGAAACAGGTTTGTAATTTGATTTATTGTAGATATAGTGAGTGAATCTCTATTGTGTTGTTCTTTTATTCTCTTCAGATGTTAGTAAATATTTAATAACTAGAAAAATCTTTACATATTAGAAATTATCTGTATCATATCATGTGTATTGTTTCTGTGAAATCATAGAATTTGTTTCCTGTATAATGTAAAAGCATCAAGCTGTTTCTAATAGTATTTGAAGTACCCTTAATTGTATTGAGCCTACAGTTCGTATGCTTTATTGTATAATTATAAATCTTACATAGTATTCAACCTGAATCCATTAGTTTACACCTGGAAGTTACCTAAGACTATCTGAGGTAGATAATACAAAGCTAGGCGTGATGCTGCAATGCTTGTGCTCCCAGCACTTGAATTGGCAAAGGCAGGGGGTTAGGAGTTCAAGACCTCATCACAGTTATACTTAAGACCTGTGTCCAGAAGACTACGCAGAATAAGCTATTGACACTTAGCCTAAGTGCCACTTGGCATTTCCTGAGGGGGGTGGGGGGAAGGGGTGCTTCTTAATAGTTAAACATCCCAGGGAGTTCTTCGTTCTCTCTTCACATTCTGCTTCCCACCCTGAAGGTTGCTGTCCTTTTATGAAGATGAGCTGAAAATAACTTTTAGTGACAGTTAAAAAATCTTCAGTGTAGTCAGAATATGAACAGAGTTACTGCCTTGAGTATTAGTGATTTATTATTCATCGCAGGGAGGCTGTTGACCATGGCTTTCTGTAATTTAAATCAAAGCTTTACCAGGTTGAATTTGAAATAAATTGCAGTCATAATTCAGTTCTTTGATTTTTTTTTTTTCCTAATAACTTTTAAAATATCATCTTGGTTTTGAGCTGCTTAGCACAGCTCTCAGCAAGCACCTGGGAGGTAGATGCAGGAGGACAGAGGTTCCAGGTCAGCCTGGACCACTTGGAACTACTTCAAAAAAGGCAAACTGCCAGATATCATTATATATCAGCACGAAAGGTGATCTGTGTTCCATATCATACTGGCTTTTGTTGTTTTGTTACATCTTGGCTATCTTAACAAAAGGGAAATGAATGTGAATGAATCCGTATCGTAATTTACTTTCAAGACTATATTTATATTTAAATATAAACAGCATGCTTCCATCTGCAGACCAAACTTTTCAAAGAATCTTAGTCAGGGTTTCTATTCCTGCACAAAATATCATGACCAAGAAGCAAGTTGGGGAGCAAAGGGTTTTTTCAGCTTACAGTTTCTACATTGCTGTTCATCACCAAAGGAAGTCAGGATTGGAACTCAAGCAGGTCAGGAAGCAGGAGCTGATGCAGAGGCCATGGAGGGATGTCACTTACTGGCTTGCTTCCCCTGGCTTGCTCAGCTTGCTTTCTTATAGAACCCAGATCTACCAGCCCAGGGATGGCACCACCCACAATGGGCTAGACCCTCCTTCCTTGAATACTAGTTGAAAAAATGCCTTACAGTTGGATTTCATGGGGACATTTCCTCAACTGAGGCTCATTTCTCTGTGATAACTCAGCTTGTGTCAAGTTGACACAAAACCAACCAGTACAGAATCCTTTAATGTATTGACCATACTACCTGGCATGGGCAGAGAAAAAGTAAATAGTAGTAGTGCTTGCTTTGGGAAGATTAGTCGTGATGGCCGGGTAGGCAAAGGAGGGGTCATGATGGATGTGACTGCAGGAACCTTGTGGTGCCTGTGCAGAGTTCCTGATGCTCAGATTAGTGAAACACTAGATGAAGTAGTTCTGAGAGTTGGAATGTAAAATGTGTTTCCCCAGTTCTAGCCTTTCTACAGGGTTTGCCATGTCTTAGCTCTTCCATTGCTGCATTGCTACATAGTAAAAGGAAATGTATTAGAGATGACTTTTAAAACAGTTAAACTGTAGTTTAGTGAGGAGACTTTGGAGTTCACCAGATGATTAACATATGTTAATCTGCATTTATCTGGTGAACTCCAAAGTAATTTTGACCATGTTAATTTGAACTTGGAAATTACATCAGAGTTTTAGTTTTACTTTGAGTTTGGTTAACAAATGGCAGTGTCTGATTTGCAATTTTAAAAATTATATGCAACATATACCATGTAATTATAAGTATCCTAAGTTTCAAATTCTGTTTTCCAATAGGATGTTGATGCTACAAATCCAAATTACGAAATTATGTGTATGATCAGAGACTTCAGAGGGAGCTTGGATTATAGACCCCTAACAACAGCTGATCCTGTAAGGTCCCTTGTGAATTATTACTCTGAAGATGTCATACTGTAAATAAAAACATTCATACTTACTATTTGTATATTTTATTTATCTGTAATGGTTTCGTTTTTCCTGATGAGGCTCAGTTACTGTATTATCAGAAAAATCATGACTTACCTATTTTTTGTTCATTTTCTTTAGTTTTAATATTAGAAGTGTAGCCTGCCATAGCTGCTCTTGGTTATTTGTTATAACTAATTTGTAAGTTTTAAATACACATTTTTCTGGCTTTAGCTTAAGGGCTGCCATAGGCCAGACTTCCAGTGCTGAAAACTATTCTGTAGTTTCATTACCTGCTGCAGAATGAAAATACTTTTCCAGGAGAAATAATACGTAGAATGTATAGAACGTTTGGTTACAAGAATATTTGTGTTAAGCAGGGTGTTATAGGTCCTAATGAATTTCTTATTCATAAGCTTGCATTCCTGTATATTTTGGGCCTTGCTGCACTGCCAGATATTTCATCTTTTGTACCTGAACTCATTCATGGTTTTAATTCCGGCAGTTTGTCAAACTCTGAAGTAGCACCATTGAGAGGAAATTATTCTAAGAAATCATGTGTTGAAAGTAATTCTTATGTTTTAAAATTTTACAATAAGATTTGTCTTTAATGGGCCAGAGAGGTGGCTCATCTTCACCTCTTACGAGCACATGGACTGTGTGAAGGACACAGTTTGGTCCTCCAGGTCTCCAGCAGCACCATGTCAGGCCCATCCACCTGCTCCAGGGGAAGCCAGCACTTAACTTGCACATAACTATACTGTGTGCATGTAATTAAAAATAAAATAGTTTCTTAATTGCCATTCATAAAATTGTAGTTACTTTACTTAGTAATATGAGAATACTGGGTTTTTTTTGTTTGTTTTGTTTTTTTCCTGTTAGTGTTCTTTGCTAACAATGTTAGCTACAATAAACATTTTGAAAAGATGCCCATTTTCAGAACAGAGATCTTTACTTTTATTGTATGTATCATGTCTTGAAATGAATGGAGGATACCTTCTTAATAAGAACTAATGCTAAGCATAATAGTCTTCTAAAATTTTTATTTACTAAATAATAGTTTATCAAAAATAAAGTTTCACAGTACTCAAAATTCTAGTAATAATTAAAATTTGTGCAGTGCTAATTTGTTTTTTAAAGCCTAACCACCATAATTATGCTAAGAACATTTCCAAGAACTGTAGTTCATTTTTATTGTTTTTAATAGCATTTGTAAGTCAGTGAAATAATGTCTTTTAATTCCTAGATCGATGAACATAGGATATGTGTTTGTGTAAGAAAACGACCACTTAATAAGAAAGGTATGGTGCTTTGTAAAGGGCTCAATTTAGAAGTCAGGCGTGGTAACACATTTCTGTAATCCAACACTGGGGAACCTCAGGGAAATGGACTGTGAATTCCAGGACAGTCTGGACTATGTTGTGGGATTGATCTAAAAAAACCATGGAGATGGTTTAGTAGGATTGCCTCCTGCTAATCCTAATGATCCCTGAGAGCCCATGGTGGAGTAAGGGAACTGACTCTTACAGACTTTTCTCTCATTTCCAAATGTATACCAAACCTCGTGTGTGTGTGTGTGTGTGTGTGTGTGTGTGTGTGTGTGTGTGTGTGTGTGTGTGTGTGTGTCTGCGAATACACACACGTGAGTACATTTACATGCAAAATTAAAATAATTTTTTAAAGACTTCAAATTATCTTTTTAAATTTGGGTCATTAGATCAAACTGTGAAAATCACTAAACATTGATTTCTGTTTATCTTTTTAGAAACTCAAATGAAAGATCTTGATGTAATCACAATCCCTAGTAAAGATGTTGTGATGGTACATGAACCCAAACAGAAAGTAGACTTAACAAGGTACTTAGAAAATCAGACATTTCGTTTTGATTACGCCTTTGATGACTCAGCTCCTAATGAAATGGTTTATAGGTAAGTGAATTTGTTTTAAATTAAAATTATTTTCTTACAATTTCATTACTTCCTTGACAACTTAATGTTGTTCTTAGTACATCTCTACAGGGGTGTCATGTGCTTTCTTGTTCTGACATTAATAGAAGAAAATGTAAGAAACTCTTGAGTTTTAACGTGATCTCTAGGGCCGGTGAGATGGCTCAGCAGTTAAGAGCACTGGCTACTCTTTTCAGAGGTCCTGAGTTTAATTTTCAGCAACCACATGGTGGCTCACTGCCATCTAATAGGGGATCTAATGCCCTCTTCAGGCAGGTAGATATATATGCAGCAGAGCACTCATACATTAAATAAATAATATTTTATAAAAAACAGAACAAACCATGTGATCTCTATTTCCCCTGGGTGTGGTAAGAGGATCTCTGAGTTTGAGGCTGACCTGGTATACAGGAACACATGGACCTCTCAAAGTTAGTTTTTATGCTAATTAATAGTTAACTTGCACATACTGTATACACACAGGGATATATTTCTGAGAGGGGTGGGAGAGATGGTTTTGCATTGAGAGCACTAGTTGTTACTCTGGAAGACCTAGGCTAATACTCCAGTGCCAGTGTGGCTCATAGCACCGAGAACTACACACAGTCTCAGGTTACCGAGCGTGTACTTCTGCCGTCCATGAGGACTGCACTCATGAGATACCGATTGGCAAAACACTCGCACACATAAAATAAAAGAAAAGAAAACATTCTGGAAAGTACTAACATAGGTGATGGTATGTGGTGCACAGAAAACATAATTTTTCCCATTTAATCCTTATACTAATAAATTTGAAATACTTATTGTGCATTAATTACTAATTAGTGCAAATCCTTACCTAGTATATGTTTACACGTAAAACTTCTGAAAAATCTACTTAAATTTGCTTATTTTTTTTAAATCATCTTTAAGTTTGTTTTAGTGAATGTAATTTTTAGTTTACATTCAACTTTTAGGAGTCAGATTTGCACATATGAAATGAAATAGATGCCCTAAATTTTTATGTTCTGTAGATTTTTGATGTAACCATTCTTATTTCTAATAGTTACAACAGTTTTTTACAGCACTGCTGTCATATTCTATATAGAAGTATCTTTGTATTTATTTGGATGCTATGGTTTATTTCCTAAATTAATTTTATAAAAATTCCCTGAAAACAAAAAATTAGAGCTAATAAGAATCCTAAGAATTGCAAATGTTACCAGTGCAATACTGTTAAATGGGCTTCAGTGATCTTAGGCAGTAAAGTGGGAGAAAGTTAAAGGACACTGGAATGCTAAGTAGGTACACTTTGAAGTGTCTGTTTCAAATGGAAATTGTAATGAAAACTGGTCATTGCTTTTTACCTTTCTTCAAGTCTTTCTTCCCTTCCCAGTTTATAAAGTATAAGTCTAGTTTTTATAATAGTTTTTAAGTGCTGATCATGGTATTTTTGCAGGAAAGACTTAATAAACATTTGAGTGTCAGCCTGCATTTATACTTAACTGTACCAATACACAATCCTTATATTCTGTTTTAACTGTGAGGACTGACGGCTCATTGGACTACACTTCCTCCTGCCCTTGTCCTTCTCTATCTTCTTCAGCTTTGCCTTGAAAAAACCTAGCAAAGTTACCTGAAGCGTTGTTTGTGTTTTAGCATGCTGATTAGTGTTCTGCTCAATAAAGAAGCATTTCTTATCCCTTTCCCACTTCTTAATGTTAATTATATCAGTGAATTTTAACAATATATTTTTAAAAGCTATAATTTTTTGCCATTTTAAGACTTATCAACTAAAAAAGCTCAGTATTTTATAATTGATTTATATTTATTTTCCCATTTGTAAATCAGTTTTCCATGTTCAGCATTTGAAGCAAGTTGGAAAGGTGACAAGGCCAGATGTGGTTATAAGCTTATGAGGTAGCCTCAGCCACAAGAAAATGTTATTCCGAGCTTTTGACCTTTCTTATCCTATGAAGCTATGGACTGTTTTCAAGCTGATTATGTTACATGACAAAAAGCGACCCAGTTCAGTGGTTAGATCAAGAACAAGCTCTGTTGCACTCTCCAAAAAAAGTTTGACCCAAGAAAGCTCATTGCTCTGCTGCTAATGATATAGAGCACTGCTTTCTGGATCCTGGAGAAGCTGCTCAACAAACTGATGAGATCCACCAAAGTCTGCAGTGCCTGTGGCCGGCCGAGGTCAATAGGAAGGGCCCAGTTCTCTATTACACCTGACACACACTGTACATGAGCACTGAGTATTTGAAAAAAATGAGGCTCTACAGTTTTGCTTTACCCACCATCTTTACCTGGTTTCTTGTCTACCAACTACCACCTTCTCAAGCATCTTGACACATTACTGGAAGGAAACCACAGCCAACAGAATGCAGAAAGCACATGTCATAAGTTCATGTAATCCCAAAGCTAGGGTTTTATTTTGACACTGTAAGAATAGATAGGAAATGGCCCCAAAATGTGTTGTCATGTTTCCTACTGTTCTTGATAAACATGTTTGGATTTAAAATTCATGGTTCAAAGCAAGTTTTTGTTTGTTTGTTTGTTTATACCAATCTAATCTTTAAACCCTTGCTATATTTTGTTAATTAAATATACTTTATAGTACTACTTGATTTGCTTGTCTGGCTATATATTTGTGACACACTTTTTCATTTTCCTTTTAAGATTTACTGCTAGACCATTAGTGGAAACAATATTTGAAAGGGGCATGGCTACGTGCTTTGCTTATGGGCAGACCGGAAGTGGAAAAACTCATGTAAGTAATTTGATAAAGTTGTATTGTGCTGTGATATAGTTTGATTACACAGCCTAACATTTTTGGCTGTGTACATGTGACTGTGAGGCCACAGTACAACCTTAGGTGTTACCCTTCTGATGCTGTCCAGTTTGGTTTTTGAGACAAGTTTTTCATGGACCTGGAATAACCAAGTAAGCTAGACTGGCTGTCCAGGAAGGCCTGGGCATCTGTTTGTCTCCACCTTCCCAACAGTGGAGTTATAATCGAGTACTTATGCTTAGATACTTCTACGTGAGTTCTAAGAGGACTCAGGTTCCCATATTTGCATAGCAAGTACTTTACGGACTGAGTTATCACCCCAACCCCAAGACCTGAGTTCTTAGAACTTATTCCTGAATAATGTCTGTTCTTTATATTTTTTCCAAATGTAGACTATGGGTGGTGACTTTTCGGGAAAGAATCAGGATTGTTCTAAGGGAATTTATGCATTAGCAGGTAAGTGTCCTTTGTGTACCTAGTTTATGATATTTTTAATATTATTCAAGTCTGTTTGAACAGGGCTTTTTGTTGTTCATTTTTGTTGTCCAGCTATACACAATATATTAGAGCAACTGTCCATGGTCAGGCATGGTGGCATATACTTGTTGTAATCCTAGTACTTAGGAGGTGAAGGCAAGATCGTCTGAGCTCACAGTCATCCTCAGCTGCATAGTAAATTTGAGGCCAACCATGGCTATCTGAGATCCTGTTTCAAAAGAGACAAAGTCATAAAAGAAATGTAAGATTAAGCTCTTGGTGACAAAAAATATCTTAATATATTGGGTCACAAAGAGTAATCTCTGTTAGAGATTACTGTAAATTATGCAATGGTTAACTGTTACTGGGTCACCCCCTTATACACACACACACACACACACACACACACACACACACACACACACACACACTCTCTCACTCACTCACTCACTCACTCACTCACTCACTCACCTTCCTTGAGATAGGAGCTCTTGTGTTTTAAACTGACTTCAGTCTTCCTGTGTAGCTGAGAATTACCTTGAATTCCTATTTCTCCTCCCTCTAACTTCTGAATGCTGGGAGTATAGTGGGGTCTATCAGTATGCCTAATTTATGCAGTGCTGCAGACTGACCCCTTGGCTTTGTGCATGCTAGGCAGACACTACCAACTGACCTTCATGTTGACCCCTTTCAAGGATGAATAGCATCCTTTCATGGAACGTAAAAGAGAATAGCTTCTTTTACAACTTTTTTTTCAAATTAATTTAATATTTTTTGACACTATTAACCTAATATTAACTGATTCTTCTAAAAATAGAAATTTATAAAATTGTTCTAACTTAACAAACTTCATATGTGAAATTTTCAACAGCTCGGGATGTCTTTTTAATGCTGAAGAAGCCAAACTATAAGAAACTAGAACTTCAAGTATATGCAACATTTTTTGAAATTTATAGTGGAAAGGTATGTGAGAAGTTTTGTTTTCTTTTGTGTACATGAGTGCATATGTGTGGGTATGCACGTGTGTAGGTGGATGTGTGTGCAGCTTCACACGTGCACGTGTAGAGTCTAGCAGCCAGCCTCAGGAGTTATGTCTCAGGAGCTGTATCTTGTATTTTTGAGACAGGAACATTTACTGTGGCCTGCAGCTGGACAGTTAGGATAGGCTAGATGGCCACTGTGCCCGATACTGTGATGACTGGACGGTTTTATCTCTGGGGGTCAGGCTCAGGTCCTTGTACTAGCTTGTCTTCCAGTTCCCAGATGTTTGTAAAAAAACAATTGTAGTTTTATTTTTATATATATTATATATAATGTGTCTAGTCATATATATTAGCCATTGTTAAGTATACAGTTTGGTGGTATTCAGTATATTGCTTTTTTTTAATGACCTCCACTACCACAAGAGTTACATGATTGTAAAGATAAATAGTTGATGTCTTTTCAAGCTTTTAAATGTTGAACATTGTTCTGAAAATAATAATCTTATTATTTTTAGACTCGCTTTTGTACAGTTGATTTTTTTTAAAGACAGTTTTCTAATCCAAATGTGGTTTTCTATAGGTGTTTGACTTGTTAAATAGGAAAACCAAATTAAGAGTACTTGAAGATGGAAAGCAGCAGGTGCAAGTGGTCGGATTGCAGGAGCGGGAGGTCAAGTGTGTGGAAGACGTGCTGAAACTCATTGACATAGGCAACAGCTGCAGGTGAGGCTGAGCAGGACCTTCTCTGTCAAATCTCTGGGTGTAGCATACCAGCAAAGCGGAAAGAAAATACTGTAACATGTAAATAAAGGTTTTAATGTGTCAATATGTGCTTAATCACATTGTAGAACATCTGGTCAAACATCTGCAAATGCACATTCATCTCGGAGTCATGCAGTGTTTCAGATCATTCTTAGAAGGAAGGGAAAACTACATGGTAAATTTTCTCTCATTGACTTGGCTGGGAACGAAAGAGGAGCTGATACATCCAGTGCAGACAGGCAAACCAGGCTTGAAGGTGCTGAAATTAATAAAAGCCTTTTAGCACTCAAGGTAAGTAAAATGTAATTATGAAAGGCCTTTTATTTCTGACCTTAAGTTTGATTGCTCAATTGTAAAACCTGTATCACCTTGTAAAAGAGGTTTACAAATTCAAGTTGTCTTACTGGAAGTTACAGATTTTATTGTACATAGAATTTTCCCAGCACAGATTTTTATTGTTCTTAAACAAGTTAAAGGAAACAACTTAACAGTCTGTTTCTGAGGTTGCTTAGCTAGATTGTAAAAGGCTAGCTGAAGTCAGCCTGGCTATTATAGTGGGGCAAACAAGTATGGAACCGGGCTAAGAAAAATTGTCTCATCTGTCAGACAGGGCCCATAAAGGAAGTATGCAGTGTCCTCTCTGGGTCCTACGGAAAGCTCCTTTACACTGCTGTGCTAGCCTCTTAAAGGGGTAGGACAAAGTGAAAAATGTCTTAAAACAAAAAACCAAAAAAACAAAAACAAAACAGAATACTGTTCACAAATAGCAAACAAGTGAAATTTGGGCCAAAATAATTTAAAGGGTTTTTACATTTTTTTTCCTTACTAAAAATTCAGAAATTGGAAGGATTATGATAAGGCCACTGTAGCTTTGGGAATTCCATTTTAAAAATCTCAACAACTTACCATTTTCCTGTTGTCTGACGTCTGAAAACTGGTCATGTTTTCAGGTTTTAGAATAATTGAGATATGTTTTGTTGTTATTCACTTTCTTGAATTAATATTTAAGAAACCATTAAGTACTATAAAACTTAGAACTTTCAGAGTTCATTAGTCCTTAAGAAACCTCATTAAAATATTGCTTAAAATAACTCTTTAATAAAGTATAATTGGTTAGAAATGTCTTATTTTTTAGGAGTGCATCCGAGCCTTGGGTAGAAATAAACCCCACACCCCTTTCCGAGCAAGTAAACTCACTCAGGTGTTGAGAGATTCCTTCATAGGTGAAAATTCTCGCACTTGCATGGTAAGATGGCTTTGGATTTTGTTGTTGTTTTTGTGTGTTTTGCTTTTATTTTTAATCCTGAAGGAATAAAAATTAAAAATTCTATAGAAGTTTTAGTTCTTTGCTAATTATAATTAATTACTCTTCTGTTTAGATAGGTTAGTGGTCCCTACTAATTTGGTGAATATATTATATTGTAGCTTTAACACTTTTTCAGTTCTAATATCTGAGTACTTACTTAATTGAGCAGATGCTAACTTATTCGCATGCACTTATTTCCCTGGTGGGGATGGATACAAGTATCTCTTCATGTGCTTCCCTGTATTGCTTCCAGCTTGTTGTATTCTTGGCAAGGTAGATAATCAGACATAGGTTTGCAATTATGTGTATAGTTAGTTTCTCCCTCAGTCTTCCTCTCTCTTATGGGGCAGTTTGTCTTTTCCAGCTGCTAGCTCCCCACTTCCAAATAGCCTTTGACCAGGAGCTCTGATTCCTAAACAGGCTTGAGCAGTCCTGCGTGACATTACTGGGATATTAGCTCTGGAAGAATACTATCCCAATAGTAAAGTAAAGACAGGTGGAGGGCCAGTTTGCATTGTTCCTTTTCCTAAATGTTTGCCTTCAGATTCTGCTGGATTTTAAATGACTTTTTGGTAACTTGAGAAAATGTGTAAGTAGATTTTATAATGGGTATATGTACTAAATAGATCTTAAGAGTTAGATACCAATATAACATTTAAAAGTAGATTGTAAAATTAGATCTTACTGAGCTATTTGTCAGAATTATTGTCTTGATTATTTGTGATTTTATCTTTGTTTCCCTTCTATAGATTGCCACAATCTCTCCAGGAATGGCATCCTGTGAAAATACTCTTAATACGTTAAGATATGCAAATAGGTATGAAATTAATTCTTACACTTTAAAATTTGAAATAGAATATATTAGAACAGTATATAGTGTGTCTGTGTCTGCTAGGGAAACCAGGTATAGTGGCACAAACCTGTGGTTGTGGCCTTTGATGATACTGAGGCATTGTGATCACACCAGTTCATGGGATTCTAAGGCCTAACATGAACTCTCTATCACAGCTGCCAGAAAACCCCATAGGGCAAGTTTTATCAACATTTTTCTTCGAATTTTCAAAATAAACTTTCATATTATCTTTAACATTATTTATTATTGTTTTGTAAAATTGAAATAAGTAGAAAAATGTAAAATTTGAAAACACTGACATCTTTATTAAAATTGACCTTTTTGTCCCACCATATAATTACATTTTCCATTTCAACAAATTATGATTCATATTTTATTACATTTTATTGATGTAAATTTTTATATTATATAATTATATAATATTACTAAATTCTTTATATATTATTAGAAATTAGGGAGTTAATTTTTTTTAATTGTTCTGCTTTGTGCTGGACTTATTCCTTCTGGTATTCAGTTAAATATACACACACACACACACACACACACACACACACACACACATGTGTTATTTAGGTAAACAGTTCTTTCTGGTGCTACATTAGATGATTTGTTATTCATATCAGTAGCATTTCCAACTCTAGTAAACAGCTGAGTTCTTACATATGAACAAACACTGAGAGTTAAAAGTGTTTATGCGTTGTGGTCATGATAGTTTCAGATGCCCTTGGATTCTGAGTTATGAGAGAATTATTATTTTGTCCCCTTCCCCCCATACATGCACTCTTGTTGTTTGGAGTGGTTTTTAATATAATTTTATAAATGCATTTGTACTTGAGAATCTGATACATGTGTACAGTGGTTTGATTACACTGCACACGTGTTTCCTTCCCTAACTCACCTGGATCTACTCTTTGCCCTTGAAGGTTGAAATGCTATAATGATGTTACAATTACCATTTTAGCCTACAGATCAAATTCTTTATGGCTTACTTCTAATATGGAAATTGTCTTCATTTTCTCCAAAAACATTTTGTTTAGTCAAAATAGAAAGTTTATTCTCTATCTTTTTAAAAAATGTAAATTCTTATACATAGAAAAATACCCAAAACTGGCCAGGCAGTAGTGATGCAGGCCTTTAATCCCAGCACGCAGGAAGCGGACACAGGGGGACGTCTCAGCTAGGACTGTATATTCAAACTCTATCTGGAAAATCCTTCTCCTCCCAAAACCTCTTCAGTTGGAACAAAAGAAGAATCTAGAAAGCAGCTCTTAACTGGCTTCATAAAAGTTCTGGTGTGTTCCTTCAGAAAATTGCTCAAACCTATTGCTCGGTACCTTCAGGTCACTTGTTTTCTTTAAAATAATTTTGTTTCCATTTTTTAAAAAGTTATTTTCATATCTATAATGTACCTTTGAGGAATATTAGTAATTATTTTGGTTATTCTTTGACTTTTTTATACTGTAATTCTTTTGTTTCAGCTGAAGAGTCTTTAAATGATATCAGGGACGGTTAGGAAGCACTAGGCAGCCTAGGGACGTACTCAGTGTCCCTGTTTGCTGCATATAAAGTAGGCCCTAGGTTCTGTTATCATTTCATGCGGGGGTGGGGGGGGAATCTATGAAAGTATAAAACATAATAGCTACTTAAAATATAAAATATACTACTTAAAAATATAATAAAGCTTTAAGTGGGTTCAGTTTTAAATAGTTTTTAAAGTTTGAACTGTGAGTTCCTAGCCACAGACGTTAATATTGTCTTCTAATTCATTTTTTTAATATGTAGGAGTTTGTAAAAATTATTTTTAAATGCTTTTTCAAGAGTTACTCAAGAGGGGATAGGGAATACTTTTTTGTGGTAGATTTTTATTGTAGAATCAAAAAAGAAATTGTTTTTATTATCTGATAGAATTAAAACAAACTCCATGTCTTAGAACTTTAGCCAATAAAAATTCCTGTTAACATAAAGCTACTATATACAGTGAGATTTGAAGTTTTTCAGATTCTTGACTACTCAGACCACTTGTTTTGCTAACCCAAGCTGTCTTCACACACTCGCTGTGTGTTTGAGGATGACCTTAAATTCCTGCGCTTCTTGCCTCCACTTGCTGAGTAGAAATATGCAGTCACCCTTTGCTTGGTATGGAGACTTCCTGTCATACTCTGTTGTCCTAGAGATTGTGCTAGGGCCTTGACCATTCTAGACAAATGCTCTATAACATGCTAACTCGCCAACCTGAAATTGTTACTTCTTTAAGACTCCACATGGAGGTGGAAAAGTAGTTTTTAGGATAAAGAACCTGCGTCCCTGCGTCATGGCACCAAAGACTTAATGTTCTCTGCCTTTCTTACCTTTAGCCTGGTAAGATCAGTGAGCATACCTGTATTAAGGCACTGTTTTGAGACCTCAGAGAAGTAATCTTTGTATTATTTTTCAGCCTATTTTAGTTAAAATTAGATATTTTAGAAGTGTTTTAAAGGAGTTTGGGGCTAGTTTATAACAAAACATATTAGAGTTAATAATCAAGATGATAAGTCCAATTTCATCAGTTAATAAAATTGAGATACACTGTTAGGTATGTAGTGTTTGCCTGTAATCCTAGCATGTCAGAAGGGATGCAGGAGGATCAGGAATTTAAGGTCATCATTAGCTACACAGAAGTCTCCAGAAGAAAAAAAAGAAATATGGAGCAGAAAGAATAGTGAAGAAGTGGTTGTTCCAAGAAGAAAAGCAGCACTGATGCTTGTGAAACAGAGGATGTACCTCTGTGTGAAGGAAGCACTTAGAGTGACTGAAACATGCAAGTTAGTGAAAGCTGCTTTCTCACTTTATTTTTCAGTGTCATTTTAGAAGATTTATTAGTATACAGTATAGTTTGGCCTGCACAGGAGTTTGTACTAGAGAAAAGTTGTGCGGGTGATACTAATAGTGTTTTTCTATGAGGAGATTCTGAAGCATCTAAGAAATAAGAAATACATGTTTACATACATACATACATACATACATACATGCCCCAGTAAAAGGGTAAAGAGACAGTCTGATATTAAACCTTCCACAGTGAATGGATACGTGTGTGTGTGTGTGTGTGTGTCTGTGTGTGTGTGTGTGTTTTCAATTGATCTGTATGAAATTAATGATACCTGACTAGGTTTTGGCTTATTTAGTTCAACGTAAGAAACATAAAATTCAGGTAGTATCTTAAATGGCATTGAAATGATTTGGACTTGAGTAAGCTTGTACTTTATTTTCTCTGAATAACATCAGATGGCATGCTTGATTTATTTAAGTCAGTTTTCTCATCTGTGAAATGAAGATTCTTACAAGGTGTATATAATGCCTAGAAGTTACAAATTCTAGTACTTGAAAAATAATGGCTACTATAAAATATCATGTGATACAAGGTGTATATAACTCAGTTGTATGTGACTGTTACAGTCATTAGCAAAAATATTTTAAAATTTCATTCCTAAAACATTTACCACCCATATTCATAATCAAAATCACCAACCACAAAAACTTAACTATCTTATTTTTTCAGTCATATGGAGGCTTCATAGCTAATACAATTTTAAATGGGTAAGTTAAAGTTAACACATTGCACACCAAAGATACTCTTTAAGACATTATTATGAATTTCATTCTCAAATCTGGTTTGAGGAACTGCAAAATTGAGGCCTCAGGGCTGGGAAGATGATTCACATGGTAAAGTGCTTGTTGCTCAAACATGAAGACCTGAGCTTGGATTCTCAGCATGTATGTAAAAAGCTGAGCACAGCGGCAAACACCTGTAATTCCAGAGCTGGTAGACAGGAGGAAAACAGGCCAGATTGTTGAGCAACGGGCTTGGTTAAGTCCTGGTCTTAGAAAATGAAATGAACAACATTGTCATTTTATACATACACGTATATGTGTGCATATAACACAGATGTACATAGGCACGTATGCACACGTGATTGCATGTGTGCACACACAATGTTAATTCAATAAGGCTAATAAAATTGCTGCTGCCCACATGAAGAAATTAGAAGTTAAAGCAAGGAGCCTTCAGACTCAGGTAGTAGCCTTGCTGTAAGAACTTTCTCTGGAGATTTGTGACAAAAGGGAGAAGTAAACTAGAAAAGAAGGATTAAGGGGTTTTGTTGTTTTGTCCCCCCCCCCCCCCTTTCTATTTTCTTAGCTGGGTATCAATAAGTCATTGATGTAGAAACCTATTTATGAAATCATATTCAAAAGTATACACTTATAACAATGTGGATAACCTTTCTAAACAAAAGTTGAACTGTGCATTGCTGTGTTTGCCAAGAGCTCTCTTAATTCTCACTGTTTTGGTACTGCAGAGTAAAGGAGTTTGGAATTAGTCCTTCAGACATTCCCTTCTCCCAGGGTAGTGGCAGTCGCCCTGATCTCTCTCCTTCTTACGATTATGACGACTTTTCTCCTTCGATTACCAGGTCTTGCTTCCTTCTATACTTAAGATTTTTCTCTGAATAGCTTGTTTTGAATTGTGCTGCATATAAACATTTCATTTATTACTTTTGTTCCTAGCCATTTTTTATTTTCACTTCATTTAGCAGGTGGTGGTTGTACTGCATGATCTGCATTTTTATGTTCTTTATTAATTTTCTTTAAAAGGTTTATTTAGAATTTAAAGTTCCATACTTCCCTTTTTCTTTTTAAAAGATGATGTCACTTTTGCATATTTATCTTTATTGTGTGATAAATAGTCTGTAAGGAGATTCCGAGCCTTGTGATTCACGAAGAATATCCTTTTTAATGTTGACTTAAGTAGGAAGTAGAGTTTTTAAAAAATGGCAGAAAATTCTTAAGGTCTTTAGAAACTGAGCTGGGCATGGTGGCACAGGCCTTTAATCCCAGCACTTGGGAGGTAGACAAGCAGGTCCTTGAGTCTGTGGCCATCCTGTGTGATCTGAAAATCACATACATACACGGTGAGACATGTCTTAATAACTTAGCAGAACGAAATTATTTCTTACTAAGCTATTTTAGCTAAGCAGTATGACTACTGAACTCTTCATAGGGTATATAAACTTCCCTGGTTTCTTTATGGATCTTAACAATTTTCCTTCATAAAATGAAATTATAATTGTAGCTTATTTTTAAAAGTATTTAATATGTATACTTTTTAACTTCCCTGAATATGAACAACAAAATTACATTTGAAGTAAAGTTGTTTAAGTAAGCTAGCATCAAGCAAACAAATGCACAGATTTCAGACAAATTTGACCTAAAAAGTGACATCATCAATCTTACTATGCTAATTGAATTGCTTTTGTATTGAAATGGTTATTTTCTTGTTTGTGTGCACAATTAACTAACTTTTGTGTATTTATAGGGTGAAAGAACTGACTGTAGATCCAACTGCTGCTGGTGATGTCCGTCCAATAATGCACCATCCACCAAGCCAAATTGATGACTTAGAGTCACAGTGGGGTGTGGGAAGTTCCCCTCAGAGAGATGATCTAAAGCTTCTTTGTGAACAAAATGTGAGTGACATCATCTTGTTGTTACTGATCTGACCTTAGTGTGTTTTATCCATAGCAGAACATGATTGAACACTGTCACCTAGAGCAGGAATCTACAAATCCACTCTGTGACCTAAGTTGTGATCTGTTGAGCTAAGGATGGCTTATATAAAAAAATCACATAATTTCAAAGTACAGTTATTTAGCTATTTTATTTTATGTGTATAATAACTAGTTGTCTTCAGACACGCCAGAAAAGGGTGTCAGATCACAGTACAAATGGTTTGTGAGCCACCATGTGGTTGATGGGATTTGAACTTGGGGCTTCTGGAAGAGCAACCAGTGCTCTTACCCACTGAGCCACCTCTCCAGTTCTTCTATAAGGATAGGCACATATAAATGAGAAAGCATGTGATCTGGACATGTAGCACAAACTATAGTTTGAAGCCTTGGGAGACTGAGGCAAGAGGATTGCTGCAAACTTGAGGCCACGGTGTGTTCCAGGCTAACCAGGGCTGCAATCTAATATTCTGTCGGGAATAAGCAAGGTAGACAGGCCTGGGAAATTACTCAGTACATAAAAAGCCTGTCAAAGTAGGAAGACTATAAAAGACAAAGTACTAAAAGTAAAATCCATCCTCCTAAATTTTGGGACAACCACAGTTGTTCTTAAACTCTCAAAGCAAACCCAGTGGTAGAATGTAAGTTGTTTTTAAAAACAAAGAAGTTTCTGAGTAAGCTCCCAAGGAAGGAAGAAAAGTAAAAATAAAACTTAATGACACTTAAAAATAAGCTTTAAGTCATATTTTTAAACTTTGTGTTTTAAGGAAGAAGAAGTTTCTCCACAATTGTTTACTTTCCACGAAGCTGTCTCCCAGATGGTAGAGATGGAAGAGCAGGTTGTAGAAGATCATAGGGCAGTGTTCCAGGTACGGCCTTATTAATCAGAACCGTTTGAATTCCTTGAATAGAACACTATTCTTTTAAAATTACTTAGATGTATATGTTTATATTTGTAGGGCATGTGGTAGTAAATATCTCTGCAGTGTTTTTCTTTAGTAAAATGAATAGGCTGGACGTTGGTGGTTCACACTTTTAATCCCAGCACTTGGGAGGTAGAAGCAGATGGATCTCTGAGTTCAAGAACAGCCAAGACTACACAGAGAATGTCTTAAAAAAGAAAAGGAGAAAAAAATTAAATACATATATATAATAATTAATGAGCAGGTCAGAGGGTGTAGTTAGTGGTAAGTTGCTTACATATCATTCACAAAGCATGCCAGGGTCTATTCCCTAGCTAAAAAGTAAAGTTTATGAGAATATTTGACTGAATAAAGATGTCAGGTCTACTAGTATTTTTGAGAGTATCAGTTTAAGTACGTTTGACTTAGAATTCACAATATGTAGTTCAGTCTGATATAACATTTGTGAAACAGTAATTTACAAGTCTTTATTGAATTTTTATCGTTAGGAGTCCATTCGCTGGATAGAAGATGAAAAGGCTCTCCTAGAGATGACTGAAGAAGTAGACTATGATGTAGACTCATACGCTACACAACTTGAAGCTATTCTTGAGCAAAAAATAGACATTTTAACTGAGTTACGAGGTAACTTATTTTCCATTGTTGTGTCTATATGAACCTTGCATGGTATTAGGATATGTAGTAATGAGGTTTTTCATGATGACATACAAAGCAAAGATTAATAGGCAATTTTAGCACCTCCATTCAAACATAAGATCTTTGTTTCTCTTAACAAAAAAATTAAAAAACAGCTTAGGGGATGATTTAGTCGGGGGTAACTACTTGGTTTTTAGTGAGAACCTAAGTTTTGATCCCCACAACTCATGTAAAGAAAGGTTAGGTGCACTCACATACATCTGTTATCTCAGGGTTCCTGTGGTAAGTTGGGAGGTAGAGAGAGACAAAAACTGCTGGAAGCTCCAGCTACTCTAGAGTGGTCTATGCTATGGTAAACAACAGAGATCTTCTTTAACATGGCTGCAAAAATTAGAATTCCTGGAGTGTAACTGTTACAGAGGCTGTTTGGTTAGACTTTCAGTGATATGGAGAAGCTTCTTGACAGTTTAACTTCTAGTAAAGTTATTCCCAGTTCTGTGTTGGATCAAACTTTGTGTAACTATTAGATAAAAGCAGACCTAACATCTTGATAAACTGATAGAGACTTTTGAAATATATTAATAAGACTAATCAAAAGATAAATGTTAGGAGATAGTATCTGAGTCAACAGCGGAGATTTCTCCATGACTGAACTCCACCTTTCAGATGTTTCTACTATTACGTTTAAAATTATGTTGTTCTGTGCAAAGTAAAATGTTTAAGCAGTCTTGCTTATAGGCATTGATCCACTAGAGGACAGCACCATACCGTAAGTTGTGATGATGATGATTAAACACCTCCAAACATGACTAAATAAATGTTCCTGGAAAGAGTCACTTCCATTTGAATACCATGGCTGTAGAAAATGTCTTATTTCCATAGCTTCTTGTAATTTAACAATTTATTAACCTATTGGCAACCGGGTCAATAAAAGTTGTAGATAGAATATGTAAGAGCAGTTATGTGTTATTGTTAACTTTTCTCATAATCCCTGATGAGAAAACAGATATGTTTTTTGAAATCTTATGTCTTAAATTTTCTTAGCTAAAAATGTGGAGTCGGACTGAGTAGAAATGTTATAATATTGAAGAGTATCTGCTTTACATCTGAGTAAGACTCATCATTTCCCTTTTAGACAACACTACATATTTACACATTTAAATCTTTCCCATGTTCTCAAAAGAATAAAAACAGAATAAAACTCAATAGTATAAAATGTGTATAAGAGAAACTGGTTGAAAATAAGTTTCTCCTAGGTACGTGTTACAGTTGACACAATGAGGTGCTTAATCCTTATTCCCTTGTTCTTTTCTTTTCCCAGATAAAGTGAAATCTTTTCGTGCAGCGCTACAAGAAGAAGAGCAAGCTAGCAAGCAGATCAACCCCAAGAGACCCCGAGCCCTCTAAGTTGGTATTTGCTACTAAAGGATCCCCAGAGTCCCCGATACTGTAACAAATGGTGGTCCAACTGTAAAAGGCCACTTGAACGTTTTTGAAATCTTAAGTGTGTGGAAATTTTCTTGTCCTTCATCTGAACGACATTTCAATTTTGTGAAACACTCCTTTGTCTACAAAATGCTTCTAGTCCAAGAGGCACAACTAACAATTCGGATTAGTGAAGTCTTTGTTTCATTTGCCCAAATAGTGATTGCTTTTGGATATCCTGGCCAATTTTATTTAAAGATTGTGGAAGTAATCCAGAAGTGGAAAATAGGGGAAACCACAGAGTTTCCTTAACTCAGATCAATTTTCATAGCAAGACTGAGCAATTTTGAATACTCTGCGTGCATGCATACCTCATCAGTGATTGTATATACTTTGCCTACTCCTAGAGACAGTTGTGCTTACTCATCCTTCTGTGCCTTGACTAAGGCTACTGACCCTAGATTTCTGAAACACAGCCAAGATAAATTACATTCCTTATTTGTAACTGTAAATTACCCTTATTGTGTGTACATTTTTACTGTATTTGAGACTTTTTTTTGTGTGTGTGTGACTAGTTAATTTTGCAGGATGTGCCATATCAACTGAACGGAACTAAAGTCTGTGACAGTGGACATAGCTGCTGGACCATTCCATCTTATATGTAAAGAAATCTGGAATTATGATTTTAATACCATGATATGTGATTTTAATTTTCTTAGAATTTTCTTTGTAAAAAACTAAAATATAAACTAGTTGGTGTATAATAAAAAGTAAAGAAATTCTGAGAGGAGTTTTATCTTAGGATAATACATACATATATATATATATATGCAGTGTGTGTGCCAGTGGTGTTAACAAGACTAATAGTGGAATTTGATCCTTAACAATGCCGTTATTTAAGTTGAAGTGTTTATTAGCTCACCAAAATTTGACGTATTGTTAAAGGAAACTGGCTTCTGATGCATGAACATTTGTATGTGCACTGAAAGTAGTCCATAATACAAGTTAGATAAACCAAGCATAGGCAGTATGTAATCCTTGAGAAGTGTTGGTGACTTACAAGGCAGGTCATACCAAGCTCCATCTAATACCTAGTATGTGATGGTATGTTATTGGTGAGAATCATATTTCACCTATATAGACTGATGGCAAAATAGGCTACTCTTTAAATGGCAGCGCTCATTTTTATAGCTGCTAATCTAAGAAAGAAAACTGGCCAATTTTCATGTAAATATTGTTTAATATATATATGTATATCTCTAGGAGTTTTCCCTTGGTTCCCTCTATATAGTCCAGTAGGTTAACCAAAGAACCTCCCGTGGCTCTCTTGGTTAACTCTAAGGAACCTATTGATTTACTCGGTGAACCAAGGGGAAATCTATGAATAGAGTCAATGAGCCAGATTCTTTACTTCACTAGTCATAAATCAGAGAGGGTAGCTGTGAGGAATCCTAACACCATGGTGGGAGAGCTCTGTAAACATGAAATCTAAGTCAAATGTAGATTTTTTTCACAATATGCTTATTAATAAATGAAATTTATGAAACGAACTTAGAAATAATGTACTTCAATATAATCAATCATCTTTGTTTTGTAAGGAACTCAGGGTTTCTTGCAGTTTTATGATATATTTATGTGTTTCAAAGACGAGAGGAAGAATGAAGGACTATTTCCACAGCACTTGGAAGCAGAGGCTGGTGGATTTCTGAGTTCAGGGCCAGCCTGGTGTACGTACTAAGTTCCAGGACTGCCAGAGCTATGTAGAAAGACCCTGTGTCTAGTTTTGAGGATGGCTCCTATGTAATGGGAATAAAGACACAAACGTGCTCATAAGTTGCCTAACAGTTTAGCTTTAATGTTATTGGTAGGCATTGGGAAGGTATTATCTTTGAAGGTCCATATATATATATATATAGATATATATATATAGATATATATATAGATATATAGATATATATATAGCTTTATTGGCTTTGTCCTGATCTGTCATCAGAGTATATATCAATGAGGTTTAGTTAGAAGAAAACAAGCTGAGAAAGCCTAGTCAAGCAGAATTGTTTCCCTAAGGTAGAGATGGTACAAACTGACTCTTATAAATTATTCTTTGACAGTGAACACAAAGACGTTACTATTAATGTGACAAAGTTGTTCTGGATTATTCTTTAGAAATTTCTCAAACTTAAAGGCTGCTAACTATCCATAACTTATGTCATAACAGTGTTTACTATGACTTTGAAGCTGGATTTTGGAAAAACTGTAGGCAAACAATTTATATTCTTAAGTTTGCTTAGCATTTTTTTCTACACTAATTTTTAAGTTTTAGGTATAAAGAGCCAAATAGCCAACAAAGCTAGTTTAGTTTCCTTATATAAATAAAACAGCTAATTTATTAAAATATATAAACAGCATTTATCTTTTGACAATTTTTAAATAGCTTAAAAAGAAATACCAGGTAGTAAAGTTTTAATTATCCAGAAGTCAGGAATAACCAGGAGCCTGTAGCTGTAGTCTGTTCTTTTAAAAAGCTGAAAACTGAAACTGGAAAACTTAACATTGCAGTACATAAGAACAATCCCAGAGTTTATTTAAGGGGCTGAGACTATAGATTCTGAGATTAAAGTCAACCTCAAAAAGACCCTCTCATTCAAGAAAGGAAATAAATCATAAATTAATGAAACTTAGTTGATTGGCAAAACCCTCCAGAATTTTTCTAAATCTGAAAATTGTAGATCTTGTTTCCCTTAAGAAAATGCATGATTGAACCTGAGTTAGAACACACAGAACATGCCTGTACTGTCATTGCAGCAGACGCTAGCTCCTAGAATTGTGTTGTTTGATACAACAGGCAAGCAGTAACATGGGAGGAGCGATACAGAATGAAGGTGTGTGAAGTCACATTAAGTACCTTGAATGAGGAGGAGTGTGGGGGCTTTTTGACTAGTTGAGTGAGTTGTAGGCCTCAGTGAGCCTCACAGTCTAAAACTGAATAAAAGGAACATCTTCATACAATAAACTGTCAGAAAGCTTAAGTGTATGGATGTGTGTCTGCGGCTTTCAAACTTGAAGACCATTATATTGAACCCTGCCCTTTGTAGTACATTTAAAACACTAGAAGCAAAAAAACACCTTTCACATACAGGATAATAAATGGTATAAAAATACTATTAAATAATTTTAAAAGTAAATGATGTCCTGTAAGAAAAAAAGGCAGTGGCATTCTCAAATATTAGGATTGTGTAATTTCATTTTTTCTTGGTCTTGAAAAAATAATTCTGAAATGGCTAGGAGAAGTGGATCCCTTCTGCATTAAATCCGTGTAGCAACCTGAAGGGGACGAGACCAAAAAGGAATGGTGTTAAACCACAAACCCAACTTGTGACACATAATGTACACATACCATTGATCCTAATACATATCAACAAACTACGTACACCTTCGTACAAACCATTCTGTGTCTTTCGTTGTGATCTACTTAAATGGTACTGACTGACATTACCTTAAAGACTTGCTATCCCTGGCCTCAGTTCAACTGCACTTGTTCTATTTCAGCAGAATGAGCTGAAAAAGAAAGTAGCTGGAATTTGAGGCAGTGAGCTGAGTAATCTCTGCCTATTCTCTGAACTGTTATGGAAGTTCAGTGAAGTATACATTACTTCTCTTTGTGGATACTATGTGCTTATCTGACTTTTGTTAGAAAACGGCATGCTGAGGAAGTAGGAATGAAGTTTTAAAAATAATGTATTTGTACCTGAGGTTATTTTTAGGATGACCTATAGGAAGAGGTCCATATGAACTAAAATACCTGGAGAAGCAAAGTGTAGGTACTTAAGGATGTTAGCATCCAGTGAAGACTTAGGTGCTCCTGCTGGCCAGTCAGTGACACAGTGCCTCTTGTTATAGACTGTCCTACTGAGAAGCAGACTAATGTCTTACAGCGCTCCATCCTCATTTTTAAATTGTCTCTAGAACACTAATTCTGTAAAATTGGGGACACATCCTAGAAATGGTGTACTTGTCTAGCTATTAAGGTCCTGAGTGCAGTCCTCAACAATGTAAGAAAAATTAACAAAATGTCCAGTAACTCCTCAGAGTTAGTGTCAGTGAGTTAGTGTAATTGGGCAATGGCGAGATACCTGTGGTACTCTTTATTAACAGGTGTAGCACATGCCTCAGGCCACATAACTGCCTTTACTAAACAATGACGACATGGCTCTAACTGGCATAAGTAAGGAAGTAACGGGTCACCAGCTCAAGCTGTGTGCATTACGACTCTTTTCTGAGGTGAGGAGATGAGCATGAGCTAGTACAGTCTCGAATGAGTTTGGGGTTGGAGGGGAAACAGCACATAAACCAGGCTAGGTTCTGGCACAGACTGTTCACTACTGTTGGTAACACACTCACTGCTGCAGCTAACCAGCCCAGTGGTTCACAACCTGTGACTCATGACCCATTCGGGGGCAAATGACCCTTCCACAGGGATTGCCAAAGACCATTGGAAAACAACAGGTTATTTACAGTACAGTTTGTAACATTAGCAAATTAGTTATGCAGTAGCCATGAAAATGCAGATTGGGGTGACCACATAAACTGTACTAAGGGGCTGCAGCATTAGGAAGGTTGAGAACCACTGCTTTACACCAAATAACTTCTTCGCTCCACAGAAGTGCTATGCAACAACTCACCCAGGTAGCACCTTATGCTGCTTAAAAGCCTTTAAATCCATCTGAAGATACACAGTAAAGAAATGTAAGCATTTAGAACAAATGTAATTACCTGATAAAGTCATCTATGTCCATGGAACGGGCCCGCTTGTCACTAAAACCTGTGCTGGTTAGGATTTGCTGTATTTTATCTGCTATACTGAAATCTTCTGGTATTACCTATCAATATAAGATCCAGAATAAATGAGTAACATATCTTTAACGAAGATACCATGACTCTTTCTTTTTAAGTTCAGTAATTAAAGTCACCTTTAATAAATTCTATAACTGACATCTGGGGAAACTGACAGTTTGGGTAAGACTTTGATTTCTAATAAGAGGCTGATTGTTTTGACATAATACTTACATTACATGAATGCATATATTGCCCCTTTTCATCTTTAAAATGTAAAAATTGACAGAGTTCACCTAACCAAGTAATTTACTCTCAGGAGTAACTTCTCTTTTTAGTATATTACATGTGGCTGGGTATAATGGCTCTCACCCCTAAAGTCCTAGCACTTGGAGGCAGGAGGACTACCCCAAATTTAGAGCAAGCTTATGCTATACAATAAGACTCAAAACAACAGTGAGTGACTTTACTTAATTCATACCATGAATACAAAGACTTTTTAAAATCTTAGTTTTAAAATTACCCTCATATATTGTAGCTTTTGCCCATATTAGAGACAAAGGGAGGCGTACAGACAGTGGTTGTGCATGCCTTTAAGCCTTTAATCCCAGCATCTGGGAGTTTGAAGCCAGCCTGGTCTACAGAACTATTTCTGAGATAGCCAGGGCTACACAGAAAAACCCATCTCCAAAAATAATATGCATGCTCTGTCAAACTTAGCATATACCCACACACGTGTGTGCATGAGGACTCCCACACTTAAACTGTTAAGAGGCAGGAGGCACACAACTGGAAGTCAGCTATTCAGCCTACATTTTCTTCTGATTATTTAAAGTTTCTAGATGTTTAAAGTAATAGCAAAACAGTACCTTTAGTCTTGTGCTTACTACTGTGACATGGTAACGCACACACCTTTCATCCCAGCACCTGAGCGGTACGGTGGACAGTGGCAGCCTAGACCACTATCTGAACAACAAGCAGGGTAGTGTGCAGGCTTAAGTAGGCTTTGGGCCCCATAGACTCATGTGTTTGAATGGCCCACAGGAAGTGTGTCACTGGGGGTGGCCTCTGAGGTCTCCTAGTGCTCAACCCCACCAAGTGAGGAGTCAGCCTCCTGGCTGCCTTCAAAGAAGACTGTTCCCTTCTGCTGCCTGCTGATGAAGACGCAGAAGACTGTTCCCTGGAGGCTGCCATGCTTTCCACCATGATAATGGACTGAACCTCTGAAACTAAGCCAGCCCCAATTAAATGTTTGCCTTTATCAGACATTAAAGATTAAACATTATTATTAAAGGTTTGTCCTGGTAATGGTTTCTCTTCACAGCAATAAAACCATAAGACAGGTAACACAAATTACAGACATATAAGCCAATAAGACTATTGATATATTTGAGGAAATTACTTAAAGAGGACAGGGTTTATAGAACTCACAGCAAAACTCAAACTCAGTCTAAGCAGCATAGCAAGACCATTTCAAAACCATAGAAAGAGATCTATACTATTTGCAAATTATGTATTGACTTTAAGGGTCCTATAGATTACATACATTATCTTTAAAGAAAATTTTTTTTTTTTTTTTGGAAACTTGAGGGTAATTTTATCAAGGGTTTAAAAGAAAAAGACTACAGAGCAGGCAAGCTGCCCACCTTAGCTTCCCTATAAAGAGAAGCAAGGGAAAGGAAAGAGCTGCACTGCTTGAGGTGAGGTGAGCTGCCATTTTGTCAGCCAAATAAAGCGAGGACCTCCTTAGAGCAAGAGTAAGAACTCCACAGTGTTAGGGAAAACTTGCTTAGAACAGATAGTAAAGTTATGATTTTGTTTGTAATCCAGATAGGCAGGCAGACTTAGCAAGCAGTATGGCTATGTTCTGTAAGAGACTGGTAAACACATTTTAAAAAACATCACTGAAAAATCCAAGAGATATAGGCCTTTAAACTCAGCACTTGTGAGGCAGAGGCAAGATCTCTGAGTTTGAGGCCAGCCTGGTCTACTGACTGAATTCCAGAATTATCTAGACACCCTGTCTCAAGAAACAAATGGACAAAACAAAAAAATCAGTGAAATGATTTCTACTCACAGTATTCTGTACTGAGCAGTGAATTCTGTAGTTTTTTTCCAATAGCTGTTGGACTGCACTTGATCTGGAAATTATAGGACAAGTATAAAATCAGATTACGCATAATTTAAATTTAGACATGATGAAATAAATGTTCCAGGTGATTCAGCAATAAAGGCACCTGCTGCCATGATCAACAACCTGAACCCACACCAAGGAAGGGGAGGGTCACTCTTGCCAGTTGTTCTGATATCCACCCAATACAATGTAGAAACTCCACAAAACTTCCTCTTAAAAAACATTTGCTGGGTCTGATGGCAATGGCCTATAACCAGTTGCTAGAAATGCTGAGGCAGGGGGAAGTGCAAGTTCAAGGTTAGCCTGGAACTCAGAAGGTAACAAGCAGTCCGAAGAAATCACTGATCAGAGTACTCACTTAGCATGCTTAAGACCACAGGCTCAATCCTTGGCGTTGCCAGGAACAGTGTTCAAGCTTTCTAAAATCTTAACCTCTTTTGCCTTTGGATACTCCCAAGAAATGTTAGATTTTTTTTCAAGTTAATAAAACAGCACTAAGACTAGGAAGTAGGTGAGCTACTAATGCTATGCAGGCCTAATAACTGGAGTTTCATTCCCTGAACACATGTAAAATTGGGAGAGAACCTCAAAGTGGTTCACTGACCTCCACATGTGCACCATGACACACGTCCCCACCCACAATGAATGTAAAGAAGAAAACTCAAAAGCAAAACCTTGGCAAATTTGTGGCTAAATTACTGGGTTTGTTTGTTTGTTTTTTCTGTTTCACAAGGAAAAACTAAATTGACTCCCAACTCTAACTTTGTTACATTTTGCCTCTCGAAGTAGTATGAAATCTTAAAAGGTGAAGTCTGTCTGACATGAGTAATATTTGTACTTTAGGATACCTGTTTATGGGTAAAGGACCAAATGCTATGACAATCCTGGAAAATTGGTCCTTCACCATTACAAAATAGTAGGCTACTTACTTGAACGCAGCAGACAGTGTCTTGTTTTTCCGAACAAAAGTGATCCTTACTAAGCCGTCCCATTCCTGAAATATAAGATGGATATTTTCTTCAGAATAATCAATTTATCTACTTCAGTTTTAATACATAAGCCAGAGGGAATGAAAAGGCGCACCTTTTGATCGAGCTAACACATCTGCACACCAGTGCACATTTGCACTCATTTTTTAACTGAGGGAGAAAAAGTTGTCACCATTCAGTGTGGCATTAGGGTTACTTTCCAAACAGATTCAACCCAGGCACAGTGGCACACACCTACGATCCCAGCACTTACAATCAGAGTCTAACTAAGGTCATCCAGTACATAGAGAATTTGAGCTACAGAAGGCTCTCCTTATCTTAAAAACAAAACAAAACAAAACAAAACAGAACAAGTTTCAACACCAACATGATTTAGGATGTAAATTGTCCAACAAGTTTTTCTCTTACATAATTAGTAAACTTTTATATCAAAGGGTCTAGTTGGTTTTTTTTGACCACGAAAGCAGTAGTATTTCTAATTCAAACATGTCTGCCCCAAGGGTTAAGGATGCAGTCCAACCGGAAAAAAATTGCTTCACAAATGCAAACACAAATTATTTTAACCTTACATTGGTTTCCTGTAGCTATAACCTTAAGTTCTGAAAAGCAACTACGTCTAGTCCTTCTGCCGTTACAGCATTTCCCATGTTTCTGTGTGTGCTCACTGCTGTTGTACATCACGTCAGTCCCCATTCCCATCCCCCTCTGACTGGTACTCAGGCCGACTTCACTTCTGTTCTGTTGCTTTAGAATGACATTTTACAACCCGCATGTTTTTGCCTTTAATGACCTAGTTAGTGTTTTGGCCTCACCTGAAAATTGATGGGTGGTGGTGGGTTCTTAGGTTCTATCCTCACCACACTGGACTCCACCTTAGGGGGTGGTCTGAAGTTATTCTTCCCCACCTGTCAATCAGAAAATGTTTAGTCCTCTCTGAAGCAACTTTATTTACTTCTTATTTGTTCTGAAACAGGGTTGGATCATGTAAGTGTGACTGGCCTGGAACTCAAGATTTTTACCCTTCTGCCTCCTGCTTCTTAATCCAGCCTTCTGCGGGGATTAAAAGTGTGTGTTACCATAACAGGCAAGGGGAACTAAGTTATTAATCAAAAATGTTCTGTTGGCCAGCTACGGTGTGGCTTAGGCCTGAAACTCCAGCATTTGGGAAACTGATAGTTCTAGGTTAGCCTGAATTAAAGAACAAGATCCCCTGTCTCAAAAAGGGGGCGGGGTGGAAGGTGGGGTTTCAGAGAGCAAGACAAAGTGCTCCAGGATAAATTAAAATAAAATAAACCTCATACCTTCATTAGATGGTCCACCCGTGCTAAAAGCTGTGTATTAATGGAGAGTCTACAGTATAATTTATCTCCTGGCTTTGCAACCAAACGAAGAGCAAACTCTCTTTGAAACATAAGTATAGCACATCTGAAAAGGAAGTAAAAACGAACAAGAAAAATTTTCATTTTCAGTTGACAATTTTAATTAAAAATTCTTGTTTCTTATTTTGTATGTCTGAGTGTTTTGCCTATATGTGTGTATTTGCACTGTGTGTGCATATATATTTGCCTGTATTTATGTATTTGACTCCATGGAGGTCAGATGTGGGCAGTTGATCGTTAGAACACGAGTTAAAGCTAGTTGTCAGCTACCATGTGGGTGCTTGGAATAGAACCGTGGTCCTCTGCAAAAGCAACATATGCTCTTAACCACTGAGCAATCTCCAAAGTCCGTATGGTTAATGACAATATGTTCAGAAGGTAGAACAGACTGAGTCTTAATGTTATACTCCTAGCCTCAATGAAGATGACTTCCCTCAAGGGGTTAGATAAACAAATACTTAATATTTGATCTTACATGGACTTACTAGTCTAGATTCCTTTGGGGTTTGGGGGTATGAAACAGTAAAGCTGATTTCACAGAATTTGTGGTGTAGTTGAGTTACAGCTGGGGTATGGCCTGGTAGGTTGCAATGTCCAGTGTTCCCTTGGTTAAAGATTTATAGTATATGGACTTTTTCTTCTGTAAGTAATGGTAACACTTTTAAATGTTAGTAAAGAAGAGAGCATTTTCAAAACCGTATTTGCTTTTGTGTGTGGTGTACAGAGGATGGAAGCAAAGGCCTCACCATGCAGGTAAATGCCCTACCACTGCTTTTGATTTTGAGATTCAGTTTCACAAAGTTGCCCAAGCAGGTCTTCAATTCACAGTCTTCCTTCCTCATCCTTCATAGCTATATATGTACGTCTATATATCCAAACAACGCTTCAGAACCTATATGCAGTTATCTTCTAATATGATCTATTCCACGCCACTTAAAAGGGAGATGGGAGGAGGGGCAAAGGCAAGCCACCAAGTCTGATGACCCGAGTTTGATCCCTGACAGCCTGAGTTGTCCTCTGACCTCTCTAGGTTCGGGGAGAAACACTCCACACAAATATACAATTTTTAGAAAGGATGGTTATGGCCTCCACAATTTATGAACTTACTTTATAAATAGTAATTGGGTTCGTGACTTAGCTTCAAAGCACTGGTATAAAACATACTGTTTTAATAACCAGTTAAGAAGTTACTCCCGAGAGGCCTTTGGTCCAGCAAAGGCTTGTTTTTCCCAGTGCAGGGGAATGCTCTGTGCTAAGGTTGGGGAGGGTGGTTGCGAGAGGGAGCACCCTCATGGAGGCAATGGGATGAGGAGGGGGGATGGGACTGGGGGAAGAGGATAACAACTGAAATGTAAATACAGAGAATATCCAATTTTAAAAAAATGTTAATTCAAAATAAAAGTAATTTCAACAACAACAAAAAGTTACTCCTAAGTATCTACACATAAGAAAAGATTTTATCAATATTTATTGAATAGGATTAGAATTTAAAATGTAGAAGGAATGGCATGCACACATTTACCAGCCCAAAGAATTTATTAACTAAAAGACCTCCCTAGATATCAGTGTTTTTATGTGTATGCATTCATGCATGTTATGTTTCTGAGATAGGCTATTAGGCAACTTAGGCTGGCCCTGAACTAGCTGTGTGTGTGTGTGTGTGTGTGTGTGTGTGTGTGTGTGTGTGTGTGTGTGTGTGTGTTTGAGAGACAGGGTATCATGTACCCCAGGGTGGCCCCGAACTAGCTGTGTAAGCACAGATTTGATCTGCTTCTCGTTCCCAAGCACTGGGAATCTAGGTGCTTACCACCATGCTGACTCTTCTGTGGTGCTGCAGACTGAACTAGGGTCTTTCTGGGTAGTAATAAGCACTCTACCTCATCAACTGAGGTATGTTCCTGTCCCAGAAACCGATACTTCCTACAAAGTTCTCCAGCAGTTTTTTTTTTGTGTGTGTGTGTGTGTGTGTGTGTGTGTGTGTTCATTTTTCACTGTGTTTCTGGCCAAAATTGTCTAAAATTAAGCAGTGACACACAAACCTGAAAAATGGCCGGTGGAGCAGCAACTTGAAGACAAAGGGGGAGGAGATCTGAAAGAGAATTACAGTTGGCTCTGAGCAAAGATACATCAGAGAAATCCATAGTATGATAGCCTGAGAAATACCTGATAAGGCAAGTTTGCCACACAAGCATCAAAGAATGGCAAATCTGATTTTAATACATCTCCCACCAGGACCTGGAGTTTGCTAGCCAGAGGCCTGAAAATAAAGAAAGAAATTTTAAAAGATTGTTGTTTCTGGAGATTGAAATGTACTTTAATTATTATATATACTCACGTGCCCTGAACTCTTTTGTGCAGTTCAGCTACCAGCCTTGGATCAAGTTCACAGGCAACTACCTACAGTAACAAACAAAAAGGCTTGACTGTGGAGTATAAATGTTTTACCATCCAAGTAGTAACTCGAATGAGTTACATGATTTAAGCTTTTTTTCAATCTTGACATCAACTGTAGTCTACCACGTCAAACAACACCCTGTTTGATCTGTCTCCATGCTGCTACTGAGCAGATGAGAAAACTACACTTTATATAGTTATGTGATTTTAGACAGCATACAAGAGACCTCCTCCTACAAGTACTCTCTTCAAGGACATCATCCAGAGTAGATGCAGCAACACTGCAAGTGGATGCAAATGGAGGAAGCTCAACTATTTCCTGTAACATCCGCAGAGGCTTCACCAAGTGTCATCACTGTTTCTACAGCATAGTCATCTGAGTTGCTTATTCTGACTGACTCCTGATCCATTCTTCCTCATCCTACCCTCTAGAGGTCTTTTGTTGAACTTGGTCCTAATGACTAACTTCATGGCTTTGTTCCTGCAGGCTTCATAATGGTTAGCTATTCTTCGAGTTATCTCAGTGTTTCTGTTTTATTATTACTCCTTTAAACATGTGGCCCATTCCTATATTAGATTGTCCACTAATACACCAAGTGCAGATGTTGTTTTCTTGATAGAGAATTCTCATTGTTAGTGATAAAATTTCTAAGGGTTCAAGAACTACTGTTGAAACAATGTCAATTCATTAAAACATTCACATTTGTAAACCAGCTGAGCTAATTGCAGAGAAACCCATGAAGCCCCCCTTTTACCTTTTTGGCCTTTTCTAACAGCTTGACAGTCATGTTGCCAGTCCCAGGCCCAACTTCCAGCACCACATCAGTAGGTCTTAAAGCGGCCTAGAAACAAGCACAAGTCCTTTATGCCCTGGCCCACTTGAACAGTTTGTAGGTGACTGCTTTTGTTTATCAGTGCACAGTTAAAAGACATCTAACTCCAGCTTCATTTTTCTTCGGGATATATGTGGTTGACAGTAGTATCTCAAGGGCATTAGGTATAAATGAAAACCTACATTTCCTAACCCAGGGAGATATCAACTTCTGGAGTCAGAACAAAAATGGAATCCTGCTGTCTACACTGGCAATAATCCGGGGAAACTGTAACTAACTGTTCTTTCCAAGGACTTCAAATGGTAAAGAGTGCATTCAAGTGGAAAAGATTTCTCAATTCTTAACCATTCCACAATGCCTATGTTAAAGTCTTAAGAATATAGTAACCACACAAAACTCTATGAGTGTGCATGTACATAGGAGTAGAATATGTTCCTATGGCTCCGGGAGGCTTCCCTTGTAGCACAGAAGTAACTTTTACCTTCTATATTTTACCTCCTGGCACTCTATCATCCATAACCACAACACAACAACACAGAAGAAATCCTCCAAATAATTTATATGCAGTACTATATATTTTTTTCTGGGGAACAAACTCAGTGTGCTTTGGACATAATTACCATCTGGAATAAAAAAAGAGTAACAGTGATGTACTTAGAAAGTGATCAGAATGATACACGCTTGGAAAGTGGAGTCGAGGGACCAGAAGTTCAAGGCTGGCTTTGTCTACATACCATGTTTGAGGCCAGCCTGAGTTACATGAGACCCAGTTTCAAAAAGACGGAGCCTCCAAAAAGTGGTTAAATAATCTGGAAATTGTTGGGCAATTCTTAAATCACCCAACATATACATACAGAGCAACTATTCTGTCAGGTACCCTATCTTAGTTTATCTTGATTTTTTTATGTATGTAGACAGGCTGCAGTACAGCATAACACCCTGCCCCTGCTTCCCCAAATGCTGGGGTAATTATGGGCACACGTCATACAGCCGTAAGTACTCAGAAAAATATTAATGACACACAAACGCTCTGCCTTTCATCGTTTACACCCACCTTATCGATGATGCTGTTAACAATTAGAGGATTTTTCAAAATGTGTTGTCCGATCCCTGTGTTGAACATGAGTCCTGAAATAAAACACGAGGCCGCCTTAATTTCCCAACTTTTCAAGAATCGGTCTCAGGCCGTCCCAGAGAAGCAGGGAACAGTTTCTGCTCCAATGCATGCATCCTCGAGCGCCGCGCTCACGCCCGGGGTTGGGATGTATCTTTAAGTGATCCATCCCTCCTGCTGGCAAGGAAGACCAGGCGAGGGGAAGGGCCAGCGCTCCCTCCCTCCTCAGAGCGGCTAGGGGCGCAAGCCACAGAAGGGCTGCCCCGCCGCGGGTCAGTCCCAACCTCCAGCTCGCTTCAGCTCCCGGCGCTGCTCCTGACGATCCCGCCGGCGGCCACTCGCTGCTGACTTAACTTTCGGCATCTTCTCAGAGGAGTCCCTAGATCAAGCAAAAGCTGTTGTACACCTCGTGGAAGTCGCTGTCAGCTGTCGTCACGACTAAGCGCCCGAGAGGCTGACTTCCCTCCCACTGGGCTCACTGAACCACCCAGTCAGCCAGAGGCTGGAGCCCAGTGGCTGTTGGGAATTGTAGTCTCTAATGAGCTTCTTGGGGGCAAAGCCGGCTTGAGCCCAGTGGCTGCTGGAAATTGTAGTCTCTTATGGGTTCTTCCTGGGGATAGGGCGGCTCGAGCCCAATGGCTGCTGGGAATTGTAGTCTCCGGTGAGCTCCTCCGGAGGCAAGGCCCGCTCCAGCCACTGGAACTACGATTTCCACTAGAGCTTGATTTCAGGCAGTTAGGATTGGCTGGGGTCCAGGTCGGCAAGCTGGGTGCTTCTTTCTGCCTGGTCATGGGACCTTCTGATACCTGCGGGAATATTTCTCACGTGTTTGTTTCCCCGTAGGTTGTGGGCTGAGAAGCCTAGGCGTGATGGACACGGAGATGGGTGGTTTAGGGTAACGTGTCTTTCCGTTCTGTAAAGGAGATTAGAATTAGCTCTCCTTCTAACACGGCACTTAAGGTTTACTTGTCTCTGACTTTTCGTTCATTCTCCCGTCGTTTGACTAAGTTCCGGCATTGGGGTATCACAGTTAAAATATGCTGGTCTCAGGATTTCTTCATTGAAAAATAAGGGCTATACCAATTTCAAAACCCTGCAAATGGGATTGATTATAGGTACGTATTGGATATTGTAATAGGACTATTCGGGCTGTAAGATACATGATAAAAGACCCCTGGCTGTTTTTCCTGCTAATGTCTCGGTTTTAATTTTTCTGTTTGAGTTCAAGGTCTTTAAAGAAGAACACCTAAGCTGAAGCAATATTTACTGTAGCTTAGGCCTTAGCTGGCCCCCTTTCATCTAGCTTTTCTAACTTAACTAACCCAATTATTCTAGTCCACATTTGCTACAATGCCCTTTACCTCTCACTCAGTCCTGGTATATCCGACTTCCTCCATGTGCTGATGGCCAATTCCCACCTCTCAATTCTTCCCACAGTTCTAGCTCTGTCCCTGTCCCCCTCAGCCATTGGCTGTCAGCTCTTCGTTAAACCAATCAGAAGTGATTGACAACAGTTTACAAAATACTGAGGCCAGTGATGATCCCTAAAACTAACAATATCAAAGTCACATAGTACTAAACTCTGCTGGTATGGAAATCAACATTTGAATAATACAAAGACAGCCTTTACACTGTGCACAAAAAGGCTATACCATTTTTTTTTTTGTTTAAAAAGCCAGTGGAATCTATATTTTCATAAGCTACTATAGTGTTAAGTTTTTGAAAGTTAGCTGAAAGGGAAGAACACAGTGAAATCCACTGCCCACATAGAACGTGATTTTTTAAAAATTGATTTTTATCTCTATGTGCGACCTTTTGGGGGTAGTTAGCTTGGTTTTAGGAGACTGTTTGGAATAATAAACTATTCATTCTGAAGAGAGATTCTTGATGGTGTTACACTCCCCTCCCCCAGTATTGACTTAAATATTAAAATGTAGAGCTAATAAGAAAGCTAAAATAAAAAAATGAATTAACACTGCTTCACTTAAAATTGTGAAAGAAAAAAAGGTACGTATGCAAGGGGTGGTTTTGCAAGTCAAAGCACTAGCTGGGACCTATGAAGCTGCTCATTTCCGCACACACCAAGGCACCTACCCCACATCCCCAGCAAGGGCCAACATGTGAGTGTGCGCACACATTTTCTTTTGAGGGGTGGGAAGGTTTGGAATGACAAATACATATCAGTACCGCAATTTGCATTCCAGGAATGGGTAAGTACATTATTTACCCTTGTTAACTCTTCTAAACAACTTGGTGAGGTAAATATTTGTAGCATGTGGTTTTTCCTACCCTGCTTTAAGCTCCAAGAGGACCATGCTACCAGCCCCACCAGGTTTCCTCAGATCATTCTAATAAATAAAACAATGTAAAGCAAATAAAGCAATCTAAATAAATATAAGCTGATGAGACAATGTTTCTCTTGTCTCTTGTCTTGACCTTCATGAGATCAAGGCCTAAATTTCTATTGTCTGAGACAGGTTAGGCACTCTATCCTTTGTTTTTCAACCTAATTTTTAAAGATCAAAAGCCTCAGTGTTTTATCTATATGTACTTACTGTATAAGCCTATTTCTAGACTCTAGTTTTGTCATACCAGGCAAAGAAATCCCAGAGACCATTTTCAAAGATTCTGAGTATTTCCCTGAAGACCTTTCAAAATCTTCTCTAAAGCATTTGATTTAATCTCTCTTAACCTTCCCCTTTGTAGAGCTTAATACGTCTGTATATTTAAGAACATTTATTTTTATTTTTTTAAATTTTTTTATTTATTCATTATATATGAGTACACTGTAGCTGTCTTCAAACACACCAGAAGAGGGCATCAGATCTCATTACAGATGGCTCTGTGCCACCATGTGGTTGCTGGGAATTGAACTCAGGACCTCTGGAAGAGCAGTCAGTGCTCTTAACCACTGAGCCATCTCTCCAGCCCTTAAGAACATTTAAAAATTATCATATTTCCTTTTATTTTTAAAAACAAATCAAATTTTATGTATCACTGTCTTGAATATTTGCATGTAAGAAAATGCAGCAGGACCACGCCCATAAAGTTAGCCCAATATGTTTGAGGATGATAAAGAAAAAACATGGACCAACCAGGGAGGAACATAAGTATTATGTAGGAATCCTTGACTTCCACATCTTGTTGCCCTTAAAGGGTGCAACTCCTTTGAATCATTTCTTTACAAATCTATCATTTCTTTACCTAGAATGTATACAAATTTTATTTGAGGTTAGAGAGATGGCTCAGGAGTTAAGAGTACTTGTTGCTCTTACAGATTAGGTTCCTAGCACCCACATGACAGCTCATAACTCTGTGTAACTCCGGTGCCAGGGGATCTGACCTCTTTTGACCTCTGTGGGCACCTGACATTGATGGTGCACAGACATGTAGGAAAAACACTCACACGCATAAGATTGTGATATAAATAGATCTAAAATAAGCATTGTTTTGATTCTTTTTAGGTCTTCATCTTCTTTGAAGGTCTCCATGTACATTTAAAAATTAACAGTCTAGGGCTAGGGAGATGTCTTCAGCAGGTAAATGTGCTAGCAGTTGAAGCCTAATGAATGGACTTGAGTTCTATCCATGGACCAAGTTTGATTTGGCATGTATCTGTAAAGCTGGCCTGGAAGCTTGAAGGCAGCTAGTGTGAACTATACCACACAATGGCAGAAACCATGGCAGGTGAAACCTCTGACCCCACATGTGTGCCATGGTATGCATGTAGATGTAGTCTCATGCAATTTTTTTTTAAAGTGACTACAAATTAACTTTTGAGCTGGAGAGATGGCTCAGAAGCTAAGAGCACTGCTATTCTTCAAGAGCTCCTGAGTTCAATTCCCAGCAACTACATGGTAGCTCATGATCATCTTATAATGAGATCTGGTGCCTCTTCTGGCCTGCAAACATATGTGCAGGCAGAATGCTGTATTCATAATATATCTAAAAAAAAAAAAACCAACAAAGCAAAACAAAACCCCAACAGCTTTATTACATTTTAAGTAATTAAAATTGGTGGCCATCTGGTACAGTGCCTGTCTAGGATGTGTGAGGCCTTGACTCTGACCTCCATCACACTGGTACTGCAAATAACGTTTCCAGCTGAGACTGTCTATACTAAAGATAACAAAAGAAGAGGAATTCTTTCTTCCAAATACTGATGCCTACATTAAGATGCTAAAACCGTTGAGAAATTTCTATAGAAATAAAGGTGAACAAAGAGTACGCCAGTAAGGGGGGGGGGACTTTTTTTTTTTTTTTTTGAGACAGGTCTCATTATATAGTTCTAGCTAGCTTCAAACTCATAGAAAGCAACTTTCTTCTGTCTCTTGAATGCTAGGATTAAAGGCATGCACTACCACAATGGACAAGATTGATGTGTGCCATGTTAGTGCATGAGTGTGTGTGTGTGTGTGTGTGTGTGTGTGTGTGTGCATGTGTGTATATGTGTGTGCATGTGTGTCTATGTGTGTGCATGTGGGTCTATGTGTGTGCATGTGTGTATATGTGTGTGCATGTGTGTATATGTGTGTGCATGTGTTTATATGTGTGTGTGTGTGTGTTGCCACAGAGGCCAGAAGAAGGCAACTGATCACCGAGAGATGGAATTAACAGGTTATTAATAAACCACAAATGCTAGAAGCTGAACTTGGATCCTCTGAAAGAGCAACAAAGACTTAACTGCTGAGCTGTCTCTCCATCTTGATAAATTGTTCTTGTAACTGGGATCATTTCTGTGTCTCTGTGGTACCCACTATGTTTTATACTTATTTTATATTCCTTTCCAATGTAGAAACAATTATATTATATTTAAAAAGTATTCAAAGGATAAGCATCTCGAACTATTTGGTTACTTGTGTTAGTAAGATGTTTTTCACTATGACACATACCTGGGAAAAACAAGGAAGTGTGATTTTATTTTGGTTCAGTGTCTCAGAGATTTTGATCCAGGGACAGCTAGCTCTATTGCTTTGAGGCTGGTCGGAAGGCATGGTGAGGGAGATCATGAGAGGAAAGCTGTTCACCACATGGCATCCAGGAAGCAAAATGGACTAGTAGGACTCTTGAAATGCACACCCTAGGAATTGCCTTTCTCTAACTAGACCCTCATCTTCCATAGGTACAATATTCAAATTTAGCACCAGTCATTAGATCAAAGCCCTCATGATCAACACCCTCACAGACACATCCAGAAGTGTGCTGTACTAATCCTGAGGATGTACCTTAATCAACTCAGGTTATGCATCATAACAGTTCTAGAAAATGAACCTAGAAAATGAGAACTGCTCTGCAGGACCAATCATTTGTGTGGTGCTAAGAATCAGATCCAATCTGCATAAAAGGCAACTCTATCACTGAGCTTTGTTGGGCTCTCTAAGGCTCTTTCGATATATATATATATATATATATATATATATATATATATATATATATATATATATATATAACTTTTAAATTGCCATTTTTAATGTTTTCTTGTTTGTTTACTGTTTGAGACAGGGCATCATTCTGTAGTCCTGACAGACCTGGAGTACACCCAGCCCATTCATTCTCAAGCCTGTAGCACTCCTCCTGCTTCAGCCTCCTGAGTTCTGGGATTGTTGAGTTGATTTTTGAAGCTCATGTATTTTTATTTTTGTTTCTCTTAGCTAAAACTCATGTAGCCCAGGCTCCCCCCAAACTATTATTTGGCCGAGTCTGTCCTTAAACTCCTGATCTTTGAGTGTCTAAACCCCATGGGCTAGAATTACAAATGTACACTACTATGCCTGATCTTTCCCTCCCAGACACCAAGATCTTAGTGTATAGACAAAGCTGGCCTAGACCTCATTATGTTAAGCCAGGTTGGCCTAAAGCTCACAATCTTCTTGCCTTTGCCTCCCGAGTTCTGGGATTACAGACATGGGCTGCTGTATCTGACTGGTAAAAAGTTGTGTGAGAAAGGACTGAAGGAACTGAGGGGGTTTACAACCCCATAGGAAGAACAACAATATCAACCAACCAGACCCTCCAGAGCTCCGAGGGACTAAACCACCAACCAGTGAGCACACATGGAGGGACCCATGGCTGCAGTCACATACACAGCAGAGAATGCCCTTGTCGAGCATCAACGAGAGCAGAGGCTTTTTGGTCCTGTGAAGGCTCAGTGCCCTAGTGTAAGTAGGAGCAGGGAGGTGGGAGGGAGAGGGTGGGTGGGGCACTCTCATAGAGGCAGAAGGAGGGGGATGGGATGGGGTTTTCCAGAGGGTAACCTGAAAAGGGATAACATTTGAAATACAAATAAAATATCCAATAAAAAAAAGTTTCGTGTGTGTGAGAGAGAAGGGGGAGGAATGGGGAAGCTAATGCATCTTTAATTAAAAAATAACTAATTATTCTATATATGTGAGTGTTTTGCTTGCATGTATGTCTGTGAACCAGGTACTAGACTGGTTCCTCACAGATCAGAAGGCAGCACTGGATCTCCTGGAACTGGAATTATAGATGTGTGAACTACATATGATGATTGAAGTGAACCTAGAACCTTTGCATGTGCTCTTAATCTCTGAGCTCCAGCCTTAATGTTTTGTTAATTTAGCATTTCAACACTAATTTTCTGCTTTCTCTTTGTAGTTCTCAACTGTATGTAAAAAGCACTGCATTTGTATTGAGATTTCAGATGTGCTGTGGGGATATGGTTTAATGGCTACATGCTTGCCTGGCATGTGAAGGCCACGTGTTCTACTCTTAGCAACCCACCCTCCTCCCACCCCTAAAAAGAAAAAGATTGTAAGTCTATCCTGAAGATACTCAATGGTAGGTTAATTCTAATACTTGCCCTATTGTCTCAAAGTTGAGCATACAAATACAGTGACGAAACACAGTGGGTGAGGGGGGTTCATCTAGCTATGAATACTTGTTTTGTCAATAATATGCGCCGACAGCTTCCATTCAATACTAGTCAAAATTAGGACTTCTGAATACATCCTAAATTGGGATCCTAGTATTATAGACACACTTTGTGTATGTTCATTTTTTTAAATAAACATTTCCTCAGATGTACAAAAGACCCATCACCCCAGTAAAAGAATTCTATTTTTCAAAATGTCCTTCTTTTTAATAACTAGTTAATCGTTTCTTCCCACATTAACTATTGCTTGTAGCTCTGCTACTAGACACATCGTCTGTGGGTTGGGAACATTAGCATCAACTGGAATGTAGATAAATATTACACTAGCCACATAGCTGGATGTCTGTACTACGTCACTACACACTTCCGGCCGATTGCCCAGGAACTGTGGATTCTCAACATGAAAGGCACACACACACACACGCGCACGCATTAACTGACTTTTGAAACACCTTGGTAACCCAATGACTGGGCTCTCCTAAACCTTCCCCTGCTGCCCCAGGCACAATCAGGGAAGTGGCCAGTGGTCTAACCCAGCTCTCCTCTTCCACCTAATCCTCCTGGCTTCAATCTCACCTGAGCACCTCTGAGGGTTCCACCCCATCTCCCTTTGCCCAGCTACTGGCCACTGGCATCTTTATTGATCAATTAAAAACCAACTGGGGACAAGGACGTTTAGAATTTGGACACAGATTCCTGATTGAATCAAAGCATTAGAACCAATCTCCAACACAACCAAATTAGGATCTGGGGCTGGGGATGTAACTCAGTTGTTGGGTGTTTGGCTATTCTGTATCACAGCCCTGAGTTAGTTTGAGTCTTAGCACAACATAAACTGGGCATTACATACTTATAATTGCAGTATCTGGGAGGTAGAACAAAGAGTTTCAGATATTCAAGATTATCCTTATCTGCATAGCCAGTTAAAGCCAATTTGGGTTACATGATACCATGTACTTAAGAAGTTAATCCAGACCTGTATCATTTTTTTAAAAAACTAAGTTTTAGCTCAGGTCGATATCACAGGACAATTATTATTGGGAATTGGTTCTCTCTCTGGATCATGTGTGACCCAGGCTCAGTGCAAGTGCCTTTACCTGCTCAGTCAACTCAACAGACAAGGCCTGAATTTTATTCTTAAAGAAAGTTTCAATCGCTTAAAAAGATTTATATGTATTAATGTTCTGTCTGCATGTCTGTGTACCTGGTGTGTGTTTGGTGCCAGCAAAGTTCAGTAGAGGGCTTTGGAACTTCTGGACCTGGATTTACAGAGGATTGTGGGCCACCATGTGAATTCTGGGAACTAACCCTGGTGCTCTTAGCCACTGAGCCATTTCTCCAGGACTCAGGGTATGTAATTTTAATAAGATCTCATGTAATTCTATGAATACTTAAGTTTAAGATGTTTAATATCTTTATAAATTCAGAAGATAAAACTAAGCAACCACCACCACCATCAATAAAACAGTACCATCTGGGAGGTGGAGGCAAGAGTTTCAGAAATTCAAGATTATCCTTGGCTACATGACCAGTTTAAAGCCAACTTGGGTTACATTCTAATTGGCAAAGCCAGTTAGAATTTCAGCAGTTTTAAAATCTCCAAATATGGGACATTCCTGAACATGTATTTTAATAACTTTTTTTCAGGATACACTGAAACTTTATTAACATGCTAACATATACCCTTCAATACAGTTTACATGGTTAGTTTTGCATTTCATTTCATATGTATTTTGATTGAACCATTTTCTCTCTGTCAGCCACCTAGTTTTTATCTTTATACTGATAATCTGTGTGAGAGACTTCTTTATAATGAACAGTTAATGTTTTCTCCTTCCTTCTTTCATTCCTTCCTCCCCTCCCCCTTTTAGTTCAAACCTCAGCACTTGCCATTTATTAGCGGTTGAACTTTAGATGCGTTCTCTTGAGTTTCGTTTCTTCTTCTGTAAAATGGGCATAATAATGGATCGTCCTGGAAATTAAAATGGGTCATTCAACCTAAAGATCTTGAGACTATATTGTGCACATCTTAAATGAGCAACAAGTAATCAGTATTTATGAACAGCTGTTTTCCTCAGAAGTTCTCTTTAAAGACAAGAGAACTTAACTATAGAGCAGGGGTAGGCAGAACTGGTTCTTTGACATCTTTTCACCTTTAGTAGGAACTAAAAAAGTGCCGACCACGGGAGACCACAGGCATGTAACCCTAACACTTGAGAAGTGGAGGTGTCAGGATTTGAAGGTCATCCTCTGCTATAAAAAGAGTGCGATGCCAGCCTAGAGTCCTGAGACCCGGCCTTAGTCTCTTGCCAACAAAACAACAGAGCACTAAGCCCCTCAACCCCCAACAACAACAAACAAAACAAAAAAACCAAAACAACCCAAACCAAACCAAAAACCAAAGCCCGTCCAAATTTGAAAAATACCTATGGTGGCAGGGTTCATTAATGGGATTCTTTTGAAGACCCTCTTCTGCCGTGACAGAGTCATGAACCAAGTAGCTGATATAGAATAGTGAAGATAAAATAGTTTTGACTTAGGGCTTCGATCAGAGCAGAAGACTATCGATTTTCCCAGGACATAGGGTTTCCATAGTTACAGATGCCCGAGGCAGGCGCCTGGCTCCGGGTACCACGCAAGCGCACTCAGCCCTATTGGCTGCCGCGCGCCTCTGGGTTCGAACCCGAGCTCCTCCCTCCCCTTCCCTCCGCTGTCCTATCGCCTCCCTCCTTGGCCTTTTCCGTGCGCTCTGGGAACCTGTGACGTAATTTTAGCGCGCCCTCGTCGTTTGGAGTGGCGACGCGGAACATGGCGCGTTCCTAGAAGCCGTTTTCTGCATCAGTAGGCGGCAGCGTGTGGATCAGGAGCGTGGGGGGCGCGGAAGCAACCAACGCCGCTTCGTGTGGTCAAGTGGAAAGGGGCGGGCCGGGCGGTTCCGAACCGAAGCACGCGGTGAGGCCCGGCCGCGGGCCGCGCGGGTGGAAGGACGGAGTGGGCTGGGCAGCGAGACGCCGCGCCGGAGGGCGGAACGCGGGGTCCAGCGGAGCTGTGCGGCGCGTCTGCGGGCTCTCGCGGCCCTGGAATCGCCCGGGGGAGCTCGGGCTCCCGGGCTGTGGGAAGCTTGTCGGTGCTGGGTCCACGGTGTGGCGTGGCAGGGTCTGAGTGACAGGCTAAGCAAAGGCGAGGGTACCCATTGTGTCCCCTGTTGCTGGCCAGGGGGTGTATTTGTCCTTGGAGCCTTTGGGTTGCACAGTACAATGGTCCCCTTACTGAGACCGGTGTGTGGAGTTAACGGCACACGCGACCTTGCTGTGGAAGCAGTGCTGTGCAAGCTTTAAGCATTAGATCTTTCCTTCTTCTTAAAGGAAGAAGTGAAGGGACTTTTAAACATTTTTCTCTTAGAGGAGATTCATGCTGAGGTATGGCCGCCGGTGCTCAAGCTCAGCCACTGACTCCTGCAGCTTTACATTTGAGAATATTTGTGATTCAGCAAAATTATTTCGAGGCCCATAGCATTTTCTCTTTCCCCCTTAAATCTTATTCCGTGGTCAACGAGAGAATCTTAACAGCAGAGTGATTTGCGTACATAGCCAAGATTGGTAATCTGGCTCCTGGTGCCAAGGTTGTAGTTGGCACACCTCTTCGCCACACGCTAAAGGAGCTCTATATGCAATAGTGCCTTTAAGATATGCTTCTTATTTAGAAGGAAGCAAGGAATAGCAGTTGGCGACCATATATTTTAACCTTTCGTGGACTGAGATTTCTCTGTTCCATTTCCACGTTAATTTCCAAAATTTGGCAGAATGACTTCATTTTATGAGCTCGGTAGCTTTTCTTACATCATTCTCTGTATGGCGGTTCCCAACATCATTGTTTCACGTAGAGGAAAATTTAGAAAATTTCTTCCTGTTGGTCGTGGTAGGATTGCAGGCCTTTTTTTTTTTTTCTCCTTCTGGTTTTCTGACGGTATCTAGCACAGGGGCTGGTGCAAACCGTTTAATTAATTTGTGGACTTGTGTTATAGCCATAGGGCAGGAGGGCATTTTTCCCCCCGATTACACTTCTTAAAGCTAAGAGAATTCTCAAAGGAATTTGGTTGTAGTGATATGGAGGTTCTAAAGCAGTGTGCAAAAATTATTTGGTAATTAAACAAGTCTTTAGATTTTTGTGATATTTAGAACCAAGCTAGAAGGCAGAATAATAATTGTAGTATTTGGATTTAAAACATACTGAAGATGTTTCTCCACAATACTAATATCCATATTTAGTTTATACATATTATCCAAATTATTTTTTTTAAAGATTTATCTTTTTAAAAAATTTCATGTGTACTCTTGATCTTGCTGGTGCTGAAACAGATGGAAGAGGGAGTTGGGTGTTCTGGTAATGGAATCACAGGTTGTGCCTCACCTGACATGCCTGCTGAGAATCAAACTGGGGTCCTTAGGAAGAGAAGCATGTGCTCCTGAATGCCAGGCCATCTCCCCAGCCCTGATTTGGTTTTTGGTGTGTGTGTGTTTTACATGGGCATACGCGTATATTTAACCCCCCTTCTGTTTTATCATTATCATCATTACTAGTTCTGAGATAGGCTCTCAGTATGTAGCTTAGTTTGTGTGGGTCAGGCTGGCCTTAGCTCACAGATCTGCCTACCTTTTTTCCCTTAGTGCTGGCTGTGTGTTGCCACATTGGGCTTAATTTAGTTATTGCCTTTGTTAATTTAAATTTTTTATCTTTATTTTGTTTTTGCAGTGTTGGGATTGAAACCAGAGCCTTGCTCATGTTCTACCACTAAAATATTTACTCTTTGTGAATCTTCACTTTTGTCTTTTGTTTCAGTTCTGTGGTGTTAGAAGTAGAACCCAGGGACTTGGACTTTACAGCTGCATTAGGTTCCCCCAGCCCCCTTCTCTTCCCTGTGTGCATATGGTGGGTGGAGTCAGCTGGTTTCAGGCGTGTTACACAGAGGCATCCCGTCCCTTGCAGGTGTACTTCTGGAGCGTCTTGTTTCATTTTCTAAAGATGAGCCTGACTACCAGCAAGCCTACAATTAAAAGCTTTGTAGAGCTCAGACTCATTAGTGTTCTACATTCTTGCTTCTCAAAATGTTCCTTATCACCTGGGAATTTGGTAAAAATATACACTTGAAGCTCAACTGAAAAAAAAAATCACTGAAACAGCATCTACATATTGAGGTGTTTTTAAAGCTTGTTTTTATTTGCATATATTATACATGGTGATAGATTTCATTATGGCATTGTCATGTATATAATATATTGTGATCATATTCATTCCATTACCATCTCGTGCCCCTTCCACTAATTCCCTTCCTGTTTCAACTAGCCTCTTTGTATTTCCTGTCTGTGTCTGTTTCTGCTGTCTCTGTCTCTTTCCTATGATTCATTATGGCTGTTTACAGGAACGTTGGTGAAGATTTGTCTACACTTAGCACTGGCTTCACCATTCCCTTGCCTCCGGTATTAACCATTAATTATTATAAATTCTCAAGGAGGGAGCTCATGAGCCCCTTTCCTCTCCTCTCCTCCCTTCCCTTCCCCTCCCCTCTGCTCCCCTCCCCTCCCCTCCCTCCCCTCTCCACTCCTTTCCTTTCTTTTCCTTGGCGGGTTGTTGGTAGTCTCACTCTTGTGATCTGTGATGTGTATGTGTGTAGATCATTTGCTTGCATGAAGACGCTAGAGAACAGTGCATATTGTCTCTTTGTATGGGGTGTCTGACTTCCATTTAAGCTAGGCTGGCTGAATGGCCACGCAAGTTCTCGTATGATCTACCTGGTGTTGCCTCCTGCTCCTTGTTGTGGTTATAGAAATGTGCACCCATGCTCAGCTTTTTATATAGATGCTGGGGATTTGAACTTAGGTCCTCATGCTTGTAGAAGAGATTTACCTACTGAGTCATCACTGTCCCTCAAATGCAGCAGTTTTGTGCAGGTAGGCCCAGGAGCTGTGATTAGAGTGCAGTAGTTGACATTCAACCCACCCTCACCCCTTCTTCTCTGACTCCTATGTTCTTTTTGTCCCGTCCCATGATGTTCTTTGATTCTTGGAATCAATGTCATAGATGTCACATTTATGGCTGGGTGTTCAACAATAATTTAGTCCCTGTTGTCAACACTGCAAAAAGAGTCTCTGACCAAAGCAGATAGAGCACAAATCTATAAGCAGTATTGTTGAAGGCAGTTTTGCATCAATTTTGGAGAACAACTGCAAAAGCTTTCCTTCTAGGGCTCCTGACCTCGCCAGCCATGGCATTGTCTGGCTTTACAGAACCAGATGTGCATTCCCTGCTGCCGAGTGGGCATCACATTCTATCAGATGGAACTGGTTTCACTGAGACGTACACTACTGTACGAGTGTGCTCCTCTTCCTCTGCTGTTGGTGCTAGGTAGGACTCAGTGGTGTAAGACTGTTAATGGCCGTTCTTCTCCAACTGTCAGCGGAGCTCTTTGTAGCAGCAGGAGGGCCAGCCAGCAGGGAGGGGGCTTCCAGTACGGTTCTGACTTGATTTCTGTGTCTTGTGAGTTGGGCATATGGCACTTTTGTTTGTTTTGTATAGCAGTAGAGTACTCTGGCTCTCTAGGGATGTGTTCTTCCCTCGCAGTGGTGTGCTGTGTGACAATTAATGCTCAGTCAAGTTTGACATATACTGCTTTGGTCTACGAAAGTTGGAAAACAAGTGTGTGTTTATATGTGTGCACACGCATGTGTGCCAGTCATTTCAATATGATGTTTTGCTTATTATTAATTATGGTTCAGATACTTTATAAGATCATACATATCTATTCATACCTCTGCCTCTGATTCAGCCTATTGCTTTTCTGGCCTGTTAGCTGGTCACTGTCATGGGTCATTGTATTGAAACTGGGAGTGACAGCTAGGAATTCAACAGTGACTTCTTTTTTTTTTAAAGAATATTATTTATTTCTGTTTATTTGTGTGGATGTCTAGCATATATAAGCACATATATATGTATACACACACACACACACACACACACACACGTGCACGCGTGTGTGTGTGTGTGTGTGTGTGTGTGTGTGTGTATACTTATATGTGCTTGATACCAAGGCCCAAAGAAGGTGCTGGATCTCCTGGAAGTGGAGTTACAGATAGTTATGAGCCACTATGAGGATGCTCAGAATCTGCTGCAAGTCCTCTGCAAGGGCAGCCAGTGCTCTTAACCACTGAACCATATTTCCATTCCAGCAGTGAGCATATCTTTCTTTTATTTTTTAATTGAATTTTCCCATTCAGTATGTTTTAATAATGCTTTCCTCTCCTCCATTTCCTCCCATATTCTCCCCGCCCCTACCCATCCTCACCTCATGTGTTCTTTCTCTCTTTAAAAAAAAAAACAAAAATAATTAAAAAAAAAACCCAAAAAACCAAAGCACAAGACAGCCCCAAACTAACAAACAAATAATCACAAAAAATCAAAATAGGCTAATACAGTAAGACCAAAAATAAAATAAAACAGCCAAAGTAAAATTAAACAAAAGTTTACAAAAATGCTATTGAGTTTGTTTGGTATTGGAACAGCCTCGGAGTGTGGTTGATAAACTCAGTGGCACACTATTGGAGAATTGTGATACCCCCACCACCACCACTTTGCCCATAGGTGTCAGTTGCAGATAGCTTCCCGGTTAGGGATGGGACCATATGTCTACTTCCTCCTCTCAGTACTAGGACCTGATCTGGCTTGAAGTTGTGCATTTCTTGTGTATGCTGTCACAGTCTCTGTAAGTTCATGTGTATAAGTTCTGTTGTCTGGAAGACACATCATCTCTTTTGGCTCTTACAGTCTTTCTGCCTCCTCTTCTCCTTATAGACCCTGGAGATTGAGAGGAGGGGTTTGATGAAGACATCCTATTTAAGACTGAGTGCTCCAAAGTCTCACTTTTTGCACATTGTCCATTTGTGTTTATTTCAGTCTACTGCAAGAAAACACTCTTGAGGGGGTTGAGCATGGCACTGATCTATGGGTTTAGTGGTATGTTAGTAGGAGTCATCTTCTTACTATGTTCCTTTAACAGAGTAGTAGTAATTCGTTTTCCCCTAGGCCATGCCCTAACTAGTTTCAGGTCCCTGGCCCCCTTAGCAGTACCAGGTATAGGCTCTATTTCATGGAGTTCATCAAAAAGTGGCTAGTAATTCCCACACTCCTTGTGACTAGTCACTAGTATAGTCACTCCCAATCATGAGTATTTCTTTCCTAAATCTGAGATATAGAATGGAACCTCTTGTCTTGGTGTGTTCCTAGTAGTGCTTTCCTCTTCCTGCAGAGGCTGTTAACTGTCTCTCCTTCTCACTCTTCAAAGGCATCCTTGCTGTGCTCCCTACAGACTAGGTAGGTTTTACTATAGTTCAAATAGTTTTAGATGCTGGCAGCGCACAGATGAAGGCGCAGATAGATTGAATTTTCTATAAATCCCTCCTGTTTACTCATGGTATGCCACGCTAAACTAGAATTCTTCAAAAGTAATTGGATTCAAATCAATTCAGATCCTGTTGTCAGGAATGTGTCTAACCCACCTGCAGCATGCACTCAGCTTGGGAACTCTGTTCATCTTTCAAGACAATGCCTCTTCTTTCCCCTGTGAGGAAGCCTTTGCTAAGCTACCTAGTATAAGTAGCTGTCTTACCACAGTCTCTACAGTATGTTTTAGCTCCTTTTTTCCCTTGTAGAATTGCATGCAAAGAGTCCTATGGTGTATTTCTTTCATAGTGGTGCATGGGCCAATAGAGGTTTTTATTGTTAAAGACTGTAAATGCAGGTGGAATTATCTGAGTAATATTAGGAATATTATGTTCTGTGAAGCTTAGACTGAGGAGGCTTGAAAAGGGCTTGTCTGCTTTTGTTTTACTCAACTATAGTAGAGACCAAGCATTATTCAAAAATTGATTGATTACTTTTTGTTGTTTTTATTTTGAGGTAATGCTTTTTAGTATGTAGTCTTGGGAGGTTTGAAACTCACTACATAGACTGTGGTGGCCTTGAACTAGATGATGTTTGTGTCTTCTGGGTACTGAGATTTCAAGTGTCACTGTATTTGGCCAAATTCATTTAACAGCTTTTTGGGGTTGTTGTTGCTGCTGTTACTATCTAGTTTATTTAAACCAAAAATGGTAATACAGAAAAGAGACTGAGATGGCAGCTGCCCAGAACCCTATGGGTTAAAGAGCAGCTGTGAGTCTTGGACCCACACTTCCATAACATTATTACTCTAGGCTAGGTTCTATTCTAGTTTCTAGGATACACTTTGTGCAAATTCAAGTCTCCATTCCCTGGCCATTAAATTCAAATTGAGAGGCTGTACTGTAACTATGTAGACATACTAACAGGTCAGGTTTTCAGCAGTGTTACACAGAAAGATTAAGGCTGTCAGACATTAGAAAGTCTGGGTTGAGGGATTGTTACGCTTCACTTTGGTTATTAACGTGATACAAACTAGGGTCACCTGGAAAGAATTGCCCCCATCCTATGGCCCTATTGCCATGTCTGTGGGGAGTTTTCCTGCTTAGAAGATCTGTCAGCATGTAGTGGACATGTCCACAGAAGGTGATGTTTGCCCTGAACTAACTTGAGTACTACTGCTCATCACTAGCACTTTAGAGCTAGTTGGGATAGAAGAGTGTGGTGACTCACCCAGGGAATCGAGCAGTTTTGCTACAGTCAGGGCTATTTTTTTTTTTCTTCTCTGCAAGTGGTCATCCCCCTTTTTTCCTCTTCTACCTTCTCTACTTTTCCCTTTCTTTCTTCCAAGATCTGGCTATGTATGTAACCTAGGCTGGCCTTGAATTCATGATCCTCCTGCCTTAGTCTCCAGAGTGTTGTTGGGATTACAAGTCTGGCACTAATATTAAGGTTTTCCTTTCCTTTCCTTTTTTTCTTTCTTTTCCTTCTCACTTTTAATTTTCCACTGTAGAGGCAGAAGCAGGTGGATGAATGTCTGTGAGTTCTAGGTCAGCCTGGTCTACATAGTAAGTTCCAGAACAGTCTGGGCTGTAAGATCCTGTCTCAAGAAAGAAGTTTAAGTTCATAAACTGTCTTTTCTTTACGTTTTCTAATATAATAACTTTTCTGTTTTAAATTTTTTATTTGTCTTATGTTTTTGGTTGTGTGTGTGTCTGTGGAGGCCAGAAGAGGGAATAGAATCCTCAACCAGTGGTTATAAACTGCCTGATGTCTATGATCCAAATTTGAGTTTTGTGTGAGAACAACAGGTGCTCTTAACTGCTGAGCCTTGCTCCAGCCCCATGGTTGGTTCACTTGCTTGTTAGCGAGCTTGCTTTCTTTCTAAAAAAAAATTTTTTTTTGAGATTTTTATTATAATTACCATCATTTCCCCTTCCCTTTCTACCCTCCTATATCCTCTTCTTTGTTCTCTTTCAAATTCATGGACTCTTTTTTCATTGTCTTACATACACATATGTATACAACCCAGATCCCTGTGCATAACAGGCAAGTGATGTACTAAATTATATCCCATCCCCTTTAAAAATGTGAAGGAGTCTTGCTCAGTTGTCCAGGCTGGTCTAGAACTCTTGATTCTCAGAAATCTACTTGGGAATATTTAACCCTGGCTCTTTTGAACTGTGGTGGTATACACCTTTAATCCTAGAACACTAGTGGAAGAGTTAGGCAGATCTCTCAGTTTGAAGCCAGTGTGGTCTACGTAACAAATTCTAGGCACCTGGGGCTACATAGAGACTATTTCAGGCAAAACAAAATTATTCTAGCACTTTAATCATCTGCCCTTTAAGTTGACAGTGTCTTTCCAATTAGAACATCTGTTTTAAACTATCTCAACTTGTAACTGAAAGTGTTGGCAGAAAGCAATGTTTACCTTTAGAATTTTTGAGGACTTGTGTTGAGAGGTTGGTATCATTCTATGGTAAACTGTTTATTATAGTTATTTCCAAGATACTACCTCCTCAAAGTAAGGACAGCTTACTTTGTGGGAGTTGATTCTCTGAACTATGTTGGTCCTGGAATTTGAATGCAGGCCATCAGATCAGGCTTGTGGTAGACCTTTGAAAGGTCTTGCTGGCCTTGCTTCTAGTCTGTTACGGGGTTTCATTACATAGACCAAGCTCGCCTTGAACTCAGGGTCCATCCTGATGGTCTATATCTACCTAACGTCTCAGCTCCAAATATCAGAATTAGGCATTAGATTTCAGGATATGAACTGGGAAGGTACGTAGTCATTATCACATTACATATCTCTCCTGTGTTTTTGAGATATCCCTGCTATATTCAAGGATTGCGCTTTAACTCAGTTTATTTTCAAGTATTATTGAATATGCATCTCCCCTCCATGCCCTGTTCATCAATGATTTTGATAACATTAAGGGAGGGGAGGCTGAGGAAGAAGGATCCCAGTTGCCTCTGGCTTTCTAGGAAATAGTATTTAGTCAGAATTTGGAAACTTAAGGTTTTGTGTATGTGGGCTTTCCAGTTTTATTTTATGTTTACTTTGTGAAACAATAAAAGACAATTTTCTTTAGAAATAGATTGACATATATAAGAGTTGGAATTATGGGAGTTCTAAGTTGCTAGCATATAGAAAGGGTAGAAGTCGGAACCTGGGTGAATAGGAGAAAGTACTTTTCAAACCCTGTAGTTTTTCTTCCATTTATGTTACTGTGCATTCTTGTATTATATATAATACAAATAATATGTGTATTCAAGTGTGCTAACTTATCATTGCAGGCTCCCATGGATCTCAACAGTGCCAGCTCTGTAGTTCTTCAGGTCTTAACACAGGCCACCAGTCAGGATACTGCTGTTTTAAAACCAGCTGAGGAGCAGCTGAAGCAGTGGGAGACTCAGCCAGGTTTCTACTCTGTGTTGCTGGTAAGTAGTTCTTGAAGTAGTTTATTTTTTAATGAAGTGAGACACCATTATTTTCATAGTTCTGTAACTATGGAGATTTATAAACTTACAGAAACTGATCCAGACATTTGGTTGCCATTGTCACCATCATCACAGTAATATAAGGCTGAGGGTGTTTCACAAGTAATTTTTGATGAATCAACATTTTAGATTTTTCCTTCTTTTTTTAAAAAAATTATATATAAGTACACTGTGGCTGTCTTCAGACACACCAGAAGAGGGCATCACATCCCATTATACATGGTTGTGAGCTGCCATGTGGTTGCTGGGATTTGAACCCAGGACCTCTGAAGAGCAGCAGTTAGTGCTCTTAACCACTGAGCCATCTCTCCAGCCCCAGATTTTTCCTTCTTACTGTAATTTAGTTAAAACCTTTGTTCTGTTTTTTTTTTTTTTTTGGGGGGGGGACAGGGTTTCTCTGTGTAATCCTGACTGTTTTGGAACTCACTTTGTAGATTAGGCTGGCCTTAAACTCAAAGAAATCCACCTGCCTCTGCCTCCTAAGTGCTGGGATCAAATGTGAGCAGTACCACTGCTTAGCTTAATGTAAACTTTTAATAGAGGAAGTCACTTTCTTTAGCTCTGTTTTTTGTGGTTGATTAATGACTTTCTGCTTTTATTGTCTAAGCAGTCATTCTGTAAAAGAAACTGGACAGGATATATTCTCAGTGTCCCTTGAGAAAGTATGAGACTGTGATGATTTTTCAGTTTGGCTACATCGGTACTGACATCAAGACAGTAGGTAGCATCTTTTCTTCATCTCTATCTCAGTGAATTTACTTGGAGCTGCTCAGCATCAGCTTAGAAATACCATGTTCAGTAGGATTGAATAGTCTTTTTCTTTTACTAGGTGCTTTTTCCTGTGATAGAGAGCAAATCTAAGGTCTAGTGCATGCTAGGCAAGGAGTCGCCATTGACCTGGTCTCCTTTTGTACCCTATATTTCATTTTAAAACATTGTTTTTGGTTTTGCTGAGACAGGTCTCGCTGTGTATCCCTGGTTTCCTGGAACTTGGTATGTAGACCAGATTGGCCACCAACACAGTGGTACTGGTTTGTCTCTGCCTTTTGGTTGCTAGAATTAAAGGCATTTGCCCACATGACTGGCAAAATATTGTCGATTTTTTTTCCATCAAGAAATTTAAATATTTTTAGATGGAGGATCTTTTATACTTTCTGTTTTGCCTTTTTTTTTTCTTGAGGCAGGGGTTTTATGTAGCCCAGTCTGACATTGCCGCCATCTCCTGAAAGAATATGAATTACTAATAACTGCTTAAGCTGATTTTTCCTCCTTTTTTGTTTTTGCATTTTGCCTGATTTTTTTATACATTGTTATATTGGTGCATTTTTATAAAGTATTTTTATTTATTAGTATATATGCGTTTGGGTATTTAAAGTCTTTGGGAGAGGGGATTGAGACCAGATCTTGTTGTATGAGAGGTACTGATTTCAAATTTAGCGATCCTCCTTTCTGGCCCCCAGTGTTGGCATTACAGGCATTTGCCACCTCACCTAGGCTGCATACGTAGACATTTGTTTAAACTGCTGCATGCATGGCTTCAGCTGCTCGGATTACTCTGGAGCAGTGGTCCTCAACCTTCCTAATGCTCTGACCCTTGACTACACTTCCTCACGTTGTGCTGACCCCAACCATAGAATCATTTCATTGCTACTTCATAACTGTAATTTTGCTGCTGTTATGAATCATAATGTAAGTATCTGATATGTAGGCTATCTTATATGTGCTAAAGGGGTGAGTCACGACTTTATAGAGAGTCATGTACATATATATACAAGTACATACATACATACATACATACATTTGGACTTGGTCTTGTTATTCCTGGGTTGGCTTCAACATACAGCGTAATCAAGGATGATTTTGAATTTCTGATTCTTCGGCCTCCACTTCCCAAGTATTTGGTTACAAGCCTGCTGCATCACACTCAGATTATAAGGTGGTGGAGAAGAACCTGGAGCTTTATGCATAGTAGGCAAGCATTCTCCCAGTTGACTTACATCCCCAGCTCAAGCTTTAAAAAGGATAGAGTTTTACTCTAGCCTAGGCTGGTGTGCAGTTTGCTTCCTAGAACAGGCTAGTTTTGAATGCTTCTTGCCTCAGCCTTCTGAATATTGAGGATAAAATAGTTTTTGAATAGGGCATGGTAGCCCCATAATCCCAGAACTCATGTTGCAGTGAGACAAGAGGATTTTAAGGTTGAGGGTAGGTTGGTCTACATAGCCAGTTAATATACTGAGACTTTCTTACATTCACCAGCAGTATAAGTCATGGTACAGAGGCTTCTATAGTTTAAGGTTTAGGATTATTATTAGGGCAGTCTCCCAACTAGCTCATCTAACTTAATCTGTTTTATAGCCAGCCCTGTGGCTAGCTGTATACCTTTCTTGGCTCCACTACCATTTATTCTTCCCCTGTGCTATCATTTTCTTTGCCTGGGAGTTCCATCCCTATTTCCCATTCTAGGCATTGCTGTCAGCTCTTATAATAACAATCAGTAGGGAGACAACCTCTGGTCTGTTTCTAGGCAGGCGAAGGAGGACAAATATTTACAAACTAGAAAAGTCCGTAATGTGCCATAGAAATGACCGTACCAGAACCCTGGCAGCACTTAGTTCTCTACTGGTATAGAATTAACAATTGAAACTATAGAGACACACCTTCACACAAGGTGAAGAAAGGTTACCCCAACACATTATCACTCATAGACTTCTATCAACTCTCATGTCACTACCGTCTCCGACCAGCAGAAAAGGAGCGACGACACAGCGTTCTTCTCAAAGCGGTTTATTCAGGAACCTTACAGCATGCCAGTGAAAATCTTTCTGTCTCCCCTTCTCTCTCTCTCCTTCCGCCCCCAAGTGCAGTCCCTTTTATCCTCTCTCAACTCCACCTCCTCAGTCCATGTTGCGTGGCTGCAGTTCATAGGTTCTTGTCATCTGGCCTGATCTCGAGTCATGGGTGCGCCTGGTGGAGTGGCTAATCTCGGGGGCAGGAGGAAGTCGGGTGCTAGTCACAAGACTTGGCCAGAGTCCCAAGGGCCATCTTTGGACTGCCACCACACCCACTCTCCACACTGTTGTACTGAGGAAGATGGAGATAGAGATGGGGGTTTGCATGGGCTAACAGAGGGAGCAGGGGCACTGGGTTACTATTTTAAAATTCTATTTTATACTGGAGGGTTGATCATAGTGTTTAGTATTGGCTGGCCTGGAACTCACAGAGATACATCTTCCTTTGCTTCCTAAGTGCTACAATTAAATATAAGTACCACCATGCCTGGTTTGGACTAGGACTTTTTAAAAATTTGTTTTATGTGAATAAGTGTTTTGCCTGCATATATGTATATATACCGTGTACTCAGCTGAGGAGATACCTAAACAAAGACTTAGTTGTAGACAAGGTCTATGAATTCAAGCTGGTTTCTTATATACTATGTAGCCTAGGCTGGACTCAACTTTTTGATCATTTTATCCCAGCCTCCTGATTGCTGTGATTCAAGCAAAGTTGGAAGTACAACATGCTTTGCTTTTCTTGCTTTACAAGAAGCGTGTTTCAGAAAAGCTGTAACTGCATAAGCAGGACAGATGACCTGTGAGATGTCTAGCCTATTCAGACCGTGTCAAATTTAAAAGAGATTCACTCTTTGTGCTTGATGCCCTCAGAGACCAGAAGAGGCCATTGGATCCTCCTGGAATTATTGACAGTTGTGAGCTGTCTGATACGGGTATTAGGAGCTCAGTCCAAGCCCTCTGCAGGTTAACAGGCTTTTGTTTCCACTGAGCCATCTCCCTAGTTCCCCAGACTAACCGTTTTAGGACTTATTGGGCAATAGAAGTCTCCCCATTGGCTATCAAGATCATGTTGCATAGTTTAACTGCATCTTTGTTTTCATAGTTGGCCACCATTGTACAAAGCAGTAATCTTGGACTAACATAGATTGTTATGACACATCTCACCTTGCATCATTAAAAGTGCTCTTTTGCCAGTGTGGTGGTACATACTTGTCCTCCCAGCACTCAGGATGGAAGCAGGTGGACTTCTGTGAGTTTGCAGCCATCCTGGTCTACATAGTAACTTCCAGCCCAGGCTATACAGAGAGACCTTGTTGAATGAACAAACAAAGTGCTGTTGGACTCATTTGTAAGCATGATGGTGTTTATCTTATGAGTGTGTGCCTGTGTATGTATTTATGTACCATGTGCATCCAGTGCCTGTGGAGGCCAGAAGAGGTCATCAGATCCCACTGGAACTGCAGTTACGGGTGGTTGTGACCTTCCATTTGTATTCTGGGGACTGAATCCTAGTGTTCTTAACTGTTGAACAATTTCTCTAGCCCCATAATTGTGATTGTGTTGGTAAGTAGTCTTGTTATTGAGGAATAGATTATTGTTTTCTTATTTAGTTACCTTTCCTATTGTGATAAAACACTCCAGCAAAGCCATTTAATGGAAGGACAAGTTTATTGAGGTTCATTCACAGTGCAAGAATCCATTCCATCATGGTTGGGAAGAAATGATAGCAGGAGCTTGAGGCCACTGGTCACATGAGTCCATGCTCAGGAAGCAGAATATAGTGAGTTATTCTCCTGTGTCTGTGGTCCAGGATATTTGCCTAGCAACAGTGTCCCCTACTTTTAGAGTAGGTCTTCTCAATTCAGTTAATGAAATCTAAGTAATATATCACATGCATGACCAGAGGCCATCCTAATCAAGATAATTCTTATGTACATGCTCAGAGGCTTGTGTCCTAGGTGAGTCTGGATCCTAACAAGAGTAACCATCACAGTTTTAAGCACATATTAACAAAGTAAAGACTTTGACTTTTAGGTTCTTTGAAAATGCTGTGGAGGCATCTATCTATCTCTCTATATCTGTCTGTCTGTCTGTATCTATCTGTCTGTCTGTCTGTCTATCATCTATCTATCTAGTTTTGAGACAAGATCTTGTGTATCCTTGGCTAGATTGGAACACATGGGCTTTGAATTTGCTTCTTAAGTGCTGGGACATTGTGTGTGTGTCACCATGCCTGGGTACTTTGTATTTTATACTTCCAATTTTTTTTTTAAAGAATTATTTATTTAGTGTATGTATGTGAGTACACTGTAGCTGTCTTCAGACACACCAGAAGAGGGCATCAGATCCCATTACAGATGGTTGTGAGCCATCATGTGGTTGCTGGGATTTGAACTCAGGACCTCTGGAAGAGCAGGCAGTGCTCTTAACCGCTGAGCCATCTCTCCAGCCCCGATACTTCCAATTTTTCTTATCAAGGAAAATTTCTAACATACTTTAAAGAATAGTATAATGAATTAAATTACATACTTTAACTGTTGGTTAAACTTAGTGGAATGCTATGGAATACACGTGCTATCTTCTGTTTATCCCAGGCTTTCACTGTTTATCTCAGGCTGACCTGTACCTTGAGAAGCTGTTGCAGTAAATATTAAGAAATAAAAGTGGTTTATCAGGCCCGATTTTAGTTTGGAGCTGCACTCTTCTCTGGTACCTCCTAGTCTTAGCTGTTACCATGGCCCAACTTGTCCAGGCAACTCACTTCCCTGGCAGTTTTCTACCGCCTACTCTCTGCCTCTGTCCCTGGGTGTTTCTCTACCCCAAAATCCTACAAACACAACTCTGTAGCCCGATAGCTTTTCATACAGGTTTATATATTCAACTCTCAATCCACAAACCCTCTACACAACAAGATTGCATCAGATAGACAAAGATACAAACTTCCCTTCTGTATGAGATATTAGACCTGTAAAATCCTTAATGTTCATAGCTATTTAACACCAATAAATCCCACCTGGGTCCAGCTGGTCCTTGGGAATCTTCATGTTGTCATGACCTCTAACCCTGTTCTCTGACCACTTCAGACCTCTCAGCCCTCTCTTCCTTCGCCCCTGCCCAGTCATTGGCTTTCCTTTATTTTACTATTTAAAATGGGTAGGATCCCTTGGAGCCCTTCTTGGGGAAGTGGAATTAACATTAAAATACAAACAGCTTTAGGATAATCTACTGACTGCCACCTGCCTGAGCACTCCAAATGCTGGGGTTACAGTAACACCTGGCTAAATAGTCCTTTCTTAATGTTACATTGTAGAAGTATATTTTAAGAATATATCAATATGATATATGTAGTGGTGAAATTTAAGCAAAGTAAATAAAAAATTTAGGTGGAGGTTGTAGGTCAGTTGGTAGAGTACTGATCTCACATGAAACCCTGGGGTCATTCCTCAGTATCTCATGAGCTGAGTGAGTGGTGGTGCACACCTGTGATGCAGCATCTGAGTGTGGTGGTGCGCACCTGTGATGCAGCATCTGAGTGTGGTGGTGCACACCTGTGATGTTTCATCTGAGCATGGTAGTGTGCACCTGTGATGCAGCATCTGGAGGTGGAGGCATAAAGTTCAAGGTCAGTATTGGCTGTGTAGCAATGCATATTGGAGAACCTGAGGTAGTCAAGGTATTTTCTCAGGAATCAAACAGAAGGGCTGCTTGGTGAAGTGTTTGCCTCACAAATATGAGGAGGACTTTAGTTTGATCCTCAGAACTCAATGTAAAAATGACAGGTGTCGTGGAGCCCAAGACAGGATGGTCGCAGGAACTGGTGATCCAGGCCCTTGAGAAACCCTGGTTGAAAAGGGAGTGGGTGGCACCTGACATTGTCCTCTGGCATCCAGACAGTGAACATGGACACACATTTAATAGTACAGACCCACAAAAAGTAAAGCAGACAAATCCATGCTTTATTTTAACATGTTAATTATGTTTTTAAATGGCTGCATGTTTATTCTAATACAATTGTTTTTTATTCACAGAATATTTTTACGAATCACACCCTTGATATAAATGTAAGGTGGCTTGCTGTGCTGTATTTTAAACATGGAATTGATCGTTACTGGAGACGTGTAGCACCTCAGTAAGTTCTCTTGGCCCCAAGTGTAATCCGTTCCAAATGGAAGAAGAATGAGGTGGTACCTGTGTATACACAAGAATTGCACAAGTGCTTAAGTTGGGACAGCAGAGAAGTGAGCATGGTCTTTGTGTAAGGACGACATGGAGATGTGCAAAGCATTTGATGTGTAAAAGAAAACAAGTGTGTTAACTACTGAAGAAACATATTTGCACAGTTTAACAACCATATCATGGTTTCTCTACATGGGTTTGTGTCCCCCTCCTCCCATGCATGCGTTCCTGCCTGTGTTTTGACTGCCTGTCTTAGTATTCAGCTTTTGAGGATCAAGCTGAGTGATCCTCTTAAGTAAAATGTTTTGATTCTTGAAAAGTAAATCCCATATTATGTCTGCATTCAATGAATCTTCATTTCTGTGTCATGCATTTTCTCTGGGAAGAATGGATGGGTACCATACATTTACAGTTTCCTTTAACTGTAATGTAAGGCTAAAGTGAGAAGAGTCATTTTAAGAATTTACACATAATGTAGTTTATGGAATTTTGTTAGAAAATGGATTTTGCTGAATAAATAACATAAGCTGTGCTCTCCAGTAGGTGGCACTAAAACTCTATAGGTTTTTATTTGGATAAGTAATTTAAATTGTTTTATTCTGAATATTTCAAAGCACCTGTAAAGCCTACCCTTGAACAGTATCAGAAAGAAGTGGAGTGTTTTCAGGCCGAACTTTAGTATGAAGCTAACCCTTTTTTATTTCAGGGGTAATTGATGATTTGTATGAGAAATTGAACAATGAATGATGAGAAATTGTGTACCAGGCTAGCCTGGAACTTAGAGCTAAACCCTTGCTTGTGCCTCTTGAAGTTTTGGATTACGGGCACATGCCACCCCGCCTGGCTAAAGTAGTCTAAATCTAGATTGGAAGGAGTCATAGGATTAGTCGCATTGTCTTCTACTGTATTGATAAAAGTGGGTATGAAGATTAATGCACTTAAAAAGGTCGAAAGGTTGGCAGGTTAGGAATTGATCTTAGCTGCAGATTTGAAGCACTGAAAAGTTTCTGGTGTTGCTGTTAGTTTTATGTAGTTCTTATTCTAACCATTATTTTCACAGGATGAGAATCAACTAACTTAAGCTTATATGTTATTTTCATACATCATTCAATTTAGCTGGGCCATAATTAGATGCTGTCTGTTTCTATTTGAGATAAAGCCTGAATTTAAGTGCAGGTTTATTTTGAAGATTTGCTGTAAGGATTGATTGTGGTGCTCAGTGAATATGTGAAGTAGGCAGAGAGCCACATGTTTGCCTCATTTTTAAATGTGGAGATTTTTAGTAATTTTTATTATTGATTTTTTTAAAAAATATTTTTTATTTAACCAAAATACTTTAAGATGGATAATTAATGACTTAGAAGCATTTGAAAACTGTGTTTTGCAGTTGGGGATTCTGTTTTGTATATGTCAGGTATCTAAGATCTGTGAATTATACTACTTAAGACTTCTGTATTTATTGACTTTTCCCACGTTTTCTGAAAAGTTTGCCAAACTCACAATATATGTACTTGCCTACTCTTTCTTTTTCTGTAGACTTTGCTCTCTGTATATGAGGTTGACATAGATTCACAGGTACTCAAGATTCTATTATGAACATTTCCTCCTTCAGCATTAGTCATGAGTTTGGACCTACAATCTAGTTTGTCTGACATTGATAGAGCCCCAGCAGCTACATTATGGTTAATATTTGCTTGTTATCTCTGTGGTTGGTGCTGGTATATGTTATATCTTTTTTACTATTACTTTGTTTCATTTACAGGTATTTTTTATAAGTAGCAAATAGCTTTTTTATTTAAAAATGTTTGTATGTGCATGCATGTGCATGTGCATGTGTGCAGGTGTCTGGGAGGGTATGGGGTCCATGGGAGCTAGAGTTACAGGCAGCTGTGAGCTACCTGACGTGTGCAGAGACTCAGACTCTTGTCCTCTTTAAGTGCAGCACATACTCTTAATCACTGAAACATCTCTGTAGCCTGTGGGTTTGCTTTTATCCAACATGGGCACTATTTTGGTATTGTGCCTATAACATTTAATGTAAGTACAGAGTGATTGGAATCAAGTCTGCCACCCACTCATTCACTTTTAGAAATACTGCTGAATGTTGATATCGTGTACACATACGCCTGTTAGAGTTTTCAAATACATTTTTATTTACTTTTGTTTTAGTATTTATTTTGATTTTTTAAAAGATTTATTATATATAAGTACACTGTCTTCAGACACAGCAGAAGAAGGCATCAGATCTCATTATAGATGGCTATGAGCCACCATGTGGTTGCTGGGATTTGAACTCAGGATGTTTGAACTTAACCACTGAGCTATCTCTCCAGCCCCCCCTTTTTTTGAGACAGGGTCTTAGTGTATAGCACTGGTGGTCCTGAAACTTGCTGTGTAGATCAGGTTGGCTAGATTTACCTATCTGAACTCAGCTGGGATTAAAGGTGTGAGCCACCATATATGACTTTATTTTAGTTTTTAAAGACAGGATCTTTTCTAGCCACACTGTGTATCAGAGACTGGCTGTGAAATTCTGACCCTTTGCCTCTACCTCTCAAGTGCTAGAATTACATTAGCCTGGTCAGTTTTTGTTTTGCCTCCTGTTTTCATTCCCTATTTATCCTTGAGTCTGACTTGAGATTATTATTAGTTCACTTCTCTTTGAAAGCTTGTTTAGCACAACTTTACAGTTCAGGTGAATACCATTGCACCTGTCATGCATTAGAGTGTACCCATGTGTTAACACACTGCTTTTGTACTTAATGTAAGAGCCTCATAATCATACTTCAGCTCTATTTAAGCCTTCCTGTATAATATTGTTATGGGTACCTTAGTTCCTTACATATTTCCCATTAACTCCACCCATCCGTCTGTCCGTCCATCCATTCATCCATCCATCCATCCATCCATCCATCCATCCATCCATCCATCCAATCTGTCTCTCTATCATTAAATATGTGTGTGTGTGTGTGTGTCTGTGTCTGGTTGAGCACATTCTGTGGCACATGTATGGAAGTCAGATGACAACTTGCAGTTGGTTTTGTACTACCATGTGAGTTTCAGGACTTGAGCTCAGGCTGTCATTGCTTAGTGATGTGCCTTTGAGCTGTCCCACTGGCCCATAGTGTCTGTATTTACACTCCAGGGTGAGTCACTAATCAACAGCATTTGTGGGCTTGCCTTTCCAGTTTTTATTCCCTTCACTATCACCTTTTCTCTTTCTTCTGCTCCACTTACTCATTGACTCATTCATTTATTTGCTTGTCTGTCTTTCTGTCTATCAATTTATGGCAGGGTCTCATGTTTGAGCCAGACTGGTCTTGAACTCCTTGTCCTCCTGTTTCTGATTCTTGGATGCTCAGTCAGAGCTACCTGTTTTTCTTATCTTGCTTTAATCTGCATATTTCCACTCACTTACTGTTCTTCATTTTAGGATTTCTTTTTGATACTTAAGAAACGGATTCTGATTGTCCAGTGAAATTCTTCATCTGATAAAACAGTTCATTTTAAACGTTCTCTATTGTAAAAAAAAAGTTACTTTTAAGTGTGGCTTGGTAACTATAGTGTCTACTTGTCTTTTGGATTTAGTCATGTTTAGTTTTTTGGGTATACATAATAAGTTTTGATTGGATGCTAACAGGGTATAATTACAGTTGGAGAGGCTTTAATGTCTGTGTTTCATAAGAAACAATTTAGGTAAGTTGATAGAATATGACCTGAACCTTGATGTAGCTAAGGGTGTTTTTGTTGTTTTGGTTTTTGGTTTACTGTTTGCCTCAAGTTAGAGCCTTCCTGGGGTTTTAACTATAAGCTTTGAGTGTTTGTCTCCTGAGATACTGCTTTCTGTTGACCTTGAGTTCTTTGCCTCTCTAGTACTGCAAGGCTGGTTGAAATCTCTCTTTTGCACCATAGTCTTGGCTGCTGCTTTCAGCTTTTATTTTTTCCTGGCTAGGTACCAAAGGGAGGATATATTGGCTCATCACATGCAGTCTTTTCTTGCTGAGATCGAGTTCCTCTGCCCTGACGGCCTGTTTTGTTTTGGGGTTCTTTTTCCTTAGGCTGCCATGCCACACGCTGAATGTTTATAGATAACCCAGGTTTATTCTCTTACAGATTAGATAGCTGGAATCCAAAAGTTAAAAAAAAAAAAAGCCCTTTGAGGACCCATAGGATTGATTAGTCGTTGATAGTTTCTGGTTGTGGCCAGCAATATTGGGTGTTTCTTGGCATGTGATTGAATGTTTCTAATCTTTGTCCCTATTGTCTCATGATCTATGGCAAGTGATATGTTTCTCTGTTTACATTTTCTTCTATAGGGCACCAGGCTAGGTATAGAGGTTCAGGCTTGTAATCCTAGTACTTGAGAGACTGATGTAGGATTTATGTTCAAGGCCTTCTGGGCTTCATAGCAATTTTCAGGCTAGCCTAGACTATTTATCAAGACCCTGTGTCTAAACAAAACAAATCAATAACAAGGAAAAATTCTAATATTAGCATAGAGCCCTTCAATGCAAAATGATTTTTGTCTACAAAGGCTGTAATATTTCCAAATGAACTTGTACTCAAAGATACTTGGGTTGTAGGACTTAAACATTTAATTTTGAGATATAATTTAGCTCATAATATATGCTTTGCTTTTATAAACTGTTTATTAGTATGTGTGTGCATGCCTGACGTGGGTGTGCATATGCATGGCCTGCCTGTGGAGGTCAGAGGATGGTGTTGTGCAGTTACTCTCTCCTCCCACCTTCATGTGGGTCCTGAAGAACCAAACTACTTGTCAGGCTTTAGGTAGAACTCTCTTTTACTCATAGAGGAATCTTGTTGGCCCTAAATTTTTTAAAATTGTGTGTGTGTGTGTGTGTGTGTGTGTGTGTGTACACATGTGTGTATATATGTATATATAATGTGTGTGAGATTAAGATTTCTGGAATAATTTGTCTCATACTAGATACATTATCATAGGCAGAATGAGAAACATTACAATGATTAAAATTTAATTTAAAATAGATAATACAAAAGCTAGACATAGTGGTACTTAGTACACACATCTGTTATAACACTTGGGAGACTTGGACAGGATTTTGAGTCTGTGGCCAGTTTGGCCTCCATAATACACCCAGTTTCAAAAACAGGAAAGATATAAAAATGTCAAACTATTGAATCAATTTAACATTCAACATATATAAAATTCATAGTACCTTCTCTGTTTAGAGAATTTTTTTTATGTAGCAGAAATTTTTTTTATGTAGCAGAAATTTTTAGTATTATGTTTATCCTTTCCAAAGATGTAAAATTAAAGACCAAGTTAATTAATTAATCCGTGTTTTGAGACAAGGTTTTACTATATAGCTTTGGCTAGCCTGGAACTCATTACGTAGATCAGTCTAGGCTCGAAATCAGAAGTCTATTTGCATATGCTTCCAGAGTAGTAGGACTGAGGGTGTTCACTCTGATACTCAATCAGTAGGTTTCTTGTGGTTGCTGCTTACATTTGTTTCTTGTGTGTGTGCGCGCACATGTGTGCGTGGCACTTGCACTTATGTGCTAGTACATGAGTGCCAGTTGAAGATCAGAGAACAGTTTGTAATACTTTTTTTCTTTACCTGTGAGTCTGTGTTGTGAAGCTTGACTGCAAGGGCCCTTTCCTGTTGCCTTATCTTGCCATCTAGTTAATTCATTTTTAAAAAATTTTCTAACAACCATTTTTTGATTTGGAATCTCTACTTGTAAATTTAAAATTTTATTTATATGTATGGCTGTTTTGCCTGCTTGCCTGCATGTATATCTGTGTACCTACAGATACCTAGGAGCTATTGTGTGGGTTGTGGGAATTGAACCTGGTCCTATGGAAAAGCAGCTAGTACTTTAACCACTGCATCATCTCTAGTTCCTATGGGTAAAATTTAATAGGATGAGTTATAAAAGAAATCAGAAGTCTGTATCTATTAATTTTTTTTGTAGAAAACTTTTTACATTTGTAAAGGTGAGCATAACATACTGTATTATTACTCTGGATTTATTTTATTTTCTGTATATTACTGTATTATATGGAACTTTAGGCTTCACACTTGATGTGTGCCAACATTTAAGAAATGGTAATGATTCTATTTAAAGCTAAGCAGATAATCTTATATTTAAAGGTGTTTTGTTGTTAAAAATTTATAGCAGTTCTTGACTTACTTGCTACTGGGTGGCATTCTCCTGCATAATAATTTTTCTTTTTTACAGTGCTCTGTCAGAAGAAGAAAAGTCAACATTGCGTGCAGGTCTCATCACCAACTTTAATGAACCAATAAACCAGGTCAGTGGGAAACATAAAAGATAAGCTGAGTGGAGAGTTTGAGGCGGTTCTGAGTTTCATGTTAGGTCCCTGACTCAAACCACTGCATTAAGTTGTTTAGTGTAGTTTTAACAATATTTATTCAACATAGTTAATTCCTTAGACATAATTTCAAAACATGAGTGTATATTTATCCCTGGCCTTGATATATAGTTATTTCTCATGATTTCTTCTGTCTTTAGATTGCAACCCAGATTGCAGTGCTGATTGCAAAAGTTGCCCGGTTAGACTGCCCTAGGCAGTGGCCCGAGCTCATTCCCACTCTTGTAGAGTCTGTTAAAGTCCAAGACGATCTTCGGCAGCACCGAGCACTGCTTACCTTCTACCATGTTACCAAGACATTGGCGTCTAAACGCCTGGCTGCTGACAGAAAGCTATTTTATGATGTAAGTGTTTAACATCATTTCATTTGATTATGAAAATAATGATACTTGTATAAAATGACTATCACCTTCCTTGCATTAATATTTTTGGAAAGATTTTGAAATCGTTCTAATCTAAACTGCAGTGATATGTATTGAAAGCTCACTTAGATGTCATTGAGGATGCTTGTGTTAGGAAGCATGTTGAAAGCAAAGATTTGGTTTGAGATTGTTAGAGCAGCTGTGGTACAGTGTTAAACTAGAAAGCAGGATGGCATGTAGATAGTTGATGGATGTGAGATAGAGACAACTGAAGGATCGTATTAGTGATGATGCTCAACAGAGACAACTTACGGGAGGAGTTCCTTTTGGCTGCTGGTCTCAGTCCATCCTGGCAGAGAAAGCAGAGTTGACGTTGACAGGCATATGTGGTAGAGGCTTTTTAAATCTTGGTGGGTCAGGAAGGTGAGAGCTCAGACTAGTCACTGTACTAATTTTGCTAGTGTGGTTACAGTCCCTAAAGTTCCAAAGCTGTACAAAACAGTACCACCATCTATAGATCAAGTTTTTATCTTTTAATTTTTTAAAAAAACTTTAAATATTTTTATGTGCATTGGTGTTTTACCTGTATGTATGTTTGTGTAAAGATTTTATACCTGTAACTGGAGTTTCAGGCACTTGTGCTAGGAATTGTACCTGGGTCCTCTGGAAGAGCAGTCAGTGCTTGTGACTGCTGAGCCATCTCTCTAGCCCTCAGTTTTGAATTTTGTTTTAAGACACGGTTTCTTATTATCTAAGCTGGCCTCAGAATTGCTGTGCAGCTGAGGAGACTGAACTACTGCTCTTCATGCCTCCATCTCTCAGGTGCTGGGTCACCTACACACCCCACTAGCTTACAGTAGTGACACCCATGAGCCCATCCACATATCCCTCCCAGCCGGATCAGGGGTGGCAGTCTTTACCAGCTGTGACTTTGTCTACTTCTTTTGGTACAGTTTTGGATCTGGCTACTTTTGACCTTTCAAAATAACAATTTCATATTGCATGTGGTGACATTTTGGACTGTACCATGTAATACTGCTGAATTTGAAGGTGTTTGTTTGGTGTTCTTGCTCACATTTGGTGGTTATGAAAAACCGCACATAATTAGAAAGCTTATGATAGGACTCAGAAAACTAAGGTATTTATAGGAAATCGTTTGTTTTTTGTGGTTTTCCTTACTTTCCGCACTATAGTCTGTCATTCAGGCATTCCCAGTGATCGGTCTTTCCCTGCAGGTTTGGAGTATGTGTCTGTGTGTCTGTGTGTGTGCGTGCTAGCCCTGAGGGTACGAATGTAGGAGACCTGACTCCACCACTAGTCTGCCATTGGGTGGCATGGGCACAGAGGTGATCCCTTCTGCCCCCATCTATGGCAGTCAGGAAAGCTGCTCACAGCTCAGTGAGCTTGGAGAGGTAGCTCTGCCCCTCACCAGCTGCAGCACTCCGGAGAGCAGGCCCTGAATCTTGCCTGGACAGCACAGCAGAGCTGACCCTAGTGCTTGGGGTGCAGGTGAGCCACCCCAAGGCTGAGAGCACAGGACAGCTGGCCCTAATGGTAAACACATGGGTGAGCCAGCACTGAGGGTGTGAGTGCAGAGAGCTGGCCCAGCCCAGCACTGTCTGTCTGTCTAACAAAATGTGTTCTTTAATGTGTCACATCTGAGGAAAGTGATTCATGATTTCTATCTCACTTCACCTGGACAATAGTGTATTGCGTTTTTATTGTGTATTTGTACACGATGTGTGCAGATATCAAAGGATAACATTGTGGTGTTTGATTCTTCTCATTTTTCACTTTTTGTGGTTCTGTGGATCCAACTTGCTGAGCCGTCTTACACACCATCTTGTTTTTTGAGACAGGCTCTCAGGTCCCCAGGCCTCTTCTTACTTCTGCTTACTGTGTAACTGAGACAGGATTTGAACTTCTGATCCTCTGCTCTCCTGCCCTCAAGCTAACCATTCTTTTTTAATAATTATTTATTTATTTTATGTATGTGAGTGCACTGTTGCTGTCTTCAGACACACCAGAAGAGGGCATCAGATCCCATTATAGACGGCTGTGAGCCACTATGTGATTTCTGGGATTTGAACTCAGGACCTCTGGAAGAGCAGTCAGTGTTCTTAACCACCGAGCCATCTCTCCAACCCCTAACCATTCTTTTGATTGCCAGAATTACAAGACTTTTTTTACACATTTTTAGAGTCAGGTTTTAAATGTAAAGGATTTTTGCAAAATCTTGTTTTAATGACTTTGATTCTACCATGAAGAAAATGTTCCTTTTATCATAATCTTTTGATTAGGGTACATTATTTAGAAATGTTTTCGGTAGTTGCTGTTCTTTGGGGGGTGAGCGGAGAGACTCTTAAAGTTAGTGTAATTTTCACTCTGTGTGCAGATAGCAGATTTTGTTACAGTAATGTTCTCCTGAGTCTCAGGGTTTGCATTGCTGAGGAGAGACAACATGACAACAACTCTTACAAAGGAAAATACTTAATTGGGGCTGGCTTACAGGTTCATAGGTCAGGAAGCATAGCAGAGCATAGGCACACATGGTGTTAGATCTGAGAGCTGTACATCTGGATTAGCAGGCAACGGGGAGTGGGGCAGACAGACAGAGGGAGACAAAATGAGACAGAGACAGACACTGGGGGATCTGGATTGAACATTTGAAGCTTCAAAGCCAAGTGACACAGTTCCTTCAACAAGGCCGCACCTACTCTAATAAGGCCACACCTCCTAATGGTACCACTCCCTGGTGACTAAGCATTTTATATGAGCCTAGGGGAGTCATTCCTATTCAAACAACCATATCATGAAAATTATAATAGTAGAGATCATCTTGTTCTTTTGTTACCATTCTTATAAAACACTTCTATTGAAGTTTTGACATGATTTTAAAATGTACTGGTTGTTCAGGGTGGTTGGTTTTTCTTTAATATTTGCCTTCCTGAGAAAATGCCAGTTTCTTTGTGGTTAGCTATTTTCCAGCTTAATTATATATTACTTTATTAATGACAGGGTCTTATTGTGTAGGTTAATCTGGTGGCAAATGTCAGATTCTCCTTCCTTAGTCTTGTGAGTACTGAAGTTACAAGTGTTTTTCAGTTTGTCTAGTTTAATCTTGTTTTAAGTTGGGACTCTTGTTTGTTTTGGGGATTTGAGTGTATACTGTACAGGCTGGCCTGGGATCCCTGCTTCTGATGTTACAGGTGTAATGCCACTATACCAGACAGGGCTTGTCACTTTTGAGGAACTAAAGAATTCTCATCACCATTGGTTTTCCTTCATTTTCCAGTGAGTTTAGCATACGAGGCAGTGGAGAGCACCGAGGTAAAGGTCCTGGAGCTACTTGAACTGATCTCAAATCATGTTTGTGCGTTATCTTTTCTTGTTTTCTTGTTTTAAGCTACCCTGGGCTGGCCTTAAACTCATGACAGTCCTCTTGCGTTGGCCTCCCAAATCCTGGGATTATAGTCATGTGTCACTGCTGTGTCTGTGCAGTATGTCCATGGGAACATCAGACAGAGCTCTAGTTTGTGCTTCAGAGTGTCCCGTCAGGGAGCAGAGGCTTCCTAGAGTCTCAGCATAGGGGTCTGGTGTATGCCTCTGTTCTTCCCCTTCCTCTTTGTGCTCAGATGGGCACCAGGATCCCAAGCACAGCAGGCAGGTGCTATATAAGTAAGCCACTTCCCAGCCCATTGGCCAGGTTTTTTTTTTTTTTTTTATGATTTATTTATTTATTTTAAGTGAGTACACTGTCACTGTCTTCAAACACTCCAGAAGAGGGCACCGTATCTCCATTACAGATGATTGTGAGGCACCATGTGGTTGCTGGGAATTGAACTCAGGACCTCTGCAAGAGCAGTAAGTGTTCTTAACCATGGAGCCATGTCTCCAGTCCCATTGGTCAGTTTTTAAACATTAGTCGAGGTTAGAACTATATTCTGAAAGCCATGTGGTTTGTGTATTTCTAGCTTTAAATGCCATGGACAAAACTGGAGGAGGAACACAGAAGTCCGACTGACTTCATAGTTTAGCACATTGAGTGTGTGTGACATACTAAGTGACGGTCCATAAATGATGGGTTTTAAAAATGAGCTTTCAACCCATTTGTGAATATAAGAAAGAAACAAAATTAAACACTAGCCCGTAATTATAGATACCGTTGGGATAAATACTGATATGAGACTAACTCATTGTTTTTTGTTCTTTTTTTGAAGATTTATTTAATGTATGAGTGAGTGCACTGTTGCTGACACACCAGAAGAGGGCATCAGATCCCATTACAGATGGTTGTGAGCCACCATGGGGTTGCTGGGAATTGAACTCAGGACCTGTAGAACAGTCAGTGCTCTTAACTGCCGAGTCCCAGGAGTCTAATTCTTTAGGAATGTGCCCCTGTGTGTATGTGTGTGTTTAAAGCAATCAGTGTACACTGTACCATTACTGTGTCACCATACATTTTTAATTCTCTAAAATCTTGACTGAAGATAAGGCTTTCATTAAGACCACAATGTATTGCTCTGTAGTTGTAATTTATTATTAAACTGTGTAACATACACAGATTTGGTGCATTTTCTTGCAGTTAGCTTCTGGAATTTATAATTTTGCCTGTTCTCTGTGGAACCATCATACGGACACATTCCTGCAGCAGGTTTCTTCTGGCAATGAAGCTGCAGTTCTGAGTTCACTAGAGCGAACACTACTATCATTAAAAGGTACCGTTACACAGCTGCATCTCATCTTTGCAATGCCACGCCTTAACACAGTTGCCAAGTAGTTGCTCTGGACAGATTTCTTTCTCAGTTGCACTTGGGAAAATGAGTTGATTTCTCTGTAAGACAAGAGCTAGAGATCATTTTGTTTTGTAAGAAACGTCAAAATAAAAAGTCCTTTTTAGAAGATGAGTTATGTCACTGTTCTTTCAGGCTGTGAAGCAGCAGGTTTTGGGTTTTTGTTTTTTGTTTTTTTTTTTTAACTAAAGTGGCTTTAAATTTTATCTTCAGCTGGTTCAAGAGGCCCTAAATTCTACCCTCTTCCTCCAGATTGTCTTATACTATCATCCCTGTGGAATTGTGCTGTTTCAGATTGTTATACTTTTGAATTCTTTAGTAACTATGAAGTCAGATATAGTAACCACATTTTCCACCCTAAGCAGTGACGTTTAAGTACTAGAGAAAGGCTTTAAATCTAGCTGTGACTCAAAAAAACTATCACCTTCATTGTCATTGTGCCCAAGGTTTTACTTACAATAAAATGTGGTGTTTACAGTTGAGCATTCTAGTCTATTCCACATATGGAAAGATTTAGTTTTCCATTGGTTTTAGACACTATGTTTTCACATAGCCTAAAGTTGAAGTTTTTAGTTGTATCTTAAAATATCTAAGAATAAATTACCCTCAGTTTAAAAATAAGTCATACTAACAGTTATGTATCTAATGTAGCTACATGTGAGAACAAATGTTGCTTATTTTGTTCAGAAGAAATAGGTTTTGTATTTACCCAGATGACTATGGGTAACCTGTCTTTTTCTACTAAGTGAGGAGACAAATATCTTCAAGCTTGTCTGAGTTTTGTTATTCACAATCATTTTAATTATGATTGTAATAGAATAAAAAATGTAATGAAAAAGTATGGCTCAAATGGAACTTTTTGCTTTTCAGTGCTGCGGAAGTTAACTGTGAATGGATTTGTGGAACCTCATAAGAATATGGAGGTGATGGTAAGAACAGAAGGAACTTACGTCAAGAGACTTTTGGGAAGGGTCAAGTGTTATTCTGACTGCTTTTCTTTTTATCTACCATTAATCTGGAACAGTGTTAGTTAAGTGGTCATCTACGTTGTTTTGTGATTTTGGTATATTATGCTGAATTTTATAGTTGTCAGCTTTCTCTATGTCACAGTGACTGTTAGAGAAAGGAGATGAAGTTAGAGAAGTAAAGAACCTAGGATATTTTCGATTAATCAGGGACACTGACAGTGTTAATTTCAGTTTAGGTTGAACTCTTGTAAATTCGAATGCTTTAACAATATTAATTGCTACATTGTAACAGCCAGTTAAGTCTTTGACATTTTAAAAGTGAGACATTTCTTTCTTATATCAGAACTGTGTGAAGTTTGATGAATAAATGCATGAACCTTAGACATAGTTAATAGAAGGTGCTTGCTGGCAGAGGACACTGGGAACGGCAGTTGTCTTTTAAAATGTCAGATCTGGATCTCTGTAACATACCTTCTAGTCTTTCACCGTTCTCATTCCAACCATCACAACCCAGAAGCAAACTGTGTAACAACCATATGCAAGACCATATAGGCCTTTGTCTTAGCCACTGTTCTATTGCTGTGAAGAGACACCATAATCAAGGCAGCTTATAAAGAAAACATTTACTTGGGGCCTTGCTTACTGGATCAAAGCAGTAGTCCATGACAACAGGAAGCATGCGTGCAGGCAGGTGTGGCGCCAGAGTATCAGCAGATGAGAACTTATATCTTGACTGGCAGGCAGCAGTTAAGGGAGGGTGCCTGGGCCTGGCATGACTTTTAAAACCTGTATCCCACAGCCAGTGGCACATTCCTCCAACGCCATACCTCCTGATCCAAACAGTTCCACCAACTTGGAAGCAAACATTGAAGCCATTTCCATTCTGATTACCAGTTGTACTGTGTATTCCTTGTTGGTAACAGCCATCTATTGCCTTCTTCTGTGCAGAAGTATACAGCTATGTGGTTTCTACTTAAATGTCCATTGGCTTTCATGATAGGTTTAGCTCAGTTTACGTGTTCTGTGGGGATTTTGTTTTAATGGTTGCACAGAGTTGAGGGAAGTATTGTGTTAACTTGGGCCTTAGGGTCACCTACCTGAAGAGGTTATCTGTTATATTCTTGTTAAAGATTTCTTTACGATAAGGAGTTGTTGCTGGTGGTGATACACACCTGTAATATCAATTTCTTGTTATGTTCTGACTGGAAGACTGCAAATTTGAGGCCGGATTGGATAACTTAGCAAGATTATATCTCAAAATAGAAAGGGATGGGAAAGTAGTGATATGGCACTTGCCTGCATGCCTGTCCTCCTTCAGAGTCCACCATGGGGGCTTCTAGGCATGTGTGAGCACATCTAGTCTTAGATACGTGTATAAAAACTCAGTGCTAGATGCTTTAGTATCCTTTACAGAAAGCTCAAGGTTCTGTTCATAATCAAATATGGAGACATTTTAAAATACATTCTTTTCTAGGGTTTTTTACATGGAATATTTGAACGTCTAAAACAGTTTCTGGAGTGCAGTAAGTACTTCTATTGCAGTTTTGACTGTGGAACTGCATTCACTGCTGTTTATTCATTATTCATTAATAGCACCAATTAGTGAGGACTAATAGATTAGTGAATTACTCCTAACTTACCAATAGCTTCTCTTCTGTCCATGTAAATCTTTAGATTTGTCTCAGTCTCACATTTGAACAGTCTGAGTGAGGGCTTGGTAGGTGGCAGACGCTGTATGTGGCTAGGATTAATTTCTTAAGATTTGGGAAGTTGCTTTTGAGGTTATACCACAAGCTTAGTTTTGCCTCCCTATACCTGTCTTTTCCTGTGTCCAGAGGAAACCCTTTTCTAAAATTCTGCATTGTGTGTTCATTCCTTTGTTCAATACTTCTACCCTAGGCATGGTAATTTTAAGGCAGAATAAATAAATACTGTGTTAAATCCTACTTAGATTTTTGTAGATAATCTTTTTAGTGTTGTTTATATATCACTAGGATATTAATTTCCTTAAATTATACTTTATGTAGTTTTTTGTAATCCTATGACTTACAAAAAAAATATATTGGTGTTGTACTTTTATTGGTGACTTGTTATCCTGTCCTTTCCATATATATGATGGTGAACACCTTTGGTCAGGATGCGGCTTCTCTCTCTCTCTCTCTCTGTCTCTCTGTCTGTTTGTGTTCGCATGTACATGGACACATACAATGAGTGTATTAAAATGCCTGCTGTCTGAATCTTAATCTCCTTTGTAGAGGTTGTTGATTACTTTATGTCCGCCTTTTTAAATTCAGCAAATACGTCATTGAACCTGTTGCCAGGGTTTTTTTTTTTTTGCATTATGTAGTTGAGTTTTAAAACCAGGTTACTTTGCTCTGATATTCATTAGGAGAGTAGTAGAAGTTAGAGAATGAGATAAATGTCAAGTCAGATTGAGGGAAAAGGAGTTGACAGACAGCTGGACATTATTCTGAATGTACAAAAGTATGTAGAAGAGTCTTAGAATAAATCTGTTGAAAAGTGTGACAAAATGATACATTGTTCTTTGGGTGCTTTGTATTGAAAATGCTTTTGATACAATTGATTTAGTCTTTAAAAATGTGATTCATAATTTATTGCTAAACTTGTTTTTACTTTATTTAAAATGTATTCAATTTATATTTTAAAATTAATTTTGTTCATTGTAACTTTGATTATTCTGTTTTATTAGGAACAAGTCTTGTGATTTCAACTATGAGTTTCTTATGTGAAATATCTTATTTTTATTAAAGTTTTGATGTATTTTGTAAATTTATAAACTATTAAAAACTTAAATTTTATTCCCAATAGGCAGAAGTATAGGCACAGATAGTGTGTGTCGAGATAGACTGGAAAAGACCATCATCCTTTTCACTAAAGTGGTGAGCCTTCTCTCTCGTATGTTGTTTTCCAAGTGTAATAATGCCCCCTCACATTTAAAACTTCAAAAATCAGACCATTTAAAACATTGACCCAAATGGAATTGAACAGCTGAGTCCTCCGAGTTCTTATAAAGCTCACACTCAGTAACTGTCAGTACATAGTCAGTCCTCTTTTTTGAGGTACGATCTCACTTGTGGCTGGCCTGGAACTTACCCTGTTGTCAGTGCTCTCCTTGAACTCTTGCTTGTTCCTAGATTGAGATTTAAGACCTCCTTTTCTGTCTCTTGTTTTCTCTCATGCTTCTTTTCCTGACCTTTGCTGATTATCTCAAAGCAAATCCTAGACAGGATTCTAATAACATCACTTAGCTAGCCTACCTGCTTGCCTGTCATTCGTCCTTCCTCCCTCCCTCCCTCCCTCCCTCCCTCCCTCCTTCCCTCCCTCCCTCCCTCCATCCCTCCCTCCCTCCATCCAGAACAAGCGTTTCATGTAGCTTATTATGGCCTTGAACTTGATATTTATTTAAAGAGGATCCTGAACCCCTGATCCTTTGCCTCTGCTTCCTAAGTGCTAGGATCACAGGTAGTCCCCCCCACACACATCATGGAGCCTTTACCCCCTCATTACTTGTTTGCTGAGGTAACAGTTACTTTCATGAATCTTCTTTTTTTTTTTTTAATTACACTTATTTATTTGGAGTAGGGTATGGGACTGAACATTGCACGCATGGGTCACATGTGGACATCAGTAAGTGACTAATAGAAGTTGGTTCTCTCCTTCTGTGTAGATTTTGCAGCCAACACCTTTACTTGCTGAGCCATTGTGCCAGCCCCTTCTGAAGTATTTGACTGTTTGTATCCCCATGAGTTATTTAACATATTCTTTTTCTCTACATTCTTCTTCCCCTATATTTCTTACACATTTGTAGTTAGATATAGACTTGGTCACATTCAGGTTATTTGCCCCAGGAGAGTCTATGGTAAGACTACTTATCTGAGGAAGACAGCATCTGACTGTGTATGTGCATGGTTGGATTGATGGATAAGCTCCTACGGTTCTCAAGCAGCCTTCTTGCCGCCCTGTGAACAGCTGCTGGTGGCTGCTGTCTAGATACACTATTTTCTCAGAACTGACATGGTACTAGCATTCTAACTCTGTTGTTTCTTTTGCATTCTTTAGCTATAGTGCTCTGTAAAGAGGACATTTCTCCTAGCAACTATTTGATATATCAAAATATGGCTCATAGGAAAGGCACTCTTGATTTTTAATGATTTTTTTTCTTATTACTGTTCTTTTGAAAAGCTGGCATTACATATTTAATTTTTTATATCATATTTGCGATCTTTTTTGCTCCCTGAATTAGAAATACTAGAAAATTCTGAGGCTGGCTAAGCAGTTAAGAGCTCTGGCTGGTCCTCTAAAGGACCCAGGTTCAATTCTCAGCCCACATGGTAGCTCACAACTATTCATAACTACAGTTCTAGGAGACCTGTCACACCAGTCATCTCTGCATGCAGGCAGAATACCATAAGATAAGTAAACCTTAAAGAAGTGAATATTAGAAAATTCTTATGAGCATAGCTTGGGAAAAACCTATAATTTATGGTATATTCCAAGAAGATTACACTGTATGTGGAACTGGTGACTCATAGAGCTCCTGTGAAGGTTACAACTGGTTAAATGTTTATTAGCAAACATAACTGCAGTAACATGTTCTATAAAGATTTTGTACAAAATACCATTCAAGTTTTTTTCTTTATAGCTCTTGGACTTCTTGGATCAGCACCCCATTTCATTTACTCCTCTAATTCAGAGGTCACTGGAATTTTCTGTAAGCTATGTTTTTACTGAAGTTGGTGAAGGCGTTACATTTGAGCGATTCATTGTCCAGTGCATGAATCTTATTAAAATGATTGTCAAAAATTATGCTTATAAGCCATCCAAAAATTTTGAAGGTAATACTCCACTGATTTTTAAAAAAATTTTAATCCAAGTGTGATGTCATTACTATTTTGATATAATATTCTTGAAATTCACTTTAGTCTGAAAAATAAACTTGCTGGTCTGTGGAATGAGAAACAGTTTATACTTTAGTTTGTGGGTATTGGCTTTTAAAGAGCTAAATCATTTATGTTTACTGAGCTATTTTATGGAACAGTCGATGATTTGAAAGTTATGCAATTTAAGAATTATTGTCCACAGTAGCTCCTGTTGTACTTATTATTTAAAGAATAAAAGTTTTCTCTGATTTCTTGTACAGGTGAGTTGTAGACAAGGCTGAGTTATATGCTGTGTTACTCAGAATGCTTTCCTATGTCGGGTGTCAAGACCAATGTGGAAGCCCTGTAGTGAGAAGGGACGGAGGGGGAAGGAAGTGGTAGTTGGGAAGGACAACAGTGTATATAAGCTGTAGTGGTTAAGATGGAACAAACAAGGAAGGGCGCCTTTAAAATGTGTTCATAATAAATACTGAGAGATTCATACCCAAGTATGTCTTCTGAAAGTATATTCTTCATTTCAGTTAGATGATGCATCTCAGAGAGAATGTCTACTGTTAACTGGAGAATTTTATTTTTCTAGATAGCAGCCCTGAAACACTTGAAGCCCATAAGATTAAGATGGCGTTTTTCACGTATCCCACGTTGACAGAGATATGTCGACGATTAGTCTCTCATTATTTTTTACTAACTGAAGAAGAACTCACCATGTGGGAGGAAGATCCAGAAGGCTTTAGTAAGAATTAGTTTTTCAGTTTTCACACGACTCATCTCTCTTTCATAAACAAATATGTGTTTAAATGATAGAGACAGAACATTGTATTTTTAATGTAGCGTTTCTGATCTTGCTGCCCTTTCCCCCAGTTTCTCTCCCTCTCCCCTTTTCTTCCCCTCCCCCTTTCCCCCTTCCCCTTCCCCTTCCCTCCCCCTTCCCCCTCCCCTCTCTCTTCTCCCTCCCCTCCCCTTTCTCATCACCCTTTCTCCCTTCCCTTTCCCTCCCCCTTCACGTTCCCCCTCCTCTTTCCCTTCCCTTCCTTCTCCCCTCCCCCTCACCCCACTTTGGCTTAGCCAGCCATATATGATTACACATATTGTTTCAATATTTTAAGATGGTTTTAAACTTTTTGAGGACATTTATTCTTTCTGTTTTTATTCCGGAGTTAATTTTTAAGTTATTTAGAAAATGGAACATTACATTATACAGGGCATCTTTTTTTTTTCTAACTAGAATCTTTTTAAAAATGTAGTAACTATAATTTCATAGTGTGTGATGAACTTTGAACATTAAATCCTTAGGACTTTGTTTTTTTGTTTTTGGGAGGGGGTTAGTCCTAACATATTTTACTTGGACTTTGAATATACAGAGAAAATTTATGGGAAGTATGACCAGTTTTAACTGGAGAATCGCGGCTGCAAACATTACAATGACTCTAAGGGTTGTAATAATACCGTGTTCTGTATTACTGTCTAATTCAGAAATACAGGAAGTTTGGGCTTTTTCCCTCTAAGAACTTTTTCCCCTCCCAATTTTTTTTCAGAAAAGCAAGAGTGCACATAAGGAAGTTAATGAGCAGTTCGTAGAGATTGTAAAGTATACATGTGATAGTAGCTGGAGGAAAGGGATCTATGAGATCTGTTCTCTTCTCAGGATGTGCATCCAGTGTTAGGTCTCAGGCAACCCACATAAACGTTATGCATTTGGAAGCATCAGTGTGTTGTTTCTGCAGAGCATCATTTGTTGTTTTTTGATTGCAGCAGTGGAAGAAACAGGAGGAGACTCTTGGAAATACAGTTTGAGGGTAAGTATCCATGGGGAAGAGAGGCCGAAGGCGTGGCACTCACGTGTGCTTGAAGGTCCACACTTTGGGTTAGACGGAGTTAACTGCTTATAATTACAAAAGTTAATTACATTATGGACTTTAGTCTGAAGTTTTCTTTTTATTAAGATGGGGATAGTAGACTTTTTTTGTTAATCGCTTTGTTTGAGACATAATTATCATTGTACAGATAGAAAATATTTAAATGAAATATGCCACTTTTGCACTAGAATGGTTTTTTGATAAGTCTTTTTTAATACCTTATTGTTTTGCTTGCTTGTTTGTTTGTTTTGAATTTTGAGACAGGGTTTATATGCACAGTTCTGGCTGTCGCAGAACTTGCTCTGAAGACCAGGGTGACCTTGAACTTACGGAGATCTGCCTGCCTCTGCTTCCCAAGGGCTGGGATCAAAGCTGTGTGTCACCAATACCCCAGCTTGATATGTTATTTTTTAAATAAAGTACTTTTTATTGTTTCACAATTTTGTATACTAATATAGTTTTAGGCTCTATTACTCTTACACTTAGTATGATTCTCAGCCTGTTGCTTTCAGTTATAGGACACCTTTAAAACATATTTCTTGATAAGGTGAAAATACTGTATTTAAGAATATTTGTAAAATGAGCTTATTGACCTGTTCTTTGTTGATACTTTTGTACTTTTGTGGGTTGTGTTTTTGTGGAGGACACAGTAGAATGACAGACTGTTTCACAGTGTAGATCATTAGCCTTGAACTTGGTAGAGGTGTGACTGTTTCTCCCGTCCAAGTGGTGGGACTAAAGACATGTGCCACCACATACATGGCTGATTTTTTTGTTTGTTTGTTCAGAGACAAGGTCTCACTACATAGTCCTTGCTAGTCTGGAACTCACTATGTAATGTAGACCAGGATGCCTTTGTTTATAGAGCTTTCTACCTCTGCCTCCTGAGTGCTGGCATGCGCAGCTTGCTTGATTTTTTTTTTTTTTTTTTTTTTTTTTTTTTTTTTGGAGACAGGGTTTCTCTGTATAGCTGTGCCTGTCCTGGAATTTACTCTGTAGTCCATGCTGTCCCAGAACTCCTAGAGATTCCACTTGCTTCTGCTTCCCAAGTGTGTGTGTGTGTGTGTGTGTGTGTGTGTGTGTGTGTGTGTCTGTCTGTCTGTCTGTCTGTTCAGAAGAGGGTGTTGGATCCCTAGGGTGGGTATGTTCAGAAAACAATGTTGGATCCTCTGGGGGCTAGAAACGTTGGTAGCTGTAAGCTGCCTGGCAGTTATGACTTTTAAAACAAATTTAAGAAAATGTATATGCCGGCTTTGTCTGCATGTATTTGGTACATTTCATGTGTGCTTGTTACCAAGGAGGCCAGAAAGTGGTGCTGGGTCTCCTGGAACTGCTGTTACAGAGGGTTGCTGTCTGCCTTTGGGAATCAGACCTAGTCTCTCAGGCCCAGGCCTCCCTCCATGCTTCTCTGTGGTTGTTTCTGTTGTTTACTTACTGACAGCGCCAGCTTTTCTTTAGTAGCAAATCATTTACTTTTTATTTATTTTTTAAAGATTTACTTATATATCTGCGTGTTTTGCCTGCTTTGTATGCAAATTATGTGTGCTTAGTGTCCAGTAGTTTTATGGGTATTGGGTCTTGAGGACCTGGAGTTACAGTTTTTTTTCTGAGCTACCATGTGGTTGCTGGGAACTAAACTGGAAACTGGGGGTCTTCCCTAAGAGCAGCAAGTACTTCTATCACTGAGCCATCTCTGCAGCTTATGCCTCAATGCTTTTAAGAATATGCATGAGGCTGGAGAGGTGGCCCAGCAGTTAGGAACACTTGTTCCTCTTGTATAGGACCTGGTTCAGTTCCCACTATCTTCATGGGGACTTAGACCCATCCTTAACTCCAGTGCCCACCAATGCCCTTTTGCTCCATGGATACCAGGCATATGGTTTATTTACACACATGCAGGCAAACATATATATACATAAAATAAAATAAACAAATCTTTTTAAAAATCCAAATAACACATTTTTTACGTAGCTAAATAGTTCTTGTTACTGTTTGTGTTTCTTAAAAGAAATGCTATTTTTCCTGGTGAATTGAATTTGTGAACTGCAGTGGATAGTCATGTCTATGAAAACACATTATTAAATATTTCATTTCTGTCCTTAGATACTCAGTCATTTTACTTATATATAGATGAGTATGGCTACTTTTAAAGAACAATGGATTAAAGATACTTTGAGTATATAATACCAAATGATCACAACAGTGAAACATAGATTTTGTTATGAATTAACTTCCTGCATTCCTTGGTGCTAAGGACAGAAGCCAGGCTTCATGTCTGACTTGCTAAGCATCTGCTCCAGCATGGAGCCCCAGCTCCACTAGTTTTGTTTATTAAGAAATTAACAGTTGAAAATACTTGATTTAGAATTTAAAGAATGAATGTCTCTTTGCTTCATTGTAATAGCCAATATATAATGTGACATTAATTTTTTTTACTAGAAATTTGTTTTTTCTCCCCCTCTAGCCTTGCACCGAAGTATTATTTATAGATATATTCCATGAGTATAATCAAACTCTTACTCCTGTACTTCTAGAAATGATGCAAACTCTGCAAGGTAAGTAGTAGTTTGTGACAGTTCTGTCATTATTGTTCAGTTAAAGTGGCCTATGTGCCCTGTTTCCTGGCCATCGGTTTATACTTTATGCACATTAGTCAGCTGCTAAGTAACTTTGATTTGTCAGTTTCAGGACACAGACAGGCCTTAGTCATTCTGCTTCATTCTCGTTGCTGACTGTTTGCCTTGAGCCAGTGACTGAATGTGCTGCGAACAGGGAACTGATCAAGAATATCTCTAAACTTTACGCCTTAATGACAGGAAAATCATTGCTTCAAATATCGTGGTTGTGGAGTACTTTTAGATAAAAAAAAAAAGCCTTCAAGAACAGGAGGAGGGGAAAGGTCCCTCAGACAAGCCAGGAGAGACTATTCCGAGGTATGGAGTAGTATGGGACTACATCCTAGAGAAGAGCCTGTTGGTAGACACAGCTGAAATGCTTAGAAGGTAGAAAGCAGTGCCAAGAATAGATTACCAGCCAGTTGGGTCAAGACTAGGTGGAGCTGTAAGGAAAACTAAGCCTCAGGATTTCTTGGGGAGAAAGGGAGTGTTAACCTTTGCATGTCTGCCCCTCTGCTGGGGGGCCTGAAGCACTCAGAGGAGGCACATTGGCCCACAATAGGGGTCCCAGTTTGTGTTTCCTCGGGTGAGAAACAGGAGACGGAGCCTTGATTCCCAGCCTCCTGTGTCCACTGAGAATCCGCACTTTTCAGTCTTTATGCCAGCCGGAAAGGGGTGGCTTAGGCTGGGACAGGGTTCTGAGTGAATGCTGAGAGTATGGAGGGGCTGGAAGAGGAAAGGCCTTCTTCTGGAGATTTAGGCCCAGCACTTCACAAGGTAGGCCTTCCTCCCTGTGATCCTTAATGAAGGAGGTCCGTGCTGGTCAAACTGCTGTATTTGATGGCGAATGTGAAGTCACCTTACTCAGGGTGACTCAGAGATTAAATACCTTTTGCAGAAAGGAATACCTTGGAAGGGAAGCTCATTAGCTGAACACTCAGGGTGTATCTAGATTCCTCATTATCATGGAGAACTCAGGTTTTATGCTACTATGACAAATTGTCATGGTCTTCTCAGAGTGGTTATGTGTTCCAGGTCAGGTAGTTGGGCAAGGATCTGGCCTTACGACCACCTGGCATTCTCAATTCTGAGACTCCCCAGGGCTTAGGCCTGTCCAACCCTACCAGTTCTTTTGTTGGGTGGCGAAGTCCACTTGCCCCTCAATGTCATTTTAGCTTTATTGTTTTCAGGAGATGTACTCACAACAGACAGTTAATTTTCTTTCTGGCAGTTACAGATTGCTACACTTGATAATGCTTATTTTACTACTTAGTTTGTTTGTTTGCTTGTTTTTTAACTACTATAGCAACAAGCCAGATGTGTTGGCTGGTTTTATGTCTACTTGACACAGCCTGAGTGATTTAGAAAGAGGGAGCCTCAATTGAGAGAATATGCTCACCAGACTGACCTGTGGGCAAACCTGTGGTAAATATTCTTGATTGCTGATTGCTGTGGGAGGGCCCAGCTCACTGAGCATTGCCACCGTTGTGCTAGCAGTCCTATGTGCGTAAGTAAACAGACCGGAGTGAGCAGCACTCCTCTGTTCCCGCTTCAGTTCCTGCCTCCAGGCTCCTGCTTTGATTTCCCAGACTGACTTCCTTTTGGTCCTTGTGTTTTATTACAGCAATAGAATCCCTAACTAAGACATCAGACTATTTAGGCTGCTTTCTGTTAGGTTTTTCAATGACTTCCTTATTGAGTTTTCTTTCTGGTTCTGAATCAATTTGCTTATTTTAGGTTGTACTAACTCTAGTTTATTGGTACATTAAGCTTAACAGTTCCTATTTGTGAGTAACAATGTTACAACAATATCTTGAAAAACATACTAGATTTTTTTTTCCTTAAGGAGATATATAGGTAAATTGTGTTTTACTACTGTAGTGCCCTCTTTTGTTTGACAAAGCTCAAAAACATTAAGCATTTGAGGTGTTAGGTATATTAACTAGCTTGATTTAATTACTCTACATTGCTTGCATGTATAATCTCTTTTTATACCTTATAAACTTATATAAATTATATATTTAAAATACAGGGTAACAACACTGCTTTTAAAAGTTGTTTTGCCAAACTAGTGTGACCCATCTCTCATGCAGTTTGGGGTGATTTGCAAAAATGAAGAACTATAATTTATGTAGTGAACCTACCCCATTGGAAGATGATTTTTTGGGGACTTCAGTTTGAAGAAAACCAAGAATGTTGTGTTGGGCTGTGTTGAACATGATTTCTTTGTAAATGAATGTTGTAGAAATGAGGACTTTGGTTGATCCAACATTGACTTCATCACTGCAGCATTTCTCTTGACTAGCAATGTGATGATGTAACAAATGAGATTTTCTCATTTAATAATAAAAAATTGTGTAATGTTTTGCAAAGCTTCTGTCTTAAAATGTTCAGGTCTTACGGTACAAGGCAGCTTACAGTTTTGCTTGCAGAGTCCTTTTTCCAACAGTGGAAATCTTCAACTCTACTCTGTGCACCTCTTCACCCCACTTTCCCCTAAAACAACAGCAAAAGGAAAATGTGGCATGTTGGCTAAAGCTGGAGCAAAGTGCACTAAAACATAACTTCTTGACTAAGTCACCTTTCAAAACAGATCTCTCTTTAGTCTTTCGTAGTGCAGTGAATGTAAGAGAGGAGGCGTGCCAGGAGTCTTCCAAGCTTTAGGAGGTGCTCGTCAAGAGCCTGATTGGGTGTACTGTCAGATCAGGATTTCCAGAGGTGATGGAAGAGCTGCGGGAAAACTTACTTTGATAAATTATTACACATGCAGAAAACCTGATCACTCTGTCCACAACATGGAAAATAAACTGGATTTTCAGAAAAAAAAAAAAAAGTTGTTTTGCCCCAGAAGATAAGCGCTGCATGTTCTTACTCAGATGAAATAAGAAAGTGTTGATCTGAGAAGTTGAGAGGAGAATGATGGTTTCAGAGGTTAGGGAGAGGGCTGCGTGGAGGGGTGGGGCGAGTGTGGTGAGTGGGCAGGTTCTTGTGTGCTGGTGAACAATCACATTTGTATTTTAGAAACTTACATTTTGATTATGTCTAACGCTTTAAATAGTTCATAGTATATCAGTATATCAAAGTTACATGTTCAAGTATAAGTTTTAGTAGTTAAAATTAAAAATTTAAATTAGCGTTTTTTAACTGATACTTTCCCCCCTATCTATCTATCTATCTATCTATCTATCTATCTATCTATCTATCTATCTATCTATCTATCTATCTATTTTTAGGTCCAACCAATGTAGAAGATATGAATGCACTGTTAATCAAAGATGCTGGTATGTTAGACTTAAGTGATTTATAAATGTGTATTTACTCAATAGATAGAGAGACTCTATTTTGTGGTAGATTTTGTGCTGTGAGAAATGGGATGTAAAGGTAACTAAAATTAAGAATTTTCAGTTGAAGGAGGTAAACCATGTATGCAGCTAATTCAACCACTCTATGGAATGGTTCATGTTAAAGCAGGTATTAAAGGAAGGGGGTTATGGATAGGGAAAGTTCCCTTCTTAAAGAACTGTGACATCAGAATGCAAGGGTGAGTAGGAGTCAACTGTTCAAGGTAAGGGTGCCAGAGGCAGGCTCCCGGAGGACAGTAGCATTCAGGATGACATTAGGTAAGATGAGCAAGTACAGGTACTGTTTAAATCTAACTGCTTGGTTTAACTGCACAGTAGTGAGCAGCTAAGGTATTGTGCACGATGAACTAGAAGACAAAAAGTGAGCCCAATTATAAAACATGGCTTCCATTTAGATCTAATACTATTTTATAATAACTGAAATTTGACCTGTGATAAATTGGATTTAGTTTACTGTTTTAAAAATACTGAAGAGTGCTTGGGACAAACTGGGACTAGAATAATTTAATCAGTATCTTTAAAATGTATTTAGTAACTTATGTACATTTTCCTGAATATATTTTATGTTTCAAAGTACCTTCAGATTTGTATATAAAATCAATCATCTAAAGTTTAATTTTGTTCTTTTCTCTTCTCAGTGTATAATGCTGTGGGATTAGCTGCTTTTGAGCTGTTTGACAGTGTTGATTTTGATCAGTGGTTTAAAACCCAGCTTCTTCCAGAATTACAAGTTTCTCATAATAGGCAAGTAAATTTTTTTTGTGTATTATACACCCATTTTATTTTCATAAATTTGAAATAAAAAAACCAACAACTTAATATGATTTTGGTCATGTTTAGCCTGGCAAGGAATATGATTTAGAAATATTATAACTGAAATAAAGCAAAGGAATTCTCTTTTATGTTACTTTAGCTTAAACGTAAATCCAGAAAGAGGTGTGTGCTGTGATATGGAATGGTTTGTAGGTGACACGAGGCAGGACTTTCTGTAGAGATAATGACAGAGTTCTCTGAGTCCCTGGAAGAAGCTGTGTAGTATGTAAGATTGCTGCTGGCAACTAGCTTTCGTGCCACAGGCAGTGGGAGAACATAGAGAAGGAGATAGCAATAGATGCCTGGCCCATTCAGTGTGTAAACATTCCCATAGAGGTGCCTAATTTATGATTAACCGAGCCATATGGCACTTAGAAGCACTTTTGCCCAATTATTGTGCTTGGGATTGTGGTTTTTTTTTTTTAACCTATAGTGGATCGACTGTAAAAAGAGAAGGTCTTTCATGGTTTTTAAACATCATTTCTTATTTCAGAATTAGAGACTACAGTGTTGGAGAGAAGGCTGTGGTTAAGAGCAACTGCAGCTCTTGCAGAGGACTCCTGGCACCCCATCTAGATGGCTCACAGGGGCCTGTAACTGCAGCTCCACTGAAGTTACACACATTTCTCCATGCCACACCATGTGTCATGTGCACTTGTGTACGTGTGCAAGTACACGCAGATGCACAACTAAAACCTCTAAAACTATAATAAAATTAGAGACTAAAAATATTACAAGAGACTATTGTGGTGTGTGTGAAGGATGCAGTCGAGCAACAGTATATCTAGTGTCTTGTAGTCAGCATAGTATGTAGCCATAGTTTAGTAAATACAGAAGACCGTCTGTGTATATAGATTATTTTATAAATACTTAGATGTAGGTTGATGTCAAGGTGATACATAATTAGAATGTAGAGAGAGGGTGGGGAGAAGAGTTTTGGTAAGGTGGAAGAGGAGGAGAAGGGGAGATTCAAGATGGAGGCGGCAGGGGAGGATGGTTCAGATCCAGCTGAACTAGATCGGTTATATCTTGTCTAGGTGGGTGGTTTATATCTTTATTCATTGGCAGTGAATTTATTGTTTGAATGTATTGTAGATTGAGAATTTAACATATAAGTCTGTTTGATAAGTTATTGATTGTTGAGTCATGATTTTACCGGGCTGCAGATGCCCAGCTCCACACTGGAGTGGCTCCCATGGAGTGAGACCGCAGACTGGTAGCAACAGAACTTTTTAAAAATAGTTACGGCAACATTTAGAGTCATTGAATTAGAGATCTGGATCCTAGCACAAGAAGCCAAGGCACAAGAAGACTGAGTTTAAGGTAGAAGTTGAGATTACCCAGAGCAGCACAATGAAATCAGATCTCAGTCCTCCAACCAAAAACACATACCAGCAAAATTAGGAAGCTGGAGCTCCTCTAAAACGTTTGGACCAGTTAAGTAGTAACTTGTGGCTTCTCTATTCAGTCATTGGTTCAGTTATCAAATGTTTTTAACACTTAGAATTTTCTATGCCCTCTGGAAGCTGTTGTGTATGAAATTGCTTCTGACAGTGCTCACAGGAAGCTAGGAGAGCCTTTGAAGGGGATTAAAAACATACTGGAGATCTAATTACCCATAAGCCATGGAGGCCATTTGACTTGGCCTCACTGCCTCTTGTAGCACCTCCCTCATGTGCTGTGCTTACTGTTGCTGAGGAAATGAGTTTCAGATCATTTAAAAATAAAGCCTGAGGGCTGGAGCGATGGCTCAGTGGTTAAGAGCACCAACTGCTCAGTGGTTCTGAGTTCTAATCCCAGCAACCACATGGTGGCTCAAAACTATCTGTAATGAGATCTGATGCTCTCTTCTGGTGTGTAGGAAGACAGCTACAGTGTACTCATCTTAAAAAAAAAAAAACAAAGCCTGAGATATGTAAAATGTACTCTGAGTACATGTTGAAGTGATAATATTTTGTGCATGTTTGGATAAATCAAAATATTAAAATATCAATATCTTTTAAAAAATGAAGATATTCAATTTTAAGGGAAATATTTGGCTTGCTTCATGTTCTCTGTTTGACTGCTGCTCTAGACCAGTGTTTCTCAAAGTTTAATGTACACTTGTGTGACTCACATGGTAGGTTGTTTTGTTAAATGCAAGTCCTGGTCTACGAAGGGCCACACAGACAAGCCCTCCCAGGCTATGCTGCTTCTGTCCTTCCACACCTGGGTACTGCCATCCGGACTGGGCTGGATACGACTGTCACCTTGGAATTCCTGAGTTTTGTGTTCTTTACTTAGAGTAGAACAGCACATGGAAATCTCTGCAGCTTTTGGTCTAAAAGCTGATAGTTTATACGATGCATTTGCTGTTACTTTTGCTTCTACGATTGTTCAGACAACTCTAGTTCTTTGAAATGGCATTTTTCCACTTTACATTTAAGTGGTGTTCTTCAGGAGGCTCTTATAAATCTGTGTACTGTTTATTGTGTTTTAATTGTTTTGCTGGGCTGTGTACTTTGAAGCCAAAGAATATTTTCTTATATTTTTAAAAAATCTTAGCATTTTTTGTCTGCTCCAAGTGACAATCTTTTAAGATTGTGACTTTCTAAAATAACTGTATACTCATCAGCTTGTTCCATTTATACACAGAAATAAGTATCATTTTGTCACTAAGTTTATGACAAGAAGGTATTTTTTAATGGAATTCTAAGACAAAAATGTTTTGAATTTGAATTTGTAATACTTCTTTATGCCTAAGGCAAGTGTTGGTTAACTTTATTTTAGAAAAAACAATATCAGAGGAAATAAATTATGCATTATGCATTTAAACTAATGCTTTGCAATTTTAATGATGTAAGTCACCATATTTGTTGTGAGTCATGCTTGGTAATTCATGTTTCTTTTAAATGTATTTAGCTAGAATCAGCAAGCTTATGCAAATATTACTTAGATAAACATAAAGACCTTTTCACAGAAAATAATATTTATGGGTTTAACAGATGGCTATAGAACCATTGAATACAGGCAGTTATTATTTTGGTACAGATACATGCTGGCTGCAGGATTTATGCTGTTACCCTGTTTGTGGTTACCTGAGGACACGTTATATACCTGTGTGTGCTGCACAGTGCTCCTGTGTGAGCTGCTGTGGCTCTTCCTCATGTTGAGACAAGCGCTTTACCACAGATCTTTATCTTCTCTCAGGCTGCCCTCACACTCACTGCTCCAGTTTTCTAGGTGCTGGGATTACTGACTGCCACAGGCTAGTAATGCGGAAGGATGGAGAACACCTTGTGTGTACCTTAGGACTTTCTTTACTTAGATCAGGGCTCTATGGTTTCTTCTGTGTTGATGTTTAGAAGTTGATTTTTTACTTAGATTTAAATGGAAATTATTCTAAGTGAAGTAGACCTCTTAAAGTACTGAACATTTAATTTAATGATTTTTTTTCTTTCTCCACTTAGGTATAAGCCATTACGACGCAGGGTGATTTGGCTCATTGGTCAGTGGATTTCTGTGAAATTCAAGTCTGACTTGAGACCCATGCTGTATGAAGCAATCTGTAACTTGCTTCAGGATCAGGATTTAGTGGTATGTCACCTGCTGAATTAGCATCTGTAGATCGAAAAACCTCCTCTAAAATGTTCAGGACTCTTTCTTTTTTGAAAATGGCTCTAGAGAATATGCTAGTTAAAATTACAGGTGTAGAAATGTTTAGCACTTAGCCAGGGAACGTGTTCTTAACCAGGAAATAAAGGTTAGTATTTTAAAGACTCTTGAAGGCAGAATTTAGTCACCTTTCTTGACTTGGGAACTAAAAGTACTCTAACTGGTACCCACTTGGCTGATAAAGTCAGAATAAGATGAAGTTCTTAGGTATACCTAGATAGCATGCTGTGTACACTGAAATATGAGTCCCAGACTCTGAAGCTTGTGTGAAGCTCAGATCATTTGGGAGTTTAGAGTAGAGGTGTGGAGCTTGAACAAGTCCTCCTCCCCACTCTTCCTTCACCCTCTGTCAGGAGCCACCGTAGGAGAAGCAGATGAATCCAGCTCAGTAGGCAAGGCTCAGGAAAAATCCATTTTAGGAAAGATTCCTGCTACTAATATGTTTCCCTGTTATTATTAAACATATATAACAATCACTAATTATTTGTGCAGCCTTATGAGCAGATCTCTGCAGACCTGTGAAGATGTACTATTTTGTAGTGATGCTATATAAACAAATAGATAATATTTCTATAGAAGTCCTGATTTGATTAATATAATTTTAGCAAGAAAGTTTTAGAGATGGTCTTAACTTGCTAGAAAGATGTAATAAAGTTAGAATTAAGAGTAGAATGTGCCCACTCCTCAGAATCGTAAGTAAAGGCTGCATAATAAGGAATACAGTGAGCTTTCATAATTACACTAAAAAGATAAATAGACTTGGGACAAATTTGTGTTCAAGAAAAAACATTTAGGTCCAAGGATAAGGTCACAGGTGTGCAGTATGATTAGGCAAGGTCCTGTAAAAACTGTTGCTTTAAACTTATAGTAAGCATATTATAATTAAACACTGCTTTAAACTTAATGTCAGCATCCCTCTGTAACTCCCATTTTATGTAACATTTTATCTCTGAGGTAATTTTCTAAATAACTTTTTGTCTGAGAAAGTATAAAAAGACCAGCAAAATGATTGGTTGTTGGTTGAATGGTTTGGCTTGGGAAGCTTTGCTCTGTCCATTCATCTGTCAGTCCATCATCTGTCCGTCCATCCAAATGTGTATGTCCATTTGTCTATATGTTTGATTGTAGGGTATATTTGCATGTGTGTAAGCATGCATGAGTACTTGTGGAGTTGAATGTGACAGACAGTTGGGCCTGGCCAGAGTGTGGGTGTGTGAATGACTGAATGGATATGCGCCTGTGCATATTTGCCTGTACTAAAGCGTTTCAATTCTTTTTCTTTTCTTCCTCTCTGGTCCACAGCTAAACCAGAGCAGCTTCTGGCTGGTACACTAGCAATAAATTTTACTTAATTCCCTGATGCTAAATCACACGTATTACTCGCCAGATATTAGAGCTTATTAAAGCACAAGTAGCAAAGACTTAATAAAGAGTTAAATTTTTAGTGCTTAATGAAGCACAGAACAGTACGAGTTAAGTTTCCCTAGCATTGTTTAAGCATAAAGTGTTAAATAAGTCAAGCAACAGAGAATTAAAATGTTTTATAAAGCACAGAGTTAAACATAAAAGAAGCCAGTGTTTTTTGACCATAGAATGAGCTGGGACTTCTTAGAATTTTAGATGTTATCAGCAAGCTAGAGATAGGGAACTAGAAGGCCAGAGACCGCCAGCCTTTAAAACTGTGTCTGGAGACCATCCGTCTAAAGCTGTGTCTGAGTGTACCACTCAAGTCCATTCCAGGCTGCGCAGGCTCCTGGCCACCCTTCACTTCCAGCTCACCAGCTTTCTTTCTTGTTTTCCCGATGTCTCCTGCATGCGACTTTCTTTTAGTCCCAGGCTTTCCACTTAGCTAGTGGCAAATTAGTGTTCTTCCTGGAAATGTCTATTGCCACAGAGGGTTCTTAAGCAATTACAGAAAAGTTAGAAAGGTCAGAGATAATGATACTTGTCCTTTTTGTAACTTGTTACAAACATACTTTTACATGGTTTGGGATAATTTAGCTGTCATTAAGTATTAATGATGATCAGTAGTTCTAAGAGTGATTAAAAATACTGTACTTTTTTTTAGGTCCGAATTGAAACAGCAACAACTCTGAAGTTAAATATCCTTCAATTTTTTTTTCTATTTTTAAACTTTTAATTTGTTTTATTTATTTTATGTTACGGGTATTTTGCGTACAAGTTTGTGCAACATATGCACCTGATTATTTGAGGGGACAAGAAGAGAGAGAACACGAGATCTTTGGAAATGGGATCCTTTATGTATGGGTGTGAGCTGTTCCACAGGTGCTGAGAAGCAAAGCCAAACCTGGAAGAACAGCACTGCTCTTAATCACTGACCTGTATCTCTAAACCTACTGTAGCCAACTAAAAATAATAATAAAGCTAAAAAAATCTTTGTAAAGGACTAACTGCAGAGAGGTTAAACTGTTTTCATACTGATTTGAGTCAGTGTCACAGAGCCCAGCCTGGCCTAGACTCTGCCTCTGGCCCTCTTGCCTCTGTCTCCTAGTGTTCGGGTCAGAGGTCTGCACGGCTACACTGAGCCTTAAGTTTAAAATCCAAAAACTGGTTATTTTGTGAAATTACTTTTTAGGATAGTTAAAATGTATTTTTTCAAAAACATATATTTATTTCAATAATTTATAGGAGATGTATTTTAATCTTGATAAATTTCATGCATTTTTAATATTCCTTAACTGCTTTTTACCTGTTGATGATTTTGAATTTAGGACAGATCAATTTTTACCGGTAAGAATACTGCTTTTCAGATTTATTAACAATTTCTACTTATGTCTTTAGAGTGCATATATTGGTTTTAAAACTGTAATTTATATGTAATTTTTAACTTTAAAAACATAAATTATTCACTTTTTGTATATGTGTGAATGACAGAATATGAGAGAATGCTTCTGGAATGTTTGTGGAGGTCAGAGGAGAACCTGAAGTTTTGGGTTTCTTATACTAGAATAACAAACAGGTATCTCTCTGTACAGAAGTTCGTATTTACTTACAGAGTCTGATAAAGACTACATCATTTCAGTGGCCTGCTGAGTACCCGTGAAGGTCCTCACTGCTGAGTAACACTGAAGGTCCTCACTGCTGAGTACCAGTGAAGGTCCTCACTGCTGAGTACCAGTGAAGGTCCTCACTGCTGAGTAACACTGAAGGTCTTCACTGCTGAGTACCAGTGAAGGTCCTCACTGCTGAGTACCAGTGAAGGTCCTCACTGCTGAGTACCAGTGAAGGTCCTCACTGCTGAGTACCAGTGAAGGTCCTCACTGCTGAGTAACACTGAAGGTCCTCACTGCTGAGTAACACTGAAGGTCCTCACTGCTGAGTAACAGTGAAGATTCTCACTGCTTTGACTTGTAGTCTTTTCATATCAGCTGCAACAGGTTTTTATGGAAGTGTAGTTACAGGGCACAGTCAATAGCTCAGTGGACAAAAGCTTTTTGACTAGTCCTTTAAATATTTCAACTTGTGGATGATGAGATTCTAATGTGTGTGCACTTAGCAGTAATAAAGAAAAAATGATGCCTTATATGTTGGCAGCTTGTTTTGCTTAGGTTTTATATGTTTGTCTCATTGTTTGCATACACAGAAGTCTACATTTTGTAACGTCTGTTCTTCTTTGCAGTATCTGGAAACTGTGTTCACACTGCTTTTTCAGTTGCTCCAGCAAGTCACAGAGTGTGATACAAAGATGCATGTTCTGCATGTCCTATCCTGTGTGATTGAAAGAGTCAATGTACAGGTAACTGTGAGACATAAAACAAGTGCCAGTTGATATGTATATTTAGTATCCGCTTCATATTTCGGAAAAGATAAAGTATTCTTAAAAAGCTTTTAATATATATGTTCTCATTTCATTTAATGTGCTTTTCAGAATTGACCTTTGTATTTGAATTATTAAAAGTGACGAAGAGATGCCAGTTTTGTTGGTGCATGCTTATAAACCTAGCAGCTGAGAAGCTGAGGCAAGAGGATGATTAAGAGTTCAAGTGATAGTAAAACCTTATTTCCAAATACTAAAAGTGAAAGACTTAAGAATATTTAAATATTAAATACTGCAATTAAATATGTGGTGTGGAGGTATTTAGAAAGTAAAATTTTTCAAATTTTAGAGATCTAGTAGTTTATGCTCAATAATCTTAAAGTTCAGAGTGTTTGGTGTCTAAGCAAGTTGCATCTTAGCAAATTTAAGTTTTTTTAGGAATTTGTTATTTTTTACTTTGTATTCTTTTTATGTCCACGGACTCCTATAAAGGTTGATTTTGTGTGTGTCCGTGTTGCATATGTGTGCCACAGGTGAGAAGACATCGGGGAGTTCTCTTCTTGTGCCTTGTGTAGAGAGAGGCAGGTTTCTGTTTGTGTCTCTGATTTGCCCTCGTGAGCTTCCAGCTGATTCTCATGCGAGCCTCCCAGTTTGCTAAGGACTGCTGGGATTGTAGTCTTCAACGTGCATCCAGCTTTTATATGGATTCCCGGGACCAGTTTCAGTTCAGGCCTGCTTGACAAGTGCTTTTATCAACTGACACCTAATTTTGGCCTTAATTACTTTTTAAAGATTTATTTATTTTATGTATGAGTACCCCATTACTGTCTTCAGACATACCAGAAGAGGGCATCTGCTCCCATTACAGATGGTTGTGAGCCACCGTGTGGTTGCTGGGAATTGAACTCTGGATCTCTGGAAAGTCAGTCAGTGCTCTCAACTTCTGAGCCATCTCTCTAGCCCCCTGTTCTTATTTTACTTCAAACCAAACCAAACATTGCATACAACACAAACACACACACACACACACACACACACACAGTATTTTTGCTGGCATAATATACATGATTAAGTATAAAAATGATTTGTAAAGTTTTTAAAAATTAAATTATTTAGTTTTTCCTGTCCCTCTACCCTGATCGCCATGAAAAATGAGTCATCCTCAAAATGATAATTATCCTGTGACTTTTTATATCCTGGTGGACCACCTCGTTATATTCTTTGAAAGCAGAGAAATACTTCTAGAATGACAATGCTTGGAGTTCACAGACTGAATCTACTCTTAGATCTACATTTTTATGACATCTTTCAGTTGCTTACTAATCCCAAGACTGTTGATGAGAATAGCTACTAATATTGAACCATGGCCTTTTGTGCCAAGTGTGCTTCATGTATTTCTCATTTAATGCTTACAGACATCTTTGGTGAGACTTGAAATAAGTAACTGGTCGAAAGTTTATATTTTGCTGTATATTTTTAAGGCAGAGACTAATGTAGCCTGGGCTGCCCTCACACTTGCAGTGTAGCCAAGCATACGTTTGAATCCCCGATCTTCCTGTTTCTTCCTCCTAATAGCAGGTGGATGCCACTGTACCTAGATAAATGTTCAGACTTGGATGGCAGTGCTGGTGTTGTGTTCAGTAAACACTGCAATTGTTATGGCAGCTGTGAGCCACTTTTTATATTGAGCAGGTCTTGGCGCTTTGGGTTTTTGTTACAAGAATTATATTATTTCATTTGATATGGTTTTTGAATATTTAGTTTGCTCATTTAAATGATTAACTGAAGGTGGTTTTTAAAGCTGGTAAGTTTCTGCTTTTGCTATTCATGTTGAGTAAGGTCTTTCAACTTGTGCCATGTATAAAATGGGAATTATAATCTTGAACTCAGCAAGTTTACAGGATTTCATGATAAGAAGCTACTACAAATCTCTAATATACTTTAAAGTATTATACATTCTTAGTAACTTATTTGTTAAAAAGTTGGTTATAAATGCAAGGTTTGTCCATTTACTTGTATAAATGTGGCTAGTGAAAATTTCTTAAAGTTTTTTTTCTACAAATTTTACATGTGTCTCCTTAATGCCATTGAATTTTTACTTCATAGAGAGCTCCAGGTTTCTGTTATACATTAAAAAAGGAAAAAGAAAGAAATAGACAAGAAATGGTTAAAAATATTAGTTCTTTCATTCTTTAGCTTTTGTAACCTTTACATAAGTTTATTACTCTGTCCTTGTCTACCCTTCAAACTGTCTTCCCAGCTGAGTTTGAATTTGTCTGATTATCATAGTTTCGTGTAGTCATTGTCTTTGTACCATACGGTACAATTACTTGAAAATTAATTTTTGTTTTTGAAAAAGTATTTTTTCACATTTTATTTGTTTTTATTTGTATGGATGTTTTGCACGTATGTCTGTTCACCATGTGCATGCCTATACCTGAGGAGAACAGAAAATCATGTTGGATCCCTGAGATGTGACTCCTGTGGGTTCTCTGGAAGAGCAGCCCCAGTGTTCTAAACTGTTGAAGGATCTCTCCAGCCCCATTTAAAAATATCTGAGAAAAGCACAACTAAATGATTTCATTCCTGAGGCTCTGCAAATCTGTGGTTGAAATAAGCATGCTATTAAGTTTATGGCACACAGTCTGAGCTTCTACATTTCTTAAGGAAAAGAAAAATTGAAGGGCTTCTGTGAAATGTATGCAAAATTTTGTCTGAAAGATGAAATATCATTCAGGATTTTATAATAGTTTTTGAACCTCCTGAACAAAGGACCCTTTTTAAAGCATTTGTTACACAGTTGCATCTTTTATGCCCATGGTTTCAGAATGTTTTTAGAGTGCAGGCAAAGCGCTCCTTTTATCTGAGACTGGTGTTCAGGCTCCTTGCCTTCTGTCCTCCCAGACCTTCCAAAAGACAAGATGAATAGTCTTGAACTTGTACGTCACACTAGTTGATTGATTAGTAAATGCCATTGTCCTTTCTCTCCCTTGGCAGTCCTCATTCTACTCTGTCACTGAGTAGACTGTTTTAAATATTGCTTAGAAGTGGAATCCTTCATTGTCTTTCTATGATTGCTTTCATTTAGCAAACCGTTAAGGTCTGTCTAGATTGCTGAATATTACAGATTTCTTCTTTTACATTTAAATGCTGAGTCGTATCCTGTAGGAAACCAGAGCCTGTGGCTGTGGATGCCAGTTAGTTGTATGAAATGGCTTCACATTCTCCCATGTACTTTAAGTTACCTTGAGATGATGTTACCACTTGCCACACTGCACTGTTAGTGATTTAATAACGAGTGCATCCCACACCCTCTGGATACTATGTGCCCAAGGCTGGTTGGACCCAAGGGTTCATAGATACAATATAGTATATATACGTATAAAATATATGTGTAATTTAGTAGATTGGTATTAAGTAATTTGTTGCCTAATATTTCACAGTGTTTGCCAGTTTTCTCGCGGTATATTGTCTTTCTTACTAAACAGTCCTGTTGTTTCCCATGTTGTCTGTCTTGTAGATACGACCATACGTAGGGTGTTTGGTACAGTATCTGCCTCTCCTTTGGAAGCAGAGTGAAGAACACAACATGCTGCGATGTGCTATTCTGACAACACTCATCCATCTTGTTCAGGTGAGAGAGTTCTCTACTTTCTTAGGTTGTTTTTATTCTTTTACCCAGTGGTTTTCATGCGATTTAATACTCAAGAAAATTTTCATGCTACTTTTTGACTTTCAAAATGTATAATTTGTACACTTTCAAAACCAACTGTGATCTATTTAGTGTATTTCTGAGGGTATTTGAAAATATTCTCTACTTAAAAAGCCATTTCTTAGCCCCACAACCAAGGGTGTTTCAATATGAACGTGCTTTGCAGTTCACGGTTTTTATGGCTTTAAAAATAAAAACTTTCCTTTTTATAATTGAAAAAGTCATGAAATCAGGTGAACTGCATTTAAGGAGAGGAATGATTTTGACTTTAGATGTTTCTAATTTTTTTTTGTATGTATGAGTGCTCTATCTGCATGTACACGTGCATGCCAGAAGAGGTGGTTGTGAGCCACCATGTGGTTGCTGGGAATTGAACTCAGGTCCTCTGGAAGAGCAGCCAGTGAGCCGTCTCTCCAGCCCAACTGTTTTTAATTTTGAAAGTTTTCTGATATGTAGGTGGTAGAGAGGAACCTGAAATTTCATGGAGAGAGATCTAGACTATAGCTCTTATTTTAAGTATTAAATATAAATTCTAGTCATTTCCACAGAGATATTTTTCTGTATTAAGAATTATTGCAATTCACAATCTAAAAATTTCTAATACTAGTTCAAAAACCCAAGATAACCTTTACGTTTGGGCTGAACTTATTCAATCCATAAATGCTTATAGGTGAGTTGTATCATTATAAATTTTCAAGAGACTTTTAAATAGGTGATTAGTAGTACAAACTCTAATGCAATTTTGTTACCTTTAAATTTTTTAGTAAGATTTGTATGACAAACCAATTTAGGTGTACAACTCAGTGATAATAAATGCATTCATAATATACAGCCACTAAAATCCACCTCCATACATTTTTATCTGATAAAATTAGACTACACTGTTAAATAAAACTATTCCCCCCAAAACTATCTGCTAAAACACTTAAAATGATGTATTTTTAAAATAAGTGTGTGTCTCAATGTGTGTGAGTGTGTGTGTGTGTGTGTGTGTCTGCCTGTCTGTCTGTCTCTCTCTGTGTGTGTGTGTGTGTGTGTGTGCTGTTTCTCACAAAAGTCATGAGAATGTTGAATCTCCTGCAACTACAGTGACAGTTATTTGAGGACCATGTGGTGTGGGAGCTGGGAACCTAACTCAGCTCTTCGAAGGAAGTACTCTTAACTGTTGAGCCAGTTCTTTGGTCCTTGGTAAAGCACTTTTGTAAAAGAAGTGTTTTTGGTTATCCTTTACTACTCTGGATTTTCCTGTAAAGATTGGAGGGGGAGGGCGGTAGAGAACAGTAATCACCTCAGGAAAGTGACTAGTCTGTTAGTATTGTAGGTAACAGGAGAGGAAGCTTATAGATCCTTTGTACTGTAGGTCTGTAAATGTGTTTTTACATTTCTCATTTGGGAACTTTTGTGAGGGAACTAGGAGTAAAATTCCGTAGCTTTTGTATCTCATACCACATGTCAATCATAGCAATTTTTGTAATCCAGAATAACCAGTAGAATGTTTGGTTGTTTTTCTTCATGGCATTTAACTTATCAGTATTGACGATAGTACAAATTTCCAAGATACAATAATGTGTCCTTTTTTGCAAATAAGTATATAATATTTAATACAGAAATTGAGATTGTAGTTTAAAATCTACTTTGGAGTCATTTGAGAATATTAAGGTTTATTGTTAAATTACCTCTCAGATAACCTTACCATCTTCCTGCTATTAACATGTAAGATGGACATTAGTGTAAGCTGTATGTTTTTGCATTTGTATATTATAAACCTGGAAATTTAGTATTTAGTAGTCTTCGCCTATGGTGGTTGATACCTACAAACATAAGCATTCTAGTCTCCAGTAGTTGGCTTTAGTAGAAGTAAACGTTCATTCATAAGGTGAATGTTTAGTACTACATACTGGGAAGAGGTAAGTATGACAAGCGTTTTGTGCAGATGACAGTCTGGGGAAGTATGGAACAGTTGTATTAAGATCATCATAGTGTGGGGCATATGGTAGCTTACCGAATCACCAACAGTCGTGTCAGGTACCAGTGGCGATCTCTTTTCTGAGAGAACTGAGGTTCAAATCCTGTTGTTAAATACTGTTGGAGAACAGTTCTTAGGAAGGAGAGTGATGAAGATGCCTTGTATCGGCTCCGGGTTTAGTTGAACTGGTCATTGTGGCGGAGTACCTGACGTAAACAGCTATGGAGGAAGGATGCAGTTATGCTTCTACTTTCACAGATTCAGTGCAGGCTTCTTGATTTGGATCTGGGGATACAGAACATGTAGACGCAGAAGTGTGACAGAGCTTAGCACATAGTGCACAGGAGGCAAAGGGCAAGACACAGTTCCTAAGGACATGCCTGTGTTGGCCTGTTTTCATCAGTTTGGCCTGTACTCCTAAGCTTTTCACAGTCCTCCCAAAGTAGTGCCGGCAGCTAGGGAGCAGTCCTTCAATGGCTTTTCTGTGACTAGCATGTTACACGAAGCAGCAACAACTCCTAAGTGCCACATTGTGTTGATCTTTTCTTTAAATATTAATTTTAGATACAGATAGGGTAAAGCCAATTATTTAATTTTAATGAAGCGTTATAGTACTCTCTTCTGCTCTCTTTTCTATTTCATAGAAGAGTCTCAGTTTTTTAAGCAGTAACTTTTAGATTTCTTCATCTTCTTAGCTCTAAGTAACATGCAGATATTGTTTATTTCTGTATGCGCTCATATTTGTGTATGTGAGCGTGTGTGTGTGTGTGTGTGTGTGTGTGTGTGTGTGTGTGTGTGCGTGCGTGTGTGAACACACAACATGTATGTAGAGGTAAGAGAATAACTTACAAGTTCTCTTGTACCATGTTGATCCCAGGGATTGAAGTTGGTCTTCAGGCTTCATGGCAAAGAGCTGTAGTCAGTGAACCGTCTTGTTGACCCCATTTTCTATTTAATTTGAACTTCGGTTTCTAGTGTTGCTAAGTCAGTTACTACTTAACTTCTCTTTCCAAATTTGATTACTTTTATCTCTTCTAATATTCTTTTTTTGTGTTTATGGTCAAAGGTCTTTAAAATTTTTTTATACTGTTTCATTGGTTTTTAGGAGACAAACAGTATAAACATATTTGTCCAGTCTGTGATTCAGTCAGCTTTATAAAGATGTCATAGTGTTTCTAATACTGCATAGTTCATGTGGTTAGATAATGAACTTTAGAGCTCATATATGTGAGATGGATCAAGAAGGCTAAAGAGCATAATGTTAAAAGGATCTTTTTTTTTCTTTTTTTCTTTCCTTTTTAAAAAAATTTTATTAGGCGGTCCTTTTTTTTTTAAGACTTATTTATTTATTATATATAAGTATACTGTAGCTGTCTTCAGACACACCAGAAAAGGGCATCGAATCCCATTACAGATGGTTGTGAGCCACCATGTGGTTGTTGGGATTTGAACTCAGGACCTCTGGAAGAGCAGTCAGTGCTCTTAACCACTGAACCATCTCTCCAGCCAGCCCACCGGATCATTTTTTTCTTAAAAAATAATACTAAAAAACAAAAAGCCACCCTGAGCAGGACTGAGAACAGTGGTTTGGAATGAGAGTGATACCAGGTCAAGGTTAGGAGTATCTATTGACAATGAAAACGGTGATCAGGGAAGAAATTAAATAAACAGCAGGAAGAGAAACAATTTGAAAAACATTATAGAGAGAGAACTGTGGCTGGTGCAGATGCCGAATGAGGGCAAGAAGGGCTGTGATTATATTGTTACCAGGTAGACAGTTGTTCGTGCCACTTGAGAAAGGAAATAAGTGTATGAAAAGGTTGGTTGACCCTAGTGGTTAAGGTTCCTTTTAGACCATGGTACCCTGAGTCATTTGAGTGTCAGAACTTCAAAAATAGACTTGGAGAAATAGATTTGTCCGTAGACAGCTGTGGATGGTTTTGAACTCCTGACCCCATTGTCTCTGCCGCTCAAGCGCTGTAATTATAGATGCATACCTCCACACCATGGTCTGCCTTCTTAAATTGGTTAAAACAAACAAACAAACAAACAAACAAACAAAAACCTTCATGGGAAATTTGCAAAGGTTATATATTCTTCCATCATTTTACTTATTTTATATGACTTTCCTCTTCACTTCTAGTAGGTTACTTAATCATTGATAAGTTTTTGTTTTTAAATGAACTTTTATAATAACAGTAACTTTCAGGCCAGCCAGGGCTCTACAGTAAGGCTGGGCCTCCTGAAACAAAATGGAAACAAACAAAAAAGGAGAGACAGTGTGTGTGTGTGTGTGTGTGTGTGTGTGTGTGTGTGTGTGTGTGTGTGTCTGTGTGTCTGTGTGTCTGTGTGTGTGTCTGTGTGTGAGAGTCTGTGTGTATTTGGTTTATGTTATTTAAATTTACTCTAAAACTGTATTGGCATTTGAATGATTTCCCAAGAATAGTATTTGGCATTTCCTTCCTGGATTTATTATGGCTTTGAGATCCACCCCCCCACCCCCCAATCCTCTTTGTTTTCTTTAAAGTGTTTCTACTGTGAAATACTAAAACTACTGGGTCTTAAGAGTGCAGCAGACAAAGTAGAATTTTAGATTGAACTTTTTTCTTGTGTTCTAGATACATTAAACATATAACAAAAAATTCTCCATGAAAGATAATGTAGAAAACATACGAAATAAGTCTGTTTTGACTTTTCCTTCAGTTTTCTTTTTTTTTTAAATGTGTAACTGAATCTGATGATTCCTTGATTTTTCTCTTGGAGATATTTTTATGTATATACTAAATATACAGAATCATAGGTATCTTTAAAAGTTTTTTTGCTGTGGAATTATTATATATATTTCTGTTTTTTTAAGTTCAATATGTAATTATTTTTTAAATTTTTTTCTGCATTTCTAACTACATGGTTGCTCATGCCTGAGTAGTATCTACTACGATAGCAATTAGCAATTTAGGCTGGGCTAATTTCATACTTGTTATTTAGCTGTGTTTATACAGTTTAAAATACCAGGGTGACTACTTTTTCTGTAGTCATACTATGGGGGAAGAAATATTTCCTATGATTGTTGAACATTCAAAATGCTGCAGAGCAGTAAACTTTTTGGCACTGGGTTGATACCACCAGTAAAGACTTCTCAAGTGGCCTGCTAAGCAAAATAGATATACTAATGTATTGGGATATGTTAGTGTATACACTAACCTTTGGGATATATGTGTAAGGTATATATGAACTATAAATAAATTTTATATTGAGATTTGGGTTCCATTCACAAAATATTTTATTATTTATTTACAACCATTATAGAAAATGAAATTCAAAACTTTTAATATCTTCTTTTCTAATAAGTTCAAATAAGAAAGACTCAACCTATATGTGGAATTTTTTTTAAATGCACAGATACATACATACATACATACATACATACATACATTTACATACACACGCACACACATATACCATCTAGACAGGATGACAGAATTTTGATTTTTATATTTTAGTAATAAATAGAAGTTTGTTTGCTAGTGTAATGAGGACTCTCCTAAAAGACTCTTATTTACTTTATATAATATAAATTTTTTCTGAGGCAAGTAATTGATTGTTGGTAGGGAGGGATCTTAGCATGTCTTACCATAAATTGTATTTATGCTTTTTATAGGGATTAGGAGCCGACAGCAAGAACCTGTATCCTTTCCTGCTCCCAGTTATCCAGCTGAGCACAGACGTTTCCCAGCCTCCACACGTCTATCTTCTGGAAGACGGTCTGGAATTATGGTAAGAGAGAGAACGCGGTTCTACGGATTCCCCTGCTGCTGCTTTTTCTACTTGTGCTCCAGTGGAGCAGAGGTCATATAATGGCTGTGAATGCTCCGTGTTTAAACGATTAGCATGTGAACTTGTCCTCCAGCTGCTGTTCAGTGCAGGCTCCTGAATGACAGCTAAGGAGGCCTGGCTTCCAGGTTCTCCACAGCAACATGGTAGTTCAGAACATCTGGAACTCTAGTCCCAGCGATCTGACGCTCTCCTGTCCTCCACAGGCACTATATGTACATGGTGCGCAGACAACATACAATCAAAACACTTTTAAACACAAAAATATAAACCAATAAACCTTTTAAAAACAGAAACAGAGAGAAATTATAGCAGGGATCAATGCTGCATTTCATATTTGGAATTTCGCAAATAACCTAGGCATCTTGGTAATTTACCCAAACAAAATTTGATCTTAAATTTCTGAATATTTGAAATAAAATGTTTTTGGGGAGTGGGATATTGAGTTAAATTTCAACCTTTTACTGCCTTTTTAGTGGATAGTGAGATGGTAGAGCTCTACACACAGTTGTCATTCAAAATCTCTACACTATAGTTTCTCAACAAGCAGCATGTATGTATTACTAAAAGCTTAAAAAACAACCTCAAAAAAGAATGTGCTCCATGCTAACTTACTGTGACCCATGGATCTGTGCTTGCCCCTTATGCTGTCAGCTTCTTTGGCTCTTCATCCCATCACGCTGTGGGAAGCCATCTTCTCCAGAGGTACTGTTGCAGACTGTAAAGATTTCTGCTGCCGTTGAATCACAGAATCAACCCCAGTAAAGTGAACACTTGTTTCTTGCCCTTCTGCCTGCCTCTCTCTTTTCTTTCCTAATTTTTGCTTGTTAATGAAGAGTTTTAGTTTGGGCTAGGGTATAGTTAATGATAGCGTGCTTTTCAGACCTTTACAGCCTGTAGATCAATCCCCAGAATTATGTAAATCAACAATAACATAAGGAAACAAAAACTATAAACCAGAGTTTTGATTCTCATAAGTTGTTTTGCTTTTTAAAATGGGAAGGGTCAGATGAAGTCTTGAGTATATGACTGGGCAGTCCTTCTTGGGGAAGTGGAATTAACATTAAAATACAAACAGCTTCAGGACAATCTACAGTTCCTCCTTTTTGTCCAGTTAAAAAGTTTTTTTTTTCAACTATAAGATGAATATAACTATTACTATTTTATAATTTATAAAGTATAAGACAGCTTTAACATCTAACCTATCAATTTTGTCTGTTAAATAAAATACCCTTTTATCTAACTTGAAAGACTGTAATTCTACACCTGACTTGTATCTCGGTTTTAGATTGTATGTCATCTGAAAATCACCTTTTGAGATCTATGTTAACTTTCTTAATGCCAAACAGCTGGTCTGGCTAAGAGGCTACCAGTCTTCAACAACGTCAGAAATCTCAGAATGACTAATATTACCTGAAAATGAGAAGCACAAAACAGAGCTTCCAAAACTAGCCAATATATAGAGACTGCTGCTGATCACTTGGAGAGTCCCACATCTCTCAAAACGTTGGAGCATCAGCCTTCTGGCTCAGGATCATATCTGACAGACCTTTTTAATGCAGAAATCGGTATTGCTACGTTTTAAAAAATTGTGTATTTGAAAAAATACTCTTGAGTATGCATCACTTTTTATATGTTGTTTATTTAGTAAATTTAGGGCTTGGCGGTGTTCAGTGGTTAAGTACTCATTTATTTGGCCTGAGGCTTTAGGGTTAGCCCTCAATACTACAAAAAGGAAAAAAATTATTACTTAAGCTTTGCTTTTTTTCCCATGAAGCATATTATATAATAATTACGACAGTTATATTTCATTTTAAGATTTAGTTATCAATATTATGGCTTACTTTAATTTTTCTTGTCTTTGACTTTTGTCAAATTGAACAAAAGTTTAATCTATAGTTCCTATAAAGAACAAATTTTTACATTGCATTTTATTTATTCTGTAGAATTTTAGTGTCTTATGTTAATTTTGTGAATCATTTTACTTCATGTTTTCTCTTTTTTGTACTTTTAAAACATGGTGTATCAGTGTGTCAGTGTGATACCTGTGTGTCAGTGTCAGTGTGATGCCTGTGTGTCAGTGTCAGTGTGATGCCTGTGTGTCAGTGTCAGTGTGATGCCTGTGTGTCAGTGTGATGGCTGTGTGCCAATGTGTATGTGGAGGTCAGAGAACAACTTGTGCACTTGGTATTACATTTTTATATTATTTTTACGTAATTTTATATTACAGTTTTCTAGTTAAGATGTTCTTACATGTAGCTCTTCGCTAGTCAATATGAAGACTTTCTTTCTTTAATAATCATGGTCCTGTTTTGATATTATTTGCCTCCTTTCTTCACCTTTTAGCGTTTACTTTGCAGTTAGGTACCTGATTGTTTAAGTTGAGGTTTTCTCCTGTTTTGTATAGCTTGATTTATACTGTGGGAGCAGAAACTTAATCTGGGCTTGGCTGGGAAGGAGGTTTATCATGCTGTTTCTTTACTGTTAATTATTAAGGAATTATGGTAATTCATGATACCCGGATTAAGCAAAAATTACTCTAGCCTCCACACCATTATATAACCAACATTTTCTGCTTTTGTTGTTGTTATTGTTTTGTTTGTTCTTGCATGATTTTCAGCGCCATTTTTTAACGGTTTTATTTGAAATTGCATTGATTCTGTTTAGCAGTTCAGGATAATTGACATCATTGTGGTACTGGATTTTTATATCTGTCATTCTGATATCATTCCTTTGCTTCTTAAGTGTTTTTGTTACAAAAAGTCAGTTGATCTCTCTCTCCCTCTCCCTCCTCCCTCCCTCCCTCCCTCCCTCCCTCCCTCCCTTTCTCTCTCTCTCTCTCTCTCTCTCTCTCTCTCTCTCTCTCTCTGTGTGTGTGTGTGTGTGTAAATCTTGTTAAGCTGTAATTTGAAACATTTGTTTATAAATCTTTTGTATAGTCATATTTTTTGTGAATAGACATTAACTTCTTATTTACTTGATATCTATGAGAGACATTGTGTGACAATGAGTGTTGTCATTGTGACAGAATCTGGACTCACCAAGGAGACATCCTCTGGGCATACCTGTGAGAATGTGTCTTACATGTCATCCTGACCAGGTTAACTGTGCCAGGATAACCTATGTCAGCTGTGGGTGGGATCATGGATGGGGATCTTGCACTGTAGGAAAAGGCAGAAAGGGAGCTGAGTGCTAGGGCTACATCCATTGATGCCTGTTTTCTGGCTCTGAATGTGGCATGATCACCTGTTCAACTCCTGCTACCTTAACTTCCACAGTGTAAGCCTTTTCTGACGTTGCTTTTGTCAGGATATTGTTTAACAGGAACAAGAAAAGAAACTTAAGGCACCTTCCATATGTGCACTGCATAAATATTAAGGTAGACAAGGTAATGCAAGGTGTTTATATCCTCACAACATGCATTGCTGTGAAGTTTTGGTGGTACTCATTCGCAGGTTTAAGTGATTTTTTTTTTAATTTAATTTAATTTTTACCTGTGTGAGGTTTATTTCTTACCAAGTATCAAAGGTAGCTTATAAGAAGGAAAGGCTTGCATTTGGCTCACTGAGAGGATTCAGTTCATAACGGATTGGCCCCATTGCGTTGGGTTTTGGCACACAGTACATGAAGGTGGGGCTTCATGCAGAGGAAGCTCGTGCATCTATGCAGGTGGAGATAGAGCAGAGGGTGCCAGGGGACCACCATTCCCATCAGTGCCAGATCCCGCAGTCTCGAGGGTCCAGGTACATGGATGGGCCTTTGTATATCCAAACTGTACCAATATCAAACACTAGATTTGTTTACTCAGGTTTTTTTGTGTGTCTTTTTGTTTGTTTTGATTTTTTTTTCTTTTTCTGTTGTTGAGAAGAAGGAGGAATACTCATGGTATTCCTTCTTCAAATTCTTTTTATGTATATTTGGTATTTGAGAATACGTTTTTAGACTATTAAAGCATGATAATGATTATAATTTAATTGACTTATAAATTCATATTTAGAAAGCATGCAGTGTGAGTTGTTTTACTAGTTCATTAGCCCTCTTTGTCATTGGAGGAGCACAGAATTGATCAGAACTTTTAAGACAGAATAACTTTAGCTCTCTTTCATTAGCACAGCAATAATGATTTTGTATAAAATTATAATTTTTATTCTATTTTGACATATAATGTTATTATTACTGTATATATATATATATATATATATATATATATATATTATATGGACTGAAGAAATAATTTAGCCTGTAAATTACTTGACTTGAAAGCGTGAAGATGTGAATTTAATACCCAGAACATATGAAAAAGAAAGAAATAAGGAAAGAAAGGAAGCAAGCAGACTTGGGCTTGGTAGTGCAGTCACTGTCATCCCAACAGGAGGAGCTGCAGAGATAGGTAGACCCAGGGTGCTCTTGCTGGCTCACAAACTTAGGTAAATGTTGAGTTCTTGGTCAGTGGGAGAACATGTCTGAAAAAATAAAAGGAGGTGCAAGTACCCGAAGACTGATGCCCCAGTGCCTCATGCGGTATGCATGCACACATGTTGGGGAGTTCCAAGAACAGCTTGTGCTGTTATTGATCTTATTGGCAGGCACGTTATACACTTTCCTCATTGCTTCCTAAATGAAATGTTCTTATACTTGAGTTGTGTTAATGGTATGAGTGAATTTCAGAAGTGTGGTAATTGTGTTTTTCCCCCTAGGTTAGTAACATTGGAGAACAGCCCATGTGTCACACCAGAACTGCTTCGTATATTTCAGAACATGTCACCCCTTCTTGGTATGTCTTCAGATCTTATCAAGATATTTGTTAATGTAACTACAGCCTTAAAGTATTTTTTCTGACTTTAAAATTACCCATTACATTTTATAAGTCCCATATATTGATAAATAATGGTTTTTATAGAAATTATTTTTGAAGTAGCTTCCATTGGTTTAAAAGCAAACACTAAATAACATTGCTTTATGGAAAAAGTTTAATTAAACTAAGACATAAACACATTACAAGTTTAGCTTGAAGTTTACCTGAGGAATTTTGTTTGATAGCTCTTCCATATACTACTTGAAGAATGTATTTTGAAACTGCTTCTCTAAACCGTGGTTTTACTTAGCATATTTTACACAGGGAGCTTATGCTGTAAGTTGTTTAAACTAAGCATTGTACAGACTTTTGTTTTGGCTAAGGAACTACTGACGTTTTAGTGTCATATATAGTTTGAAGTATTGCTTACAAATTAGCTAAATATTCATCATACAATGTGTGTGCTGTCTCTGTCATCTTCACGTGGCCTCACACATGCTAGACTGCCTCTTTCCTCTAAGCTGTAATCCCTTTAGCGCTACACATTTCCAAAGCATCCCATTTGACGTGATTCCGAGGGATCTACACACTTCCTCTTTCAGACTTTCGGAGATGCAATTAGATTCTTTCCCTAGTATCAAAATTATTTTCTAGTAGTTAATAATAATGTCTTAGTTAGAGTTTTACTGCTGTGAACAGACACCATGATCAACGCAAGTTTTATAAAGACAACATTTAATTGGGGCTGGCTTACAGGTTCAGAGGTTCAGTTCATTATCATCAAGGCAGGAACATGGCAGCATCCAGGCAGGCTTGGTGCAGGAGGAGCTGACTTTCAGCAAGCTAGGACTAGGGTATTAAGCCCATTCCCACAGTTGCTCACCTATTCCAACAAGGCCACAGTCCAGTTAGGGCCACTCCATGAGCCAAGCACATTCAAACCATCACAGATAGTAATTCAGTACTTTTTCTTACACATGAGGAACCATTCTAAACCATATAATAGCACAATTGCTTATCTGTCTGTCTGTCCATCTGGGTGGTGTAGAATGTTGAACCATGGCCTTCAACTCACTGGTTAGTGTGACCTCCCACTGACTTACATCTCTAGCTTAAAATCTCTTAAAAATAGCACTGATTATAAAGTCATTGTAGTAATCGAGTTTGCCAAATCCGTTACACACTTAAATTTATGTCATGTTTTATTATATACATGTTAATCATACACAGTGCAGCTTGCTGGCCTTTTTATTATTTTTTTAAATTTGAATTTTAATTCCTTTGTTGTATGTGTAGTATATGCTTGTGTGTACTGGTGTGTGCCCCTGTACATGCACCTGGGGAGGCTGGGACAGGTATCTCTGTTACTGTCGACCTTGTTTATTTGTATGTGTATAAATGAGTATGTGTTGGTGTGAATGTTTGTCCACATGTAAGTGTGGGGATCCCATGTTTCCATACATGCATGGCTAAAGAGGGTGTCACATCCCTTGGAGCTGGAGATAAGGCATGTTTGCAAGATGCTCTGCTTTATTACATGGGTGCTTTAGCTCTGGATCTCCTGAGTGAACAGCAAGTGCCCTTAGCTGCTGGGCCATCTCCTTCACACCTTTATGTTTTGTTTGAGACAGAGTCTGTCACCCAACATGGGGCCATTGGTCAGCTAGCCTTGCTGGCCCGTAAGTCTGGGGTCCTCTGTGTCACCTCCCAGCACTAAATCAGTCATTCATTGCCATGACGAGCTGTTTCTGGGGACGTGTGGATCCCCATGTAGGTCCTCATGCTTGTGCAGGAAGCCTGTGCTCACTGAGCTCTCCCCACGCTCAGTCCCCGTAAGATTCAGCCAGACCGCATCTTTAATTCTTTTATTAACACTTTGTTGACTGTCGTTCTGGGCAAATACTTAAGTAGGAAAAAAATCCCCCAAATTCGGACCCTTTGCTAAGAACTTACGTATATTGAGAATTGTTATCAGTAGTAACAATTGTAATTCTAGTTTAGAAAAGTAGAGATTCTTTGAAACCACGAGTGGCTGTGAGCTGACACAGCTGTGATTGATTATAGTAGAAACTTTGAGTGATGGTGGATACAGTCATTAATCACATTAGCCACTCCTGAGACCCCTTCCTCTCTCTATCCCCCTCACTCCCCACTTTCTTTTTGGGGGGGCTTTTCTTTTTTAATTCTTGATTTCTTATTCCCTCTCAGATTGGAAGAATTTTCAAGTAATAACCAAAAGTCTGTTTTCCAATTCACAGCCCTTTGCTATTCCCCTATGACACTGCAGTCACTCCCAAGGACAGTGCCGGCTACTCCTGCTGAGTCCCTAGAGAACGTTGTCTTTCAGCTGTTTTAGGGAAAGAGGGAGATGTGCTTGGCATGTCCTCTGTCCTCCGGCAAAGGCCCTGCTTAGCTCTCTGCTCTGCCTGACTTGGAGGTCTTATAGTGCCTGCCGCTCTGCGTGAGAGCGTCAGGCAGACCTACGACAGACCTTCACAGCTGCCTTTGTACCCACTGCCCTCGTCCCCAGTAAAAATTGAGCTCGCTTGGTCTCTACATACTTTCCTTTATAAACCAGGAGACCAGAGGACACAACTAAAATTTTGGTTTGAAATGAAAAGTCTCAGGCCACATGGTTTCCTCGCTTTGTTCTGAATGGACAGAAGGGAAGAATTGCCATTCTCACTGGCTTTATTAGCGAAGGGTGAAGAAGAGAGGACGGTTAAAGGGGTTGCCATGTTTTAGATACCGACTAGCTTATGAATACTGATGAGCTTAGAGTCAGGGAAATCTATAAAGAAGCATGTAAGCTGTTTTTATTTTGCTTTTCTTTTACCCAGGCTGGCATTGAACTTACAACCCTGCCTCCATCTCTTGAGTGCTGGAACTATAACTGTGGCACCAGCCTTGCTGTAACCTAGCTTTTCTTTCTCACTTGTTTGTAGAGATTCTTGTTTGTTTTTGTTTTTTATGATGATAAAACATTATCAATCCTGTCTGGTCTTCTGTCCTAGAGCTTCCGTCCAGCTGCCTTGCAAACGGTAAGCTGCATGCTTGCTGCTTCAGGAACCATAAAAAGTCAAAATCACATTAGTAGTCATGGTTGAAAACAAACTTGAGTGCTTCGTGTTGCTATAGCAACTTAGTTTTAACTAAAACGAACCATCACTTCACTTTTATTTTGAATAGCTAGTTAATATGCTCTTTTAAAAATAATTACTGTTTTGGCAGAGTTAAGTTCAGAGAATCTCAGGACCTGCTTTAAGATCATCAATGGCTATATCTTTTTGTCATCAGTGGAATTTTTACAGGTATGTCAGAACATTGCATTGTTAATAATTATATATTATTATTTTGGGTTTTATGTTTTATCAGAAAGTACCCTTTTAAAGTTCAGATTTGTTCTGCTGCTTTAGTGGGTTGACATTTTATTTCCTTGTAAGTATTCCTCACTGCAGGGAGGATGAGATCAGCATCCAGTTTCACTGATACTGAATACAGGAAATGCACTGTATATGTAGATACTTACTCAGCAGTCAGTGTATCAGGAAACTTATAATCTGCCTTCTTCACTCTTTCTTAGAGGGCTCTTCTTGGAATTGTTTGTTTAGACCTTTAGTACCAATTCTTGAATAGAGTATGAGCCTTCCAAATTGAGTTTCCTGCGTTTTCAATAACCTATCTGTGCTCTTACACATATTGACTGATCTTTGACTGGATTTCAGACATATGCAGCAGGATTGTGCCAGTCCTTCTATGAGCTGCTGCCAGAGATTACTACAGAAGGTCAAGTTCAAGTGCTCAAGGTATTGTCATTTTAAATTGATTGTCATGTGTTATTGGTAAGGCTGGAGCCTCCCGTGTATGGATGGTTGGAAAGGAGAAAAATTGAAAAATGCTAGAGAGTGATCAGTTTTGCTCAGTTCCTCTGTACTGAAGACATTAAATTTGAATGTGGTACAAGTCACATGGGGGTCTTGTTAAAATGCAGTTTTGGATTTCTAATTTTTTTGTTTGGTTTTTGTCTTTTTTAAAAATAATCTATTTAATAATTTTATAAATATAAAAATTATAAGTATAATTTTTATTTTATGTGCATTGTTGATTTGACTGTATGTATGTGTGAGTGAGGGTGTCAGAGCCCCTGGAACAGGAATTACGGATAGTTGTGCGCTGTCATCTGGGTGTTGGAATTGATCACGCATCCTCTGCATGAGCATCCTGTGCTCTTGACCGCTGAGCCATCTCTCTACTCCCTTCTAATAAAATTGTAGCAAATAGGAATAATGTCTGTCCTAAAACCTCATTGGATAGAAATGAATTAAAGCTTTTACCAACTTGTCCTAAACCTAGCAACGTTTGGTGTATCTTAGGTTTTCAGTTATTTTGCTAGTGTTCTAGGTATGAAGCCTGAATCTTCACACATGGGAAGCAAGCCCGTGAGCCACACCTTTGCAATGGCAGCCTGTCTCCCAGACAGGGACTCAGACGTTAGTCTGCTTATGATGAGCAGCAATAGTCACCACTCTTCTGTTGAGGACAGAGAGCACTTTCAGTTTTAGTCCAAATTTGGGACAATTTTAGTGGCAGCTTTCACTTTCGTGAGCTATTGAAGCTAGACTGTTGAATTTGTTGGGATCATGTATAGTTAAGAGAACAGCCTGGGCTGAAGAGATGGCTCAGCAGTAGAGCACTGGCTGTTCTTCCAGAGGTCCTGAGTTCAATTCCCAGCAACCACATGGTGGCTCACAACCATCTATAATGGGATCTGATGCCCTCTTCTGGTGTGTCTGAAGACAGCTGCAGTGTACTCATTACATTAAATAAATAAATAAATCTTAAGAAAAAAGAACCATTAGCCTGTAAATTGTATGTATTATCTTTATATAACTTTGTATGAAAGAAATACTATAACATGAATATAGTAGTTCACCTGTAAACATAAATATATAGCCATATTAAACTATATAATACATATATATACATATATGTATTGATATTTTACAGATGGAATTTGAAATTCATTGCTGTTAAATGTTTAATTTCTTAATTGTGTTCTATGTCAAATAAAAGAAATTTTAGCTAGACAAAGTCTTTTTAAAATTTTTTAAATTTTTAAAATTTTTTTGTTTTGTTTTGTTTTCTCGATTGTGTCTCACTATGTAGCTCTGACTATCTTAGAGCTCACTTTGTTGACCAGACTGCCTCAAACTCACAAGGATCCACCTACCTCTGTCTCCCAAGTGCTGGGATTAAAGGCTTGCACTATGCCTGGCAAAGTCTATCTTGACAATTACATTTTTGTTATGAAAACTATGGCATTATCTTAGATCTTCAAGCTCACTATAAAATATTTATGTCCTATTAACAAATACATAGATACTACATATTTAATAGGAATAATAATCCGTTATCTGAGTGTATTGTCTGTTCTTGGGTAGATGCACACATATAAATTCTAGATATTTATGTAAGTGTATGCATGGTTGGTTTGAATTATAAGTTGGGTATATTTGATATTATTTGTTAATATATTCAGTTATTTATCCTGTGGCTCAGGAATTAGAAATTTTTTCTGGAAGTAGTTGAGTAAATGCTTTTTGAGTCTGAACCATTTAGTTTGTTATCTCAAGTATTCATTATTGATAGTTTGTAAGTTATCACTCTTAGAGAAAACTCTCATGTTATCTTGATACTATCTGTGTATTTTAAAATCATTACTAGACTTGTCTGTTAGTCTGCAAGCTTCTCCATTATTCAGAATTCAAAGTGAGTATGTTCTATATTGTTTCAGATTTTAATGGTATTAATGGTTTTTATAGTAAAGATTTAGAGGATTCAGTATCGGCACTGAATATTGGCCTGTTTCTTAGATACTCACCCTGTCCTGCTATGTAAAAGGCTCTTGGCTACATTTTGGGCTTGGTTCTTTCATTGATTTTTTTGTACATATTTACATAAGTGTATGTGTATATATTTTGAATGTATATAGGGAATAGTCTTGTCAAAAGACAACTTGAGTTGGTTTGTTCGTTCTACCATTTGGATCTAGGAAATTGAACTGTGGCTAAAAATACCATTCCCCACCAAGCTGTGTAACTTGTTTTATAATACCTGAAGCCAAAATAGTGTTAATTAGATCAGCATATGCTAAATGATTAAGGAAAAGGCTGCTCTCTTATGTTTAAACACTTTCCGAACCAAACTTGAATTGAAAGTTGTTTGGTTTTCTGTTTGTTTGTTTGTTTGTTTCTAGTCAAGCTTTTTTTTACAATATTAGTAGTGAAGTAACTGTTGAAAACTGACTTAGGAGTTATTGGATGTGGGCATTGTAATACTTCAGTAAGGAAGATTTTAGGTAGTTCTAAGAAATAGTGTTTTTTATTGCTTGCTTTTGACTGAACTCTTACAGAGGGAGGGTAGTGCGGCCGGAGGGTAGCATGGCTGATCGATACATCAGAATATTGGCCTCATTACCTCACAGTTATGTGATGTGAGTGGGTTACTGCCTTCTCATTTCCTGTCTGTAAAACAAGAATAGCTCTACCAAGTTTTTAGGGCAAGGAGTGGATTATTTGTGTGTGTATGTGTGTGTAAAATAGTTAAACATTGCCTAGTGTGTAATAAGCTAATATAAAAGTTAGCTATTTTAATCTAATTACAAAGTTGTCTCATTTTATAGCCATTCTTTGGCACACAAAAAAAAAAGACCCAAAATACACTCATGTAATTTCTTTTAAGTAAATGTTTATTGAAAATAAGCACTTCAGATTTTGGTTGAAATGGCTCAGTGGGTGATGCCCCTTGCTACCAAACCTGATGACCTGAATTGGACCCGAGAACCCACATGGTGGAAGGAGAGAACCAACTCTCAGAAGTGGTCCTTCCACCTCCACATATGCATATTGCGTGTGTGTGTGTGTGTGTGTGTGTGTGTGTGTGTGTGTGTGTGTGTATGTACACTCTTATGTGCAAGTGCATGCAGGTACATACTGTAAGAAAGTAAATAAATAAATGACAAATTACATAAAATCTTTAAAGTGAATTTGCCTTTTAAGACAAGACTAGCAATATAGCAGTAGCATATTATTAACAATTGTGTGTTTAGGCTGATTATTTAAAATTAATTATATTTATTTATTGCTTTTCATAATATAGTTTTTTTTAAATGTGTTATGGAGAATTCCAAACATAAATAGGACCCACTAGCTTCATAATTTTAGTGACAAATCAGTTTCTTTTTCACTGCGCTTGGAAACAGAAACAGTAGCGCCATCTGTCTACTCCACTTGTACCTTTTTCCGTTAATGAGCCAGTGCACATCGCTGTCATCCAAATACGGCAAAATTTTATAATATTTTATACAAAGTGTAGGTTAAAAAAGTGTAGTGCCAAGAGTAGCTCATTAATAGATTGTAAATACTTGAGTTTAATATTGGAGACATGATCATATGTGTTTAACAGTAGATCATTATTAGAGTGTAAGTACTTAAGTTTAATATTGAGGACTTGATCATATGTGCTTAAGGCAATTTGAAAGAAAGCATTGCTGTAGCTGAACCTTTGTTTGATTTGAAGTCATAGAAACAAGTTTATTAGTGGATATTGAGTGCTGGGAATGTACAGCCTGCACTAGTAAATCTTTTGAGCTTTTGATGTAAAGGGGTTTTTAAAGAAAATGGTGTGCTTAATTTATACTTTCATATATAGTCTGAGAGAACTCTTATTAGTTTGATTATACTTCCCAGTATTAGCTTTTTACTTTTATTTTCAGTATCTCCTAGATGCTATTTCTTAATATAACATGCTATATACCAGTCAATATATTTTTGACTAAATGTAACAATTATAGTAATTTCTGTTAGTGTTTGCAAGTAGCTTCTTTGTTCCTTGAAGCATAAAATTACAATTTTAAGAAAACTGGACAATGAGACCAGCATGGGTGTTTTAGGAGTCAGTGTTTTAGAGGAAAACTAGAGTTAACTTTTTGACTCAGTACAGGTTATTTACATTGGAACAGTAAGACTCTAAAAATAATTAAGTTGCTAGCATTAATTTGAGATATATTTGTACACATGTACCATTTTTGAGTTTGGAAATTCTCATTTCTCATAGCCATATTTATATGTATTATTAAACCAACCTCTTTTTCTTCATTACGATAAGGCTTATAATGAATTAACTATTTTTTGACTGTCTAATTCTATAATAACAGATGATACCATCATTTACTATATCCTACATATTTATAAGCACATAGCATGTAGAGTAATTATCTACAGGTAAACAAGATGATAGTACTCTTATTTTTCAGATAAAAAATAACAGGTAGACACTTTGTTCAAGGTCAGGGAGCTAGTTAGTATTGGAGTCATGATGTAAGCATGGACATTCTGCTCTAAAGATTCACAGTCAGTAATTTTCTTCATTCAGTGTAAGGCCAAATCAAGAATGTTGTCTTAGGAAGAAATTAAAATTTTACATTTTTGGTTTAGAAGAAGTCTCTTGTAGGTATAGCTTGAAAATAAGTAGATTGAAATATCTACAGTGCAGCAAGTTTTATTTGAATTGGCACACTGCTGGCTTTCTAGCTGAGGCTGTGCCACAGTTCTCCTTATCCAGTCTCCCTACCCACCACGGGGAGAGATGGTCTTCCAGGAAACTGCTGTCACTCCTGAGTTCACAGGTGAGACCACCACATTTGCTCTAGTAACTGGTCAGAGGGATCTGCCAGGATCCTGTAGGGTATAGGAACCACAGAGCAGCCTGGGACAGGATCCTTTCATCTATCTATGCCCCAGAGCTAACCCTGTGACACAGCTCTTCATACCAGAATCTTGCCAGGAGAGTACTGGTCTCCCAGGAGTGCTGACCCACCTAAGATCACAGGCCCACAGGATCAACAAGCTCCAGTCAGAGACAGCAACACTAACACACACCAGAAATAGCCACATGGTAGGAGGCAAGCGCAAGAACCTAAGTAACAGAAACTAAGGCTACTTGGCATCATCAGAACCCAGTTCTTCTACCACAGCAAGTCTTGGACACCCTAACACACCAGAAAAAAAAAAAAAAAAAAGATTTAGATTTAAAATTACAGCTCATGATGATGATAGAAGATTTTACAGCGGATATAAACAACTCCCTTAAGAATTACAGGAAAACACAAGTAAACAGGTAGAAGCCCTTAAAGAGGAAACACAAAAATCCTTTAAAGAGTTACACAAAACACAAACAGGTGAAGAAATTGAACAAAACCATCAAGCATCTAAAAATGGAGATAGAAACAATAAAGAAATCACAAAGAGAGAATCCTGAAGATAGCAAACCTAGGAAAGAGATTATGGTCATTAACGTGAACATCAATAACAGAATACAAGAGATGAAAGAGAGAATCTCAGGTGCAGAGGATACCATAGAAAACCTTGAGATAACAGTGAAAGAAAATAGGAAGTGCAAAAATCTCCTAACTAAAACATCAAGGAAATCCAAGACACATTGAGAAGACCAAACCTAAGGATAATAGGTATAAACAAGAGCAAAGACTTCCAACTTGAAGGGCCAGTAAATATTATCAACAAAATTATAGAAGAAAACTTTCCAACCCTAAAGAAAAAGATGCCCATGAACATCTAGAACTCCAAGTAGATTGAACCAGAAAAGAAATTCCTCCCGTCATATAATAATCAAACACCAAATGCACAAAACAAAGAATATTAAAACCAGTAAGGAAAAAAAGAACAAGTAACATGTAAAAGCAGAGCTATCAGAATTACACAAGTTTTCTCAACAGAGTCTATGAAAGCTAGAACATCAAATAGACACTAAGAGAACACAAATGCAAGCCCAGACGACCATATTCAGCAAAACTCAATATATATAGAGAAACCAAGATATTCCATGACAAAGCCAAATTTATACAGTATTTTTCCGTAAATCCAGCCATAGAAAGAGTGATACATGGAAAACTTCAACACAAGGAGGGAAACTACACCCTAGAGAAAGCAACAAATACCCCACTTTCATCTGTGAACAGATCATGGAAACAGAAATTAAACAGAGACAAAGTGAAACTAAAAGATGTTATGAACCAAATGGATTTAATAAATACCTTTAGAATAGTTAATCCTAAAACAAAAAAGAATATACCTTCTCAGCACCTCCTCATTCCTTCTTCAAAATTGGCCGTATAATGGGTCACAAAACAGGCCTCAACAGATACAAGAAGATTGAAATAATCTCATGCATCCTATTAGGTCACCACATATTAAGGCTGTTCTTCAAAAACAACAGAACGCCCTCATAGACATAGAAGTTGACCAACGTTCTACTCAATGATAGCTTCAAAGAAGAAATAAATACTTTTTTAACATACCCAAACCTAAGGGACACAATTAAATCAGTGCTAAGATGAAAACTCATAGCTGATTGCCTCCAAAATGAAACTGGAGAGAACATACACTGGCAGCTTGAGAACATACCTAAAAACTTGAGAACAAAAAGAAGCAAATGCACCCAAGAGGAGTAGAAGGCAGGAAATAATCAAAGTTAGGGCTGAAATCAACCAGTGAAGAAACAGAGAGAACTTATACAAAGAATCAGCAAAACCAGCAGCTGATTCTTTGAGAAAATCAACAAGATACACAAAACCTTAGCCAGACTAAATAGAGGATGTAGAGAGTATCCAAACTAACAAAATCAGAAATTAAAGGGGAGATATAATAGTAGATACCAGGGAAATCCAAAAAATTATCAGATCCTACTACGAAAGCCTATACTCAACAAAACTGGAAAATCTGGGTGAAATGGACCATTTTATAGACAGATATCCAATATCAAAATTCAATCAGGACCAGATCGGTTAGTGCTGAATTTTATCAGATCTTCATAGAAGACCTAATATCAGTAATCTCAAAATTATTTCACAAAATAGAAACAGAAGGAATACTACCGAACTCATTCCTGGAGGCCACAATTACACTCATACCTAAATGACACAAAGACCCTACAAAGAAAGAGAACTTCAGATCAATTTTTATCATAGTCACAAACAATATAAAATGCCTCAGTGTGACCCTAACCAAGCAAGTAAAAGATCTGTATGACAAGAACTTCATGTCTCTGAAGAAGGAAATTGAAGAAGATCTCAGAAGATGGAAAAATCTCCTATGCTCATGGTTTGGAAGGATCACCATAGTAAAAATGGCCATTTTGCCTAAAGCAATCTACAGGTTTAGTGCAATCCCCATCAAAATTCCAGCTCAGTTCTTCATAGAGTTAGAAAGAGCAGTTTGCAAATTCATTTGGAATAATTAAAAAACCCAGAATAGCAAAAACTATTAACAATTAAAAAAAAAAAAAAAACTTCCAGGGTAATCACCATCCCAGACCTCAAACTGTATTATAGATTAGTTGTAATAAAACCTGCATGGTATTGGTACAGAGACAGGCAGGTAGATCATTGGACTGGAATTAAAGACCCAGAAATGAAACCACACACCTATCATTACTTTATCTTTGACAAAGGAGCCAAAGCCATTCAGTGGGAAAAAAGAGGATTTTCAACAAATGGTGCTGGTTCAACTAGAGGTCCACATTATAGAAGAATGCAAATAGATGGATCCTTGTACAAACCTTAAGTCCAAGTGGATCAAGGACCTCCACATAAAACTAGATAACCTGAAACTAATAGAAGAGAAAGTGGGGAATAGCCTAGAACACATAGGTACAGAGAAAAATTTCCTGAAGAGAACATCAATGAATTATACCCTTAGATCAAGAATTGACAAATGCAACCTCATAAAATTGCAGATCTTCTGTAAATCAAAGGACACTGTCAAAATGGCAACCAACAGATTGTGATAAGGTCTAATGTCTAATATAAAAAGAACTCAAAAAGTTAGAATCCACAGAACTAAATAATCCTATTCAAATATGGGGTGCAAGAGCTAAACAGAGAATTCTCAATGGAGGAACATCGAATGGCCAAGAAGTACCTAAGAAATGTTCAACATCTTTAGTCATCAGTGAAATACAAATCAAAACAACCCTGAGATTCCACCTCACATCATCAGAATGGATAAGATCAGAAACTCAGGTGACAGCAGATGCTGGCAGATGTGGAGATAGAGGAACACTCCTCTATTGTTGGTTGATTCCAAGCTGGTACAACCACCCTGGAAATCAGTCTGTCAGTTCCTCAGAAAATTGGACATAGCACTACCTGAGGATTGAGCTGTACCACTTCTGGGTTTATACCAAAAAAGTGCTTCAACATATAACAAGGACACATGCTTCACTATGTTCATAGCAGCCTTATTTATGATAGCCACAAGCTGGAAAGAACCCAGATGTCCTTCAATAGAGGAATGGATCCAGAAAATGTGGTACATTTACACAATGGAATAACACTCAGGTGTTAAAAACAATGACTTTATTAAGTTGTGGATGGAACTGAAAATATTCTGAGTGAGGTAACCCAGTCACAAAAGAACACACATGGTATGCACTCACAGATTAGTGGGTATACACCCAGAACCTTGGAATACCCAAAATACAATTCACAGACCATATGAAGCTCACAGAGAGTAAAGACCAAATTATGGATGATTTGGTACTTCTTAGAAGGGGCAACAAAATACTCATGGGAAGTAGAAGGTTGGAGATACTTGCTAGGAAGAAAAGGCGGTGGATCAGGTATCTGAGGAGACTGAGATGACATAGAGAGGGTCAGGAATTTGAACAGAGCATGATATAGCTTTCTCTTGAGGCGTTCTGCCAGAGTCTGACAAATACAGAGGTGGATGCTAGCAGTCAATCATTGGCCTGAGTATAGGAACCCCAGTGGAGTAGTTAGAAGAAGGACTGAAGGAGCAGAAGGGGGTTATAACCCATAGGAAGAACAGCAATATCAACCAACGAGACCTTCCAGAGCTTTCAGGGACGTAACCATCAACCAGTGAGTTCACAATGAGCAACTCATGGCTCTAGCAACATATGTAGCAGAGGATGTCCTCATAGGACATCAGTGGGAGAGGCCCTTGATCCAGAGAAGGATTGATGCTCCACTGTAGGGGAATGCCAGGGCAGGGAGGTGGGCGGGAGTGGGTGGGTGGGACAGCAGGGGGAGGTGGGATGGAATAGGGGATTTCCAGAGGGGAAACCGGGAATGGGAATACATTTGAAAAACAAATAAATAATATATCTTTAAAAGAAGAGGATAAAAAGCCTGATGATTAATGGAGGCATATTCAACCATGAGTGGAGTACTTCTCCAGTCTCAGATAAAGACCTCCATAACTTTACAGTGATTCAAGAGTGTGAGGCAAAAGCCATTGTCCACAATGGTCATCATCATTGTTTAAAGAGCAAAAAAAAAAAAAAAAAAGGAAATGATGCAGTAAGCCTAGTTTATAAAAAGCAGTTATTAAACAGGAAATGGGAAAAAAAAATGGAAGCTTGAGTTTAGACTGGAGATGTTTGACATCATTTAAATAGTAAAAGGGCTAATCCCAGTACCATGAGAAGACAATAAAAACAAATAAAAATTAAAAGCTAAAAATATTTAAGAAAACCTTCTTAAGAGAATACACACACACACACACACACACACACACACAGTGATATTCTGGTAGTCACCTAAGAATATTTTAAGTTAAGTAGTATATTCTAAGTACAGTGTACCATAATATAATAACAAAAAAGAATGTAATGAAATTGATATATTATAATGCTGCTGCTTTTAATAATCCTGGCATCATCTTTTAAAAATTAAAAATTTAGTGAGTCTATCTGCATATGTATATATGTGTAGTAGAAGTAAGATTATTAACATCTATAATTTTTATTATGAGAAATATAGAATTGTCCCTTGTGATTTCCATATGTATATATTAAATTTAACAGGTCTGAACACATATCAAAGTTGCTGTTGATTACCATGGTTCATTCAAACACGGCATTAGGAAAAATCTAACAGTTGTCTATCTTGGGTCTTCTGGTCAACTCTTCTTTCTGTATGTTACCAGTTCTTCTTTAAAAATTTTTATGGCTGTGTTCCATACCCCATTTTAAAGTCAAATAATGACATTTTCTATATAATAATTGTTTTGTTTTTGCAACAGGATCCCTCTATCTAGCTGGACTGGAAGTGCTAATGTAGAGCAGGCTGACCTTGAACTCACTCCTAGACAGCTACCTGCCTCTGCATCCTGAGTACTAGGATTAAGGGTGTGCACCAGCATGTCTAGCCTTCTACAGAACACTTTAAGACAGTTATTTCTCTAACTGTGGTGTCTGACCTTAATTTCAAAGAGTTAGCCTTGAAGTATTCATTGATTCTTTGTATGTTGGCTATAGTTTACCTATGAGGGCATATACAAATGATAGTGTTGATTACATTTAATATATGTAAATGCTTTATATGGAAGAGTGTAATCCTCTAAACATACACAGGCTATGAGACTTCTCATTCTGTTAATTTTCCAAAACAAAGTTAGAGTGCTTCTCATGGATTCCTTGAGTTAGCTTTAATCTGAGTATTCAAGGGTATAAATTAGTCAACTACATAGACAAGGCTTCTCCACAAAGCCTTAATCAGCCACACCTTTGCTAAACATTTTTTTATTTAGGGATAAACAGTGCTGTTTCTCGTAGCTAACTATTTTGTGCATTTCATATCTGTAAGCAATACCTTTGAACTGTTCTCTCATGAGTTACTAATGCTGGAATATATCTAGGAAGGCTACTTGCCCCCATCCAGCTAAAGCGCTCTCGTTTTTCTTGCTAGATCAGTATTTGTGTTCATGATTGTTGTTTTCCTGCTCAAAGTGAGGTGGGCAATAAGCTGTGATTATTGTTTTCCATATAACCTAACCTTTTGAGCTGTTGAAGATGAGTAAAGGTCCTTTTCTTTTATGTTTTAGACACTAAACTGAAAGATACTTGAGCTCATATTCAGACCCAGCGCTATTCTCTTAGTGTCCTTGAAAATCTGTCTTCCAGAGCCCCATGGCTTTTCTTTTCAAGCCCTTCCCTCTCTAAAGTTGTGGCCCTTCGTGCCTTATGTTTTCTGATATTTGATAGTAGTTTGCCTGAGCATGGCTTTTTTTCTTTTTTAATTATGTGTGTCACCAAGGAGTCCCCTCTGTTTTAGACTCATTTATATTCCCTACAGCTCATTCATTCACTGCTCTTTTTTTGGGGTGAAGGCCAGTGGTCCAGTTATTAAGACCCAAGTGTATCTGATACTTGGTGTTTGGTGGACTTAACTTCTGCATTCTTGTTGTGTTCCCTTTTAGTCTTCTTGTCTTTCACCTTGTTTTTAGCTTCTGTTTTCTCCTTCCTGAAGGTGTATGGTTCTCTTTCCTCTGTTTGTAAGGAGGCAGAAGAGGAGAGTGGTATATGAGGTCACTCTGGGTGCTTCTCAGCCCCTCAGGGTCCGTCATGAAGGTGAAATATATATGAAACATTCTGTCTCCTAATAATTCATTGGTAAACCTTACTGTGGATTCATTCTTTACAGTATTGGTTTTGTAGCCAGTTTTTCCAGTAATAAAAGAAGTGCTTTTGTTGGGTGTGATGAAATACACCTACAGTTCTAACACTCAGAGGCAGAGGCAGGATCAGTAATGTGAGTGCAGCCTTGACTACATAGCAAGAGCCTGTGTTAAAATGGAGAAAAGGAAGACATAAGACTCAGGATCACCACAGAAGTGTTTGAGATGCCTGTGTTATCAGTGTGATTACACGTGACAGCAAGTGCGTAGCTGTGCCTGACTCTTACACACTTCACATCAGATTGTAGTGTCATGAATTTACATATGCTTCCTGGTTTTGTCTGTGGTACTCAATTGATCGCTTTGTTTACTAATCTGTGTTTTGTGTGAAACAATGAATTTGCACTGTTAAATATTATCATGTGTCTTTCTGGGATTTAGGTTGTGGAAAATGCCCTTAAAGTGAATCCAGTATTAGGCCCACAGATGTTTCAACGAATCCTACCCTATGTTTTCAGAGGAGTTATTGAAGGCGAGGTAAGATTTTCTTCAGCTTCTAGGATAGCATTGGACTCTGAGTCCTACCTTTAATTACTCTTTTGCATTAGAAAAACTACATCATTTTCTCGTTGATAATTGTGAAGTGAAAGCTTTATCATTTGGATTATATTTAGTTCGGTAATTTTTGAGGATAATGACATAATTTGCTATATGTTTCTTCATATAAAAACTATAGATTTTATTGTGTCTGTTTGTGTGTTGGGTGGGCATTGGTACATATATGTGGCTTTGTGTGTACGTGGAGGCCTTTTCTTACTCTCCACTTTATTTTTTGTGGTAGGATCAGTGTCTTTCCCTTTCTCTGCCTCCCTCCCCCTCCCCTTCCCCCAACTCCACCTTGGATTTTCCCATTTGACTAGACTGGCTTATGAACAAGCCCCCATCTTTATTCCTTATACAGCAGATACTTTACCCAGAGAACCATCTTTCTAGTCTCTAATCTCAGCTCCTATTTTGTGTAACAATAAGTAGTTGTGAGATAGACAAACACACATATAGTTATTTAGAAACTTTTGTAAGAATTCAAGCAATATTGACCGATTACACTACACAGAGCAGCATGCGCGCTGTGTGTGGCACGCGCGCGCGCGCGCGCGCACACACACACACACACACACACACACACACACACACACACACGGATACATAGACCCCACAAAAAGTTTTATGTCCCTGCGCACACACACACACACACACACACGGATACATAGACCCCACAAAAAGTTTTATGTCCCTGCGCGCGCGCACACACACACACACACACACACACACACACACACACACGGATACATAGACCCCACAAAAAGTTTTATGTCCCTGAAGGAAAATTTGTTTTTTAAACTGTTGATACTATAGTTGTACCTAACACAGTTTTGCATGCCCTGTATTCTGATTGCGCAGAGGTATCCAGTAGTGATGTCCATCTATCTTGCTGTCATGGGTCGAGTCTTACTACAGAATGCCAGTTTCTTTTCTTCACTTCTTAATGAGATGGGACATGAGTTTAATCAGGAGGTAAGAGTCTGCATGCTTAAATTTAATAAGTCTGTGACTATTTATATATTGGAGATAGTTGATGAGATAGTGAATCTTTATATACGTTCTTTTGAAGTCTTTATATTATCAGTCTTTTAACAATATGTATTTACCTGTTGCCTGGAGTAGAAGTAAGAACAGTGAGACTGGAGAGATGGCCCAGCAGCTAAGAGAACTGACTGCTCTTCCAGAGGTCCTGAGTTCAATTCCCAGCAACTCACAACCATCTGTAATTGGATCCAATGTCCTTTTTTGGTGTGTCTGGGATAGTAACAGTGTCCTCACATAAATCAATCCATCTATCCATCCATCCATCAATCAATCAATCTTTTAAAAAGTAGGAACAATGGTCCTGTAAATAGCAGGTAAAAGTCTCATAGTTCGTTCTCATCCAAAATTAGTAATTTAAATTTTACTTAGCTATAGAATAGATTTTGCTTTATTTAGCCTATAGTTTTTCTTTACTAAGTCATAATCTCAAACAGGAGCAGTTTGCATATATTCATGAACTATCATATTTTATTCCTGTAATGAATTTAATTTAAAACCATGAATTGAGGAAATTTCTGTTCTCATTATAATGCAAGGTGAAATTTTAAACAACATAAATGTATTTAAAAATTAGTTGTGTGACTAAATACAACATCTGTAGTATTCTGGGAGAATTTGATGTTTTCAATCCATGTGTTTATACTAGCGGGAGACAATGCTGGTGACCTATGATGGAAATAAATCTATTTAATGGTAGATCGATCTCTATCTATCTATCTATCTATCTATCTATCTATCTATCTATCTATCTATCTATATCTACCTATCTATTTCCACTCAGGGTAAATAAGTAGAAATTTTGCCGTGTAGAATTAACTGAGATCCTAGCCTTTGTTTCAGTGAATTGCTAGAAGTGTTTTCATTAGTCTATTGTTCTTAACCAGGTAAGAACTATTTAAATGTTTGTCAGTTTAATTCAGCAAAATTTTTGAGTGATTCTGGCAATATAGTTCTCAGCATGAATTTTATGTGTTTTAGCAAATAGTATTTAAAATCTACAAGAGCTCAATGGTAACATTTGAGTTCCTGTCACATATGTGAGAAATACTAGAGAGCTAGTGAGAGCCTGTGCTGTGAGTGTGTGGCCCTGTGTCAGTCTGGTGTCCAGGACCCCAGTCCTCTGTTGTCACAGCTGACCAGAAAGCTTTATCTCTTCTAGGGGAAGAAGTACTTAAACTGTCCTGGAAGTACAACCAGTGTACTGTGGAGAAAGAAAAACTATTGCCTACACAAACAAAACAGCTTGTGATTAGAAAAATAAAGTGACCCGTAGTTCCATATCAACATTGGATCTAGTTAAATTCAGACGTCTTTTTAGTGTGATATTAAGTGACTTAATTGCAGTAAACAGTAGACAATCTTGAGCTTTTTAAAAAGCTTGGAAACACTAAACATGAAAGCCTGGCTTTGGTCTTCATACATCCACATCCCATGTAAGACCTAGCCCACTCACCTTCTCTAACTTCGAGAGCAAATGCCTTGCATTATAATGAGATTTTACGTATTATTCTGGAAACACTCTACTGTTCTTTGTCTTTAGCGTCTTCATTTGCTTCACTTTGTTTCCCAATTTTGTACTTTCTTTTTTCAAATTTGAATTTTTAAAATTTTTATTTTTTAAAATTTTGTTTGTGTATGAATCTATGTGTGGATGTGTCCACTTCAGTGTGGTGGCCACAGAGGTCAGAGGCGTCAGCTCCCCAGGGCTGCAGCACCAGGGAGTTGCCAGCTGCCTGATTGTGGGTGCTGGAAATGAAACTCCTGGCCTCTGAAAGAGCCTGTGTGCTTGCCTACTGAACCATCCAACCGTGCATTTTACTATTGGAGTTTTAACTGTGTGTGTTCTTTTGTAAAGTTTATTTTGGAGAGACAGGCAGCCACAATTGAAATTCAGTCTGATGTCCCCTTTAAAATCTCCTGGTGTGTAAGCGCCTGGTCTGCCTGGATGGTAGACTCCCTCGCTGCATTTCATCAACAGCTGCAGTGCTGGAGCTGTCCTTGGCTCTGCTTTACAGAGGAACCGGAAACATGGCCTTGGCCTTATCTGTCCTGTTGACAGGTCATTTGTTTTTACCAGAAGTCTGGGAGAAATATAAAAGGAACAGTTTGTGGTTTCCATCTTTAGGCTATTTAAGTGTCTAGCTACTTTTGTATTGTTCTGGGACTCTGATTATGTGGTATGAAACCTCTTCAAGGTATTTCTTTTGGAGTAAGATTTGAGTTTTAACTCATAATGAGTGGTTACTTAGAAAAGCAGTTTACTGTAATCTAGTCCTTTCCTCTTAATTTCTCCCTCTGGTCCTTTTAGGACTCCATGATCCTAGCCACTTACTGTTCTGTTCTGCAGTTCTAGAAAGCACCTTTCCCCCATGCTGCCAAATCCTCACATACAGTGTTACCCATTACCCATAGCACCCTAGCCTCTCTCTTTTTTTTATTCTAGTGTAAAAATTGTATTTTCTGGGAATCTGCTCCAATGTCCTCAGCTTTGGTTTTGCTCCTGTGTGCAGTAGTTTTGGGACCAGTGTGCCTATCATTAAGGCAAATGAAGTACAAAGTGTGAACACTTCTAAAACTTTGTGTCCTCTGCTCCTTGAGTGCTCTTCTAAGTCTGGGCCTGCTCCTGTACCCGCCTAGCGGTGGGCTGCGTGCAGGTGCAATCTCGGGTTTTATAAAGGCCATGGAATAAGAAGGGGTTACATCTTGTCACCTCAAAAATAAAAACGATGATTTGTCCCGACATGAAAATTGCAGTCTCTGCAGACGCACAAATGACATGTCATGTGTTGCATGTTTGTGGGTAATCTGGGCTGGGTAATTGTACTGAGTCTGTGTGGCTGACAAAGCTGACATACTTGATACGGGACCCTTTACTAGGAAGCTTGCTGATCCGTGCCACCCAGCTGCTTATGGAGTAAGGTCCCTGCGGCCCAGATTGCCGTTAAATGTTGCTGTTCATTAAATATTTTCATAACAAACAAAATGTGTTTTAAATTTCATTGAAATATTTGATTTTGTGATTTAATTTTTATTTCAACTGTGTATCAATGTAGCCTTCGTTTTTATTGATCACTTTTTTGTTTTCCTTGTTTGGTTTGTTTTCCAGATGGTATCTTGCTCTGTAGACTAGGCTGCCCTCCAACTCATTTGTATGCTAGAGCAGCCCCAGACTCACAGCAGTTCTGTTGCCTCAGTCTCTGCAGTGCTGGATGATGAGCAGAGGCCACTGCATGGCCTATTGCGTTCTAATAAGGAAGCTCCGTAGTTCCTTTTATAACGGCCATGCTTTGTCTTTTAAAGTTTGTTTACCATGTATTCATTTTAGTACAGTTCCATATAGCATCTGCACCATTTATTTTAAATTAAATATGAAATGAAGACATGGTAGTATAAATTAAATTGTCATGCTCCAGGTCTAAACTAAACTGACTTGACCGCGTGCCATAGTAATGATATTCCAGCACCTCTAAGCTTCCAGGTATACGGTCTGTTCCACTTATTTAGTAATTAGCTTTAAACACTGTCATACTGCCCTATGTCCTAATTACTGTGGTAATTATTAAAAATCATACACAGGGCTTAAAGAAACGGCTTAGTGGTTAGAGTACAGTCTGCGCAGCTTGAGGACCTGAGTCCAGTTTCCAGTGCCCACACTGACAGCTCACAGGCCTGTAACTCCAGCTCTGGAATGCAGTGCCCTTATTTGGCTTCTCTGAGTTCCTGTTTGTGTGCACAAAGCCCAGCACAGATGCTCTCAGATACACATCATTTAAAAATCTTTAAAATTACATAGAAATCTAAAGTCATTTTTATTTCATTTTAAATGGCACAGTTACTGACAAATAAAAGTGTATTTGTACAAGGCTCAAATTCTTTTATATTTATTTATTTATTTTTGAATACATTTTTTAAGGTTGTAATTAAGTATTTGTGGGTACATATATATACACATATGTATATATGTAACAATAATATAGGAAAAGAGGCTATTAATTTGAGGGGATAGGAGAGAGACTAGGAGAGGCTGTAGGGAGGAAAGGGGGATGTGATACAGTTCTATTTTAATTAAAATACATTCTTTTTTTTTTGAGCTTCACATAGTCTGTGAGTTGTTTCTGGGGTGTTCAGAGATTTCTGGGGTTAGTATCCCATTATCAGTGACTGCATATTATGTCTGTTCTTTTGTGACTGGGTTATCTCACTCAGGATGATATTCTCTAGATGCATCCATTTTCTTAAGAATTTCATTAAGTCATTGTTTCTGATAGCTGAGTAGTACTCCATTGTGTAAATGTACCACAATTTTTGTATCCATTCATCTACTGAAGGACATCTGGGTTCTTTCCAGCTTCTGACTATTATAAATAGAGCTGCAGTGAACATTGTCATGCATGTGTCTTTGTTGTATGTTTGAGCATCTCTGGGGTAAATGCCCGGAGGTGGAATAGCTGGGTCTTCAGGTAGTACTATGTCCATTTTTCTGAGGAACTGCCAGACTGATTTCCAGAGTGGTTGTATCAGTTTGCAACCCCACCAGCAGTGGAGAAGTGTTGCTCTTTGTCTACATCCTCGCCAGCATCTGCTATTATCTGAACTTTTCATCTTGGCCAATCTGACTGGTGTGAGGTGGAATCTCAGGGTTGTTTTGATTTGCATTTCCCTGATGGCTAATGATGTCGAGCACAATCTTAGATGCTTCTCAGCCATTCAATATTCCTCAATTGAGAACGTTTTGTTTAGCTCTGTACCCCATTTTTTAATAGGGTTGTTTGATTCTCTGGTGTCTAGCTTTTTGAGTTCTTTGTACACCTTGGGTATTAGGCCTCTATCTGATGTGGGGTTGGTAAAGATCTTTTCCCACTCTGTTGGCTGCCGTTTTGTTTTCTTGACAGTGTCTTTAGCCTTACAGAAACTTTGCAATCTCATTAAGTCCCATTTGTCAATCTTTGACCTTAGAAGACTCAAATTCTTAAATCATGATATTGTATTAGGTATATACACCTTAATTTTTCATCCACCCTGACTTTGGGGTCCTGCTGTAAGGAAAGAGTGAAGCAGAGGACTGCAGTGTTAGAATCAGGAACTGTGTTGTTGAGCTTAGTAGTTTTTGAAACACCATGCAGATACTGCTGTTTCGATCATTTTAAATATTCTTTGAGTTCATAGATGTCTCAGGTGCAATACATAGTGTAGGGAACTCATGTATAAATACACTTCAACTAGCAACTGATTGCCTGTGTAATAGAAATGGTGTAACTGCTAACCAAGAGAAAGTAGCGAGCTTAAAGTGGAGAAAAATAAGATTATACAGTGGGTTTTATATGTGCAGATTTTTAAGGTAGAGGTTTGGCATTAAATATTTATTTCCTTAAAGTAGAAGTAGAAACCTATGTATAAATAAACCTCATAAATAGATAAGTTTTCTTGGTCTTTACCAGTGAGGGAAAGAGAAGGATGTCTACCAAAAGGCAGCTCGCTTTCTTTCATAGCAGTTTCTACCCTTGTGTTGGGACGAATCGGTGATCACCTTTGCCTTCCGACTCAGCACACAGACTCAGTCATCTCTCCCATTTGGCAATCTGTGCATTTAGTTCACCTTCAGTCTCATTGGGTTTTGTCGCTGTTATTAGGAATGGTTTACTTTCCTTTGAGACTGCAGGTTGGGGCTGAGGGGTGGCATAGCAAATCAGACTGGCAGACTACAGGACATCGTATCATGTAAATACAAATATGTGTACTTCTTCAGTGTGCCAGGAAGGTGGTCTCGATTTATTTATTAAATGATATTACTCAAAACACCATTGGCTACATACAGGTTTTGAATACTTGTCTTTGTCTCTCATGATCAATTGTAGTAAGTTTTTGGGTTTTCTTAACTTTCTCTAAACCAAAGCTTGTCCCAATTTTCCATGATTTTTGTGTTTGTGTACTTGAATTGTAACCATTTCTTGGGTTTTAGTTGTCAAGAAAACGTACTCATATTCAAATAAAATTTCAAATATAGTGAGCTATCTGTCTCCTTTCTTCCAGATGGACCAGCTTTTGGGAAACGTGATTGAAATGTGGGTTGACCGAATGGACAACATCACACAGCCCGAGAGAAAGAAACTGTCAGCTTTGGCTTTACTTTCTCTTCTGCCTTCTGATAACAGGTAAGGAAATGAAATTTTGATTTCTTTTTTTTTCCTTTTCTATATTTTTATGTGTATAGGTGTTTTCCCTGCATATGTGTGTGTTCACCATATGCGTATAACGTATGTGGAGGCAACAAATAGGGTGTTGGGTCCTCTGGAACTGGAGTTACAGATGTCTGGGAGCCACCATGTGTGTACAAGGAACCCAGGTCTTCTGGAAGAGCAGCCTGTACTCAAGCCCTGAGCCAGGTTTTTACCCCAAAGCTGGTTTCTTTTAAGGCAGAACAGAGTTTGGCAATGTGTTATACAACTATAATCCAAACACTGTGGAGGCTGACTGAGGCAGCCTGGGTCACAGCAAGAATACTTTAAAGGGGTAAAAAGCAAATAATAAAATGATTATTTGGACATCTATGGGTGCCTGAGAAGCATGTTTCCCTAGCCCATAGCTTCAGTGGTGGGTACAAATGGTTAGTTCTCAGGTCCCCGCCCCATCTGTAGACAAAGACCTTTTCCATTCTTCTGCAACCCCTCAGCAAGGCCCCCACCGTTCCAACACACAACTTTAGTTTGAATTTGAAAGACATAAAGGCATCTCTACAGACTTGATATTGTGTGAGAAAGATGACTGCAATGTATTAGTTCTTTATGTTTTAGGGAATTGTTTGAGAATCATTACCTAATGATGAATTAATGACATGAGTCCACTAATTTTTTTTGCAATTGTTCTTTCTGTTTTTTTAATTGAACTACTTTATTTTAAAAAACAAAGATAAATGTACAAATTTTAAGCATTTTTGCCTAAAAGTATATGAATACATTTTTGTCAGTACTTTTTTTTTTAAAGTTTTGATAGTATGCATTAAAATCTTACCAGTTACAATGAGTTGTTTCTGGGGTGTTCAGAGCTTTCTGGGGTTAGTATCCAGTTATCAGTGACTGCATATTATGTCTGTTCTTTTGTGAGTGGGTTATCTCACTCAGGATGATATTCTCTAGATGCATCCATTTTCTTAAGAATTTCATGAAGTCATTGTTTCTGATGGCTGAGTAGTACTCCATTATGTGTATCCATTCACCTACTGAAGGACATCTGGGTTCTTTCTAGCTTCTGGCTATTATAAATGGGGCTGCTATGCACACTGTGGTGCATGTGTCTTTGTTGTTCTGTTTTAAGATTCATAGCTAAAATACTTTACAAATTCTGAATGATCAGTTTGAATTCCTCTACCTTTTAAAAGCCTTATATTATATATGCATAGAGGGTAATATTTCCTTCAGCTGCTTTTTTTAGTGAAAATAATGTGTAGGCTCATTTACATATGTCTTATGTTTTCAAAGGACATCTATTTTCTAACTTGGGTTAAATGTAGAGAGAAATGATAGCGATACTTCGGTGTCTGCTCTAAACTGGCAGTGTGTTTTCCAACGTAAGAGTTTCACATAGACACATGACATGCAGATTTTGAATTGTATTTGTTTTAGCTCCAAGTATATCCCATGGGAGAGTGGTTAATGTAAGCTCATTGATTGATTTAAACAAGGGTTAATGAAACAGCAAAATGTATGTCTTGCTTTCCTGGAGAAAATGCCTTGTGATAAAATTTTCTAGGTATCAGATATGCTGTCTGCTTTGATTGGCTGTACTTTCACCTATAATTCTCATTGAAAAAATAGTGTGTGCAGTGTCAGTGTTTGGGGATTTATGTATATATTTGGAGTTTTGTGTTTGTTTTTTGTTCAAAGACAGTGTCTTACTATATAGCCTAATTGGCTCGATCAAACTCTGTGGTTTAGGCTGGCACTGAATATCTGCTTTTTGACTGCTGGAATTCAAGTGTGTATCACCACATTTGGACGTCTTGGTGATTTTTAAAAATATATTAGACTTGTAGTACTGTAAGATAGCAAAGTTACTTTTTTTTTTTTTTTTTTTTTTTTTTTGGAATATGTATGAAAAAGGCACCAAGGATAGATACTTTATAAAAAGAAACAGGGTCTGATTCAAATCTTGTAGACCCTCCTTGGTCTCTTGCCTCATGACTTTTGTTTGGATTAACATGATTATTCCTAAGTGGATATTCATCATAGTTGACTTAATTCTTTATCTTTAAAAAAAATTGTATCCTTTTTGTTTTTTAAATTATGCAGAGGTTGTGATGCCATTTTCATGTAAGTACATAATGTACTTGAAGATATTCCCTTATTTTCATCCTTTGAAGTAAAATAAATCTTTTGTAATATTTTATTCGTAAATCCTTAAGTCTTAGAGAAAGGTTTTGAGGCAGGATTCACCTGTGTTTTCTTTGTTTTGGGTTTTTGTATTATTTTTTTCTTCCCGTTCTTATTTGGGGCTGGAATCTTGGGCCTTGAACATGTTAGATGAGTGTTCTAACACTGGGCTACACTCCTAGCTCTTGCTTTTCATAGCGCCTCACTCATGGACTAAGTGGTGTCCCTTCCAGTGGCAGTCAGTGTCCCTTAAGACCTTATCACCTGCCTCTAGATGCCACTTTTGAGATGCCACCTACCTCTCAACATTCTCTGTGGAGAGTCATGTTCCAGGCAGACTAGTTCCACTTTTGGTAGTAGAAGCAGGTTTCAAATGATTCTGCTGAGCTGTCTGTTCCCTGGGGAAGCTTACTTGATACAAAAGTTTCTGGCTTTTATTTGATTAATTATTGTTTATTGGTCAAACATTTGGAATGCTATGAAAATCATACATAAGCATATGTACTTTGGTGTTTATAAATCCCGATGCCCACGTTCAGATCTTCTGTCACTTTTTCACTATAAATGAGTTATTTAACTTCTTAATATCTGTCTCTTTAACGATGAAGTTAAGCATCTATGAAGTTAGTACAGCAGCGATGCTGATGTTTAAACTATCTAAGAATTTGGTGCATCCTTCCAATTTTAATTGTGTTATACAATTCATATTAAGGAGTTAGTGAAAATTTCTTGTTTTTGTTAATGCTACAATACCTACTGTATTTATTATTTATATATATATATTTTTATATAATATATTATTTATTATAGTTTATACTGCTGTCTTTACTGTTTAGAGTGGGAAAACATATGTTTAATGTTCATGTGTGAAAAGAATTATTGTATTCTACCAAAAGAAACTTGTTCTTAAATTAGGGAGTGCCTGGTATATTTTCACATCTCTAGACTCTTGCTGATGCATGCAATGTCATTTTTACAGGAACATTGAACTACTCTGTACCTGTGTAAAAATAAATTAAATTTACTTTGTGTGCCAGTATGTATGTCCTGGAAGGTGTGTAGATATGAGAAGACAGCTTGGGAACCAGGTCTCTTCCTCTACAACATAGGTCCTGTGAGCTGAATGTCAGCCTTGGTATTGGATTCCTTTACCTGCTATGCCATCTCCCTGCCCCTAATCTGTTGGCTTCTCTGTTCTAGCTGGATTTAAATGAGTTTGTATAGACACAGACAGTTGTTTTCTTTCTATGGGCATTTTGTCTAAAATCTTCACTTAGTGGTTGTATTTTTCTTGTTAGAATGGATATGTTGCTGTTTAGAAAAAAATTAAACGTTAGGAACAGGTTTCCTTTGATAGAATGCAATAGTTTTATGCAATTTGATAAAGTTCATAGTTACTGAAAGAGAATTTTGTAGACTTAGCAAGTGACAGTAGTAGTTATGGCGATACATGGAAACAATTGAAGTAGAACAGCTAGAGGAGAGGGAGCCTTGTGTTGTCTGATCTTACCTTGTGTGTTTTCCTTTGTTTTAGTTTAGCAGACCTGTCCTTTATTTCTTTCCTGTTCGACTTGTATGATTTAATTGAAAAATATGTTTATAGTGCTTCTCCTTTGTATGTTACTGATAATACAAAAAAATTAATGAAAGACAAAAATCAATGGCTAAACAATATGCATAATTATCCAGCTATAAGCCTATTTTATTTATTTACTTGTATGTGGGGGCTTGTGTGATATATATGTGTATCAGTGTGTGTTCATATTTCATATGTAAACACATTCGTGTGTGGAGGTTCATTTGTACCTGTTTGAAAGCCAGAGTTCAACTTTGTGTGTGTTCTTCATTCTTTCCCCACTTTTCTTTTTCTAAGAGAGGGTCTCTCACTGATTTGGGTAGGATGCTGTCTAGCAAGCTTTGGGGATCTCCTCTTGTCTTTGCCTTCCTAATGCAGCAATGTTGACATGGGTGCTAGTGACCTGAGCCCACGTTCACGCTCGCATCGTAAGCACTTCAGTGACTTAGTCATCTCCCCAGGCTCTTCTCCCTAACTTCTCATGCAGAGATAAACTTACGTTAACAATTTGGTCAGGAACTTTAGATTATATTCCAACCCAGGGCATATGCCTTAATTTCTTCAGCAACTAATTGATAGTAATCAGTATTTTGCATACAAAATATAATTTTAAAAATTTAAACAGAAAAATATCAGGATATTATATTATTATTTTGTTCATTATTCTAAATTATTACTTTATTTTATGTACTGTTTTTAAATGAATAAACTTTCAATAAATGTTTGAAAATTAATATGTCAGTGTGATTAAAGATTCTTGGTGTGGTAGCACACATGCCTTTAATTCCAGCCTCAGGAGGCAGAGTCAGGCAGGTCTCTTATGAGTTCAAGGTAAACCTGATTTCTATGTATAGAGGGTTCCAGGCTGGCCAAGATTATATAGTGAGACTCTGTCTCACATATTTGTCTAAAGATCACATTATTTCATATACTTTTTATCTCAGTGTACTTTTTATTTAGTAATTGTGTTGTTGAGTGGAGCATCTCCGTCAGTAATGTATTTATCTTGCAAGCATGAGGCCCTGAGTTTAGATCCTCAACATCTACCTTAAAAATTCAGCTGTGGTGGTATCAGCCTGTGATCCATCTCTGGGGAGTAGAGACTGTCTGTGGAGCTGTCAGTGAGCTCAGGTTCAGTGTGAGAACCGGCCTAACAGCAAGTTATAGAGTAACGGGACCTTCATATGCAAATGCATGCATGCACACAGAGACACTATGTGTTGTTGGTAACTACAGCTTTCTTATTTAGAGTTTTGAATACCTCAAGTTTTCAGGCATTTGGCTTTAAACTTTTCTTTCAAGTTTTAGGAACCACTTAGGTGTATATATTAGGAAAATTGAATGCATTCTGAAAAGAAAAAAACTTTCCTGAGATTTCCTTTCAACAGTACTTTTGAAGCACAGATAAAATTGCTTCCTGTCTCTCAGTTTCCTGTATCCATGGCAACCCCTGTTTTACACATTGGCTGTAGAGGAACTAGTGTGAAGAGTGGCGTTTCCTGCACAAGCCATGCCTTTAAAATTCCAAAAAGGTGGAGTGCTGGAGGTCAGCAGTTGCCCAGGAAGAACTGAGTTACGGAACGGCGCTCTGCAGAGTTCAAACAAAAGCCTAAAGCGAGGGATGGTGTGATTTTCTTATTCTTGGTAAGATTACTTAAGTATAGACGTTCAGTCAAAATGAATTTTGTGGAAAACTACAGCTTGCCTTTTCTATAGTGTTCATATTTTCATAAGTTGTTATTTGATAATAGGTTTAATGTAGATTATGGGGCATGTATCCAGAAATCATCATCCTCAGGTCATTTTTTGTGTGACAATCGGTTCTAGTAGTTTATCTTAGCAAACAGTTTTCAGTGTGTGAGTTTGAGTCACCTTTGCTGAAGAGTTGGTTTCATTAGCTGTGTCACACTGTCACCCAGAATATGTGTTTACACAGGGCTTGAGCTTATTCCACCCTAAATGGATTACTTAAGTTTCAGTATTTTGATACTTTCATTTTAAGACCTTTTTGATAATCTAAAGTTTTGTCTTTGGAGCCAGTTCTGATGTGGGAAAAATATTATAGTGGATTCCATGTGTATTTTTATTTTCTTTTCCTTGCCGGTGTTTATTTCTGGTTGCTACCTGCTTTTTTATTATTATTATTGTTTAAAGGAATACTGGGAAATTTGTATTCTTACCAACTCTTCATGGAAGACAGACTAACTCAGTCTTCTCACACTCCTTAGAATTTTCCTTAAAGCCCAGTTTTTGTATCTGATTGGGAGTGATATCTCATATAAGCAAAATTGGATTAGTTATTTAATATTTTTGCAGAATTCTGTTTGGGTAATTATCTTGTATCTTAATTATCTTAAAGGCTTATCTTAAAGGCTTTGTTCAGTCAAGCCATTTGTATTTTCTGTCTCAAAACAGTTTTATAAACTACTTAGTGCCTGAAGTATTTAAGGGGCAGTGGGATCTTCTTGGTCTGACTGGGTGTCTTTCTGGTCTGACTGGGTGTCTTTGTTCTGAGGAGATTGAGGATCTGTAAATGTCTATATTACAGAGGACTCACCACTGTACTTGGCATAGTTGGTACATTTGTTCCCAGATTCTTGACTTACTGAGCAGTAAAAATGTAAAGATACAGATCTCAGACTTTCAATATCTTATACCCCTTGATTATTTTTGTATCTAAAAAGTAATATTTTAACAAAAGTACCATTAAATATTCTTCAGACTGTCTTTATGTTACCCTTTTGAAACATGACAGCCTTTTGTGTTTACCAATAAATTATTGATGTAAACAGTTATCAGCTGTAAAGGATTCCCTCCTAAAGCATTTAAGGATTACAAATGTTATTAGGATTAGGTTTAGTAAAATTAACAATCTTAAACATTTGATTTTACCTGATAATTATTTAGAAAATTTAAACCTGATAAATTTACTTTGTTAAGCAATTTACTGTAAATTAGAACCAAGAATCTTGCATACATTTGAACCTATGGGAGCATCTTTAAAGATCCTTAATCTGTCATTTAATAATCTTACAGAATTACAACCAAGGGTCCCTAAGCCATTGTCTTCATTGACTCCTCGTCAGGCAAATTCCAATTTTGTGAATACAAACTTTGGGGTCTTCAAGAGTGGCTAGCCTCACCAGCCATTGCTGGAAACATCTATTATCAGAGCCCTTATCTATGTGTGCAGAGCGTTATGTCACATTAAATGGACTGATATTACAGATTGCCTTTACCTTCAATCAATATATCCAGAACGTGGGCTGTAAAATCTCTTCCTATCCGTCACACTGCACTAATGATGGCCTGGCATAAAGTAACCACCAGTGGGAAACCTTTGGAACACGCTGAGCTGGAGAGCAGTACCGTCTGGGAACCGATCCGAGCTTCCCCGGCCAGCAGATCCTTTCAAGAGAGCACACTTGGTAACGCACTGGAGACCACTGCAGCTGTGACTGTGCAGACACAGCTCACTCCTGTCACCGTGAACTCGGAAAGAAGTACTGCTCCACCAATTGATGCCTCTTCTGTGTCAGGAAAAACATCTCTAATCTGTACCCACGAAGTTGAGAAATTGAATGAGGCATTTGACTTTTTGCTAGCTTTTTTCATCTTAGCTTGTGTTTTAATCATTGTTTTGATCTACAGAGTTATTCAGTTTAAACAAAAACTAAAGGCGCTAGAAGACTCAGTGGAAAACAGACTTGAGTATTACAGCTTTTATCAGTCAGCAAGGTACAGTGTAACTGCCTCCGTTTGCCACACCTCCCCGGATTCGCTACAGAGTTCTGGCTTGCAACAGATTGGACTTGATAAACAAATTGTTCCTGAAAATGGGGCACAAGTCATTCTCTTTGAACATTCTGCTTTATGACTCAGTTAAATATCACTAAAAAACTCCACAGTGCCCTGTGGACATAAAACTTAATTCTCTCATGGAATTATGTTAGGATTGTTAAAGTGTTTATTAGTAATTTGAATAAAGTGTACTTGTTCTGCATATATTTTCTTTAATATTGTACCAAGATAAGTAGTCAGCTTTCTGAGAACTGAACATCATGTTAAATATGTCACAATTTATGTTTATTTCTAAAGTCTTGTAAGGTCGTACTATTTATATTAAATTACCTATAAGGATAGGGAGATAGGGAGAGAGTTTAACTGATTTTTCAAAGTTCTCGTGACTTATGGCATGTGTCAACTCGTTTGACTTGCGCTGAAACTTCTATTTTTATGCTTTGTTGCTGCCTTGGTACTGGGATTACAGTGTTGAAAATTTTGATGTTGTTCCTGTTCTTGCTAGAACATGAGCCTAGAAGAAGACACGTGATCAGCATGTAATATCCTAAGTGCTGTTCTCAGAAGTATCTTTGAATATATGTGGTGATGAAGGGTAACTTTATGAAAAAAAGCATTAAAACTATCATTCGGTGCATAGAAACACACACCTTTTGATGCTCAAGAGGCAGAGGCAAGCAGATTCTGTGAGTTCTGGGCCTGCCAGGGTTATATAGTAAGGCCATGTGTCAAAACTAAGACAGAGCAGCAACAACAAAAACAGGAAACAGATTAACTCAGTAAAGAGAGCTGTCAGAAAGGTTACCATGTTAGAAAGATTAATGAACAAGAAAGAATACTTTTTTGTTTTGTAGCTATATAGACAGAAAAATAAATGGTCCAAGTGTATTATAATTTTATGCTTTATTCTGAGGGCCACAGGGAGCCCTTGAGGAACTCAACCACTGGAGAGATACTGTGAAATTTACCCTCTTTGTGGAAGGAACATCAACTAAGAAGCAGAAGTACTCACCCTGGTGAGAGATGCTGGTGTAGTGGTGGGCAGGGTGGATAGGAAGTTACTGTGCAAGTCAAAGGAACTGTTTTGGTAATTGAGGAGAACTAAAAAATGTTATGCTTTTTCCATAGGCAATTTTGTTCTGCATTCTGGAAGCTAAGATACAAAGTTGAGGTGGGTGGGCCAAGATGATCAGTCTTGAGGTAATAGAATTTCAGTTCATGTATAGTTGATATCCCTGTATAAATACCTGGCAAGCAGAAGTTAGGGACCAGCTTATCTGGTAAAGCTGGTTCCCATTTATCATCTCACACACTGAGCGACCAACAGAACTAAGCAAGAAAGATTAGAGCTCGAGCTTTTAGACTCATTAATATAGATATTTATTGGTGGAAATCAAGTAATGCAGTGATTTTTTTTATATTAGTACTCATTTGAAGTTATATACAAATAATATTAAACAACAGTTTAATCAACAAATAATAAACATTTGTGATAGTTAATAATGACCTGAATCACAAATAGGTGATCAACTATGTTTGTTCTTCTTGATCTAATTTTATACTTTATTGAAAAGTTTATACTATCCATATGATATTGTTCTAAAGCATTCTATGGTGTTTAAACAAGTACTAATTTTAGCTTTTATAAAATGGGAATACTTAGAAGATAATTGCATTATAGAAAACCTAAAGACTATAATAAAACTGTATATTGTACAATGCCCCAAACTCAGATTCTCCCAGAAGTTTTCTATCCATGCTCCATTTCTCCTACTCATGTGGGTGATTGAGTGGGTGTGGAACAGGTCTGTCTAAGTTTTCAGGTTTTGTTTTGTTTTAAGATAGTCTTCCTATGTAGACCAGGTTGGCAGCTGTTGAGATTAAAGGTGTATGCCAACATACCTGTCTGATTTTCCAATTTCACAAGTTTGCTGATACTGCTGGTTAGGAGATCATGTGTTGAAAATCATAAAGATATGTGAGAGAAAATGAGAAGGATCTGAGGATTTAGTTTAAGATGCTGTGGAAGTGGTGACAGGGCGGAGAGATGCTCACTCCGCAAGTACTTGCTCTGCAAGCTAAAGGGACTGGGTTTGCATCCTTGGAGCGTGCAGAAGTGGAGGTGTCTGCAGTTTCTGAGGTCCCGTGCAAGATGGGAACTGAGACGAGAGAAACCCTGTAAGCTGCTAGGGCAGCCAGCCCACGTAAGCAATGGAAAATAACCAAAGAGAGCCTGTCTCGGCCAAGGAGTATGTCCTCCACATGCAGGACATGCATTCACTTATAAAGAAGGCACTGATAGTAATTTCTTCTGTGCCTGCACCTGAGTTTTCAGTGCTCAGTTCTAGGCTTAGTTTATGATCCCAGGGTCGGGGAAACTGATTAGATTAAAAGACAAAACAAAACACTCCTCTTCTAACATTATTTATGACTGAAATGAATATTTCCCCCTGAGGCATTTTTAATTAATAATTCTTTTGTCAAGTCCCTAAAATTCCTTCTATTCCAGTTGTTTGCATTGACAAGCCAAAGGTTTGTTTAATGAGTGAAAATGCCAACAGTGCAGAAGTGTGTATTGTAAAAGGTAGTTCTTCACACCGAAACTCAAGTCCTGTCTTAAAGACATTAAAAAGAAGCACAACCATATGCTTGGACTTTAGAAAAATTCTTAGGACAGGGTGTTTGCTTTGATCTTAACAGTCCCAAGCTTAAAGATTCCAGTGCTATGACGCAGAAGCTAAGGAACAGTTAAAACCAAAACAAAAACATTTTATATATATTTTTGTATGTAACATGATTGACTGAGAGTCAACCAGAAAACTTTAGTTTGTTACTAGTGATCTATAAATGGAGCTGTAATTGATGACATTTGTTTTTATGAACTATTCAGTTTGTGCTTTGTCAGCAGGTGCTCCCTTTTTCTTTTCTTCTTCTTCTTCTTTGTTTTTTTTTTTTTTTTTTTGAGACCTGGTTTGACAGTGTAGCTCTGGCTGTCTTAGAACTCACTCTGTAGACCATGCTGGCCTTGAGCTCACAGAGATCTTAATGCCTCTGCCTCATGAGCACTGGAATTAAAGGCGTATGACTACTCCCAGCCTGGATACTATACTTTTAATGGGAAATCATTTTCAACAATGGAAGACCTTATATACTTATGTAACTGTTCTTGGTGGGTGGGTGGTGTGACATCCCCCCTCCCCCGAGTTTCCAGGACATGGACATAAGCCTCAGTCTGTTCTTAGGAAAATCTGTTGCTTTTGCCAGATAATTTTCTATGGCTATCGTTTTTTAGCTTGACTTTATATGGGTATATTTCTTCATATAAATAATAACATAAATAAATGAAGAAATAATTCTATGAGACATTTATGCTTTGCCTTTTAAAACTCCTCTTTCCTCGATGACTCCTTGCTCATGAAAGCCTCTTGATCTCTAGCATGACTCCACTCTGAGGTTTATTCTTAGTGTAAACAGAACAAACTTTGCAAGGGCAGGCGGGCTGGAGGGTGGGCGGGCAGTAGAGTTTCTAATGGATAGAAAGCCCTGGAGATGGAAGTCTGTGGAGGAGACCTGTAAGGATAGGCAAGAGAAGGAGAGAAGGACTGGCAAAAATACTGCTTGGGAGCTTTGTGATTTAAATGTAGAAGAAAGTTATTGAAAGATATAAATGTTTGCTTTAAAGCAGGAGAAAGATACACTCAGATTTTTCAAAAGAACACTCTGAAATCAAGTGTGATGAAACATATCTGTGATTCCAGGGTTCAGGAGGGTGGAGGCAAATGGATCAAAAGTTAAAGGTCATCTGCCACTCATTCACCTTAAGGCTGGCTTGGGTTACTCAGCATTTGTCTACAAAATCAGAAGATCCTTCTAGTGTGTGCCAGAGAGGACGAATTACAGATGAATTGAGAGCTCATGGGGGTGTTGAAACTAGAGGCACAGCATCAATATAGGCATATTCAGAGAAACATGAGGCAGGATTTGATGCTGAGTTGGTTTGGAGAAGAGTAAATGAGGAGAAAAGGTAGAACTAAGAACCCAGATTTCTGGCTTGATCCTGGAATGACTGAGCCTGTTGTTATTTGTGGAAGGAAATTTAGGAGAGCCTGGTTTTATTTTTCCCTTTTGTTTTGGTTTTTACTTTTGCTCAGGGGAAGTAAGCATTCATAGTCTTTGACGTGCTTGTGAGGTTACCAAGAGCAGATGGGGGGAGGATGTGGGTTCAGTTAAGATTCCCATGCCCCAGAAAGTTCCTTGGGAAAGCTGAGAGAGTGCAGGGAGTGCAGTGGAGGAATCTTGTCAGGGAGCCCACCTAGATAGCAGGCCCAGATAGCCTGTACATGTAGCAGCTTAGTCAAATTGTTGACAGGGTCTCACTTTGTAGCCTTGGCTAGCCCGAAACCATATGTAGACCAGGCTAATCCTGCACTGTCTGAAATGCACCCTGCTCTGCCTCCCAAGTGCTGGAATTAATGGCATTCTTCATCATGCCAGCTACCATATGAATATGTTTAAACAGTTTAAAGCTAGGGGCTAGGAAGATCACTTGGTGGCCAAGCGTACTTGTTTCTCTTGTGGGCCCAGCACTTTTATGGTGTCTCATAGTCTTCTGTAACACCAGTCTCAGGAGAGTCAATGTTCTCTTCTGATCTCTTAGAGCACAGGCTTGCACATGGTGCTCATACATATAAATTATAGAAACAATACTTTAGAGAAATAGTATTGTTTCTCTTATTCCAAACCATAATTTTAGGTTTCTTGCCAAACTTTAACTATCAAGGTGAAATGTTTTTGGTCCATTTTTTTCTCACATTTTTATTTTTATTAAATTGTTTTTCTTTTCTCTTTGTTGTTATTTTGGGGTTGTGTTGTGTGTTTGTGTGTGTGTGTGTAGGTTTGGGGTTTTTTTTTTTTTTTTTTTTTGAGAGTCTGATACAATATATTTTGGTCATATTCTCCCATCCCTCCCAGATCTATCCCATATTGCCAACTGTTCTATCTGTCATTGAGCCTCATTTGTACAATTTTGTTTTAGAACTTCAAGGCTTCTTTCTTGAGCTTTATTGACAAGTAATTTCTTACCAATTGTTGGCATCAGTGTCCTCATCGATAGCTGAATTGCCATTTAATTGTGGGATGCTGGCTTGGCCTGGTAGCACACACCATAATCCCAGCACTCAGGAGGCAGAGGCAGGTGGGTCTCCAGAACTCTGAGACCAGCCTGGTCTACATAGGGAGTTCCAAGATAGCCAAAGGTACTATATCAAGAGCCTGTCTAAGTTGTGTGTGTGTGTGTGTGTGTGTGTGTGTGTGTGTGTGTACACGTGCATGCCTGTGCTTATCTGTCTCTGTATTTTCTGGAGCACATTATTATTTTCAGCTGAGCTATGTGGTATATGGGACTTTTTTAGGACTTTAATCCTGAATACAAGTGCCTTTTCATACAACTTTAATGTTACAACAGTTGGGTTTTTATCATTTTTATGTGTGTGAATGTTTTGCCTACATGTTTGTGCACCATATGTGTATAGTGCCTTTCGGTTCCTCAGGAATCAGAGTTACAGACAATTGTGAGCCTCCATGTGGGGCTAGGAATTGAACCTTGTGTCCTCTGGAAGAGAAGACTTAAGTGCCAAACCATTTCTCCAGCCCTGACAACTGGCTTTGATAATTTGTATATATAGCTTTGATAATTTGTCCTAGGGTGTATATATAGCTTTGATAATTTGTCATAGGGTTTATATATAGCTTTGATAATTTGTCCTAGGGTGTGTAGCTTTGATAATTTGTCCTAGGGTATATATCTCTGCTTTAAATAGTTTCCAGGATCGACAGTGGTGGGGTCTTCACCTGATCCCATGGTGAGTAATCCACACAAGGTTGGAGATGCAGCTCAGTTGGTAGAGTACTTACCTAGCATCATGAAACCTTAGGTTTGATCCCAGTACAACAAAATCAGGTGTGCTTTGTGCAAGAAGATCAGTATGAGATCTCTCCTTTTATTACTCTGAACGTGTTGTACCATCTTGGGTTATGTGTGACTCGTACTAGACACTGGTCATTTCATTTTTATGCACCCTTAGTATATCCTTGCTGGACATTGTTTTCTATGCATGTATATGCTTTCTTTTGCAAAGATCCCAAAGGATGGGATTCTACTTTCCCTAATACACAGCATGTGGTAGCTTGTATGAGAGTGCACCCTATAGCACCCTATAGCACATATATATGAAAACTTGGTCCCTCCTGGTGGACTTGTTGGGAAGGATCAAGAGGTGTGGCCTTGTTAGAGAAGGTGTGTGTAATGAGGCAGGCTTTGGGGCTGACTCAGTACCATTCCCAGTTAGCTCTTGGCCTTAGTCTACTGATGTGTGCTCTCAGCTGTTCCTACCTCCAAGCCTTTGCTCCACTGTCATGGACTGTAGAGCTCTGGTACCTTAAGCCCAACAAGACATTTCTTTTATAAGTTGCCATTTGTCGTGATGTTTTACCACACCAATAACAAAGTAACCAATATACTACATACTGATTGTCTTTTTAAAAGATTGTATTATATGTTTTTGTGTGTCACCAATAAGCTCAGAACTTCAGTATTGATGCTAAGTGCCTTCCCCACTAAGTTGTCTCTCTGCTCCCAGGTCCACCATTGCAATTCTGTGCAGTAACAAGAAAGAAACAAAATCCAGGTTATTGGAGGACTAATAATATATCACACATAAAAACCTTTGTAAGATCATTGAGTTAAAGAAAATAAGCTTTGCTTTAAGATTGAGAGTTATGGAGCTGGATTGGTTGCTCTGTAGACACGGGTTGCTCTTCCAGAGGTCCTGGGTTCGGTTTTCCAGCACCCACGTGATTGGTCACAACCGGCTATAACTTCAGTTCCAAGTGATCCAACACTCTCATATGGCCTCCACAGGCGACAGGCTCACAAGTGATGTACAGATATAACACAGAGCAAAGCATTTATATGCATAAAATAAATATTTTTAAAAGTGAATTAATAAACTTTGAATTATGAATGTTTAGCCCTCTTGGTAGATTTCTTTATATGCTATCTCATGTTCATGTGGAGAATTACTACACAGAAAGGATTGTGTTTCCACTTAGGGAACAACAATGTTTACAGGCTAAATTCTGGAGAGTATATAAAGGGAAACTTTCTGAGTTAACGTCAGCGCGGCCATAGTTTCATGTTGTGGAGATTCTGGGGTAAAACTGGCTTTCTTGCTTCCATGGAGTCTTCCAAAAAAAATCTGTTATTTGTTTACTCTTGTTAAGTTGTATAAACCAAGAAGCACAATTGAGAATATCTTGTCTGGTTGTTGCTTTTAGGTTTTTTTTTTTTTTTTTTTTTTGGTTTGTTTGTTTTTGTTTTTTGTTTAAAGGTTTATTTGTTTTCTGTATGTGAACACACTTGCTGTCTTCAGACACACCAGAAGAGGGCATAGGATCCCATTACAGATTGTTGTGGGAATTGAACTCAGGACCTTTAGAAGAGCAGCCTGTGCTCTTAACTATTGAGCCGTCTCTCCGGCCCGCTTTTAGGTTTTAATAGCTTGTTTCTTAAATTACCTGATCTGCCAATTTCTAATATTAAAGATAAAATAATTTAAGGATGATTTCCATTATTAAGTAGGTATGATTTGTGATTGGTACAATTAAGACCTGTTTAGATTAGAGATAATTTTAAGTGTTTAAAGTTCTGATTTTTTTCTTTGGCCCACTACTATGAAAATTTTGTACAGCATCAATTTTGACTTATAAATTTCCATGTTTGTTCCTGCCTGTTTCCTCCTGGGACAGGAGAATGAAGAGAGGATGAGAACTTGTAAGTCATCAGTTAATAGAGAGAGAAATTAAGATTCTGCTCTTATGTGGTTGGCCAGTGTAGAATGCTCACTAAGGAAAAACTTCAAAATTTCAAAAAAATTGGGCAAACAGCTGCTGGGCACTCGGTCCCCTTAATCAAATAAGCATTAGAACAAAGGTTTTCTTTGTGGATTAAAGTCTTTGTTGGCATTCTAAGGACATTTAGTATTCTAAACATCTCTTGTTTGAGTTCATTATGATATAAGAGAAATAATTTTAAACTAGCTCTTAAAATCAAATGAACAAACAGAAATATTGATTTTTGTACATTACTGAGTTTTCAAAAGGAAAGGAAGAATTACTTTTCATTAGGCTACATAATCTGTGCATATCTCATTTTTATATGCCTCCAGGAAATATTTACAATTTAAAACTAGTTTTCTTCATGTGCATTTTAGTGAGAAAGGGAATAAACGAAATGTATATGGAATTAGTTTATGTGATCAAATAGCCTTTTATTTGCTAGTTTCAGGTTTTTGTGTCTTCTTGTGTTTAATCCTTGTGCTCATACAGAGTTGGTCAGCACACAAGTGTCCCTAGCATCCTCGGGATTGATTGTTTTGGGATATTTTGGATAAAATCTACAGATGCTCAAGCCCCGTTTCTAAAATGGTGGAATACAGAAGCCATGTACACCCTCCTTTTACATTACATCATCTAGAGATGACTTAAAAACATCTAAAACAGGATAAATCCTGAGTAAGTTATATTCCACTATTAGTGACTATAATAATGAAGTCTGTATGTACTCAGTGCAGATGCAATTTTCCCCCAAAGTGTTCTGACAAGCAGTAGGTTGATTGCATAGATGTGGGTCCAGCAGATATGGAGGTCTGAAGATGCCTGAACAGTACAGTCTAGTGTTATAAATGGCCCATGTTGATGATGGGGCTTAGCTAAGTCAGTGGTGGGCTGTTTGCTTAGTAGGCTTGAGGCCCTGGATGTAAGTCCTAGCATGTGTGTGGATGTAGTCCTGCATGTGCTTTTTATGGGTCCATCAATTGTTTTCATGATTCTTTCTGACTCAAGTATATGAGAAAATGTAAGGCACAGGTAAAAGGAAGAACAAACTGAGGTCACTAACTGACTCTTTCAGTTTCACTTTGACTCTCCAGTCTTGTTGATATTAAAATTCCTTTGTATTTTTTAAAAAACAAATTTGCACATAATAGGTCCACGAATCACTCATTCTCCATGTTCTGGTACATACCCAGTAACAATACAGTTGCCTATTTCTTATCTATATATCAGCTATTTGTGACATTGTGATTATATTTATTTAAGTTATTTATTTGTTTCCGTAAACATTTATGTGTGCATTTACACACTTTTGCCATAGTTACCTATGTGAGTGTCAGAGGACAACTTGTGGGCTTCAGTTCTCCCCTTCTACCATGATGGTCCCTGGGAATGACCTGGTTGTCAGGCTTGACATTGTTACCTGCCAAGCCACCTTGTCAGCCCCATGACTATAATTTTAAAAGGAAACATATAATAAGAAAACTCCAGAATGCAAATAAAGGAAAGTCTGCAGCATTTGGGATCATGAATTTTCTTGATTATTTATTGAGTGCTCACACATGCACCATTATCCTACTGGGTATAAAAATAACCATAACACATGATTCTTATTTAACTTCTATAACAGTTCTCAAAAATCAAAGGACAAAAGAAGAACATAACATGAAAGACACTTCACAGGTGCATGTCCAATGAGTGGAGACCTTTTACTGAATTCAGGAGAATGCTCTGGGTGAGAAGTCCCAGAAGTCTTCATGGTGGAAGTGTGTCTTAGTGAGAGTTTCTATTCCCTCACAAAACATCACAACCAAGAAGCAAAGAGGGAGGAAAGGGTTTATTCAGCTTGCACTTCCCACATTGCTCTTCATCACCGAAGGAAGTCAGGACTGGAACTCAAGCAGGTCAGGAAGCAGGAGCTGATGCAGAGGCCATGGAGGGATGTCACTTACTGGCTTGCTGCTCCTGACTTGCTCAGCTTGCTTTCTTATAGAACCCAGGTCCACCAGCCCAGGGATGGCTCCACCCACAATGGGCTGGGCCCTCCCCCCTTGATCACTAGTTGAGAAAATGCCTTACAGCTGGATCTCATGGAGGCGTTTCCTCAGCTGAGGCTCCTTTCTCTGTGATAACTCCAGCTTGTGTCAAGTGGACAGTGTGAAGGAGGGGAGCAGTCTGAGAAATGGAGAACTCGGAATGTTGGTTTCTGTAGGGCTACTGTGTATTGCTAGATGGATATAAGGTAGTCTTTTCAGGGATTGTAGAGTCCTAGGCACCAGCTGGAGTGTTGATGCAGGAGGACTGCCAGCGATAGCACGGAGAAGGACAACCCTGCTCCTGGATATAACAGGACTTTTCTTCAAAAGTACACAACAGCTAAAGCACTGGTATCTTTCAGTCAAGTCCTACCCGCTTTTCTTCCTCCCAGCCTTTGATTTCACTCTGGATTATAGCTTTCTTTTGATTGTTTCTGTCTTAAATGTCTAGTCACATTTGGACCGGGAGGTTAAGACACTCACCACTAAGCTGGATGATCTGTGTTTCATCTCTGAAACCCCATATGGTGGAAGCAGAAAACCTGACTCCTTTGAGTTGTCAACTCTGGCTTCTCTATGCACTCGAACCCCCCCAAAAAAAAAAGGAAAAATGTTTTAAGAAGTTCACGGCCCTAATTCTAGAAAATAATATTAAAAAAATTGATTCTTAATTTATACCCAGGAGTTGACAAAGTGTTATGTGTGTAAGTATGTGCACAGGAGCAAAAATAGGGCTTCTGGTCTCCCTGGATTTACAGGTGGTGGTAAGCTATCTGAGGTGGGTGCTGGGTTCATGTCTACTCTTTGGCAAGAGCAATACATGCCTATCTTTCCAGCTCCAAGGCAATCTTTTTTAAGAGCTTCATTATAAAATGTTACAAGTTTGGTCATTAGGAGAAATACGTTAAACAGTAGAAGCATTAGAAGAGTTTGCTTGCTTATCTATCTATCTGTCTGTCTATCTATCTATCTATCTATCTATCTATCTATCTATCTATCTATTCTGAAGGCTGGAGTAGAGCCACACCTGTAACCCCAGCACTTGTGAGCATCTATGAGAACAAGACCAACCTGGTCTACATAAGTGTTTCAAGATAGCTACTACATATTATCTTTAAATATATACAGTGTATGCATTCCAAATGCCAGGAAAGTGCACACTAAGTAGCCTTGTAGTTTTCTCTGTTATGTGGAAATCCTTTCCTCAAACTGCTTAATGAGCAACAATAAGGTGCTTCTTTTGGAGAATGCTTTTTAAAACTCTGAGTGCTGTGGGGATAGTGATACTGCCTGACTTGTCTTTTTTTACTGATTACAGAATGTTTCCTTTCTACCCTCTAGTTCTTCCTCCCTAGAGTAGGCTCTTCATTCAAAACCAGCCTTCGTTCCTTTGTGCCCTGGGCTGTAGGGTCTGTCTCCTCCGCTCTGACACTTGAGGGATGGATTCAGCAGAATAATACTTCTTAACCACAGCACAGCACAGTGAGGCTGACACATACCTGTTAAAATTCATAATTAATATTTTCAGAAAACATTGACATTGATTCTAAGTTTTCCAGTTTCCCCAGGAGTGAGGTTGATGCTTAGAGCTTTGTTAGTAGAGAAGGCAGTTTACTGTTCTCCCTAGAAATCTTGAAACAGATCCATGGGCAAGATAAAGGGTGAGCGGGCTTTGTCTATTTAATCAATGCTGTCAGTGTTTTATTAAGAAGAAATTTCAGGTTGCACTTGCCTTGGCATCTGTGATGGCTCCATGGTGATTTGCTTCTCAGTGTGAGGTAATGGCCATATTGTTTCTACCCTTTGTCTCCACACCCAAATCTAGGCTTCATTACAGGCAAAGAAACTGAAGGTCACATAATTTGTAGTTACATTTCTAGCGAAAAGCTTGACGTTTTTCCCAGTGTATACAATAGAATGTAGAATGAATATTTTAGAAAATATTTTTTAATTCTAAGATAAAGGAATCGTGGCAGCATAAACTACATCCTTGTGAAATAAGATGTTTTACTCAAACAAGAGTGAATTAGAGTGATTCCCACCAGTTGGGACTTAGCCCATTTGGTGATTTGGTTTTCGGACTGCACATGGGTAGAAGTGGCCCAGACTGCTGACCTTGGAGCTGTATGCTAAACAGTGGTTGTTTGCTGAACCGTGGTTGTTTGTTGTTGTTGTTGTTGTTGTCTTGTTTTTAAAGACAGGGTCTCACTGTGCATCTTTGGCTACAAAATGTAATATGGAGACAAGACTGGCCTTGGACTCAGACTCCCACCTGCCTCTGTCTCCGTTGTTAGAGTTCAGGTAATCATCAGCACACCTGCATTTGCTGAACCTATTAAAAACTTAATTATGCATGTTAATGAAGTCTGAATAACACAGGTCAAGCCCCTTGTGGGGATAAAAGTATAATCTTGGAGGCACTAACTTATTGAGCTACTTTGAAATTTCCACAGTATAGTTTAATGCTGCTATGTAGTAGTAGGTGTAATCGCTGCTTTGACTTTTGTGAAATACCTTCTATAAGCTATGATGTATGTGTAGCAAAAGTATACAGGTTAGACAGATTTACACCTTTGCACAACCATTGCCACGCTTATCATAGAAAGTACTTATATCACCCACAATGTCCAGATAGCCTTGCCTTTGGAACATTTTGTAGACGTGGTCCTCGAGTATGTAGTTCTTTCACTCTGGCTTTTTGCTTTCACCATGATGCCTTAGAGAGTCAGTCATGGCACCTGGGAAGTTCTGTTTTTGTGCTGATTGTATTCTGTTGAATAAATTTCATGGACCTGAGTGTGTAATCAGATTTATTCATTGACTGCTGATAGGCATGTGTGGGCTGTTTGCAGGTTGGGACTGTTAAAGCTACCACATGTATTTGTACAGCTCTTAGAACACTCGCTTGGATTTTAGGTAAATACCTGCAAGTAGGGTTGCTTAACTTTATTAAAATGGGAGATATTTTCCAGTGTGAATACAACATTTGAAGTTCTTGTTAACAATACCTAAGACTCTTTACCTTCATGAAGTATTGGCGGCCATCTTTCTCACATTTGTGGGTTATGTGGGGGGAGGTGCATCTGCAGACACAGGTACACTCGTGTAGTCTACAGACAACCTTGTAATTTCTTTGTGGGTTGTGTGGGCAGCTTGTCCCTGCCTTCCAACAGGCATATGCTGCCATGCTGTGTTTTTCCATGGCCCTTGAGGATCGTGGCTTCTTACTCTTGTCTAGCAAGCACTTTATCAGCTTAGCTTTCTCCAGACCCGTAGCGTTGCCAGTCTTCTTAATTTTACTTTTAAATAAAATTTACTGTGATTTCAGCATGTGTTTCTGTAATGCCTAATTATATGCAACAGCTTTTCAAGTACTCCCATGAAATCTGAATATTTTTCTTGGTAAACTGCCTGTTCACATTTTTTCATCTCCAAATCTTTTCTACTTCAAAATGAAGTTGTTTGTCTGCTGATTCTGACAGATTGTTCTGAATTCTTTATATGCTGGGTCCAAGTTTTTGCCAAATGTTTTAACAATATTTCTTTCACACAACACATTTTTTTTCTCTTCCCTTGACAGTGTCTTCAGAAAGGCAGAGATTTTTGCCAGCACTTTGTGTCCCTATTGTTGTAAAATTAACACAAGACTTTTAGAAAAAAATAGTAAAAATCAGTGTGTGTGTGTGTGTGTGTGTGTGTGTGTGCGTCTGTGTGTTTGCATGTGTGTCTGTGTGTGTATGTGCATGTGTGTCTGTGTGTGTGTGTGTGTGTGCATGTGTGTTGGGGGGGTGAAAGTGTATACAATGTATCCCTCCCTCCCTCTGCACTATTCCTATGTGAAGACGGCCCCTCCTGTGTCCACCTTCAAAGCTAGGGTAGGAAACCCATTCACAGCTCAGCACCTTTTTGATGTGGATGCTGAGGATTCACCACTGACTCATCTCTGCCTCAGTCACCTTCCTTGGTGCTCATATTTAAAGACCAAAAGTCTTACAAGAGAAGAATTGTCAGTATTATGTGCAGTTTTAAAAATGTTACCCTTAAATACATTGTGAAGGCTTTTCTTTGTTCAGTACTAAATTTATATGTTCAAGATAGTATTTGGAGTTTTAAAAAAGATGGCGTTAAAATACTCTGGTTAACTATATTGTTTTTCTTTTATTTTAGTGTTATCCAAGATAAATTTTGTGGAATTATAAATATCTCAGTGGAGGCCCTTCACGATGTCATGACAGAAGACCCTGAAACGAGAACTTACAAAGAGTAGGTGGATCATTTAATTAATCATACTTAGATTTATGGAAGTAAATAATGCTGCATGATTATTTTTAGTTCGCAATATGAAGAGTGTAATTTTGTCTTTTATACAGTTTTGTTTTTTTTTTTAAATTTTTATTTTAGACAAGGTCTTAAGTATCCCAAACTGATCATAAACATACATAGTCAGAAATGACTTTGAACTTCTGATCTTCCTATCCTTCAGTTCCCAAGTGCTATAATTTTGTCCCTTCATACGTACTTTATGTGGTTTTGGGTTGTATGTGTTGCTGTGAACTGAGCTATATCAACAGCACTACACCAAGAAATTTATTATTTTGCTTATGATATTTATTAGATTTTCTAAAGTCCAACTTTATTTTGTTATATTCCAAATTGGGCTTTTTTCATGTAATAACTATCATTTTGTTACTTGACTATATATATTTATATATATTTAATTGAGCTCTTGCCAGTTAATGGCTGCTGAGGACAAGGAAGTTCTTTTTCTATAGGAATGTAGCCACTGGGAAGTTGCCTATGATCCATGGCCTATGATATACATAAGTTAAAATAAAAATATTTAGAAGATATGAAACAGGAGCAGAAGTTTCTAGAGGGAACAGGAAGGAACTGTAGAGGGGAATAGGCATAGATATGATTAAAATGTATTATACACATGTGTAAAGTTGCCAGAGAGTAAATTTAAAACATAATAAATAAATAAATTCCAAAGACAGTCTATCATAAATTTCTTTTTAAGGACATTTTAAATAGGCTTATCCTTTCAAGCTAATTATGAGAAAAGTGGGATGAGTTATTTTGTGATTAAAACACCTTAAGATAGAACTTTTTGGATAACATGTTACCTTTCAAATGATTGACTAGTTTCAAGAAGTAATAGTTAAAATGATGTTCTTTTTGGTGAACAGTTAGGCAAAATTATATTGTTAAGAATGTAGAAAGGTAACCAGGCTTAGTGCTGCATGCTTTTAACCCTCTGAGTTCAGGACAGTCTTGTTTACATAGTCACTCCTGGGCCAGCGAGTCTAAGTAGTGAGTTCCTGTCTCAAAACTAACAACAAATGAATGCGGGTCTGGAGGGATGGGATCACAGCCAAAGATCACTTCCTGCTCTTACAGAGGACCCAGGCTGCTTTCTAGCATCCACATAACTGTTCACCGCTGACTATAACTCCAGTTCCAGGGGATCTAACACCCTCTTTCGGCCTCTGTAGACAACATGCTTTTGTGCGGTGCACATATGTCCCTGTAGGCAAAATTTAATTACATATAAACTGAAAAAGACACTCTCAATCATACAAATATCAGCTAAAATTTTTAATTGTATTTTCTGTGCATAGCATTTATTATACCTGTTATCTTACTATAATCTTAATATTTACCTACAGTGTTAATCAAGTTTCATGAGATTATAGGCTGCTTGACTTATTACTACAACAAACTTGTTTTTTTGTTGTTGTTGTTTTCTACAAAGCCAATTATAACAAATAAGAAAGTTTGCTATTTAGATCATGTATTGTTGAAAACACTATAAGCATTTGCAAATGCTTTTTATATAAACATGTAAACATAAAATTGTCTACATGTTATTTAGCTTTTGAGGAATTATTATGGAATAGAAATATCGAGCTTTTTGTGACTACACAACAGAAATAAGTAGTCATTCATACATGTAAAGAATTTGCCTTTAAAGTTAAATAGGAATTGTTAACAATAAGACTTTAATATAACAGGCATGTAAATAATGTTTTTATATAATATGACATAGTTTTCAAGTAATGGTATAACATTTAGGATATGTTCAGATAGCCTTGTATAGTTTATTTATACATAATGTATATTTAAGAAGACAAATACTATATATGAAGACATAAAAGTTCTTATTCCTTATGCCATATTCAGCATGGGGAAAAAAGGCAAACCTTTGGTTTAGAAGGAAAACAACCCAATTAGGAGACTGTCATAGAAGTCTAATGCGATGGCTGGTGAAATGGCTGAGTAGGCAGAAAGTGCTTGCTGTACAGTCATGGCAGCCTGAGCCGAGTCCCTGGAACCACAGTAGAATAAAAAAGTAAAATAAATAAAGAGTGAAATCCAAACTCAAACCTAGACAGGAGGCTGGTGCTCCTAGGGAGTGAGAACCTGTCCCTCACTGTTTTCCTTCCCCGGAATTCCTGGGTGGAGGCTGTTACCAGGAGAGGTATTGGGCACATGGAAACAGAGTGGAGAAATGGAGAAACAAGTTACCTCACTTGTGGGACTTTAGCTTCTTAGCGTGCTTGCAGAGGTCTGTGATAAATCTTTTTTATCTGTTCTCTGTGCCTTATGTCGTTCTAAACATTGTAACCCACAGGGCTACAGAACACAGTTAGACTTCCAGAAAGGTTCAGATGGAAAGTATAAAATATTCACTGTGGTAGCTGACTTACTTTCCAGCTTTCCCTTTATGTTTATTTGAATAGTTCATTGAAAGGAAACTAATCTTTCTGGTTCTGTTGACATTTTTATTAAACTCTTTGAGAATGAATTAGGGAAAAGGAAGAAAACTATTTTCTTCACCAGTGTAAGTCATATACAAATCAGTGTTCTCGTCAGAAACAGAGTCAGTAAACAACTGTAAAAATATTATTTTAAGAACCTGGCTCATTTGGTTACAAAGGCTGAGGCATTTCTGGTTTGTAGTGGTAGGTTAGAGACTTAGGAGAGCCAGTAGCTTGAGTTCTAGTGCATCCAGCTTCAAAGGCAGAAAAACAAAGTCCTAACTTGAAGGCAGATAGAGCATGAATTCCCTGACACAACATTTTTCTCCGTGTTTGTGTTGGCAAAGGCCCAACACATATAGAGGGGACATTCTGCTTTGTCCAGCTCATGGTTTAGAAACTGATTCCATCTAAAAGCAACTCCACTGCACACCTAAAGTAATATTTAACCAATACCTGGGCTCTTGGCAGCTGCAGTAGGTTGACAAATAACTGTCCTATGAAAATAGTTTTGTTGATAGAGCTTCCTATCCCACTTGTTTAGGCCAGGCATTGTGTTAGTAAGAAAGCAAGCCTTAAGGGGAGACGGAGAACCGTGAAACACTACTACAGTCAGGAAGAGACCAAGGCCTCATACAAAATAAGCAAATTCTTTAGTACTGAGATATATCTCTAGCAAGAATAACTTCTGAGGGTGTGTAGTGGATTGGAGCCAACTAATGTAACCAGTGTGAAAATACAGTTTTGGAATGATTTTTGTAATCAGTGGAGGTTTCTAGTAATTCTTATGTATGGAAGTGACATGTAGTTTGAATGAAAATCCCTCCCCACACCCCTACACCCAAGGCAAATATGCTTACATACTTGTCCCTAGCTGGTGGAACTGTTTGGGAAGGATCAGGAGGTATGGTCTTGTTGAAAAAGGTGTGTCACTTGAGGGTGGGCTTTGAAGTTTCAGAAGTCCAGGCCAGGCCCAGTCTGACTGCCTCATGCTTGTGGATCTAGATGTAGGTTCTTAGCTGTCCTCTGGCATCGTCCCTCCCTGCCACAACAGTCATGGACACTAATCCTTTATAACCATGAACAGCAAATTAAATACTTTCTTTTTGAAGTTGCCTTGGTCTTGGTGTTTTGTCACAGCAGTAGAACTGAGACAGAATTGGGAGCAGGCGACTGCTGTGACAGGCCTGGCCAATGCTGGCTTTTTAGGAATGTGGAAGACTGTGGAAACATGGACCAGGAAAGTAGTTGACTACTGTAAGTGGAGCTTAATAGGGCACACTGGCAGGATCTTGGAAGACAATAGTGCTGAGCATTGAGGACTATGGAGGCCCATCTCAAAAGGTTTCTTTCAGAGGGGAATCAATATTAGAAACTAAGCTGGAGACCATTCTTATGATATTTTGGCAAATAATGTGATTGCTTTTTGCCTGTTTAAAATCTGCATGAGGCTCAATTGAAGAACTAATGCATTTGGCAGAGATTTAAGTTGACTGTCCCCTGGTTATTACAGTGAGGAAGAGCAAGCAAGGCAATAAGCAAACAACAAGCTTGAGGAGGAAAAAGAACACCAGGAAATTCAATGTTTGCGCCAAGGCTGGTGTTGAGAGACATAAGAAGAAGCCATTGTTCAAATAGAATAGAAGAAGGGGAGTCCTCAGGACAGGACCCCAGTCAGCTAAGCTTTCAACTTACAAAAAGCAACAACAAATCAAAGCCTATGCAGATGTCACGCTAGGAGAGGGCTAGGCTGCCTCCCAAACAAGCAGCTGAACATGGCAGTGTAGGCCCTGTGGTTCTTCTCTGGAGTCTGGAAGGGTAGAAAAGTACCCGAAGATGCGGCATGATCAGGTTTACAATGAGATTCATGTGATCTGTGGAAACTGAGCCAGAGGATGAGAAAACATTTAGGTGTCTGTAATACGTAATATTATCTTGGTAAGCACACCGAGCTGGATTTGACATAGACTTTGGAGGGAGTTGGTGGAGGCACTAAGGAGGCCAACAGGTGTTTATCATTGGATGGTATGTGGGTCAGGTTCAAACTGTGTTATTTCTAGCCTCTTATTATCCTTGTTTCTTAACATGCCTTCATGACATATTTGTTTAGGTCTTTTAAATTTTAAATGTATTTTGTTTGAGAAAATGGCAGTGAGTTCTAATGAGGTCTTGATGATCCCATATTTTTATTTATCTATTACAAAGTTCATATATAGGGTAAATGAATACCTAATGGTTGGCTGTAATTAATCTAATAGTTTTGCTTGAGAATGTTACAGGAAATAAATCCCTTTAGAAGAGTTTCATCTTGAGAGCTGATGAATCTGCATCTGTTTGTTGGTTAGTTTTCAGTTAGAGTTTCTTCATCAAACCAGGGCAGATTATTAATGAGACTAGAGACCAATCTGCTTAGCGCACTTTTACTTTTCTTACATAATACTGGGAAGAGAAAATGTAATCACTTGCCAAAGTTTGGGAAGTATAAAGGAAGAAAGAATTTAGTCAGTATTTTAAGAAGTAGTAAACTTGATTAGAAAAGTCACATGAATTTTTTTTATAGCTGTAGAGGACAAAACACAGCTATAAACAAAGTAGTGTTGTTTAAACAAGTGAAATACAGGCTTCTGTAATGATTCATGGGACTCAGCAGATGGCCCTGCAGAAAGTACGAGATCTGAACACCACAAAAGTGAAGCAGCAAAAGAATGGAAGGAAAAAAGGCAATTGTAAAATCATCGCTGCTCTCCTTGCTTCTGTATTTACTGACCTCTGGGGAGATCTCTCCTCAGCCTCCCCCACACAGCCATGCCCTTCTGCTTTAGAAAGTTAAAAGCCCAGGTTTGAACAGAATCAAGTTGCTGGATGATGTTCTGTGCTGACTTTCCAGCACAGCTTCTCCTTCCCCACTGATTGCCCATCAACCCTAGATGTGCCATCAGCTATTAGACCTGTGGGTTGACTCAGAATCTCGTCTTGATATGTTGTGTCCTTGGCTTTGGCCTGTTTGAGCAAATCTGCCTCTAGAATTCCTTTTGCCTCTTTTCTGTGTTCCTTCTTGGTCTGTTCCCTGCATTGCTAATATATTACATTCACTTAAACTTATATTCACACCATAAGAGGATTTGAGATAGTGCACAGAAAGAAAGAGGAATTGAAATAGGGAAGCTTACCGGGAAAGATGTGGCATAAGGATGAATACTTAGCTGTGAGCTAACTACCAGTGCAAAAATGAAGCCTTAGGAACCACATTCTGGGGGTACAGGCCTCGTGAGTCTGCGCTGTGAGTACCCAGAGCATAGAGAGTACTTGGCAGCGGTGCTTGTGGCAAAGGTTCCTTTCTGGTCCACAGAAAGAGGGTATTGGGATCTGCCTGGAAAAGCTGTGCTTACGGACCAGACACCAGGGAGCTCTTCCATCTAGACCAGCAGAGAACCTGGGACAGAGGCCTAGTGAGGCTGCACCTTGAGTACCCAGAGCACAGAGAGTTCTTGGCAGTGGTGCCTGGGCCTGTGTCAGAGAGAATTGTGATCTGCCTAGGGAAGGCAGTTCTGGAAGATCACCTCCACAGGGGCTTTTACACCTGGATACAAGGAGAGAAACTGCACCCTAGAAAAGGCAAGAAAATAACTAAGCATAAAAACCAAAAGAAGAAAGACACACAGACATAATTCTACCTCTAACAACAAAAATAGCAGGAAACAACAAACACTATTCCTCAATCCCCAATAAAGAGACTGTCAGACTGGATATATAAACAAAATCCACCACTTTGCTACATACAGGAAATTCATCTCGGAGACAAAGACAGACACTACCTCGGATTTAAAACCTGGGGAAAAAACCTTCCGAGCAAATTACCCCAAGAAACAAGCTGGAGTAGCCATTCTAATATCAAATAAAGTAGACTTTCAACGAAGTTATCAAAAAAGATAAGGAAGGACACGTTTTAACTTATTACAGGAAAAATTTATCAGGATGAATTCTCAATCCTAAAATATATGCTTCAAATTCAAGAGCACCAATATTCATAAAAGAAACCCTACTAAAGTTAAAACCATACATTGCACCACACACAATAATAGTGGGAAACTTCAACACCCCATTCTCATCAATGGACAGATCATGGAAGCAGAAAATGAACAGAGACACAATGAAACTAGCAGAGGTTATGAACCAACTGGAATTAACAGACATCTACAGAACATTTCATCCTAAAAAGAAAGAATACACCTTAGCACCTCATGGCACCTTTTCCAAAACTGACCATTTAGTCTGTCACAAAACAAGCCTCAATACATATAAGAAGATTGAAATACTCCCATGCATCCTATCATATCACCATTAAGGCTGGTCTTTAATAACAACAAAGACAACAAAAAGCCCACATACACATGGCAGCTGAACAGTGAACTACTCAGTAATAGCAGGGTTAAAGAAAAAATAAAGAAATTAAGGATTTTCTAGAACTTAATGAAAATGAAAGCACAACATACCCAAACCTATGGGATGCAATGAAAGCAGTAGTAAGAGGAAAACTCATAGCTCTGAGTACATCCCAAAAGAAACTGGAAAGAGCATACACTAACAGCTTGACAGCACAGATGAAAGCTCTAGAACAAAAAGAATCAGATACACCCAAGAGGAGTAGACGGTAGGACATAATCAAATTCAGAGCCGAAATCAACCAGGAAGAAACAAAAAAAAAAAAAAAAACATACAAAGAATCAACAAAACCAGGAGCCAGGAGATGGTTCTTTGGGAAAATCAACAAGATGGATAAACCCTTAGCCAGACTAGCTAGAGGGCAAAGACAGAGTATCCAAATTAACAAAATCAGAAATGAAAGGGAGATATAACAACAGAAATGGAGGAAATTGAAGAAATCATCAGATCCTACTGCAAAAGACTGTACTCAACAAAATTGTAAAATCTGGAGGAAATGGATAAATTTCTAGACAGATACCATACACTAAAGTTAAATCAGGACCAAATAAACCATCTAAACAATCCCATAACACCTAAAGAAATGGAAGCAGTCATCAAAAGCCTCCCAACCAAAAAAAGCCTAGGTCCAGATGGGTTCAGTGCAGAATTCTATCAGACATTTATTAATGACCTAATATCAATACTTTCCAAACTATTTCACAAAATAGTCAGATGGAACACTACCCAAGTCATTTTTTGAAGCCACAATAACTCTTATACCTAAACCACAAAAAGACCCGACAAGGAAAGAGAACTTCAGACCAATCTCCCTTTTGAATATTGATGGAAAAATACTCAATAAAATTTTTGCAAAACCAATGCAAGAACACATCAAATGATCATTCACCATGATTAAGTAGGTTTCATCCCTAGGAGGCAGGGATGGTTTAATATCCGGAAATCCATCAATGTAATCCACCATATAAAGAAACTCAACTCAAAGAAAAAAACCACATGGTCATGTCACTAAATGCTGAGAAAGCATTTGACAAAATTCAGTACCCCTTCATGTTAAAAGTCTTGGAAAGAGTCCAAGGCCCATATCTAAACATAATAAAAGCAATATACAGCAAACCAATAGCCAACACCAAATTTAACGGTGAGAAACTTGAAGCAATCCCACTAAAATCAGGGACTAGACAAGGCTGCTCACTTTCCCCCTACCTATTCAACATAGTATTGGAAGTCCTGGCCAGAGCAATTAGACAGCAAAAGGAAATAAAAGGGATACAAACCGGAAAGGAAAAAATAAAAATATCACTATTTGCAGATGACATGATAGTTTATGTAAGTGACCCCAAAAATTCTACCAGAGAACAACTTCAGCCAAGTGGCTGGATACAAAATTAACTCAAACAAATCAGTAGCCTTCCTATACTCAAAGGACGAGCATGTGGAAAAAGAAATTAGGGGAAAGATACCCTTCACAGTAGTCACAAACAATATGAAATACCTTGGAGTGACTCTTAACTAAGCAAGGGAAGGACCTGTATGACAAGAACTTCAAATCTCTGAAGAAGGAAATTGAATAAGATCTCAGAAGATGGAAAGATCTCCTATGTACATGGATTGGAGGATCAACATTGTAAAAATGGCCATCTTACCAAAAGCAGTGTATAGATTCAATGCAATCCCCATCAAAATTTTTATGAAGTTTTTCGTAGAGTTGGAAAGAGCAATTTTCAAATTCATCTGGAATAACAAAAAATATAGAATATCGAAGTCTATTCTCAACAAGAAGAAATCTTCTGTGGGAATCACCATCCCTGACCTCAAGCTATATTACAAGGCAATTGTGTTAAAAACTGCATGGTACTGGTACAGAGATTGGCAGGTCGATCAATGGAACAGAATAGAAGATCTAGAAATGAACTCTCAAGTATATGGTCACTTGATTTTTGACAAAGGAGCGGAAAACATTCAATGGAAAAAGGACAGCCTCTTCAACAAATGGTGTTGGTTCAACTGGCACTCAGCATGCAGAAGAATGAAAATAGAGCCTTTCTTATCTCCTTGTACAAAGCTCAAGTGCAAGTGGATCAAAGATCTCCACATTAAACCAGGTACACTGAAACTATTAGAAGAGAAAGTGGGGGAACCTTAAAACACATAGGCACAGGGGAAAATTTCCTGAACAGAATGACAATAGCTTGTTCTCTAAGATCAAGAATGACACTTAATGAGATTGCAAAGTTTCTGTAAGGCTAAGGACATTGTCAAGAAAACAAAACAGCAACCAATAGATTGGGAAAAATCTTTACCAATCCTACATCTGATAGAGGTCTAATATCCAATATATACAAAGAACTCAAGAAGTTAGACTCCAGAGAATCAAACAAGTCTACTAAAAAATCGGTTATAAAGCTAAAGTAAGAATTCTCAGTTGAGGAGTATCAAATGAGAAGCATCTAAGAAAGTGCTCAACATCCCTAGTCATCAGGGAAATGCAAATCAAAACAACTCTGAGATTCCACCTCTCTCCAGTCAGAATGGCTAAGATCAAATATTCAGATGACAGCAGATGCTGTTGCTAAGATCAAAAATTCAGATGACAGCAGATGCTGTCGAGGATGTGGAAAAAGAAGAACACTTCTCCACTGTTGGTGGGGTTGTAAACTGGTACAACAACTCTGGAAATTAGTCTGGCGATTCCTCAGAAAATTGGACATAGTACTACTTGAAGATCCAGCTATTCCACTTCTGGGCATATACCCCAGAGACTCTTTAATATACAACAAAGATACATGCACCACAATGTTCATAGCAGCTCTATTTATAATAGCCAGAAGCTGGAAAAAACCCAGATGTCCTTCATTAGATGAATGGATACAAAAAATTATGGTACATTTACACAATGGAGTACTACTCAGCTATTAGAAACAACAACTTTATGAAATTCCTGGGAAAACGGATGTATCTAGAGAATATCATCCAGAGAGATGTAACCCAGTCACAAAAGAACACACATGGTATGTACTCACTAATAGGCTGATACTAGCCCCAGAAAGCTCTGAATACCCAAGAAACAACTCACAGGCCATATGAAGCTCAAAAAAAAAAAAAAAAAGACAAAATAAAAATAAAAGAAAGGCCAAAAATTGGAAGCCTCAGTCCTTCTTACAAAACAAAACAAAACAAAACAAAACAAAAAAAATTAAGTGTATAGCACCCTCTCAGAGTGGGATACACCTAAACCTTAAATCATTAATAAGTCAAGACCTAAGAAGATAGCCTTGTGGCAATTTTTGGTATTCAAAAATCATTACATTTAATTTATACACACCAAAAAATCTTTGGCCTTTAAAAGAAAGTCAAGTACTGACAAAAATATATTCATTAATATTTACGCTAAATGTTTTTAATAATCTGTAATGTATTTCTTTTTTAAAAAAATAAAGTTGTAAGGGAAAAAATGGAACCACATGCTGTTGTTTCAAGCATAAGGTAATATGTTTACTGGGAAAAGAAATGGAAATGTTTTCGGTTTTTATAAGGTATTTATATAAGGGACTGTAACAGAACTTCCAGCTTTAACCATGGGCTCTGGATACCTCAGGCTGCAGTATGTTCCTAGGAGAGTAGCTTCAGCATCAGCCAATGTAGCCTGGCTACAGACCCAGGTTCTTTCTACTTTATCTTTCAGTACACATGGCTAATCTGTAGGCTATTTTCTGCATTAGTTCAAAGTAGCTCCCGGGTTACCTGACAGGGCTGGTGCCAGTCACTCTCCTCTGTGTCTTTTTCAAAGATTGAAGTACACTTCTTCTAGAAGCCATTTCAAAGCTTTTGCCCCTATTCTCTACTTGAGCAGAATTCCATAAACATGCCCCAGTTAGGAACAGTCACTGACTATTGTCATGATTTGTGTTGTTGAGGACTGGAGCTGGGACTAGCCATTGCCGGAGGGTGTGCTAGCCTGCTGGGTTCCCTTCTGTTAAGGATGAAGGGTGAGGTGGTACCCAGTGGTTAACCCTTGCCTAGCATGCCTGCAGCTCTGAGTTACATCTCTAGTACAGCAACAGAGTTAAGTGAACAAGAGAAGGATGATCATGGGAAGTGTCCATTTTTGCTGTTTCCAGTTCAGCTCTATGTAATTTGTGCTGATAGTTTTTTTTGACCTTGACACAAGCTCAGGTTATTTGGGAAGGGGAACTACAATTGAAAAAATGCCTTCAGTACGTTGCCCTGTAGGAAGTCTCTGTGGTATTTTTTTAATGGTTGTTGTAAGATGTCCCAAACTATGGGGTGTAGTGCCACCTCTGGGCAGGTGGCCCTGGGCTGTGTAAGGAAGCAGGCTGAGAGGTCATAGGGAGAAAACCAGTAAGTATCACCATTCCATGGCCTCTGCTTCCGCTCCTGTCTCCAGGTTTCTGCCTTGAATTCATGGCCATTTTCTTCATACTGTTCCCCTGGGTCAAATTTGATGCATCTAAATTTGGTACTCTGAAAAAATGGAAAAGTTCATTTAGGCTTGGAGAAGTTAAAGGAATCTCAGTATATGTTTGAGAAGTCATTTTTTTCTCAGTGGAAAAATAACAGATGACTTAGGGCAGAGGTTTTATATTCGCCTAAATATGTTACTGCAGGTACCTCTCCAACTGAACAGAGAACACTTAAACATTGGTGTTTCCTACCAACTTTGTCTGTTGTGTTTGTTGTTGAGAAAGATTCTAACTTAGCATCCTAGTGCCTGGAGATACTCAGTAATTTCTGTTCAGGTGTAAAATGAAGGAGTGCTCTATGTATTCACAAGACAGTTGTTATTTTAAATGATTGTTGATAGTATTTATGACTATAACTATTATTGGATTAAGAGCCTCCATATGTTTTTTGCTTATTAGAAATCTTCTCTTGTGCATTTCAATTAAAATGTAACAGCTTGGCTTTAATCTTTGTTAACAAAATGAGATCTTACTTTCAGTTGGACTTTCAGAAGAAAGTTTCAACTTTATGCTTTTCGGTAAGAACTGTTGGTGTTTTCTGGTGGTACAGTGAGCATCCACAGTCAGTTCTGAGGCAGAAAATCCAGGTGTAGTTTACACCATTCTCAGACCTGAGTGAGTATAATTTGCACAAATGTAAATAAGCACACTCTGTTCAAAAGAAAGAGAGACAAACAGACAGATAGACTTAGTCAGGGTTTTGCTTCAAAGAAACACTATGACCAACTAGAAAGTCGGGGAGGAAAGGGTTTATTCACCTCGCACTTCCAGACCACAATCCATTGTTGGAGGAATTCAGGACAGGAGCTTAAGCAGGGATGGAACCTGGAGGCAGGAGCTGATGCAGAGGTCACGGAGGGTGCTGCTTACTGCCTTGCTTTTTCTTATGTGCCCAACCTGCTTTCTTAAAGAACCCAGAACTACCTTTCCAGGGATGGCATCACCCAGGCCCTCCCCCATTGATTACTAATTGAGAAAATGCCTTACAGCTGGATCTCATGGGGACATTTACTCAACTGAAGTTCCTTTCTCTGTGATGACTCTAGCTTGTATCAAGTTGACAAACAAAACCAGCCACAATCTACACACACACACACACACACACACACACACACACACACACACGGGGGGGGGGGGGGAATTGAGATTCTTCATTGTGCTGAATCCTTTATCATCAGTGAAGGCAGAGCAGTACGTTTTTGGTATGTAAGTAGCAGACAAGAAGTGATGGCTCTGTGGTTAAGAGCACTTGTCCTTCCACAGGACTTGAGTTCAGTTCTAAGCACCCAGATTAGGCAGCTCACAACTGCATGTAACTCCAGCTACAGGGGAATCTGGGCACCACAGGCACTGTGTTTGTGCGGTACATACTCAGAAATAAAAAAATTAGGCTTTTTTGTTTTGTTTTGTCTCTTGAGTCAGGGTTTCTCTGTGTAGCCTTTGCTGTCCTGGAATTCACTGTAGACAAGGCTGGCTTCATACTCAGAGATCTGCCCACCTCTGTCTCCTGAGTGCTGGGATTAAAGGCGAGTGCACTCATTGCTAGGCAAAAATAAATCTTACCCATAACAGGATGAAGCAGGAAAGGAGGAATAGCAGCAGCAAGCTAGCATGCTTGTGGTGCAGAAGAATTTGAAACCAAAAGAAAAGGGAGGGGCATCCTTAGAGACCAGTGTCTGCTGCAGCAGAGACAGCTGCATGAAGTCTTGCGGCATAAAGTAGCCAATAAAAAGAAACTTGCTGATGCAGTTCTAAAATTCAAACTGAGATCCAGGCTCTCTTGCCACTTGTCGTTTTGTTTTGAGTTGATATATTTTCTTTCCTTGTGCATGGGATTGTCTGTATTTTCTCAGCAGACCAAAGCATTGCAGCTTCAGAAAGATGAAGGCAGTGAGTTGGAGGCCCAGCTTTCTCATTTTCAGGAGGTTTCCTCTCAAGGTGCCTGTGGCGGGCTCCACAAGTGTGCCATGACTGGGAAAGGTGCAGTGTTGTTTCTAATGGTGGGGAAGGACACCCACGTCTACTGTGACAGGGAGCCTTGTACATTTCAAAAATTAGCAGCTGGCCTCAACCTAAATTAATTTTTTGAATAGTTGACTTTGCTACTGTCCTTCCCTCAATTTTGTATAAAACATTAAGAGAAACCAAACCCTCTCTGCCATAGTCTATTGGTTAGAAACATAAAGCCCTGGTAAGTTTCTGAGTTCTTCATTCAAAATTATGAAATTGAGGGGTTTGTTGCAGTGATGGTGATTCACCGGACACCATTCATTTCATGTCTCCCTATAATGAGTGCTGGATGAACAGGAAGTTATATTTCTATTACCTCTGCTAATGGTGGAGAGCAGTGGTGCAGATGATCAAAACAAAATGATTTCTAACTGTCCTGGAGCCACAGGTGCCCCTGGGACATGTTTCTCATAGCAGAGTAATTTCCTTTGGAGTGTGAAGTAGATCGTCGGTACTTAGCAGTGTTTTGACAATGCTTCTGTTAGAGTCGCTGCATGATGTGTATGGTTCGCAGATACTCGGGATCTTAGGGGCATAGTTTAAATATAAGTCTTGATTGTTGTTGTTTTGTCTTTGTTTTTACAGATATAAATTATCTTCCAACTGATACTTGATTCAAAAGCTTCCTAGAAATAATCTTTTAAAAATTTATCATGTGTTTTTTTTCTCCCAAGTTAATCTTGGGATGCTGATCCTCCTGCCTTGTTCTCCTAAGCTATAACTCACCATTCCAAATGCCCAAGTTAAATGTTACACATTCCCTTTTTTTGTGGCCTGTTTTAAAATGGGGAGTTTTGAAGTTATAATACTAAGAATACCTTTTTGGTGTACGTGGTATTGAGGCAAGAGGCCAGTGTCTTCCTTAATGGTTCCCACCTCAGGTTTGTGATAGTGTCTTTCGCTGAACCTAGAGCTCACCAGTCCCGCTACCCTGGCTGGCTTGCAAGCCCAGTGATCCTTCTGTTCCTGCCTCGCTAGTGCTGGGTTTAGGAGTATGCTGCTGTGCCCAGCTGTTCTGCATGGATTCAAGAATCAAACTCAGGTCCTCATGCTTTATATCAGACACGCTTAGCTGAGCCAGCTCCCTAAAAACAAAAACACAACCAAAACCTTAAAAAATATAAATCTTACTTATCTAATCTACTGTTTTTTGTTACAAAGAAGCTGCATGTTCTCAGTAATTTTGAGGGATTGCTTTAGTATGGGTCAGACATTTTTACTTTAACTATGGGGCTTATTTTTAATTGTAGTTGTATGTTGATGTCGCATCATGAGGAACCAAAGGTAACAGAAGACGAAGAACCACCCACAGAACAAGACAAGAGGAAAAAGATGGTAAGCTACAAGCATAACTAATGATCACCATGCTGGTACATGGAATGTTGGCCTGTCCACCTGAATATTTGCCCATTCTTACCTTGTTGAAGAATTGAAGTCTCTGAGCTTTACTCCTTGGATAGGCAATCATTCTGAGATAACTGATCCTGTCTGAGAAAAGCAGAAATTTGCTCATTAAAAAACAAAACAAACAAAAAATAAAAAAGACTCAACAAGTTTATTTAAGTTTAAAGAAAAGAAGAAAACAAAAAAAACTATTTTGAGGAGACATACTGGATTTTTTTTATTCTTTATTTCTTATTGTTCCCCTGTTATGTTAATAGCTTTGTAATGACCCTTTTATGATCTTCATCCTGAGGCATTATAAAATTCCCTGACTGCTACCATTAATTCTTGGATCAGAATCTGATAAGAATAAAGAGCAGGAGGCCAGGAAAGCTCTGGAGTTTATTTATAATGTTTAGTACTGACTCTGAGCATGAATGGGAAGAGACTCAGTAAGCTTTGGGGGTCTCTTCTGGTCTCATGGCTTCACTGCGCCCTCTTCCTCTCCTGCAAAATGACAGCAGCAGTGTCACCGGCCCTAGAAACACACAAGTGAGCATGTAACACCCTCAGGACGGAGGCGGGCAGCCCTGTTGTTTCATGTGTGCCCGTCATGATTTCATCCTGTTATTCCATTCCGTCCTGACGGTCTATCCAGTCAGCACTGCACTTCTCCCATAGTCGGTTACACAGGCTCCAGTGTCCTCCATGTCAGCGACCGACCAGCTACCCAAAGGATGAGGATGGGGATGGCGATGATTCTTCTTCACCCTTCTCCTCTCCTTCCCTCTTCTTTCTTCCTCTTCCTCCACCCTAGGAATGAATATTTACACTAAAATTTACATCCTTTTTTGTGAAGTTACTTGTGACCTTCAACAGATTGCCTTGTCTTTTTAAAAAAGACTTGTTTTGCCTCATTGATGACATTAGAAGAAAACTGGGAGATTACTGGAGTCTCTCAGCTAAAATCCGTTTTTTATTTATTTTAAAAGCTCTTAATGCCATTCTTTCCTTTATGACTATATCCCAAGAATCGTCCCTCCTTTAAATTGAGGCTGGTGGTACCCTAAGATGGAACATGTCTTCTCTTGACTTATAACAGTGAGAGGCCCCTCACCTAATTTATTTGCCTGTTCCCAATTCTTGCCATTCTATTCTCAACTTTGAAAACATTGGACACACCATTATTGTCACAGAAAAATGTTGATGGCATTTCCCCACTGCATTCTGAATTACAGGTGAATTTTGTTATTAGCTCCCATGTGTGCTTTAAGAGCACTGACTGTTCTTCCAGAGGTCCTAGGTTCAATTCCCAGCAACCACGAGGTGGCTCACAACCATCTGTAAGGGATTCCTATGTACCCTCTCTTCTGGTGTGTCTGACAGCTACTGTGTACTCAAATGCATAAGATAAATCAATTAAAAAAAAATCTGAGTCATTGTAAATAATAGGGAAAAGAGAGTTATAATTTATCCAGAATCTGTTCGCTACTAAAAAAACTAAGTACACCCAAATTTTCTAATTTTAATTAATATGAAACCATTATGAGTAGGTAGTGTCTCCTAGAACTATCAGCAAATATTCATCTATAAAGCTTTTATAGATATGTTAGTATATTTAACATTACAGCATATGTTAATGTATTTAACTAGTGCCTGATTGTATCTATAGGAATTATTTTTACTAAAACAGTTCAGACTTTATTTTTGTACTAAGAATCTCTCCATATTTTTCAATCATTTACTCTGAATATTTATTTACTAAGGTCAAATTCCTTGCTTTGGAATTTTTTTCAAAGATTTTATTTTTATTTTATGTGTATGTATATTTGTCTGGGAAAGTGTGTGCCACATGTTTGTAGTACCCACAGAGGTCAGAATCTTCTGGAACTAGAGTTAAGGATGTGGGTACTAGGAATTGAACTCATGTTCTCTGCAAAAGCAGAATGTGATGAGCCATGTCCCCCACTGTAGCAACATAAATCTTGAGTTTTAATATGAAATAACCATGTAGAAAATAGTATATGAGTATATTTATCATTCTTCAAATAAAGTACTGTTGCTGTAATTTTTTAGACACACACACATACATACACACATTTTGTGATGTATGTGTTGTGACATATATTTATTATTACCTTCCACCAAATCAGATCTCTTCCTCACTTAGGAAAGCCTAAATCCTCACAGTCCACAATTCTTTAAGCAGTTCTCTGCTTACTCCTAGCCACGAGGCTCGCAGTCCTACCTGCTGGAGTTGACCTCGTTCAGTGGCACTCAAGTACCTTCTTCCAAATGGAGCATTTTCTTTTGTATTCATCCCACAAAGACAGAAGTCAACATAGGCAAGGCGTTAATCTTTATAAGCAGTGTTTCCTCTGCTGACTGAGTTTTTCTGCAGTCCGTGTGCCGGTGTATGTGATCAACTGTGTAGCAGGATTAAAAGCCTCTTTACATTATTAGTGTATTGATAAGGTGATTTCTTTAAAAAGAGGGCTTTTCTTATTTCTATATATTTTGCAAGTTTTACATTTTTTTCTCTTAAAATGTGCTTCCTGTTACACTGATACTACTAATTCCTTACCTTCATCTCTTAAGTGGTACTGAAATGTTTAAAGTGCCCTTTGAGAACAGGTGCTTCCTCTAAGATTAACTTTATAAAAAACAGTAGCTACTTTACAGTTGTGGACTTAGCATTGCTTTCCTTACACCCTTGGCCCCTCTGGTGGTGCCTGGTGGTGCCTGGTGGAAGCAGGAAGCCTAGAAGTCACACTGCACAGTGAGGTGCCAGTGTTCCACTGGAGGACATTTGTCCGGCGTGACGTGAGCAGGGCTCTGGGTTTAATCCCTTGCAGCACACACACTCTTTAAATCCAACACTGAGCTTAACTCAAATCCTAGGGAAGCTCCTGGAAAAGGCAGTTATGCCTTTAAAAACTGTGGACTTGTCAGTGACATTGAAACAGAGGCTAGAAGGTAATGAATTGAAATAATCCAACTGAGATGTAAGAGAGACACAAATTGATAACCAGACACCCTCCTGAGACAGCAGTTTTTCTGTTGATGGAACCAAAATGTTAATCAAACAATAGTTTGAGATCCTCATACAGGTCAAGAGCCCCACAGCAGGCTGCATAAGGCGCTCACAGACACTGGACAAGAAAGGCAATTTGAAATGGCTCTGGAATTAATCCAGCAGTGGCTTCTGAAGTGGGTTTATTTTATTTTACTGTGTATATGTTTTAGCTGAAACTTAACTAATTGCCTGCTGGGGTCAGTAATGTTCTTGAGCTTAGCAGGCAGTCTTACTGTTGCCTCCTTGTTTAGTTGGATTCTTACTAAAAACCTTATTCAGTGACTTCAGGTACTGCTGCTCACTTAGAAACTGGCAGTGAGGTATGGTCTGGATGTAACGAAAACACGCAGGGCTTTGGGTGAAGAATTGGACCCCACTTGGGGAAGCCTCTCTCCACTACTCAGATGACAACGTCTGGAACACTAGACTTCCTAGGCTATTTCCATGGGAGCCTTTTCTGGCTCTGTCTGCTTCCCCCATCCACTACGTCTCTCCTATCATAGAAGAAAAAGGCCAGTTTAATATCAGGTGCACAGCCATGCTCTTAAAGAGATTTTTGAAATGGAAGTGACTTATATTAACTTGAAAATCATAAATAAATAAATATAGATGTAAAGTAATGTTTCCCCAAGGAAATCTTTACCAGTGTAGTATATACCCTTCCCAGTATTTTATTTGCACATATAATTATATGATCTTTTGTATTTAGAAGTTAGAAATAATAATTTTGTATGTGTATTTTCGTATACAAATATGTTTCCATGAATATCAGTTTGCATTTTCAACACTTTTAATGGTTGCATACAATGAAATTCTATTGAATGAATTTTTATTGTACCCCTCTCCCTATCCCCACATCCTGGGTATTGATCCCATTATATCTATTAGGCAGTTACTCTGCCACTGAGTTACATTCCTGTCTCTTCATGCATCTTGTGGGCCTGTGTTCTATTGCAGATACTCATGTATAAAGCCAAACATGCTAAACATTGTGCCACAGAAATCCCTAGGGCCTGCTGGCCAGCCAGTGAGCTCCAGGACCAGCCAAACTTAGCCTGACTTTTGTTTGTTTTGCTTTATTCCATGCAGCACCATTTGAACACAGAAGAGTAATTATTAAGTAAATATGGCAGTTCAGACTTATGTATTTGGCATGCATTATTCTTGAAAGGCCAGCCTGTCACCTTAAGGAAAACAATGGGTAGTATATGACACTCACTGCAATTTAAACCATCAAGCAAAATTAGAATTTTGGGAAACATATATATTGTGCTCCCCTCAGTTTGATAAATTTCCACTTATTTCTCACATGTGTCTATCAGTGTCTATAATGTGATAATGCAGTGCTTCAACATTTATATAGGTCAGTGGACCTATATTTTATAAATTAAATTCATGTTAAAAAATCATCCCAGGGTACAAGATTTACTCAAAGAACAAAATAAACAGATTTTAATGTAATGAAGAATAGAAAGGAAAGTTTATGGTGGTTTCTGATTTTGTTTTTAAGATTTATTTACTTATTCTATATAAGTACACTATAACTGTCTTCAGACACACCAGAAGAGGGCATTGGATGCCATTACAGATGGTTGTGAGCCACCATGTGATTGGTGGGAATTGAACTCAGGACCTCTGGAAGAACAGTCAGTGCTCTAACCATTGAGCCACCTCTCCAGCCCCCTGATTTCTTGTTTTTGACTGACCTTTAAGAAACTATTATTTACAACATTTTTTAAAACGTATCTGTAATTGTCTTAGTAGAGTTTTCATTGCTGTGAAAAGAGACCATGACCATCTTATAGAGGAAAAACATTTGATTTGGGCTGGCTTACAGTTTTAGAGGTTTAATTCGTTATCATCATGTGGGAAGCATGGCAGCATGCAGGCATGGTAGAGGAGCTGAGAGTTTTATGTCTTGATCCTCAGGCAGCAGAAGGGGGAAACTGACCCACACTGGGTGGAGCTTAAGCATATGACCTCCAAGCCTACTCCCAGAGTGACATACTTCATCCTGTAACCCCCACCTACTCCAACAGGGGGACACCTCCTAATAGTGCCACTTCCCATGGGCCAAGCATCCAAACACCTGAGTCTGTGGGGTGCCAAACCTATTCATACCACCACATCCATTCTTCAACTACGTGCCTAAAGGGCCTGGTGCCTTGATTTGTTGTTGTTGTTGCTGTTTTCCTTAATTTAATACAAACACAGGACAGAGAGTGAATACAAAAGTGGATACTAGGAGTTGGAGTAAACATTACAGAGGTTTTTTAGAAGCTAAAATAGTTCTTGAGTTTTTCTTTCAATAGCTATAGATGCATGTCATAAATGATTTTGACTTTGATAAATAAAGTCTCATTCTGTTCAGAAAATTAGAGTGCAGGCTGTCAGATTTTCTTTAAATAACAGGGATTCTTGCCAGGCCTGTGGTTCAGGTCTATAAGCCAGCATCAGGCTAAGGCAGGAGTTTTGTGAGCCAAGCCCAACCTGGCTGCATATAAGTAAAACCTTGTCTCAAAAACACAAACAACTGAATAGGCTTCTGTTCACTTAGCTTTTGTGTGTTTTTAATTAATCCTAAAACTCAGCACCTGGGGAAGTGATTTGTGGGGCTGGGAGAATGAGTTGGTCGGTAAATTACTCACCTTGAAAGCTCTGGCCTAACTCTGATCCTCAGAACCCATGTGAAATGCTGGGCGTGTGCTGCAGTGAAACGCCAGTCCTGGGAAGACAGACACAGGTGGCCAGTCAGTCTGTGGTAATTTGTGAGAGTCACACCCGCACCCGCACGTTCTCTCTAGAGCTCAGACTCCAGCTCCATGCTCTTGAGGCAGTGCACTTACCAAGTGAACTGATTCCCCAGTTCCAAAAGAGAGCTTTCTTACTATTTTCCTTCTCCCCCTGCTTCTGTTCTTCCTCCTTCAAATAGAGTCTCTTGACCCACAGGGTAGCCAAGGGTGACTTTGAAGTAATGGTCCTCCCTGTCTCTGTCCTGAGTGCTAGGATCTCAAGGATGCATACCTCCATGCCTTATTTTATGTAATGTGTCTAGTGTACAGAGCAAGCATCTACTGACCTGGATTTGTGTGTGTCTGAGAATGGCCTAGAAGGAGCCTCCTGCCTCCATTTCTCAAGTTCTAGGAATGTGTGTAACCTGCCACACTCACCTGTGTATTTTTTTTTTTTCTTCCTTTCATTATCAGAGAATAGTTTTAGTTTCTGCGATCAGAGCAAAATGTTGGCAAGAAAATACTCAAGATTATATGTAGTCAACATTGCATACTGTAGAGGAGAGGCCTTCGTGGCATTTTCCAACCCCAGGATCTTACCCCGTCACTATTCGCTGACAGACGTGTTCCTGCCCAGCAGTGCATAGCAGTATCATTGCTTCTGATGACTATACAGCTTGGGCGCCTCAAACGGGAGCCACAGAAATCATCTTTGCCTGCCCATCCCGCCTTCCTCTAACTGTCAGACACCCACACAGTTCAGAGTCCTGAGGTCCAGCCATTCTGTGCAGTTTTAAAGACTTAATGTAAAATTGTTTGTTTTGAGCCAGGGTCTCACTGTGTGTCTTAGATTGACCTTAAACTCACAAAGACAGACAAACTTTTTTATGGTCGTGAATTTTCACATTACCTTAAGAACTGGAGATTGATGATCTTTATTTAAGAAACTAATCTTTGGTAGTCAGTTTTGCTAATTGATTCTGAAACCTTGTCTTATTTCACATGAGCTTGATGTTTAAACACAAAGCAAGACTTATTCTGAGGATTTGGTACAAACTTATTTATAGTGTTAAATCTCACATATATTGTAGATATCTAGTGATTCCATTTTAAATGCAGATTAAATCATGGTATGCTGATTTATGATTCTTTGTGACTTGTGGAAACTGTCCAGATAAAGGATAAATAGGCATCATGTATTTTGAGATGTTTGCATAGTCTTGTTTTCTGTATAGCTTAAAATTTTAAAGATGTTGGTTTGAGTCTGCCGTGTGGCTTCCCTTCTTTAATTTTATCTATCTATCTATCTATCTATCTATCTATCTATCTATCATCTCTCTATCTATCGGTCTGTCTGTTGGTCTGTCTATCACTTACTCTCAAGCTATTTAGCATCTTACAGTACTTAATACTGTAGGCATTGCAGTGGATTTGTGTGCTTTCTGCCTAATAAAATAAGTACACAACTTGTGTTTAAAATATGTGTGGGATCATTCTGAGCTCCCCAGGAAACAACAAGTTAAACAGTCATGAAAACTAGTATTCCATCCCCTGAGGGTAATTAGTTAATTCAGATTGTAAAATACTGCAGTTTCTACAATAGTCTTGTCATGTCTGTAGATGGTCAAGAGGGGAATTTTTCACTCCTCCAACTCCCTCACCATTTTCTGCATTTTTATAAACTAATGACTTATTGCTTGGTGAAAGCCCCTGCCTTGCAAGCACACAGGCCTGGGTCCATGGCTGAGATCCCAGTGTAGATGCTCTCCTTCACAGCTCACTCAGTGGTTCCCATCTGTAGCACCTGGTAGGTAGCTCTCCGTCCTTCTCTTGTTTTCTTGCCTTGTATTTGTCTTACATAATTTGCTAAATGATCTCATTTTCTTGAAACCATTGGGGCCCTTGGAGGAATAAAGAGCTGTAAGGAAGTAGATGTTGCCTGTCAATAGTTGTTGTTGTAATGTTCAAAGTTCTTAGTCCCCTTAGTAAGGTTGTAGGGAGGAACCAAGGACATTTGCTGGGCACGGTGGTGTACACCTGTACTTTGAAGACTTGAGAAATTGAAGCAAGAAACTCTTGGGTTAGAGGCCAGCTTGGTCTACACAGTGAGACTCTGGCTCAAACACAGGGACAGGACAAGCTGAGGACTCAGCATATCCAAAGGTAACATTTAGGTTACAGATAGAAATCAGACTTTCCTTCCCTTTCTCCTTCGCTTGTTTGTACTACGGGTTTTTCTGCACAGTAGGGTCAGTTGTGTGTGTGGCGCATCTCTGGTTTTATCGTATGTTCTCTTACAGAGTTGACAAACATGGTACTAGTTATATTTCTGAGGAATGATAGAATCAAATATATTGCTGAATAATCATACTTATTATCCAGTGGACTTGTTTTCTAACTTAACATCAGTCCGCATCACACATCTGAACGTCCCATTCCACTGTATGCTGGCACTCTGCTGAAGTCCATTATCACTTAATTTATTTCCTCTTGTTTGTTTAACATGATGACATTTGTCCTTACTCTGATGTAGAAAGGTGGTGTTCCATCTAATCCGTTGCTAAAATGCCTTACAGGAAGGGTGCTTTTATGCTGAAGCAGGAAGAGCACAGCCAGCCTCTGCTGCAGAATGAGACCTCATAAAAACAGAATGCCTCTGCTAAATATAAGGAGCCTCCTTAAAAGGAGGCTTTTATATGATGCTAAAAGCAGCCCCATGGCCCTAACAGCATTTTGAGGTGATGCCCATTTCCTGCCTTCCTTGTTACGGAACCACTTTATCCCACAGCTTTCCTGGTGAACTGATGTTAAGGTTGGGGTGTCTGTGGTTCATGTGTAGCTGAACCCAAGAAAACCACACTGGTTCATGGTGACAGAGTTGAAGAAAACAACCAGTAAACTCAGTTTAATGGCTATATATAAAAAGTGTGTCCCATTCAAGAAAATGCACATTTCTGCAACATTACAAAAACAGCATGAAAACCTCCAGTTTTCCAAAGTAGAAGTATTATCGTTTATATTATCTGACGAGATAAAGCTAGATTAGAGGCTGAGACTGTTCATCTTATCACATAAGGTTCTTAGCCTTATTTTAAACAGCAGTTGGCAGTTTTGAGGCAGGTGACATGAAACAGTGCGACATGAAAGCATGTGGGTGTAGCTCAATTACTCATAGCCTGTAGCATTTATTATCAAACCAAAAAAAGGAAAGAAAGAAAAGAAAATGAATGAGTTCAGAACACTTCAAAAGGTGAAGCAAAACTTACCCCTAGGGAAATGAAAGCACACAGAGACATCAATAGTTTTAAAATGAGCTCAGAGGCAGAAAAATGCTGAAACTGATTATTAAATAGAATTGTTTTTCTTTTAAAAACTACCAACAAAGTAGACAGACACAACAGTCAGTGTAGTCAGGGAACGAGTGGGAGAGATAGAAATGTAAAACCTTAGGAATGGCTGGTGAGGTGACTCAGAGAGGACTAAGTGTGAACCTGGCAGAAGCTATGGAAGGAGAAAACCAACACATTACCTTCATGGTGTGCTGTGGGGTTTCCGTTTGTTTGTTTGTTGTTTTTAAGAAACAATCTGAACTAGCATCCCTAAAAATCTTTGAGATAAAAAGGCATGTCCTGTGGCACCGGGTATCAAATCTTCAGCAGAGATTTCCGTTAGCAGAAACACTGCTTCAGCACGACTGTTTGGCTGGAGGACTTGGACAAGGGCTGGAGAGGCAGTGGTTAGAGTCAGTGAGGAGTGGCAGAAGTCATTCTGCCCACATGCCATCTGTAGAAAGGGAAAGCTGGCTGGTCTTGGTGACAGAATAAGAGAGCACGCAGGTGACCACAGCAGTAGGTGTTGGCTTGATAGGACTAATGCAGTTAAGTGAATTTTCCATTTAAACCAGAAGAATCCAAGAAAATCAACAGATCAACCCTGAAGAGAGTTTAATATCTTAGTCAATTAGATAATAGTAACTTGAAAGTGTATTGGGGAAATATACCAGCAAAAACTAGCTAAAGAAAGCAAGCTCTATAAAAATTCCTTTTATATCTAGATCTAGATTCTTATGGAATTCTGGAGAGGAAAAAAGATGGAAAGGACAAAGTTTTAGATGGTGGTAGAAAGTGATTTTGGAAAGGAAGACACCTGTATCCTAGTGGAGATGTAGTTAGGTGAGACCACTTCAGATACTCCTCAGTGCAATACAGGCAAAGAGAGCCTCGGGAAACTTTCTATCAACTCAGGTGAGAAAACAGTGGGTACTCCCCTAACCCCCAGAAACCATGAGGACTGAACTTGAAGCTTGTTGGCATAAAACCAGACTGGGGGTCTGGAAAACAAGGAGGATAGGGTAGCTGGGGCTTTTCTGTTAGAATGTTTGCCTTACGTGTACAGGATTGTGGATTGGATCCTTAAAAAGTACTACTGAGAAATACACACATACCCACACACGCACGCCCGCATGCACACACTCACACACGAATGCACACATGCAAGAGAGAATGAATATATCATCAAAAAAATGACTGCATTGGGAGCTTTTAAACATAGTCTATTGTCTACTTAATGGATGTTTTATGAATTGACTTGGGATTTTAGTCTCACAGTGTTTTGTTGTAAATGTTTTTGTAGCCATATTCTTACTCTTGGATGCACATTGGAACACAGAGGGAACATTCCTTTACACAGCTTATTCATGGAGACAGGGTTTCACTCTGCAGCAAGCTTGTCACTTAGAAGCCAGAATTTACCCTCTGCAAAGAAAGCTTAGGCTTCGCCAGCGTGTGATGATGGACTAAATCGCTCTGCCTCACTGACAAGGTTCTGCTTGCCGTCCGTCAGCCTCGGAGAGCTTGTAGTATCCAGTGGGCAAGTTTAAGTATTTCAGACAGCTTTTAGGAATTGATAGTTAGCCACAGTGAGATAATTAAATCCCAAAATAGAATATTCAAACCAAAGGCATTGTAATCAAACTCAGGGAGTTTTGAAGACTGTGTAGTTAAATATATGGCATATTTTCCTTTAAGATTTTTAAAAATCTATTTTATACGTTTTATCTCAATTAAATTAACTTCAATATTTTACCCACCAAATATCAAGGAAAGCACATTCTTCTTCTAAGAATAAAAAAGAAAAGAAAAACTTTTCCTCCTGAAATAATCTTACAGTAAATAATTTCTGAAAAATTAAAAGGTGTGTGAAAGGTTAGTTAAATGGGGAAGACTTCCTGGTGAGTATCTCCATAGCAGCTAAAGTTGCAGGCCCCCTGAAGGCTAACTTTGAAAAGGTTCAGCCAAAACCATGGTGCCCTTAACTAACATTGAAGCCAGGGAGTCCAAAGCTACTTGCACATTAAAGCCCAAATGAAGTTTTGAATTGAGTTAGGCTATTAAAATGTCATTTACCTGGCATTAGCCCGGAGTTGAGAATACTGGTTAATTCTATTCCATAATGAGTGGAGCCATTTAACAACAGGCTCCTCATTTCACCCTGTCCATTCTAAAGTAAGTGATCATGTCCTCCTTAGAGGAAGAGCAGGACCTAGGCATACTGGGGAAAAATGGAGAAAAGACAGAGGTGGGGATTTAGAGATACGTGTTCTACTTCTGCTGGTGTCTTCTGCCTGAGAATGTTACAGGGAGCCTGGGACATCTGTTTTTCCCAAAATGAACTCTCCAGGTTAGCTGCTTCGGAACGGTATGACTGTGTGCACATGAGGGTGATGCTCCTTCCGTGCCACTGAGGGAGAAACTGGGGATTTTTGAGTCTGTTGTGTAAAATATTGTTTGTATTTTTTTAAATGATTTTTAGATTTACAGAAAAGTAACACAAAATCATGTGTAATTCTCATGTGTCCCTTACAAGTTTCCCTTGCCCTTTACATTTTTTTCTTTTTAACTTTTTGCTGATTCTTTGTGAATTTTACATCATGCACTCCCATCCCATTCATCTCCCTATCCCTTCGTATCCACCCACCCAAAATAAATTAAAACAGGATGAAAGAACAACAGATCTTGTCCTGGAAGCTGCAGCGTGTCACAGCGTGTCCCACAGTGTACCCTTTGTCCACATATCTTTACTTGCCAACAAGTGTTCATTGCCCCAAGTCATTGGTCTGTCTCAAGGCCTCTAGCTTCTGCTACACTATCAAAACTGGATCCTCACCAGGATTGCTCAGGGACTTACTGTTCTTGTCTTTGTCATGGAGATCCTGCAGCTTTGGATCTGCAGAACCACCCCCTTTACACTTGGGGTAGATGTGGGGTGTGTCGGCTCAAACCCTTGGGCTCCGCTGTGTGGGCACCACCAGGGTGTCCTCTCCAGCACTCCCGCTCTCTCGTCCTCCGCACTGGTCTCCAGCGCTGCCCAGGTGGGGGTGGGGCCAGCTCCCCAGCCTGCTGCCGGGGGGGGGGGGGGGGGGGGGGGGGGTCAGGGTGGGGTCATCTTAAGGAGAAGTAGAGACAGCTCTCCAGTGCTCATGCCTTGTCAACATTTTATGTTTATTTTTTCTCAAATATACACTATACATTTCTAAAAGCTAAGAAATGAATGTAAGTCCATACTTCAGTTAAATTTCCTTTTCCCTAGAATTTGGTCTAGAATGCCACCACTGGCATTTCTTCTGAGTCCTTTTTAATTTTAATTTTTTTTGTTTGCTTCTTCACATTAATGTTAGCTTATCAGGCAAGTCTCTACACTGCCCTCCTTATAGTGGCTGCCGTCCCCTCCGTGCGTAAGGGCAGAGGTTCAGACTAGCTGTGTTTGGGATAGTCCTGTGTGTAGTTCAGGCTGTCTTTGCACTTGCAGCCCACATACCTCGAAAGTGCTGGTACTGAAGATGTGTCATCATTGCCGGTTAATTCCTGTTTCTGTCCTGTGTCTACTGCTGACAGTTGTACTTAACATTGCATGGAGTCTGCTCAGCCCACCGCAATAAAGTAACACAGACCAGCGGCCAAAACATCAAAGTCTTAGGGTGTACAGCCTGGATGACCATGGTGACCAAATAGTTCAGTGCTTCTAGGTTGCTGATTTCTTGAGCTCTGAGTTTGGGCCATGAATGAAGTCACAGAACCCACATTCTGTTCCAGTTAGAACTTTCTTGTATGCTACCTTCTTTCTACCTCTTTGAGCTTTCTTACATTTGTTTCCTTTGAGGGTGCTTTCTGCTAGCTTCTAGCACTTTAAAGGGGTGTGTTCCTGGTTCTTGAGAAACTGGGCACGTCAGAGCAACACACTCAGGGGCCCCAAAAAACTGTCCTCAGGAGACTGTTTGGAAGTGTTGCTGTGGAGAGTACAGAACACAGTGAGGTGTGTGTAGCAAGGCCGGTGTCTTACTAACCCCGTGTGCCCTCTGTCCCACAGCTGGCCCTGAAGGACCCTGTGCACACAGTGTCACTGCAGCAGTTCATCTATGAGAAGCTCAAGGCGCAGCAGGAGATCCTGGGGGATCAAGGCTTCCAGTCCCTCATGGAAACGGTGGACACAGAGATTGTCACCCAGCTGCAGGAGTTTTTGCAAGGATTCTAAAAGCATGTGTCATGTGGCTGTCATCCCTTCTGAAAGAAGCCGAACAACCCAAGCTGCCATCCATGTATGAGCCTGCGATGAGGTCATTTGTGTATGAATATAAAGAAACCAAGACCATAAATTTTTTACTATAAAATATAAAGAATAAGTATAAATCCCAAATATTAAAGTCAGAAAAACTATTCCTCAAAAGGATTTAATTTTATATTTATGAGGGGCCCTGTGTTTACTAGAGGTGCATTTATTGAGAGCAGCTGTCTTGTCTCTGATTAAGAAACTTGTTGATTACCTTTTAATCACAAGCTCTTAACACTTGAGAAGATGTAGGTTGATGTTCCAGATGTTTTTCAGCAACCCAAATTACGTAAATTTGGTTGCCTTATCCTAATTTTTTTAAGCTAATGAAACAAGTTTGAGAAATGAGAATGCTGTGCAAATGATAGAATTAAATTTGTGCACAGCAAACATCATGACAGCTACCCACTAACTGGGCATCTCATGAGGGAGCTGTTTTCATCCGACAGAGAAATCAAATGCTTTTATTTTCATTCTAGTAGTCTGATAGAAGAATTGGTAACAGCACTTTCACCTTTACTTTAGTGCATACATTGCAAGGCACACTCAAGTGAACCTGCAGTACTGTAGTGCCAAGTGGGAGACCACTGGTAGCCCTGGCTCCATTGCTACATGTGAAGGCCAGTAGCCCTAGGAGTACCAGGAAGAACCAGATAACTCCAAGTCCCCTCCCCTGTGACAGTCATGCTTGGCTGTGACAGGCTGCCCAGTATTTACCCATCTCAGGTTCCTCAGTGCAGGGGTGTGTCAGCACCTCAGTGCCAAGGGTGCACCTCAGAGGACCCAGCAGCAACCCCCAGGGTCCTAGCACTGACATAACTAGTCTTCCTTCCCGTTCCTCCTGCACTAAACATGCGAGGGAGAGAACTGACGCCTTACTTTGCATCACTTGCCATTGTGAGGAACCTTTAGAACATCTCTTAGGAAATACTCGAAAGCAAGATTGGAAATGTCTTTATCTTTCTCTAGAAATTTGGGCACAGTGGGAAAACCACTACCCCTTTGTAAGCTATGGAACCCATAATGTCTACGGATATATGATGTTTTCAGCAAAGAAAGAAAATACGGTCCAATTAAATTTTCCAAAGATACCTCACCTTTGACTTCTTGTCTGTCTTTCTTGCCACCTACCTTCCACAACAAAAACATAAAACAGTTCATTAAAAACTGCTCAGTGGATTATAAAGATGGTTCTTTTTACACTATGGCTCCAATTCTCCACCCATGGGTGGTACCAGTACTTCAGGTTTCAAATCTTCATTTAAAGAGTGAGCATTCCTTGACAGAGAAGTTTCTTTGCCATCGTGCTGGATTGAACAGGAGTGGCCCCCATAGATTCATGGTTTGAATGCTTGGTCATAGGGAATGGCGTTTTTAGGAGGTGTAGCCTTGTTGGAGTAGGTGTGGCCTTGTTGGAGGAAGTGTGTTACTACAGAGAAAGCTTTGAGGTCTCCTATGCTCAAGCTTTACCCAGTGTGGCAAATAGCTTCCTGATGCCTGCGGATCAAGATGTTGAACTCTCAGCTCCTCCAGCACCATGTCTGCCTGTGTGCTGCCATGTTTCCCTCCATGACAATGGCGATAATGGACTGAACCTCTGAAACTGTAGGCTCACACCAATGATATGTTTATAGGCAACTTCTTTATAGGAGTTGCTGTGGTCATGGTATCTCTTCACAACAATAAAACTCAAACTAAGACAGCCACTGTTACTCAGCACAAGATGGACATAAGAATATCTTACTTTGACTTAATCATTTTCATTCAAAGCATTCTCCCAACCATGCCACCAGAAATTCCTAACACCCAGTTTTGGGCCATACGGAATCATCACCTTCATATTCTTAACAGAGTGTTACGGTACACAGAAAAAGAACTGAGCAACTGCTTTGCAAGATAGTTTTTAAAGCTTCCCCCAGAAGAAAGTGGTTCACTTTTTAAACCATGGATTAAAATGGGTTTTATGAAAAGCTCTGAAAATATTCATTAATACCATATTTTTCTATACATGATTAAGATAGAATATAATTACTGGTTTATAAGATTCTATTCATTGACACATAGTAGCTACATTAATTTTGATGAAACAATTTAGCCAGTCTTCCTATTCTACTATAGCTTTTGAAACAAGGAATGGTGTTTCTTTCTTTTTTTTTTTTTTGAACAACTTTATTTTAAAAAACAAAGATAAATGTGCAAACTTTAAGGATTTTTGCATAAAAGTATACAAATACATGTTTGTCAATGTTTGGCTTTTTTTTTTTCAAAGGTTTGATAGTGTGCATTAAGGTCTTACTAGTTACAATAAGCATAAAGTACATGGAAAACAGGATGTAACCCGGAATTAGTCAATGTTTTCTTGGTGTGTAAGGATTGAGCATAATGATTTTTTTCTTTTCTTTCTTTTCTTTCTTTCTTTTTTTTTTTTTTTTTTCATGAGCTTCACACAGTCTGTGAGTTGTTTCTGGAGTGTTCAGTGCTTTCTGGGGTTAGTATCCCATTATCAGTGACTGCATATTATGTCTGTTCTTTTGTGACTGGGTTATCTCACTCAGGATGATATTCTCTAGATGCATCCATTTTCTTAAGAATTTCGTTAAGTCATTGTTTTTCATAGCTGAGTAGTACTCCATTGTGTAAATGTACCACAATTTTTGTATCCATTCACCTTCTGAAGGACATCTGGGTTCTTTCCAACTTCTGGCTATTATAAATAGAGCTGCTATGAACATTATGGTGCATATATCTTTGTTGTGTACTAAAGTGTCCCTGGGTATATGCCCAGAAGTGGAATAGCTGGGTCTTCAGGTAGTACTATGTCCAATTTTCTGAGGTATCGCCAGACTGATTTCCAGAGTGTTTGTATCAGTCTACAACCCCACCAACAGTGGAGAAGTGTTCCTCTTTCTCCACATCCTCGCCAGCATCTGTTGTCATCTGAGTTTTGGATCTTGGCCAATCTGACTGGTGTGAGATGGAATCTCAGGGTTGTTTTGATTTGCATTTCCCTGATGGCTAAGGATGTCGAGCACTTCCTCAGATATTTCTCAGCCATTTCATATTTCTCAGCTGAGAACGTTTTGTTTAGCTCTGTACCCCATTTTTTAATAGGGTTATTTGATTCTCTAGTGTCTAGCTTTTTGAGTTCTTTCTATACTTTGGATATTAGGCCTCTATCTGATGTGGAGTTGGTAAAGATCTTTTCCCATTCTGTTGGCTGCCGTTTTGTTTTCTTGACAATGTCCTTAGCCTTACAGAAACTTTGCAATCTCATTAAGTCCCATTTGTTAATCTTTGACCTTAGAGCTTGAGCCAGTGGTGTTTTGTTCAGAAAAATTTCTCCTGGTCCTATGTGTTCTAAGGTTTTCCCTACTTTCTCATCTAATAGTTTCAGTGTATCTGGTTTAATGTGGAGATCTTTAATCCACTTACACTTGAGCTTTGTACAAGGAGATAAGAAAGGGTCTATTTTCATTCTTTTGCATGTTGAGTGCCAGTTGGACCAGCACCATTTGTTGAATAGGCTGTCCTTTTTCCATTGAATGTTTACAGCTCCTTTGTTAAAAATCAGGTGACCATATACATGAGGGCTCATTTCTAGATCTTCTATTCTATTCCATTGATCCACATGCCTATTTCTGTACCAGTACCATGCAGTTTTCAGCACAATTGCCTTGTAATATAGCTTGAGGTCAGGGATAGTGATTCCCGCAGATGTTTTTTTGTTGTTGAGGATGGATTTAGCTATTCTAGGTCTTTTGTTATTCCATATGAAATTGCACATTGATCTTTCCAATTCCATGAAGAACTGTGTTGGAATTTTGATGGGGATTGCATTGAATCTATAGATTGCTTTTGGTAGGATGGCCATTTTTAAAATGTTGATCTTTCCAATCCATGAGCATGGGAGATCTTTCCATTTTCTGAGATCATCCTCAATTTCCTTCTTTAGAGGTTTGAAGTTCTTGTCATACAGGTCCTTCACTTGCTTAGTTAGAGTCACACCAAGGTATTTCATAGTTTTTGTGATGATTGTGAAGGGTACCTTTTCCCTAATTTCTTTCTCCACATGTTTGTCCTTTGAGTATAGGAAGGCTACTGATTTGTTTGAGTTAGTTTTGTATCCAGCCAATTTGCTGAACTTGTTTATCAGCTGTAGGAGTTCTCTGGTGGAATTTTTGGGGTCACTCAAGTACACTATCATGTCATCGGCAAAGAGTGATATTTTTATCTCTTCCTTTCCAATTTGTATCCCCTTGATCTCCTTTTGCTGTCTAATTGCTCCACCAGGACTTCCAGTACTATGTTGAATAGGTAGGGGGAGAGTGGGCAGCCTTGTCGAGTCCCTGATTTTAGCGGGATTGCTTCAAGTTTCTCACCGTTAAGTTTGATGTTGGCTGTTGGTTTGCTGTATAATACCTTTATTATGTTTAAGTATGGACCTTGGATTCCTGTTCTTTCCAGGACTTTTAACATGAAGGGGTGTTGGATTTTGTCAAATGCTTTCTCATCATCTAGTGAGATGATCATGTGATTTTGATCTTTGAGTTTGTTTATATGGTGGATTACATTGATGGATTTCCTTATATTAAACCATCCCTGCATCCCAGGGATGACGCCTACTTGGTCATGATGAATGATCATTTTGATGTGTTCTTGGATTCAGTTTGCAAGGATTTTGTTGAGTATTTTTGCATCAATGTTCATAAGTGAGATTGGTCTGAAGTTCTTTTTCCTTGTAGGGTCTTTGTGTGGTTTAGGTATGAGGATTATTGTAGCCTCAAAAAATGAGTTATGTAGTATTCCATCTGATTCTATCTTTTGGAATAGTTTGGAGAGTATTGGTGTTATATCCGCAATAAATGTCTGATAAAATTCTGCATCGAACCCGTCTGGACCTGTGCTTTTTTTGGTTGGGAGGCTTTTGATGACTTCGTCTATTTCTTTAGGTATTATAGGATTGTTTAGATGATTTACATGGTCCTGGTTTAACTTTAGGATCTTGTATCTGTCTAGGAATTCGTCCATTTCCTCCAGATTTTCCAATTTTGTGGAGTATAGGTTTTTGTAGTAGGATCAGATGATTTCTTGAATTTCCTCAGTTTCAGTTGTTATGTCTCCACTTTCCTTTCTGCTTTTGTTAATTTGTATACTCTCTCTTTGCCCTCTAGTTAGTCTGGCTAGGGGTTTATCAATCTTGTTGATTTTCTCAAAAAACCAACTCTTGGTTTTGTTGATTTTTTCAATGGTTCTTTTTGTTTCTATTTGGTCTATTTCTGCCCTAATTTTTATTATTTCTTGCCTTCTACTCTTCTTCGATATATCTGCTTCCTTTTGTTCTAGGGCTTTTAGCTGTGCTGTCAGGTTGCTGATGTAAGCTCTCTCCAGTTTCTTTTTGGCAGCACTTAGGGCTATGAGTTTTCCTCTCAGTACTGCTTTCATTGCATCCCATAGGATTGGGTATGTTGTGTTTTTCGTTTTTGTTGAATTCTAGAAAATCCTTAGTTTCTTTCTTTATTTCTTCTTTGACCCTGCTATTGTTTAACAGAGCGTTGTTTAGTTTCCATGTGTATGTGGGTTTTTTGTTGTCTTTGTTGTTGTTAAAGACCAGCCATAGACCATGGTGATCTGAGAGGATGCATGGGAGTATTTCAATCTTCTTATATCGATTGATGCTCGCTCTGTGTCCAATTATGTGGTCAATTTTCGAGAAGGTGCCATGGGGTGATGAGAAGAAGGTGTATTCTTTTACTTTAGGATGATATGTTCTGTATATATCTATTAATTCCAGTTTGTTCAAAGTCCCTGCTAGTTTTACAGTGTCCTTGTTCAGTTTCTGTTTCCATGATCTGTCCATTGGAGAGAGTGGGGTATTAACGTCTCCCACTATTATTGTGTGGGGTGAAATGTATTTTTTGAGCTTTAATAGGGTTTCTTTTATGAATATGGGTGCTTTTTTATTTGGAGCATATATGTTAAGGATTGAGAGTTCCTCCTGACAGATTTCCCTGGTAATGAGTAAAAAGTGTCCTTCTTTATCTTTTTTGATAACTTTTGGTTGGAAATTTATTTTATTTGATATTAGAATGCCACTCCAGCTTGCTTCTTGGGGCTGTTTGCTTGGAAGTTTTTTTTCCCACCCTTTAACTGTGAGATAGTGTCTGTCTTTGTCACTGAGATGAGTTTCCTGTATGCAGCAAAAGGCTGGATTTTTGTTTATGTATTCAGTCTGATAGCCTATGTCTCTTTATTGGGGAGTTGAGTCCATTTATGTTAATAGATATCAAGGAATAGTTGTTTCTGTTTCCTGCCATTATTGCTTTTGTGGGTTGAGTTGTGTCTGTGTCTTTTTCTTCTTTTAGTTTTCTTGTTTAGGAGTTTTCTTGTTTTTACTAGGCTGTATTTTCCCTCATTGTATTGGGTTTTCCACCTAAAATTCGTTGTAGTGTTGGGTTTGTGGTCAGATATTGTGTAAATTTTGATTTGTCTTGAAATATCTTCATCTCTCCATCTATGGTGATTGATAGTTTTGCTGGGTATAGCAGCTTGAGCTGGCACTTGTGCTCTCTTAGGGTGTGCATGATGTCTGTCCAGGGGCTCTTCTAGCTTTCATAGTCTCTGTTGAGAAATCGGGTGTGATTCTGATTGGTCTGCCTTTATATGTTACTTGACCTTTTTCCCTTACTGCTTTTAGTATTCTTTCCTTGCTTTGGGCACTTGGTGTTTTGACTATTATGTGTCGGGAGGTATTTCTTTTCTGGTCCAATCTATTTGGAGTTCTGAAGGCTTCTTTTATGCTCGTGGTCATCTCATTCTTGAGGGTAGGGAAGTTTTCTTCTACAATTTTGTTGAAGATATTTACTGTGCCTCTTAGTTGATACTCTTCTCCCTCTTCTATTCCTATTATCCTTAGGTTCGGTCTTCTCATTGTGTCTTGGATTTCCTGGACATTTTGGGTTAGGAGCTTTTTTTTTTTTTTTTTTTTTTTTTTGCATCTTCTCTGGCTGTGTTGTCTATGTTTACAATGTTGTCTTCTGCCCCCGAGATTCTCTCTTCGATCTCTTGTAATCTATTGGAAATGCTTGCTTCTGTGACTCCTGATTTCTTTTTTTGGTGTTCTGCCTGTAGGGTTATCCCTTTTAGTGTTTTCTTTATTGTGTGAATTTTCGTTTTAATTTCCCTCTTCCATTCCATCATTTCTTTGGTTCTGTTTTCCTCTACTTCTTTGAGTTATTTGTTTTTCTTTTTTCCTCTTTAAAAGCTTCTGAATCTTTTTTATTTTCCACCCGTTCTTGTTTAAGTATCTCTATCAGCATCTTGAGGTATGATTTCAGGTCTGCGTCTTCTTTTTCTGGAGTGTTTGGCATTCCGATGTTTGCTGTTATGGGAGAGCCGGGTTTGGTGTTGCCAGGTTGTCTTGGTTTTCTTGGGATATACTCTTTCGCTTTCCTCTTGTCATTTTGTTGTCAGTGATATGTTCTCGCCTTTCCCTTGTATCTACCTGTTCTGTGTCCCTGGATCTCCACTGGTCTAGATGTCAGATGAGTCGAGCCTTGTTCTGCACCTCAGAGTCGCCGGGTGGGAACAGAAGTTCCAAAGTTGTGTTCCTGGTCCCTGGATCGGGCAGGGTGGGGGTGCACTTTCTGTGCGCACTCCGCAGAGATCTCTCTGCTCCCTGGCTGCCTCGATCTCCTACTCACCAGTTTTTAAACCTTTAGTGCCTGCCGGACCGGATGGCAGATGGGCCGGGCTCTGTTCTCAGGAATGGTGTTTCTATTCTAACATTTCTTTTCAATTAAGTTTACATCCCAGAGAGTTTTCCCAACTCTAACCAAAGCCCATGTGACCAACAGTAACAGTTTTCAAGTTTCCTTATAAATCAGTCATTCTTCCCTCTCTTCTGAATCCTATTTGGTAAGGCACATTATTAAGTGCTAATGCACTTTTATAATTTCCTCTCAAAACTTGTCTGTCTTAGGTCTTTATCTTACACATTCCATTATTTCCAAGCTCCTATTTCTGGCACAGTGCTTGCTGAGGCTGAGCATGGTACCTACCTTCAGGGTGTCTGTCCTACTGTCTAGTAGGAATGTGGAGTTGCAAACATGACCAGATAATTTCTGGTAGAAGTGCTTATGCAGAAGCAGCAGGGTAGAGGATGAGGATCTGACAGAAAATCAGTTGATGCTCTCCTGGACTGGCTGATAACTGCTGAGAGCTAACCCTTGCACCACAGAGCCTGTGAGGATGTTTGGAACTTACTAGCATTGTACTGAAACTGGGCGGCACTTGACTGCACTCACATTGAAATTAGACACTTCACACTTCTCAGTTGTGTGAATTAAAGTTCCATCTCCAAAGAGTATAGTCTGCTAAGGTTTAAAGTCTACTGTAAAAGAAATGTACAAGGTGTTGGAGAGCCGATGAAAGTAAGTCGAGGTATCTGTAATAAGTACCAGAATGGGTAGCAAAGTGGCTCAGTGGGGAAAGCCACCTGCTGCCAAGCCTGCTGACCTTAATTCTGTCCCTGAAACCCACATGGTGGAAGGTGAGACGGACTCCAGCAAGTTGTTCTTTGACCTCCACATGCATCCTGTTGCCCCCTCCCTCCAAATAAATAAAAATACAATAAGCTATTTTTTATTTCAGAATAATACACAGAAGATTTATTGAAATTGCACAGTGAACCCCAGGACACATTTTACTTAGATTACCAAGTATGAACACAAATGTGGATGTGTGTGCACATACATGCATGTAGAGCTGAAAGTTGATTATAAGTGGTGTCTTAGTGTTTTACTGCTGTGAACAGACACCATGACCAAAGCAACTCTTATCTAAGGACATCATTTAATTGGGGCTGGCTTACAGGTTCAGTCTATTATGGTCAAGGCAAGAGCATGGCAACATCCTGACAGGCATGGTACAGGAGGAGCTGGGAGTTCCACCTCCTGTTCCAAAGGCAGCTAAGAGAAGACTGGTTTCCAGGAAGATAGGACAAGGGTCTTAAAGCCCATGCCTACAGTGGCACACCTAATCCAACAAGGCCACACCTCTTATTAGTGCCACTCCCTGGGCCAAGCATATACAAACCATCACAGCTGGCTTTCACAGTTATTGTTTACCTTATTCATTTATTTATGTAGACAGGGTCTCTCACTGAGTCTGGAGCTCACTAATTCAGCTACACTGAACCAGCAAGCTTTATGGATCTGCCTGTCTGCACACTGCAGTGCTGAGGTTAGAATGAGCAACCACACCTGGGTTGGACAGGTCCTCATGCTCACATGCTATTTCACTGAGTCTCCCCAGTTCCTGTGGGTTTTTTTTTTTTTTTGGTTTGGTTGGGTTTTTTTTTTTGTTTGTTTGTTTGTTTTGTTTATTTTTAGGGTTTCCCAATACAATTCAGACTGCCATCAAACTTAATCCTGTTTTGACTCTCTAAGTGCTAAATTATAGACACCACCGTGCCCAGCCTATGGATTTATTTTTGCTAAACTAATTAAAAGCAAATCACATCACAGAAGATGTATGTCTTATTTAGGGTTTTATTGCTGTGAACAGACACCATGACCAAGGCAAGTCTTATAAAAACAACATTTAATTGGGGCTGGCTTACAGGTTCAGAGGTTCAGCCCAGTGTCATCAAGGTGAGAGCATGGCAGCATCCAGGCAGGCATGGTGCAGGAGGAGCTGAGAGTTCTACATCTTCATCCAACAGAAGCCAGTAACAGACTAAGCATCCTCAGGCAGCTAGGAGGAGTGTCTCCAAGCCCACCCCTAGAGTGACACACTTCCTCCAACAAGGCCACACCTTCTAATAGTGCCACTCCCTGGGCTAAGCATTTGCAAACCATCACAATGTAGCACTCCATCTCCTCGTACTAAAGCATCCATTCAAGAATGCTGTCCCTCTGCATATATATCAACTAACGTTAGAATATACTCCAGAACACTAAGTATATTGCCAGCGCATACTTCAGATACATACTGAAAGGTGTGTATTGTATTTACATTGTATTACTCCCATTGTTGTTGGGTCAGAATGTCTTCAGGGTATATCTACATGCCATTTCACTGCTTGGCTTAACTCTAGAATAGTCTTTTGTCCATGTTGGCCTTCAGGACTCCAAGGCAGCTGTGTAATGTTCTGCAGTGTGGGATTTCATGCTTGCTTTCTTACAAGCCTTGAGGTAGACGTTTCTGACCAGACACTAGTAATCATGTATGGCCTCTTTGCAAACACCCTTACTGGTACTTATGATGACACTTTTATGGGTGTCTCAGTGAGCGGCCTGTTTGGGTCATGTTTAGGAGGCAGGAGTCCAGCAGACTCCAGCAGAGAAAGTATGTTACCAGCTTGCGAAACAATGAGAAGATAGTCATTTCTTCAACTGAGACTGTGAGCCTGGTCTTAAGAGTAGTGGCAGCTGCTGAAAAAGTCATTTTCTTTGGGGCTGGGCTGTAGCTCGGCGGGAGAATGTTTGCATCGCGTGTGCAGGTAGGTCATGGTTCAAGCCTTAGTACTACAAAATAAGAAATAGTTACCTTTCACGCCAAACTGCTCTCTGTTCTAACCATCTCCCAAGCCCAGGGCTCTGGGTGCCCTTAGGGTGGCTCAGAGCTGCTGCGCCTAGTCACAGAGGTTGGGCTCTGGCCACCTTTGAGCGACTCACCTGAAGCCCAGTTTCTACGTTCACTTCTGTGGGCCCGAGGGCCAATTTGGTCTGCAGCCCTTGCACAAAATTCAAAACTGGGAGCCAGTGCTCACATTTTCTCCTGAAATTGTTCCTACCCTGGGAAGGGAGAGCTGCTCATTAGCTGATCTGACACAAACAAGAAGCTTTTGCTCTTTGCTCCAGCTCATATGCCTGCATCCAACCCATCTGGGCTTGTCTGTTGACTTTTTTTTTTTTTAAAGCCTGATATGCTCTCAAGCAGTGTCTACTCCAGAAAGGAATATACTGAGATCTGGTCATCCAGCCCCTTTTCCTTTCAAGTCAAGCATTGATTTTTATGCCAGTTAATTTCCCAGTGGGGCAAAGATGGAATTGAAAGAAATAATCGCTGGAGTGGCTTAGAGTGCAGGCAGGCTTAAAGCATTTCCATCTCTGCCACCAGGCAGGTGGTTTTAAAGTAGAAAATCAACCTTTGTGCTAGAACTGCTGTGGGGAGTTTTTATTGCAAGGGTTAGAGCTGGAAAGGCTGGGGGGGAGGCTGGGGGGGGCAGCTGCCAGGGAGCCTAGGGGCTTTCACCTGCACTAGCTCAGTTTTCCATTTCAAAGGGGGCAGGCCGTTTCCACTGGACTCTCAGAGTCAATGTGGTTTGCTTTTCTTTTCTTAAAGAATGCTACAATTTAAGCAATAATCTAGAAGAACAAAACTTTTGATTGGCAGGGAAATTGTAGCTCAGGGAAGTGTCCACTGAGCCTAGAAAGGTAGTGACTGCTAGTCACAGAAGAAATGCCTACTGACAAATCTGGAGGCAATCACAAACTAATCATGGGCTCTGTTTAGTCAAGGAAGCCGGTGTGCCTCATTTCTTCTTCAGCTTGAAAAGCACATGTCTTGCTCTGCCTCTGGCGGTGGAATCGATACCACGAAATGGCCTTTTCTTTCAGTCTTTGTGTTCTTTACTTACAGCAGGATGCTGTGGGCACAATGCCTGGAGTGGAGTGGAGCCAGTGAACACACTGAATAGTCCAGAAGAAGATGCTACAAGCAATGTGCACTTTGGGTATATAGAAAAACCCAAATTTACGGTGATAGATTGGGGATCGATTGTTTTAAAGTCTACTTTTTTGAGACCGAGGCTGCCCTCAAACCTGTATGTAGCCAAGGATGTCTTGAGTCTCCGAGTGCTGGGATTATAGGTGTTTATCACCATGCCAGGCTTATGTCTGCTGAGGATGAATCCAGGCATTTGTGTAGCTAGGCAACCGCCGGCTCAGCTCCATCCCCAGGCCTTTACTTTTGATTTTAGCAGTAACTAAGCAGGAAAGATCTGAGGGCGGTGGGGTGGTGTTCTACCTATTCCATGTCACACCTGAAGAAACTTGAGAAAAGGGTGAATGTGTGCTCAGGGTCCCTGTCACCTACTTTAATATGGGGCCGGTTTTCTGTTTACTGTTAAAAAATTGTAACCTTTTTTTTTCTTTTAAGAACAACATTTAACTGGGGGATGGTGTTGGGATTCTGTAAACCCCACCCCTCAATTACCCAGCAGTGGCCAGGTATGCTCCTCCCCAGTGACCTGACACTATAAAAGGAGCTGCTTGACCCCTCCTCTCTCTCCTGCTCTTGTGCTCTTGCAGCCTTGCTCTCCCACCCCTACCCCTTCTCTTCCCTTCCCTTCCCCCCTCTCCCTCCACGTGCTCATGTCCGGCCTCTTCTCTACTTTCTCTCTCTCTCTCTCTCTCTCTCTCTCTCTCTCTCTCTCTCTCTCTCTCTCTGCCTCTACCACCCTCTTAACTCTCCCATGACCTGAATAAACTAGATTCTGTACTATACCGTTGTGTGGCTGGTTCCTCAGGGGGAAGGGATTCCCAACATGGACCCCCCCAGAGGCATCTCCCTTGCCCCCAGGCCTTGCCATATGCCCCCCACTCTCTTCATCCTTCCCCTAACATTGGTGCCCTGTGACATTTCCTTTCATTGGTGCCCCGACATCTTTTCCTTATAGATGGTTTACAGGCTTAGAGGTTCAGTCCATTATTCTCAAGGTGAGAACATGGCAACATCCAGGCAGGCATGATGTGAAAGGAGCTGAGACTTCTTTCTTTATCTTAATCTAAAGGCTGCTATCAGAATACTGACTTACAGGCACTTTGATTTTGACTAGGGTATCAAAACCCACACCCACAGTGACACACCTATTCTAACAAGGTTACACCTCCTAATAGTGCCACTCCCTGGGCCAAATATATATAAACTATCACATCCCACTCTTTGCCCCCCCCCCCATAGGCTTGTTCAAACATATTAATCTTGGGTACCATTCCTACCCAAGGCATAATAAAAAATACATTTAGTCTATAGTAGTCTCAACAATGTAAAAGTACAAAGTTCAGGGTCTCTTCTGAGAGTCATCCAATGACTTAACTTTAGTCCCCAAAGCAAGACAGGAAACCAGCTGGGCAAACTCCAAATTCTACAACTCCATGTCTGGTGTCAAAGCAGTCTTCAGATATCCAACTCCTTTTTCATGTTTGTTGACTGCAACAAACTTCTTTCTCCTAGAATTCTCTATTAGCAGCTTTCTTCAGCAGATAGCCTATGACTCTGGCATCTCAAACATCATGGGGTTACCAAAGCAACTTCAATATTACAGCTTCTTGTTTCAATGTCTGGGATCTAATCATAATCTTCTGGGCTCCTCCAAAGGGCTGGTGTCACTTCTGCAGCACTGCCCTCTGTAGCACTCTTGGCTTAGGTTGATCCACTCTACTACAGCTGGTGGTCATCCCATGGTATTGACTTCTCCAATACAATGGAGTCTCCTACTACAACCAGGCTTTACCAATAGCCTCTCATAGGCCCTCTTAATGGTGCTAAGCCTCAACTCCTTTTTGTGACCCCTTCAGTCCTGTGCTGTCAACTGCAAATGGGATTGCTTCTCATAATACTCAGCTTACATTCAGTTGCCTTCAAGACCCTTCATGCCTCCAAACCATTACCACTTGGGTGACTCTTACACCTTACCAAGTACAGCTGCAGCATGAGGTACAACCTTGGTTATCTCTGGAACACAGCTTCTTGTGTTCTCAGAAAACCCTTCCCAGAAGATTTCAACTCAGTGATACTGGTCTCTTCTTAATTACCACTAATGTCTTATTAGCTCCAGATAGCCAACATCAAGTGTCCCAGTAATCCCTTCTATTCTGGACTCTAAAGCCCAGAGCCACATGGCCAAAGTTTCTGAGTTCTGCTGCTTGCTAGGGCTGGAACATTGCCCCCTTGTTTTATTACATTATCACTAGCTTTCAGTTTTCAACTCCTTCATTGCTTGTGTTTGGCTGTCCTGAAACTTGCTCTTAGGACTGGTTTTGAACTCAGAGATCTGCATGCCTGACTCCTAAACACTGGGATTAACACCAAGCCTGGATTTAATTTCACTTGTTCTGTTTTAAATTGGCCTTGAACTCAGAGATCAGAGGTTGGCCTTGAACTCAGAGATCAGCTTGTCTTTGCCTCCAATGATTGAAGGCTTGTACTACCATGCCGGGATTTAAATTTAGCTGGGTGGGATCTGTAAAAACCAAAGTTTAAAAATGTAAAGGAAAGTGTAAAAATAAAGGTTTGAGGGGCCCTGAGCCTTTTCCAAAACACCCATTCTCAGGAAAGTAAACAAGGACAGAATTTAGTGACTGAGAGCCACAAGGTCTCATAGAAAGTTCCAAATATACATAATCAGACTAAACCCTTAAACCAAACTAAGTTAAGACAAAACAAAACAAAAAAAAAAAAAATTGCTTTCAGAATAGCTCCTCTACCCCTCCCTGTACTGAAACAAGGAGAACTACAAATTGTCAACAACCTTACTGCCAACGTTTCTCCCCGCTTCCTCTCCCCTTTCTGACCAAAGAGTTTAAAATTATACTGTTGCTTTGCTGACCAATCACAATATAGTAGCTTACCCCCCCCCCCACACACACACACAAAATGGTCTAAAAGATGTATGCTTTTTGAGTTTGGGGTTGACTCTCCCTGTGAGGCTGAGCAACCCCACACATGCCGGATAAATAAACCTCTTGCCATTGCAGTGATCTGTCGTCAAGTTGTGTTCTGTGGGGCAGTGCACCTAGGCTGAGACCTTGGGGGTTTTACAGGATCTTGCCTGAAGGTCATTACTCCCTTAATTCAATTTAATATCTTTAAACTTGGGATTCAGATCCTTTTCACTTCCTGGTCCCACTTTAATACTAGAAACATGTATTTTATAATTTTCTTTTCTCAGTTTGCTATTGTTGTTTGTTTTAAATGTTCTTCATGAGACTTAACCAGAGAACAAAGTCTAAGATGAGCTTTTCTGAGACTTCCTCTGTCAATGCAAAGCCTCTTTTCCTTAACCTCAGGCAGACTCTCAGACAAGGGGTTAAAAAGTCACATTCTTCCACAAAATACTACAAAACTTTCTAAGCCACATATTGAAATTCTCCACTGAAACCTCTTGGACCAGGTCTGCCCAATTCAAATCATTCTCAATATGAAGTCTTCAATATCCTACTAGGATAGCCCTTCAAGCCCCATTTAAAGCCCTCCACTGTTTTCCAAATCTGAAGTCCAAAAATCCACATTCTTCCTAACAAAAGCATGGTCTGGCCTATCACAGCAATATCCCATTCTCTGGGACCAGCTTCTGTATTAGCTAAGGCTTTACTGCTGTGAACAGACACCATGACCAAGGCATCTCTTTTTTTTGGTGGGGGAGGGGTGCAGTGGAACTTTATTGATGGTATTTAAGAGAGTAGGGAGGGGTCCCTAGGCCACTCCTGTTATTATGGGGGTCTGGGATGGAAATTGTGAGGGAGATGCTCAGTGTTGGGGGCCGAGTTGGGATGGGACTCCTCAGCACCTAAGGGCCTCTCTTGCTCTCAGTGTCCTTGCTGAGGGGTGGACGGTCCAGGGTTTTTTACTCCTTAGAGGCCATGTAGGCCATGAAGTCCACCACTCTGTTGCTATAGCCGTATTCATTGTCATACCAGGAAATGAGCTTCACAAAGTTGTCATTGAAAGCAGTGCCAGCTGGGGCATCAAAGGTGGAAGAGTGGGAGTTGCTGTTGAAGTCACAGGAGACAACCTGGTCCTCAGTGTAGCCTAGGATGCCCTTTAGCAGGCCTTTGGCAGCCTGCTTCACCACCTTCTTGATGTTATCATACTTGGCAGGCTTCTCCAGGGGGCATGTGAGATTCACAATGGACACACTGAGGGTAGGAACATGAAAGGCCATGACAGTGAGCTTCCCATTCAGCTCTGGGATGACCTTGCCCACAGCCTTGGCAGCACCAGTGGATGCTGGGATGATGATCTGGGCTGCCCTATGGCCATCATGCCACAGCTTTCCAGAGGGGCCATCCATGGTCTTCTGAGTGGCAGTGATGGCATGAACTGTGATCATGAGCCTTTCCACGATGCCAAAGTTGTCATGGATGACCTTAGCCAGTTGGTGGTACAGGATGCATTGCTGACAATCTTGAGTGAGTTGTCATATTTCTTATGGTTCACATCCATCACAAACATGGGGGAATCAGCCGAAATGCAGAGATGGTGACCCTTTTGGACTTTTTCTGCAATAGAAGACGGTGTGTAAGTGGTAAGCAGTTTGGCACTGTAACGAGTGCTGTGGAAGGAAACAAAAGTTGCTTTTAGCTTTCATACGTGAAGACAGCCAGCTAGTGCTTCATTTCTTTCATTTTCGTCACCGTGTGTTAAGCATGAGTTTGGCTCACATTAGTGTCCAGTTATTCATGTGTGGTTCTTTTGTTAACTGAGTGTCACAATTAACTGTTCCCTGAGCCACTTAAGTATGCTTCAGAAATATTTGGCATCCACATAAAAATTAATCACAAGGATGTGTTATATTGAATAATTATCTATTTGGATATTTCACCATGATAATCATCCTATTCACATATTTTTGTATTCATATGCACTGGCTGGTTTTGCCTATCAACTTGACACAAGCTGGAGTTATCACAAAGAAGCCTCTCTTAAGGAAATACCTCCATGATCCAGCTGTAAGGCATTTTCTCAATTAGTGATCAAGGGTGAGAGGGCCTATTGTGGGTGGTGCCATCCCTGGGCTGGTAGACCTGGGTTCTATAAGAAAGCAAGCTGAGCAAGCCAGGGGAGCAAGCCAGTAAGTAACATCCCTCCATGGCCTCTGCATCAGCTCCTGCCTCCAGGTTTCCACCCTGTGTGAGTTCCAGTCCTGACTTCCTTTGGTGATGAACAGCATGTGGAAGTGTAAGCTGAATAAACCCTTTCCTCCCCCACTTGCTTCTTGGTCATGATGTTTTGTGCAGGAATAGAAACTCTGACTAAGACATCATATCTTTTATATATGCAAAATTCAGTTATTCAAATTATCAGAAACATAATTATTAGGTAAAAGGTTGTTAATGCTAACAATATATTAGTAGTCTTATGCTTTTGATACAGATCAACTGCTTAGTTTGACTAATATAACTTTTTAATAGATATCCCAAGTTTGTTTCAAGCTCTTAAGTCCCCCCCCCCTGCCTTAACCTCCCAATTTCTAGAATTACAGCAAGAATGAGCATGCCGTGTGTTGTGGACAGGGAGTAAATTAGAGAGCTTAGACTCAGGGAGAAGCCACAAGAAACAAGGGGTCTCATGGCTGGGGAGTAGATTAGTGTACTGGTAGATCTAACCAATCTAGACATACAGCTTATAAATATAATAACTAACTTGTATGTTTTTGCATGGGCTATTGGGGTTAGAAGTTTATTAGAATAGCCCTGGTAGGTTTTTCTTGATGAAGTTGGCTTAATTATTATGAAAACCAGACATGGCACAGGATTCTCCTCTCAGTCTCAGTTTCCACTGTGGTTGGACTCCCCATCCTTGCCTTTCATTTGGCACAGATCATTTTGTGGCACTTTCGTGTTAATATGCTGAAATTCTTATCTCCATGGATATGGTAATAGGAGTTGGGGCTGGTGAGAGGTGATTTGATCACAGGATCAGGGTTCTTATACATGAAATGAGTGCTTCCCTGAGAACCCCCATGTTTCTTCTACCCATGAGTAGAAGAAACAGACATCGAATCTGCTGAGCCCTACTGTTAGGCTCCCCAGTCTCCAGAACTCTGAGAAGAGTCTGTTGTGAGCCACCTAGATTCTAGGGGTTCTCCTAGATGATGGTACTTTTATTACAGGAGCGGAAAGGACTAGGGCATGGTGTGGGTCTGCTTAATCCAGCGCACTGGATTTGACGTCCACCTGCTCTGGCATTCTCATTGGCATTCTCAAAATGAATACAATAGCTTCCTCTGCATGCGGTTCTAAGAATTAAAACCTCATTCATTCGACTTTCACTAAACCAGTGTTTTGTGTTCCTGACCACGTGTGCATGACAGGCCTTATGCTGAGTGCTAGGATACAATGAGAGACAACAGCAGGAAAATCTGCTTTGCTTTGAACTTGGTGTGTTGGGAAGGACACTCATCAAGCCTGCCAAGAGTGGATTAGTGACCTAACCTCTGAAAGACGCTGCGGGCACACTGACCTCACGGAGGCAGAGCTGACAGGCTGATGCGTCAGGTGATTAGTTGGGGGGAAAGTGGTGAAAAGGTCACATGAGGCTAAGATGCTAAATGTTTAGTCAGAAGGAGCAGTACGTGAAACATATTTTAAAGGCTCAGGGTAGGATGACAGTGGGGAGCCTGGTGGGGCTGAGGGGATTCATATGGCTGGGACAGGAAGGACAGTGGGGAGCCTGGTGGGGCTGAGAGGATTCATATGGCTGGGACAGGAAGGACAGTGGGGAGCCTGGTGCCAGACATGCCAATGGAGACGTGATGGTCAAGATAAGCCCAGGTTGGTACTCTGAGAATAGCAAAGACAGGCCCATTGTGTAAAGTCTGAGGCCTGACTGCATGTGTAGTAACTGAGGGTGAGAAGAAGATGAGGGGTGAATGTGGGGCCAATTCATACGCTATTATAAACCCGAGGGTGTAACAGCCCAGTGGGAAGAACTGAGCAGTTTGGGATATTTAAGAGATGCTACCAGTAGAAGTTGGCAAATATGAATGCAGAATAGGCTCATTCCCCCTTATCCGTGAACTTGTCCAGAAGCATTGTGCTGCGCAGCTGTGGCCATGGAGGCTGGGCTTGGGTAGATGCTGCTGTTGGAAGTGAGAGGAAACTGGGACTTAGAGCCAGGTAAGGGAGAAAGGGTTCTCTGCTACAAAGCGAGGAGAGGGAACATGGTGGACACATGCAGGGCTCGAAGGTTCTAGCAAAGGTCGAGCAGTGAGGCAAGCAAAATTGATGAGCATCTGCTTGGTGGGATAGAGGGAGATCCCATGTGGAGGTCTGCAGGTCTCAGTGAGGGCGAAGGGGCAGGGTGTGACTGCAAAAACAGAGTTTCTGTTATTTCTGTTTTTCCCTCCTTCTCCTCAGCAGGTCACTACTTCCTTCTTCTCATCGTATGCAGCAGGAAACTTCCCTCTCCCCCAACTTCTGCGACTGACAAAAGGAAAATGGCTTTGCTGTTATGTTCTACAAAAGAAAAAGTATAGCCTGGAGAACAGATATGTAATGTGTCTTTCAGGGTGGGAGACCAAGAGATACCCACACCTAATCCTCATGGTGCCAGCATCTTCCCTGGCTGCTTGCCACACGTGACCTATAGATTGGACTGCAATCTACTAAGAAGGTTTTAGCAAAGGATCTTCAAGGTAGTTTATCACTTTGTAATAAAAACATTAATTCTCTGAGACTGTGTGTCTGTGATAGTTTGTGATGCTTGGCCCAGGGAGTGGCACTATTAGAAGGTGTGGCCTTGTTGGAGCAAGTGTGTCACTCTGGGGCTGGGCTTGGAGACACTCCTCCTAGCTGCCTGAAGATGCCCACTCTGTTTCTGGCTTCCTTCCAATGAAGATGTAGAACCCTCAGCTCCTTCTGCACCATGCCTACCTGAATGCTGCCATGCTCTTGCCTTGATGATAATGGACTGAGCCTCTGAACCTGTAAGCCAGCCCCAATTAAATGTTGCCCTTTATAAGATTTGCTTTGGTCATGGTATCTGTTCACAGCTGTAAAACCCTAGCTAAGACAGTGTCCAAGGGGTTAGCCACATTTTGATCCTTGTTGAATCTGTACTTATCTACCATTCAGGGAATACATATACTTTGCAAAATTAGAAAGGTAATCAGACCCAGAAATGCAGTGCTATCAGTCTGCCAAAGCTTCATATCAAAGCACTACAAACTAAGTGGTTTAAAGTCACAAAATTTCTCAGATGGTGCCTCAGCCTGCAATCCCAGAAATTAGAGGATGGCTGAGGCAGGAAGACCACTGTAAGTTGGAGGCCAGTCTGGGCTAGTGAGAGTTCAAGGTCAGCTTTGACCATAGAGACTATCTCAAAACCAACCATCCAACCAACCAACCAACCAACCAACCAACCAACCAACCAACAACATTAACTATCCCTCCTCTCAAGAAAATCCACCTCCAAACCATAGAACTTTGTTCTCTCATGGCTTGGTCAACTGGGTGCAAGACTGCTTGTCTGGAAACCACAGGCCCTCTCCTTTCTGAGCCTCTGGGGTCTCCTCGCTAGAATCCCCTTGCCTAGCAGATGTGACATCACACAAATGTCAGCCTCCCTTGTCACATGGGCTTCTCTCTCTCTCTCTCTCTCTCTCTCTCTCTCTCTCTCTCTCTCTCTCTCTCTCTCTCTCTCTCTCTGTCCTTCTTATCAGGACAGTAGTCGCATTGGATCAAGAGTTCTGCACTGGTATGAGCTATCTCAATGACATCTCAAATGACCTCAGTTCCAGATGAGGTCACAGTCCTGGGCTCCAGCAATTTTTATTCACTTATTTGTAGTTCTGAGTGTGTGAAAAGGGGCCAGAATCGTCAGTTCTGGATTTACTGATGAGATGGATCTGAACACTAGGAACCCCAATACTGTGGGCTGTAAATTCTGGTTCCACAATAACGTCTAGTTCTACGTGCACTCAGGAAGTCTGGGGTGAATGCTGTCACTACGTATAGGCTAAAACCGCAGATAGGCATGCACAAATATGGTATCAGGGATCTGACGATCTATGGTCACAGCACCCAGTGGTCATCAGTCTTCCTTTCAGCAAGGAAGTTCATTGTTTGAGGCTCACTTGTATATAGATCCTGGAAAATGTAATCATTCTCCAGTTCATAGTGATGCCCTGACATCTCTTCTATGTTTTCGTCATGTTGCATAATGACTAGGAATTCCATGGTTGGATATCACCAGAAGCTGCTGCAGTTGCCCAGGACTGGATTTTGCTGAGTCAGAGAAAAATGTAGACTGAATTGCAATGGGCCAAATGCATGTCAGCACCATGAGCTCAACTGATAATAAAGGGATTCTGACTGCTCTTGCCACACCAAACTTCTATTCCTTTCCTGGTTTGCCCTTCAGAATGACATTGATTTCAACAAGTTTTGGAGTTGTGTACCAGGAGGAGCATGGATTATGGGACAGAAACATGTGAATGTGACTCCAGGCCCCAAATCCTAGTTTCTCTTTTGTAGTCAGGTAACATAGGGGCTCCCAGAGATGTTCCTGCATTAATTCTCAGAAACTGAGTACATTCAGCTGTGTGGCAAAGAGACTGCACATTTGATGATGGGTCATACTCGAGGTGGAGAGTGCCCTGTGTTAGTCAGAGGCTTATCTTCTCATGCAGGCCCTTAACAACACAGAACTGTTCCCACTATGGTGAGACCAGAGAAAAGACCAAGTGTCAGAGCTGGCTTTGAATACAGAGAGGAAGGAGCCACTTGCCAAGGAGTGCTGGAGCCCTAGAAGTCAGGAGGGCAGGAAATGGTTTTTATCTCAGAAACCAAGAAGGGACTCAGCCTCACCTACATTTGATCTTAGAACTTCTCACCTGCAGGAACATAGACTCATTTTAAAATTAATGTATGAGGTTCTTCACTAACATGTAAGTAAAGTATCAGTCTCAAATAAAAAATTTTGGTAGGTCTGGAGAGATGGTTCTGTGGTTAAGAGCACTTGCTGCTTGTGGAGAGTCCCTGAGTTCTGTGTCCAACACTTGTGCTCTCTTCTGACCTCCATGAGCACCAGGTACATGAGGTATACAAACACATCTGCAGGTAAAGCATCAACACAAAAGACAAATCTAAAAAAAAATTTTAAATAAAAATTTGTGATTACTTGTCAAATTAACAACAGATACTGAATGTACCCATTTCTGAGATGGTAATATTGATCTGTGGGATGTTTGTGTGAATTAGTGGAGACATGAAGCCTCATGTTAGACACTTCACCAGCGACCACGAACTATTCTGTTCTGAGGAGTTGGACTTCTCTCTCTCGGTTCCTAGCCTCCACTTTAGACTCACATGAGTTTCTGAGTTGGTTACATGACATGTGCTACCCAGTGTCACCTATACATGTCGCCTCACTGGGGGTTGGGGGTGTTAAAATTGCTGAACCTTGGGTCTATATAGGTTCTCATTTCAATCCAACTGATTTAGAATCCATTTTTTAACACAATCCCCAAGTGGTTCTGTATACATTAAAGCCTGAGAGCTACTGGGTAAGGCATTTTCCAGCAATATCACTGTTGTGATGCTATTGTTCCAATTCACAATCCACTTTTTAAACCAGATCACCAGGAGAGCCACATGTACTTTAAAGTCTGAGAGCCACTGGGCATGTGTCCTCTAACATCACAGAGCCTACAGAAAAGATGTCATGACCTTTCATATCTAGATTTTTAAATTATGTTTTCAGTTATTTCCAATGCTCAGAGGACTGATAGCTCTGGAATAATGTTTAAAAATGCACTTAGAGTTGCAAGATTTTCAGTGAGTTTTTTTTTTCCTAAAGAAAACCATTGTTCTATTTTTAAGTGATCAGAGATCCAGAAATCACCTCATGAGGTGGCAAAGGCCTGGTTTCATGGACCAGAGCCTCACACTGGGGTATCACTGGGTTTGGGCTACAGGTCTGATAGGCTGATACCTCTGTGCCATTTTGGGGGCTCTACTGCAGCATGATACACTCGAGCCTCAATGAGAAATTACAATTTCTTGTTCTTTTACTACACAAAAGACATATTATTGTATTTTATGTTTAGAGTTCTGAAATGCATATATAATATTTATTTCATCGTTAGGGTTCACTGTGATCAGCAACCCACTTAACATGACTCTTACGTAGCCCCAATTGTAAATAATAGGGGAGTCATCTGCTTTGGTCACGGACACTCTGGTAACAATTGAAAACCCGACTGAGTTTTATTCTCGGTGACTAGCTACATGCTGTGCAAAACCGGCCCATTCCTGGCAATATAGCCTTTATCATTGGCCTGGTCCCTCCTTTTCTTCCCTGTCCTTCCAATTACTCCCCCTCCTTTTTTTCTCTTGGCTCTTACAGGGTTCAAATCCACGATGTGTAGCACTATTAAATATGGCAAATTTCATAACTTTGTGTGATTTTTCCCCCCATTTCCAACACATCAAATCTGAACATCAACTCTCTCAGAGATGAGGACTATCCATGCCAAAATCCCAGAGAGAGAGAGAGAGAAAGAGAGAGAGAGAGAGAGAGAGCCTTAAGACTGTCTGACTGAACTGATTTCAGCAGTAAAACGGTCCATCAGGCTGCGCTCACCCTGGAGCACGTCCAGGTGAAGTACATTGGTGTTCCTCACTGTAGACTCAATGTATACATAGAGACCATGCTAATACATTGCCATTCAGGCTTCCCGGAAAGGCTGTATCAAAGCTAGACTCTTAAATTTAGAGGTCACTTTGAAGCCCATCCTGTTTCTCAAGAAACACTTGAGGCCTTTCTCCTAGATTCTTATTCTGCCTTAGCAGTGATTGTGGTGGTGGCGGTGGTGGTGATGATGATGATGGTGATGGTGAGAAGGAGGAGGGAGAGGAGACATTTTGATAGTCTATAGAATGTAGAATACAGAATGTGGCTTAGAGAGCAGGCTGTCTGCCTAGGGTCGCTGATGTTGCTAGGCAGTAGAGCATTCAGGCCATGCATGTTTCTCTGTGTCCCTTAGAAATTAACAAAGCAAGTAGAAGTTGGACAGAACAACTAGTCTTAGATGTTAATCTTATTTACCCTGTCTATCTGGTCTTAGATGTTAATCTTATATACCCTGTATATCTGGGCTTAGATGTTCATCTTATATACCCTGTGTATCTGGGCTTAGATGTTCATCTTATATACCCTGTGTATCTGGGCTTAGATGTTCATCTTATATATCCTGTGTATCTGGTAGCTGCCATTACACCATGACAACCTCTCTTGCATTATGTTTTGATAAGTGTATAAAAAGTTTTATTGTTTGGAATAAACATGTATCAGCCTCAGTCTTGCTGAGACCCCTTCAGTCTGGTCTGATTTTAATTCCCACAGACCATATCAGAAGCCCCAGGTTTCGTAAACAGCAATGCTTACAGCACACAAATGCTCTTAGGAGGACTCTCGGGGCAAGAGACTTTCTCCTTTGGATCAAAATTCCAAAACCAGAGGACTGAAAAATTACAAAGCCACATTTCTAAGAAGAAACTCTGCCAGCCAACATCCTGGGACCAAGGCTACCACTACGTGATCTCTACTGAGCTTGCCAGGTCGCTGTCCTGCTAAGATGGCTGATGTTGTCACTTCAGTTGGGGTTTTCAGGGTCTACGGCAGTGATTGCAGCAGAAAATGGATGATACATTGGCTGATTGAAACCAGTGGCCAAGAGCAGCAGCCTGAGCCCCAGGGATGGGCTCTGTCCGGCAGGCACCTATAGGCCAATGCTTACTGAGGTGCCAGAGATGTATTCAGGGCCTTCCTTGTGTTCTTAACTTGTTAATTTCTCTCAAGATCTCCCTAATTATAGAGAAGAAATTTAAGTACCAGAGGCTAACCAATTGGCTAGAAATCAGAGGCCACTTAGCAAGCAAATGGTTTAGACAGCCCCATGCCTGGCTTCTAGCTCTGGTATTCTTGCTCTTTACCTCAAAATCTGTCAGGTCCCTTCATTTCCTCCTATGCGCTCCCTTCTCCTTGCTGCTTGGAGAAAACATATGTCCAGGGATAAAATGTTACCAAAGCAAGGCAGCAGGAAAGCTAACAGTGTGAGCTGAGCGTCTGTTTGCCTCATGCTTCGTAGAGCTGCATTGTGCTTTATGGAGGAGCAGTGTGTGCTTTAGAGAGCAGAATAAGTTCCCCACGTTTTCTTGTGACAGACTGCAGCTGACACAGACTGTCACTGTTTCTCAGGACCACACCACTCACATGTCTAAGATCAGAGAACCTTAGATCAAAAGAGATAAGTAAGCTATGTGCACTCTTGCCTGGGACCACAGGGCAAATCACAGAATCTGTCCCAGCTTTAGGCCTGCCTGACCCATTGACCCCCAGCCTCACCGTAGTACCTGCTGTCTGTGGGCAGGATACAGAAGCAGGGGCTTCCTGAAGGGAGCAGAGGCCAAGTGCCTGGGCACCTGACCTGTTCCCATCATTGCTCAAGGTCAGGGTCTGAAAAGAGATTTCCTATGCAGGTCGGCTGCTTCTGGGAACAAGGTCGCAACTTCCTCTCATGAAGTGGAAGAAATGGAGGAGAGCAAGTCGCTCCCATACCCTGGTTCTTACCTTCTCCCTGAAGCCACTGCTGAGGTGGTGGGCAAGTAGGCTCCCTAGGGATTTATAAGTAGAACAGAGGAAGTGGAGGCACCTAGAGTTTGACTAGATGGAGCGCTTAATCTGAAATCTTAATGCTGAAAATGCCTGAATTTGAACAGTTACCCAACAGGGACTGTGCTTTCAAATAGAAGACATTTGCAGTTTGAAGTCACTGGATTGGGACATTTCATTTTCCTAGTGCTAAATGAAGACCAGGGGACTCCTTTATTGAAGGAAGTAACACATAGCTATAAAAACCAGACATGCTTCCTGTCTGTCCACAGAAGCCTTGGGGATATGTCGACACATTTATCTTTGTAAACTATTGCAGGAGGGAGGTAGCAAAAGGAGAATCTGGGGTATTTGCCCACTCAAAGTTTCCAGTGGAGGGGTCTCTCTCTCTCTCTCTCTCTCTCTCTCTCTCTCTCACACACACACACACACACACACACACACACACACACACACACACACACAGACCTCACACTTACACACACAAAAATGTCCTAACAGAAAAAGCTAAACTGTATTGAGGAACTGAGGTGGGGAGAAGCCAGCTGGTTAAATTAGGAAGGCCTCCGTAGGATTAGGGAGAGCAATGAGCCTAAGATATTGGAACTGGGGGACAGAGGCCAAGTGGATTAACCCTGGTGATGCAAGAGGAAGGGTCCCTGGCACCTGTCTGTTTCTCCAGATGTTTGAAGAATCTCTGATACAAGGGCTGATGTCACCTCCAGCAAGTATAAGAGCTGTGGAGGTTGGGAGTCTTGCCTTGCACCTTCCTCCTGGGAGACAGCGTTTTGTTAAGATGTGAGGGCAAAAGCTATCAAAGCAGTGTGCCTCGAGCTTCCTGCCTCTGTGGTAAAGGGACTGTATTTTAATCTCAGCTTCCATTATTGTGAGGGTCCTAACATTTTCAATTGTGAGGCTAGTCCAAACCATACTGGCTTCAGAAGAACAAGATTTCCCTGGCTCTCTTAGGATAGAGTGCTTCAGTTATTGTCAGACCCAAGGTTTCAGTGGTGTCAGGGCTCCATTTTTCTCAACTTTCCCCCCATTATTCCTTGTATGTTTGATTTCCTTGGCTGCTCAGGGTCATGTAAGCTTTATTTTATTTATTTATTTTTGTTGTTGTTATTGTTGGTGGTAGTTTGTATGTCTTGTGTTGTATGTGTCTGTGTATGTGTTCTGTGTATATGTGTGTGCTATGTGTATGTGTGTGTACATGTATGTATGTTGTGGTATATGTGTTGTGGTGTATATATATGTGGTATGTATGAGTGTGTGTGTGTGTGTGTGTATGTATAATTTTGTAACGATCTGATTATGTAGCCCAGGTCTGAAGCTCAAAATCCTCCTGCTTAAAACTCTTGAATGTATGAACTATCAAACATGGCCATTTTATCTTGATAATGGAAATTTCACCAGGAAAAGCATATGCCTTTTTCCTACTGCACCAGCAAAATAGTGTTGCCTCTTGTGAGCTCAATAGGTCACAAACCTAATTTTGAACCAACCATTGTCCAAAAGTCTGTGCATTCTGGTGGAGCAGGCCAACTAAGTTCCATCCATTCCTGTAATGGAATTATGTTTGTGTATAGTGTGTGTGTGTGTGATATGTGTGGTATGGGTATGTATATGTATGTTCCATGTGTGTAGTATTTGATGTGTGATATGTATATATGTGGTATGTATATGTACTGTATGTGTAGTGTATATGCATAGTGTTTGGTGTGTGTGTGTGTGTTATATGTGTATGGTATGTGTGGTGTGTACTGTATATGTAGTATATATGCATAGTGTTTGGTGTGTGTGTGTGTATGTTACATGTGTATGGTATGTGTGGTGTGTACTGTATATGTAGTATATATGCATAGTGTTTGGTGTGTGTTTGTATGTGTTATATGTGTATGGTATGTGTGGTGTGTGAAGTATGTGTATATGTATGTGTGTGTATATATGGTGTAGTATGTATGAATGTGGGGAGGTAGGTTGTGTGTTGTGTATCTGTGGTATGTATATGTATGGTGTGGTATGTGTATGTGCAGTGCTTTTATGTGTGGTGTGGTGTATGTATGTATAGTGTTTTTATGTGTAGTGTGTGTGTATATGTATGTGTATGCATGGTAGATTGTGATGTGGGGTATATGTGTGTAGTGTGCATGCATCCATGGTGGAATGTGTGTGAGTGTATGTATGATGGTGTGTATGTGTGTGTGTGTGTGTGTGTGTGTGTGTCTGTGTGTGGTGCAGAGAGTGCTCTGACCTCAGGGCAGGAGGTGACTAAGAGGAGTGTGAATGGTTGCTGCATGTCAAAGACAATAAAGGAAAGCAGCTGCTACACAGCGAGACCACTGAGTAGTTGGGAAAATGGAGCCTTGGTATAAAGAACACAGGCCTAAGTAACTTAGTTATACTAGAGATCTACGTTTGTTTTCAGCCTCCTCAGACTCGGCCAAGTTTGTTTCTTTAAGTCTGACTACCCATGCTATCTGTCTTTTACATCAGATCGAGCTTCAGTATCTACTGCAAATTGTGTGGTTCTGGCTCACCTTTCTGTTTTCCTGATGCTGGATCCACCAAGATTTCCCTTCTCTGTTGGCACTGTCTCTTCAGAAAACTGCTGTCCAGAGCCCAAGCCCTGTCACCTCATATAGACATGGCATTGGTCTCAGGAGGTACCTGACAATGTTTCTTGTTTTCTCATTTCTGGACCTGAAGAACTTGGTGTGATGGTAAACCTCTGTGATCCATGACTAAGCTGGGAGGTGAAGGAAGCCATACCCTTTAATTCTTAAATCCTCTCACATCGGCTTTTGGGCATTTATGAGCAGGATTAAAGCTGTCAAGACATAGATTTACTGAATCTCTTCAGTGATTAAGGTTGTTGACACATGGATATGGTCTTATCGGCGAAGGGCTTTCAGTGCCAATCCAGGCTGTGTGGATTGTCCCGGGAGAAGTGGGAGCCACTGAATACTTTCAGGCATGTGAAATGTGCCGTGCTCCCATGGGTGCATTCTGGAGCACATGCAGGGTATGAAGCTCGTGGACATGCCTTACATAAGGGACCATAAGGAAAGAGTCAGAGTAACCCTGGGGACCAGGGGTTGGGGGAAGGGAATCCCCATTTTAAGTGTTGGCTCTTTACTTTTAATCATGTCATGATTTCTGGGACTCCCTTCCAACACAGACAGCTGACCACCCCACTCCCAACAATGTATTCAGGACAGAAGCAGCTCTATAGTCTATAGTCTTCAGCTCCGTGGGAGTTCATCTCCTCACTGTTTGGCACAGGCGCTCAGGAAGACCAAGGTTAAAGTAGCAGAGAACAGGAGATGATTCAGTTCCCTTTCAACCCAGCCATTTCCCCTCCTCTTCTTCCCTAGCATGGACACCTCTCCACCCTGGCATTTCCCTCTTCCTCTTGGCTGACAGTCCTGTCATGCTGTTAGTGACTTTCTGCATGCCTCCTGTCTTTCATGTCAACATTCCCAGTTCTTCTCTTGGCCCTTTCCCCCTCCGGGAACCTCCCTGAACTTATTTACCCGTGCCTTCTCATGCCCTCTGGCCCACTTCATCTTTGTGTACACCAGCCAGTCTTATGGCCTCTGCTCGCCTTCTCCGTTGTTTAGGCTCTTGCCCTCTTGTCTGTTTTGACTGATTGCTCTCCAGTGGAATCTCACTTCCCTTCTGCTTATCTAGCTTGTCCGACTTTCATTTCTGCCGAGGACAGCTGGCCCTGTGTCTGAGGAGCAGATGTGCCCTTTGACCTCTTAGTTCTCCTTGGCAACTTCCTGTGTTTGCACCCAGCTACACCTTGCCCTATTTCTGTAGGTCTGCAAGTTCCTTGAACCTCTCCTACTTCTGCACCTGCCTCTGTTGTGTGAGTGGTGTTGACACTCCCTTGTAAAATCCTTATGGAGACTTGATGAACTGTTCAGTGCACAAGCAGAGTTTAAGATGTTTCCTGGCACAAAGACATCATCCAATAACCATTAGCTGTTATACTGATGGCACTATTAATATTATACTGTTCTGACATTTACACCCACAGGAGTTCCTCAAAAACAGAAAACACAGAGGCAGCTTCTGGTGGAGAGACAGGGTGATGCTGGCTACAGAACAGAACACATGTTCCATGCCAGCTTAGACCCACTAATCCATCCCTGCTATAGGCTTTAACAAAATGTTCATGGTCAGCAGGAAAGATGCAGTACTCTTCTTTACTGGATAAATGTAAAATGAAGAACAAAGTATAAACATGGACTTGGTAAAAAAATTCTTTAAAACACAGTGAAACAAAACAAAGCAATACTCAGTAGACTGGTATTCCATCTGCTTGCTCCCTTCTAAAACTCCAGCAGGATTGTTAAGTGCAATTTGGATTTTCAGAGCATCTGGAATCCTCCAAGCACATATTTTAAGCTATGCCATTATAATCTGTATTTCTTGCTATTTAGTTGTTCCTGTTGGCTGACTCCCAGTGATGAGTCCAACTAGCTCTATCAGTTCAGACAGTTTCAGACCTCAGAGCATATGAAGAGAGAAAGAGGTATATTTTTAATTTTTGATAATCGAAGTAATAATGCCCAATTATTAAAATGTTAGAAAATAAAGACATTGGAAAAGAAATCAGTAAGCAGTAATAATCTATCTACTCAGAAATAACTGCTTGATATTGTGGTGTCTGAAGGGACAAATGCACATACATACATATATTTAGTTTCATATATGTGTGTATATATATGCATATATATATATACATTCTTATGTTACACTGTGTTTCTAAAAGACTTTTATTAGGACCATGCTGAATATACATTTAAACACTGATTATTTTTGATATTATATATCTTGACTATTTTTTAATCTATGCATATTTGTTTTTAATTTTATTTATTTGTTTATTTTGCATATTTCTATAACATTTGCAAACTGCCTTAATTGTGATAGGTGGCCATTGTCCTCAGTTCACCTTGTACAAGAAGCATATGCCAAGAGGCTTTTGGAATGTATATGAATATTGTGTCTTATCTATGTCTATGCAACACATTCATGCCTGGTACCCAAAAGGGCCATAGAGGATGCCGGGTCCCCTGGAACTAGAGTTATAGGCAGTTGTGAGTTCCATGTGAGCAATGGGAGGGACAAGTACTGCTAACTACTGAACCATCTCTTCAGCCCCATCCCAAGCTTTAATTAGTCTGCCTGTCTGTTCCCCCTTCTCTCTGTGTGTGCATGAGCATGTGTGTGTGTGTGTGTGTGTGTGTGTGTGTGTGTGTGTGTGTGCCCAAAGAGGCCAGAAGACAACACTGGGTTCCTTGAAGCTGCAGTTACAGATGTAGCTTTAGCTAACCTGGAACTTTCTTTGTGTCTGCCTCTGCCTCCCAAGTTCTGGAATTAAAGGCTTATGTCTCCATATCTAGGTATCCAAGAGAGCTTTAGCTATGTATGAAGCATTGGGAGATCTCTTTGCAAGACATGACAGGGAGCAGGGTCATGAAAATGGGATGAGCAGGGCTTGGCTTGGCCCTGTTGGAGGATACTTACAAGAAAGGCAGGTGAAATGGCTCCAAAGGGGACTTGCTCAGGTTGATCGTTCCTTCACTTTTTGTGGCCATTGACCAGAGATAACATGGCCTTGACATAAACTCTACTTTGGTTCTAAAGGGGGGCATTTGGGGACTTGCAGTTGACTACCCTCCCCACAGAAAGTTCTTCTGAAGGCTATCTAGTGGTACAGCAACTTGGGAGGTGGAGGCAGGAGGATCAGAGGTTCAAGGTCACCCTCAACTGCACAGCAAGTTAGAAGCAGCTTAGGCTACCTGAGACTAGACAACAGCTCTAACAACAATGGCGTTTCTTAATATGACTCTTTGTATTATTTTTGCTAAGAGATTTAAAAAAAAAAACATAATTTGCAGGCTTCTGCCTGACCTTGCATGTTGCTTTCTTGAATTACCTCAAAACCCAGTAAAAAGTAAAACTCTATCCACAGAGTCAAAAATCAGTCAACAAAATCCAAGAGGAGATAGCAGAACATGAAACTCTAATAAGGATTTTAGAAGGTACATGCATGCTATGAATAATGTGTTAGCTACTAATCAAAGCAAAAGGAGCTGAAGCCCAGGTGCCATGCAGAGGGTAGCAAATGAACTGAAAGAAGCTGCCCCAGAAGCTTAAAAAAATGCTGTGTAAACTGGGAGGAGTTTAGGTACTGAGAACAGGATTGGTTAAAGAGTCTGTATAAGAAGATTGACCTCACTATAATCTCGATCATTCCTGGTTACCATGACATCATGGGAAAGGCTTTTCTCTTGAAGGATCTCCATCCAGTTCAAGGCCAATTATGTGGGCTACACAGTGAGAATTTCTCCCGCCAATAAAAGTGATAGCTGTGGAGACAGCTCAGTGGATCCTTTACTCACTTTCTAGGCTAGCATGAGTTTGGATTCTCAGTATTCATATGGTGGTGCCAGCTCTGAGGGAACAGCGGCAGAGTCTGGGTGCTTGCTGGACAACCAATTGAACCAAAATGGTGAGCTCTAGGTTCAGTGAGAGACCCTTTTCTCCAAACAAACAAGCAAATCAATAGTGGGGGGAGGTGGTGGCAGGGAGAGTGATAGAGGAAGAACCCAGTGTTAGCTTCTGGCCTCTACACATGCATGCACAAATGCACCTGCATTTCTGTGCTCACACATGCAAGCACAAATGCACCTGCATCTCTGTGCTCACACATGCAAGCACAAATGCACCTGCATCTCTGTGCTCACACATGCAAGCACAAATGCACCTGCATCTCTTTGCTCACACATGCATGCACAAATGAGCCTACATCTCTGTGCTCACACATGCAAGCACAAATGAGCCTACATCTCTGTGCTCACACATGCAAGCACAAATGCACCTGCATTTCTGTGCTCACACATGCAAGCACAAATGAGCCTACATCTCTGTACTCACACATGTGTATATCGAAAACTGAAGAGGTGACCAAATTAAAGATTTTAGACTGCATATGAAAGCAGAGATCATGTGATAGTCAGTTCTTTCATCTGATAGGCTGGTATTTGTTTATGTATTTATTATTATCCGTGGAAGTGAGTATAAGATATAACTGGATCATACTGGAATCTATATGGGAGCAAATATCTACTTACAGATTCATGAAAATTGATCTATTGTTACATAAAGATTTGTCCCGGACCTATAATACACTGTTAGAGTTATGGTAAGACAGGCAGCCCTGGGTTTTTGAGGTTAAAGTGCACCTAATATTTTCTCACAATTTATATTATATAACACAAAATGAAGAGTCCGCCATAAGTAAGTGCTGGTAGCTGACAGAATTGAGAAACTTCCTTAGCCTGATGAATGCCATTTTACATAGACTCAGCCTAGGTTTCTGTTTCCCACAATAAAGGCCTTTTCCCAGAAAATAGGTGATCTATCTTTGGTCAGGTACTAGTTAAGAAGAATGGTCACCCAGACAATGGATCCTGCTTGGCAGAACATTCTCCCCTGCACCTGTGTTGTCCCCTCCTTGAGTAATTCTTCACAAAGGGTATTGTGAAAAATCCTTCAACTGGAAAGTTCCCTTAGTTTCATACCTTACTTTCCCATGCCTTATTTCCTTTTTCTACCTGTATAAAACTAGCATGTGAAAAAAATAAAATTTGTCAGCTTGATCGGACCACTTGACTTGCTGGCCTTCTTCGCACCTCTTGTTCCCCCATTCTCTCCTAGGTGATCCCGGGTTCCTGTTGACTGTCGGGGCAAGTAAGAATTAGCAGAGGCCACACATACAGAAAATGAACCCTTGTAAAATGTCTGCCACTAGAACATGGTGACAGCACTGGTTTTCTGAGGACTCCTGATCTTGCCTATGTATACTTGCATGACTTTAGAGTTTTATTTATTTTTATTTTATATGCATGAGTATTTTTCTCGCATGTATGTATGTGTGCTGTACATAATTGATCCCCTCAGAAGCCAGAGGAGGGCACTGGATCCACTGGAAAAGGAGCTACAGAAGGTTGTGGGTCACCATGTGGGCGCCGGGAAATGAACCCAGGTCCTTTGCAAAAGCAACAAGTGCTCTTTGCTGCTGATGCACCTCTCTAGCCATCCATGCACTTTTTAAAAGTCTTATTCCAAATCCCTTGTGATTTGTTCTCAATGTGAAATTGACAAGAGCTTTGGTACTGTTGACCCAGAAGGATTTATGAAAGCTCACGCAACGCCAGGGCTGAGAAGAACAGTTGAAATAGTCTAAGCTTCCTCAAGGCAAGATGCTCTGGGTAACTTTATATTAGAACCCTCCTTCTCTTTTATGAAATGGCAAACTTATAATTGGAAAGTTGAGAAAGGGGGCTAGATGAGCAGAAGGGTGTGTCCCAGTGGGAACATGAGTCATACCATGGTCATGATCAGCGGTACTGCTCAGAATTAAGTCTTAGCTATCCATGTTGGTTGAGTGACCACAGGCTAATTAAGCTCTCGGCACCACAGTGTCTTCATTTGTGAACCGAGAATGTAATATCCCCTTCACCCCAGGGTGACTATAAGGATTAAATGAGTTTATACTTGACAGTAGGGCCCACTCGGGAACAAGTACCATGCAAGTGTCATCTGCTAAGTAAATAACTTCTAATCCAATAAGGTCAGAGCACTACCAAAGACACATTCTGTTGGGCCTTTTCTCAGGAATCTTGGACCACTGTTGATGTGAACACAGAGCCCTGCTTTATACAGCACCAAGCTCCTAGAGCCAGGATGGGATTTACTGGTTTCATAAGTATTAGGGACCCCTCAGGCTCTTTACTTTCAACATGAAGAAATTGAGACCCAAGAAGCCTTGGTCATGAGTTTGACTCTACACAGCTGGTGTATGGCAGGACCACAGCCAGAGCGCAGACTCCAAATACAGTTCTATTAAGCTGAAATGACTTTTCCCCATCCATAAATATCTGATAATGTCAGGCATGCAGGGCATTTGGTAGGAGGAAAGACTTAGTGATTAAGCCTCTTTCTGAATAAATTGATCACACTCATTAACATGCTTTTCTATTACAAATTATCCAACCATTATCCTTATTGAGAACACTCAGTGCCGAACATAAATGGTAGCTCTGAGAATGGGTGCTAGGTTACTGGTGATTTTTGTCAGTAGATAGTTAGGTATTTTCAGTTTTGGGACTTTTATTTATCTTCTCACTTCTCTTATTCCCTGGAATTTTGTCAATACAAACAGCACCCCTATCTTATCAGTGTTTTCAAAACCTTTGCACATCTGGACTGCCTTCTAGTTTCTGTTTCAGTGCTGCCCTTCTATTCTTGTCATATCACATAGATTCTTCACAGTTCTTCCAAAGCCTCGAAATCTGCTTTTCTCATCTAAGTTATTTATAAGCACATACTATAGTTAAACCATTCCACAAATGTACATTATATAAATGTCAGTTTCCTATTGATGACATTTGGATTGCTTCCATTTTAGGCCCTGAAGGTGATATCATGACACATTCCATGCAGTGCTGGGGCAGGACCAGGGTTTTGCATATGCTAGGCAAGCACTAAGTCACTAGACTACATCCTTAGACCCCTCTTTTTCTTTTAATTTAAAGTCAAAAGACATATACTGAAGATTAAAACTGTATAACCATATTCTTTTATAGGCAGTTATATTTCCTCCAGAATTTATGAGCATACCAGTTTGATCTTCTCTTCTCCACCCTGAGTATCTGGCAGCTTTTACTTACAAGAAAGTGTGCTTAGCCAGTCAGTGGTGATAAACCATCTCTTTGATGTTATTACAATAATAGGGGTTGGAGACTTTCTCTGTTTCATTTTATACTCAGTTGGCAAAACCTATAGAGATGACAGTTTTTAATTTATACAATAGCACTTTGTAAGACAACTATTCATTGCTAACTTGCTGGTAATATCATATTGTATAAGACACTGACCTACAGTAGGAGTGGCACTATTAGGGGGTGTGGCCTTGATGGAGTAGGTGTGGTTTTGTTGGAGTAGGTGTGTCACTGTGGGCATGGACTTTACTATGCTAGTCCTAACTGCCTGAAAGCCAGTCTTCGGAAACAAGAGACGGAACTCTCAGCTCCTCCTGTACCATGTCTTTCTGGATACTGCCATGCTCCCATCTTGAAAATAATTGATTGAACATCTGGACCTATAAGCCAGCCCCAATGAGATGTTGTCCTTTATAAGACTTGCCTTGGTCATGGTGTCTGTTGACAGCAGTAAAATCCTAACCAAGATAGCTACTTGTTTGTGAAAAGTTTTATGTTGGTTGAGTGACTTTTGTTAGTTCTTAGCTACACCATTTGGCACATGGAAAATGCATGGTGACTTACAAGGAATAGGTAGTATTGAGGCTGAGGTGGCATACCAGCTTTAGCTGATTCAGATCAGAAACACCACAGTTTAACTGCATAGCTGACTTAGATCCGTCCCTTAGTAGAACTTCAAGGGACAATGAGATGGAGAAACACTTAGTGAAGACTGTGAGGTTCAAATTGGACCTCTACCAGGACCTGCTGAATTGAGACTCACAGAGGTGGCAGTTGGTGCAAAAGCAAGAAGAATTTAATCATTCTGACATGTTAGGGCTGTCCCCCTTCAAGAGGGAGAGACTCCAAGAAGATTCTATATGGGGATTACCTACCTTGCAAACAGTTGTGTCAGAATTCAAACAGTTGGGTCAGAATTTGCACAGTGGTAACTAGGCAGGGAATTATGCACATTTGGTAGAGAGAAACAACTTTCCAAGCGACTGAGTGTACCATACAGGACTTTCTGAGGAAGGGTTGGTTGGGAGTCACAGGTAGTTTTGTTCAATAGTTTGGCTCACAGCTGTTTCAGGAACTAAACTAGCTTTTTTCTTCCTGGAAGGGAGGGGTCCTTGTGTTTGGAGGTTTGTGGTGGAAATTTTCCACTCCTTAGATTGACCCCAACTATGGCTCTTTCATTGCCCTTCCCCTTTTTTAGCACAACTTCAGTCTTGAAGCTCATAGTCCTCTAGCTTGTACTCCTGATTTTCTGCTTCCAGTTTATCACAAAATCATTAACTGGACTGTATTTAAAAGCTACCTAGTGGTTTAAAATTCAGGGGCCAAAAGTCAAAAGTAAAATTATCAAGGGTCCAGCTAGGGTACCTTCATAACAGGCAGATACAAGACACACAGTACATATAGTTAGCAGGGAAAATAGACTCAGGACTGAGACTGAATCAACTTTAACTTGAAGGGGTTAGTGTCCTTTTGAACTCTATTTGGTACAGCTGGAGCCAGCTCATCTTCTTTAGTGGAGAAGCAGGTCTGGTGTGAGTGTAGTGCACCCAGGTGGTGATTGTGGTCAACAGGATGATGAAATGCCCTTTTTACCTGGGTTTAGGCGCACCTTGGTGAAATCTCTTCACATATACCTAGTCTCCTCGACTTGTTCAGTTCTGGAACCTGCTTCATAGAGGGTACCTAATTTAGGCCAAACATATTCATGAACCTATTGGGTAGCTCTGACCTTACATATTCATCTTTTAGTTTTGTAACAGCTGCCAACTGCAGGCTGGGTACAGTGAGGGCTGGGATACTATATATGTCTAATATAGGGCAAAGGGAAGGAGTGTCACCCAGTCCCCACCAGTCTCCAAGGCTAATTTCTTTAAAGTCTTTTTTAGAGTTCTATCCATCCTTTCTACCTGTCCCGAACTCTGGAGATGATATGCATAATAAAATTTCTAGTTGGTCCCCAAGACATTAGTAAGTCCCTGACTTACCTGAGATACAAATGCAGGCCCATTATCTGATCGTATTACCTTAGGTGTGCCAAACCTGGGGAAAAAAATCTTTTTTAGTATTCTTCTTGGATATTATCATCGCTGTTTTAGCTTTGGTTAGGAATGCCTCTGTCTTTCTGTCCATGTGAAGAAAATGTTTACAAATACCAGCAGATACTTTGAGCCACATCTTTCTTGCTTGATCTCTGTAAAATCAATGTTCCCAGTAGGTCCTCAATCTTTTACCTTGCAGTCAGGAACATGAATGTTTGGGGTTCCCTGGGAGTGTTGGTCATCTGGCAAGCTTTAAAGTTTGTCATTATATCCTCAAGAATGTTCTGTATGTCCTTGAAAGTCACCTTAGATTGTCTCATCGTGTTTGTCATCCATCTTACCCTCATGCAAGTGACGCTGTGGATCTTTCTGAGAACAGTTCTTGTTAAAGAGGTCCGTAATATTAGCTCACCTTCAGTTGATCATCACCAGCCCATTTAATTTCTTCTTCTGCATATATCAGTTGATCTAGGTGGTTCAGGTAGGATAGTAGCCAATCTAGAGATGGCTGTTTCCTTTAAGGCTACTTCCCGCAACCTTGTCAGACAGGCTGTTATCTCTAGCCATTGGTTCCCTTTTAGTTCTCTGTAGAATTTTATTTTAACTTTTAATAGTTTTTTTTTCTTCTGCTGTTAGGAGTCCTTGTTTCTGCCCAATGGGCTCATGCACATGAGCAGTTGTCAATGCATATCTGGCTGTCCCTGCAGGTGTTAACAGCTAATCCTTTCCCCATGATGGGGGCCTGTGTTAATGATGTTAACTCAGCTCTTTGAGCTAAAAAGTGCCTGGAGGAAGAGACTGAGTTCAAATTACCTCTGTTTCTGTTGTCACCATCACCGCTGCCTTTGCTTTCCTCTGACCCTCATGGATGAAGCTGCTCTGTCTGTAAACCAGATCTGCTCTGTCTCTGACAGAGGAGAGTCTCTAAAGTCAGGTCAGGTATCTGGGCCCGAACTTCATCATATTGATGGAGTGGACAGTCCAAATCCGGGTTGGGTGGGAGAGTCACTGGGTTCAGAGAAACAGGTGGCTGGAAAATATCTCAGTCAGGGTTGATTAGTAATGTCTAGTAATGAAGCATGTAGGAATCACTGAGCCATCGATCAGAATTGCATGGGGGGGGGTATTCATGATCAAATTCTGTCCCAAAGTTAATTCATCTGCATCATTATTCAACACTGCTGTAGCAACAATAATACATAGGCAAGGCGGCCGTCCTTTGACAAATAAGCCTTTGGCCATTTTTATGGTCTTAAAAGTTTGGGTTGAAACCCCTTAAGCTACTTTTTTTTTCCAGCAATTTATTGCAGTGTGGAATTTTTCTCCTGGATCGGAGGCTTTGTTGGCTAGAAGGGCTCTAATTATTTTTTCCTGTCTTAATCTTCACTCTTCTGCATTCTCCCTGCAACTTTCATTAGCTTGAATATGTAACTTTTCTCTTAATCTTTCTTGAATCTGTAACTTTTTACAAATGTCTGGCACAAATTAATGAAAGCCAGGGCTACTATACTTAAATTCTGTTTTCTCAGGGTCTATATATGTGAATAGCCTTACGTATGTAGTCTTTATGACCTGTTCAAGAAATGTCATTTTTATAAATTTCTTGTCTAATATCATATCTAAACCTTGGCCAAATTATTGTTGAGACCTGCTTAAAGAGCCTGCTGGTAAATTTGGAGATGTTTCCTACCTTCCACTGTGCTGAAGCCCAATCTGGGCCCGGTCCCTGTGGACCAGGAGCCAGTTTCTTGGCCTCTGTCTGTCGTGAAGAAAACCTGTAAGAACTTGTGGGGGGAGGGGGGATTAGGTGTTAGCCTTTGATCTAAACATCACCCCACAGTTACCTGGCAACAGCCAAGTATGTCTGATATTTTAAGAAAGGCTCTTTGCCCCCCTTCTTTCTTTCTTTCTTTCTTTCTTTCTTTCTTTCTTTCTTTCTTTCTTTCTTTCTTTCTTTTCTTCTTTCTTTCTTTCTTTCTTTCCTTCTTTCTTTCCTTCTTTCTTTCTTTCTTTCTTTCTTTCTTTCTTTCTTTCTTTCTTTCTTTCTTTCCTTCCTTATTTTCTTTCTTCATGTCCTAAATAAATTTTATTCTATATTATACTATATGTGGCTGCTCCCTCAGGGGAAGGGATGCCTCAACATGAGCCTATTAGAGGCACCCCCTTTCTTTATATTTCATCATGTTTCTATAAAATAAATTCTTTTTATTTTAACAACTCAGAAACCATATTTGTTCAGACAGGGAATGAGCATTTCTCTTGGCACTTATTGAACAAAGATAAGTGATCAGGAGTCAGGTACAAGCTCTGTTGAGGGATACATCTGCTCTCTGGAAACTCATCTTCCAACTAAGGGAAAGCCTTGTTAGGGCCACAGGAGGCTCCAGCTTTAGACCTTCTGGGGACCCTGGATGCCAGTGTGCACAGAGTGCATTCAGCAGACAGGGAGGGGATAAGCTAGGGTGAGCTGTAAAACCTGGAGCGGGTTGAAGTCACCAAGTGATGGGGGAATTGAATTCAGGACCCCTGGAAGAACAGTTAGTGCTCTTAACCACTGAGCCATCTCTCCAGCCCTCAAGCTGATGCTGTCAACAAGGATGGAGCAGGCTGCTGGGATAGAGCGTTTGTTGTTCCTTTTGAGACAAGGAAGTGTTCATCCTCTACTGCTGACACTCTGGGGAGATAAAATGTCTCCCTCCAGTGGCCATTTAGTTGTGCACAGGGTCTGGAGTTTCTTTTTCTTTATGCCCACTGACAAGTAGTGAGCAGGTCCGTGGGCCTCATTCCAAGGCTCCAGGACCAGACCCAGAAGGGTGGCAGAAAGTTTCTGTGCCATGTCCAAAATTTCATCATTCCAAGTCCAAGAATACAAAGAGACACAAGGAAGATACCGACAATCCATCCCCGTCAAGGACGGAATCCAAGCACAATTAGCACACAGACCAATCGCCTCTTCCACGGGAAGAATATACAGACAAGCCTGTCCCTTAGATGGAATAACTCAGACAATCTGCCCCTGTCATGGGCAAAATTCACAGATTACACACACAGACTTGCCCCTGCCTGGGGCAAAACACACAGATCTGGTGACTTTGCCAGCTCAAACTGGAACCAAAGTCCTAGCAACCTCATGAGCTCACACTAGAATCAGAGTCTGAAAGGCTGGAGGAACCAGTGTATGAAAGACTGGAGCACCCCCCAAGCCTTTCTCTGGTTTCCGAGGTTCTCTAAGCCTTCCTGACACTTGCAAGCAGAGCACAATCAGAAAAGCTAGATGAAGGAAACACAGACAACCATGGTACCTACCAGCCCTCTGATCCATTGTTCTCCTGTTTGTCTCACGGGAGGTGAGATTCCCGACCAATGGACCAAAGATGAGGTTCTAGTTGGACCTTCACCAGGACCTGCTGAAATGAGACTCCTCCTTCAAGGGGGAGAGACCCCCAAGAAGATTCTATCTGGGGATTACATACCTTGCACACAATTGGGGCAGAATTTACACAATGGTAATTAGGCAGGGTACTATGCACATTTGGTGGAGCAAAAAAAACTTTCAAATAGACAGTGTATTATACAGGACTTTCTGAGGAGGGGTTGGTTGGGAGTCTTGGGTAGCTTTGTTTGATAGTTTGGCTTGCAGCTTTTCCAGGAACTAAACTAGCCTTTTTCTTCCTGGAAGGGAGGGGTCTTTGTGTTTGCAGGTTTGTGGTGGAATTTTCCCACTGGTCTTGGATTGACCTCAACTCTGGCTCTTTCAAAGACCAGCTAGAGGCTACAGCAACCTCACTGCTATGCACTTATGACTTACAAGGTAAAAGCGGACCATTTGTTCTAAAAGCATCACTATGTAAATAATGGGAACTCTCTAATGATTTCTGTTTAATGTATTTCCTAGGATAATAGGATCACTGTTCTCTCTGGAAATGATGCTGATTAGTCTTTTTGGCACCTTCTGGATGCAGCTCAAAGGTTACTCTCAAGCTCTTTCTCTCTTTTTCTCTGTCCTTGAGTTGTTTGTTGACCAAAGACTGGAGGCTGGAGAAATTCAGGGAGTAAAGGAAACCCTGAATGAGTGAAATCCTTACTCAATGTGTATTGTTGACATGGGCACACCTGTATAGAGGACAACAAGGCTTTAGACCCATAGGAAATTGGCAAAACCATTCCTATATGGAGGTCAGACTCAAGAAGGGTGGTAATGCTCTTATTGAGAGTTTGAGTGTTTGCTAACAGTTGATCAGAGGGAGCAGCACCCCCTCTCTCAGATGCCTATAGCAGAGTTCATCTACAGAGATCTCCTACATGGTTACCCCTGCTCCACTTCAGTACATAACACTTGAGGTTATGGGTTGGAATCCCACTTGAGTCCAGATTTTTCTGTACGTGTGCCTTTGTGTCTCTTTTTTCTTCATTTGCTCTATGCCCCTAGTCAGAGTTCCAGAGCCTAAGCCATGCAAGATGCTGATGACAGCTCAGTGTTCACGAGCACTTGCTACTCTTGCAAAGGACATGGGCTTCATTCCTAGAACCCACATGGTAACTCACAACCCTAAAACTCCAGTTACAGATAATTCAACACCTTTTCTGGCCTTCACAGGCATCAGGCACACATGTGGTACACATACAAACACATATGCAAAATGCTCATACACATTAAGTGAAAAAATCTTTATTTAAAATAAAAACTACAACTAATTCCACCCTTAGATCCTGGCTACCATTCTGGCTTGCTTTAAACAACATGATGGAAGTGACATTGAGACAGATCTAAACATGGGTTCAGGGTGCCTTGCACATTGATTTGAGACTCTTCACATAGTCTTGAAACTTACTGGGTGCTGTTCCATCCCCCTTCACCTCAGTCAACATCCAGTCAACTTTCTGAAATTGAGCTGTTCAACTAACTGATCCGGATAGCAGAGCTCATGTAAGATTCCTGACTGTGTAAATGTGAGTTTACAAAGTGATTGGTGTGTTAGGCACCAAGTTTTGAGGCACCAAGCTGTAATGATGCAGCAGCTGACATCCACCCAGGGTCAATCTGCTCCCCAATATGCTTATGTCACCTGTGCTGTTTTGTAATTACATAATTTAATTAAATACTACTTTAAAAGAATGACATATGGACATAAAAATGAAGAAAATTATTTTTATGAGAATGAAACCAAACACATTTTAGAGACTTGATAAAAAAGTTACCTTCCAAACGTTGTCAGAAAAGATGTGGATGCAGCATCTATTTAAATAAACAAAGGCACAGATATGCTTGTCTTAGGGCTCTCTAGAGTCACAGAATGTATGGAATTTCCATATCAAGGGAATTTATTATGATGACTTACGGTCTGTAGTCCAACTAACCCATTAACAGTCAGCTGTGAATTGGAAGTCCAAGAATCTAGCAGTTGTTCAGACCCACTGGCCTTCTGTAGAAGTGATTCCAACTGGAATGCTGGCAAGTGAATGGAAGCATCAAAGAAGAGCAACTCTTCCTTCTTCCAATGTCCTAATGCAGGCCTCCAGCAGAAGGTGTGGCCCAGGTTAAAGGTGTGTACCAGCACGCCTGGATCTGGGACTTGCTTTGTCTCAGGCTGACTTTGAACTCAGAGACCTCCTTGCCTTAGTCTCCTGGGATTAAAAGTGTGTACTACCTTGCCTGGGCCTAAGCATTTCATAGCCACTGTGCCTCATGATCTCCATGACAAGATCGAGGTCAGAAACTTGTGTTTTCCAGCCTAAAGATCTGGATCACAGGTAAGCACTCCAACTCTGAATTGTTGTTCATTCCGGATATAGTCAAGTTGACAAACAAGAATAGCCATTTCAATACTATAGGAGGATTATCGCCCAAGCTACTTCCGATAATTTAATTTTTTTATCTGTATAAACAAATTGAAAGTGGATGTCATAATTGGATCACATTCCAAGAGCAAGGCAGGAGCTGTGAAACAAGGAATCCCATGGCCTGGAGAAGGTGGAATGCTGTTCCTGTTCTATCCCACAGAAATTTGTTATATGTTTTATTGGTGATCCAAGCCTTTTGTTATTGTTAAAATGACTTTGGTGTGTAGATAAGGGCTGTGTTGTTCTCATGGTCAAAGTTACATAATTCTAGGTTCTGGAAGCAGGAAAGAAATTCTGGAGGAACCATAACTCTAGCTCTAGGTGACAGCCCAGAGGTGTCCCTCAGCAACTACTCCTGTACTAACTTGACCAGTTACATGATCTACCTAAGGCTCTAGAAGACTGGGAAGTGTAGGCTTGCTGTAGGGTATTGTAAGGGACATCCTGAGCCACTGTCTTTTTGTTGTAGAGAAAAGACTTAGGTGAAGAACTAGCTCTCTCAACCAGAATGTTGTATTATGGATTAAATTTTCCTAAGAAGGATAATGGGAAGTCTTAACTACCCAAATGGAAAAGTTTGAGTAAATACACATGTACATTTGTTTTAAATTGAAATATCATATTAACAATGGGCTGTGTCTGGGTTTTTGCTAGTTTGTTTGTTTCTGTGACCTGAACTCTTGATTTCTTAAAACTAATCAATTACAATAGTACTGGTTATGATTTAAAAGAGGAGGCTGGGGAACTTCTTAGCCTTTCTTCTGGTTCTCAGTGTCTCTTTATATTATTTAGTAACTTTTCTTTTTTATATTTTTGGGATTCAAGACTACCGAGTACACTTGAGTATCCCCTGTTATCTCCACAGACCATAATTTGTGAAGTAGCCCATGTTTGCAAGAAAATGCAGTATTTGCTTAATGTTTGAGATATGGCCAAGGAAGTCAGAAGGAAATAACTAATCAAAATATCTTTAATAATTCCTTGAGAGTTTTACGTATTACATTTTGATCATATTCATCCCTTGTACTCTGCCCTTAAATATCTAATTTAATTCAAAGAAAAGTTACCATCAAAGATGAAAACAGGTCATTTTCAAAACCTAATTTTGCATCTGTGTCATGCTTCTGGGCAGCAGAAACACCTGCATTATTTTAAGGAGACAGAATCCTTGTTTCTGGTGGCACAGTGAGATCCCTTCAGAGCTTTTTTTGTCTCAGCAGTGGTCTGAGTTTATCCTTCTGTATAAAGAGCCACTCAAAAAATTTGAAGACACTGTTGCAAGCCCTTGACTCAATTTGGTTTGAGGCCAACCTTCTTCTTGTGTTCCTGAATCTTGAAGGCTCTATTCCTTGTAAGTGTCATTGTGCCAGAGGCCCACACTACCTCTCTCTTGGATGCTTCTTTATGAATCATTGACTTGCATGTATAGTGCAGTTGGTAGACTGTTGGCTTAGTAGGAAGCTCTGTGTTCTACCCACAGGACCACAGAAAATGGGGTATAGTAGTGCATGCTTGCAATCTCAAGTACTTGGGAGACAGAGGCAATCCAATGTTAAGAACAAGGTTATTTTTGGTTATGCAGCAAATTTGAGGCTGTCCTGAGCTACATGAAACCATGTCTCCAAAGCAGACAAAAACCAAACCAAACCAAACCAAACCAAACCAAACCAAACCAAGCCAAGCCAAGCCAAACCAAACCAAACCAAACCAAACCAAACCAAACCAAACCAAACCAAACCAAACCAAACCAAACCAACCAACCAGACAAACAAAAAAAACAAGCACACAAAAAACCTAAAAACAAAAAACCAGACTTAACCTTATCATTCTACCATCTTTATTCCCAACCCTGCAGGTTTCCCTCAGTTTCTCTCGTTATACCAAGGTCAGTGGCTTTGAAGTAAAAGAATGTTGTTGAACTTGAAAGAATTCTGTGCTTTCTTCTGTTTGTCTACCTCAAAGGTCTACAAATGCATAAAGTGGCAAACTAGTGAGACCAAGATATACAACAACAGGATATTACAGACACACAGCATCTTGGCAGTGTGTGAGGGAGCTGGGTCTCAGTGTGTCAGTTTCCTGAGATTGTTCCATAGCTTCTTGTTCCTGATTTGGGAGATACTGTTTATTAGAAACAGAGATTTCATTTTTGACCTCTTATAAAAGAGATAGTAAATTAGAAATGAATAGTTGTGCGCCCAGGGAAATTGCCTCTGCTTGAGATCCAGCTTGCCTAGCCTAAAAATGGCAAGCTCCAGGCTCACTGAGAGACTGCGTCCTAAGAGAACAAGGTGGGGCTGGAGGAGCAGGATGCTCAGTAGCTTCCACGAGCTTGTGTCCACCTTCATGTGCATATGTATATAACACACATAAGTTTAAAGTTACTACACTCTAGGAGTATGTTTGTACTAAGTCTTGGCAGCACTTTTCTTTGAACACCTGCTATATGCCCACCAAGGAATTAGAAGGCTTCATGCACCACTTCATCTATAATCCTGTGGTCGTTGTTCTTATTTATAGACCAAGTCTCTGAAGAGACTCAATGACTTTCCTAAGGCCATTCAACTGTCATGGCGTGACTGATAGTCAAATCCAGATTATTTCCCCTTCTTCATAGCACAGGAAGAAGAATGCAGTGTTTATCCCAGAAAATCAAAAACCATGCACATCAGCATTCCAGAAAAGAGGTCTGCATATGCAGAACACTTTGTGGTAGATGCTTTCTCATAATAAATGAAAAGAACAGTAAGAGAGAAGAGAGAAGAGAGAAGAGAGAGAAAGAGAGAGAGAGAGAGAGAGAGAGAGAGAGAGAGAGAGAGAGAGAGAGAGAGAGAGAGAGAGAGAGAGAGAGAGAATATTGGATGCATTCCTTGACCACATGGCTGAGACAGCTCCACTTTTTGCCAAGTGTGGGTAGTACATCTCCTTGGTGGCATCAAGATGCTGAGAAGGTCTTGTCTTCTTTGGCTATGGTTCTCCATGTGTTCAGGGCAGTTGTGCTGCCATCAAATATTTTTCCATAGAAGGTTTTGCTGTGGCTCTTGTTGTACATGGATTATTCCAGTGGCCTATTGCATCAGCCAGTTCTCCAGCCTAAGCTCCATTTCTCATGTGTCATTTCCGGATTTCCCAGTAACCTTAGGATCTACGAATGTTAGTTGTTTTTTCCTGTGCTTTCCGAGATCTCTGGTTTAGATCAGAGAGGAAAGTGCTGTTCAGGCGTGTGTGACAGTTGAGAGGACGGGTTGTCTGGGTAAATGATTATGAGTGATTTGGTTGGTACCCAGATTCAGAATCACAAGTGCAAGGTGATTGGAAACACAGGACAGGGGAAAGCCAGGCAGGAGGAGACTGACGTGTGTTCCCTCAATTCCCAAGGGGCCCCCTCTCTGCTCTTGTAGCATTCTGTACTTCTTGCTTTATGGCTTTAAAACTATAAATCTGTAGTTTTCCCTTCTGTATTGTGGCCTCCTAAGGGAAGAAGCTGACACAAGTGACCAACAAGTGTTTACTTGAATGAATGAGCCAACGAATAAGAGCTTTAATTCCCAATTGATTACATACAAACACATTTATAAGTTCCCATTAATTCCCCCATATCTCAAGTGGAATAAATTCTAGAAGAAACCTTTGGATTGGATATTTACAAATCCAGCACTATGTCTTAATAAAGTTTCACTCCTGGCTGCACACTGCAACCAGTTAAGTTCCTTTCTTTCTTCCTTCCTTCCTTCCTTCCTTCCTTCCTTCCTTCCTTCCTTCCTTCCTTTCTTCCTTCCTTTCTTTCTTTCTTTCTTTCTTTCTTTCTTTCTTTCTTTCTTCCTTCCTTAAGTTAAAGACTCTATACTACACTCCTTGCCCTCTGAGAGTCTAATTAAATTAGTCACAGCATTTTTGCAAATCATCATTTTAAAAACTCTTTGCTAATTTACTGATTTACTAAGCCAAGACTTCATGTTTACTTAGGGCAACTAGTTCCTTTTGCCTGACAAGAAATCATGTCCTGGGGGATCTGAGCATCCTGGGTTCCTTAGTCAGAGTTTCTATTCCTGTGCAAAGCATCATGACTAAGAAGCAAGTTGGGGAGGAAAGGGTTTATTCAGCTTATATTTCCATATCGCTGTTCATCACCAAAGCAAGTCAGGACTGGAATATAAGGTCAGGAAGTAGGAGCTGATGCAGAGGCCATGGAGGGATGTTACTTACTGGCTTGCTTCCCCTGCCCTGCTCAGCTTGCTTTATTATAGAACCCAGGTCTACCAGTCCAGGGATGGCTCCACCCACAATGAACTGGGCCCTTCCCCCTTGATCACTAGTTGAGAAAATGCCTTACAGCTGGATCTCATGGAGGCATTTCCTCAGCTGAGACTCCTTTCTCTATGATAACTCCAGCTTGTGTCAAGTTGACACAAAACCAGCCAGTATACTGGGTAAAAAGACATGGTCCCTGGACATACACCCTGAGGCAGGAGACAAGGACATCGCCTGGAAGCCATGTGAGGGAGCAGCTGGGATCCATGTGTGAAATCCACTAATCTGTCAGATATCAGTGGGCTTTGAGCTGTTGTGCTGCGGGAGACATTCCTGCTTCAGTGACCTCTCTCCACTGCCTGATAGCAGTGGGTCACCCCATAAGACACCTGGAGGAGTTAAACTTGCAGTTACAACTTTATGTTAGAAATGGCTGAATTGAAGACACTGGGACTTGGGAACAAATGTGTACATCTCTCTTGCCCTGGGAATAGAGGTCTGAGTTGTGTCAAGCCAAAGAAGCCCGAGAAGTGCCATATTTGTGACAGTCAGCAGGATGAGAACCATGATAGCAATGCCTGAGGGATTAAAATAAAGGCTGAGAAAGTTCTCTGGCTTCAGTGATGTCACAGTGTTTGCTTCCAGGATGAAGTTCGTGCATTCTTTTTGCCAAATGTAGAGGAAAGGCAGGAAGAAGGAAACAAGGACTCTTTCCTTTTGCTGCTGAGCCTCTGTTCTGGGCATATCTGCACCTAGCTTGCCATTTCCCTTTTCTTTCATCATTTAAGTGATGGATTTGGCCTCATGCCTCATCCTGTGCACTTTAAAGGAGGAAGAAGGATGGGTATGCATGCCCCTGCCCTTCAGGTTCTGGGAACAGGCACACAATGTGCTTCTCTGGGGTAATTTTCTGAGAAATGGAGTGTTGCAGATGCTAAGTAATCTCCCTGCATGGGTTTGGCTGATAGTTTTATAAACAGGAATCTTGACTAATTGGCGTCAGGAGCTGTGGAATGTCTGCTTCTTTACCTTCTTGTACAGAAAGCAAGAAATTAGCTTTCATGGGGCCTGCCATACATGGTTAAGAGGAAATGGTTTCATTATTAGTAACACTGCTAGTGGCCTGAGTATGGGCAGTATTTCTGTGCCAGGACAGACAATGGTCGGGGTAACATTTGCACAGTCAGTGGCATGTGTTATAAGAACATGGGGCTTTTAGAGTCTCCATCTTTTAGACTGGACAAAGCACTCCTATCTTGTGCTTGGGCAGACAGAACTGTCTGTCTTCCAAGGCTGCATAAACACTGAACAAACATCCTTGAAAAGGTGATTCAGAGCAAGGACAGTCTGTATTGCCTGCAACACAGAAACACCAGCCAACCATAAAGGACTGTCCCTCCATAGCAAGTCAGAAATAGCATGTGGTACTCATGGAGGCATGGAGAAGTTGAAAGCAGAGCAAACCATGGGCTTTGTAGAAGTCTCAAAACCCCATCTCAAAAGTCCCAAATGCGTACACAGTTTCCTCATAGTTCAAGGTTATCTGTTACCTAACAAATCACAGAATGAGTTCATTACAACCACCAACTCAAGGCCCTGTGGCTTGATAGGCCTTCTGTCCCAGTGGGCTGTGTGGATTATCAGTTGACTCACATATACACTAAGTGGTAGAGTTGATGGTTGTTGGATTATTAAGCTGGACACAGGGAGACCGGCCAGGCATCTGTTGTAACCCAGAAGACTAGCACAGGCTCCCCCATGTGTTGATGGTCATACAGGATCCTGGGACAAACATGACAGTGAGTGCCCCCAGTGGGAACGTTTGTTAAGTCTACACCACAATACTAAGGTTCTATGGATGGAGCAGGCCATGTGACCAATCTGACCTCAAGGGAGGAGAAAGCAAGTCTCAGGGAGAAGATAGAACCACAATAGTCTATTGTCTTATTTTCTAGTTACAGCTTCACAGAAAGGCCTACACCATTCCCTCTCACTCACTCACTAGCCTGGTCTGACTCTGCTGAGGTTCTTCAAACAGATGAGATCAGGTGTGTTTGGGGAGATATGAACACAGCCCTATGCCCACCAGCCTCTCATTGCTCCTACCCTATAGCCAGTTTCATCTTTTTCTTTATAGTCTTTACCAGAATCTGACATAATTCGTTGTTCACATTTGTTAAAACGGTTTTATTTGTTCCTTTGTTTGTTTCTTCAATCACAGAGAAAGTGTAGAGAGCCGTTTGTGCCGTACCCAAACATGGCGCCGGCTTCCCGCCAATGACTCAGCAAACAGAGCCCAAGAGACATAGTGCGCATGTGCCACAGACGTCACAGCCGGTTCTCAGGGCATGCTTATGAGTTACTGGAGGGCGCACCAATCAGGTAGCGACACGAGTCTCCTGGGCATATATAAGCAGTGCATTTTTCTTCCACTTGGGTCCCCTGATCAGAGTATTGTACAATAAAGGTTGTTCTCAGAAGAATCCTGTTGTTGCATGCCTTTTCCTGCCGGCGGGAAGTGGGGCTCGTGACAAGAAAGCTCTTGAGGACAATGACTTATCTAGTCACTGAAGGAAGTGACTAGGAATGGTGAACATCCATATAAACCTTGTAGCTAGATGATTGGCAGGACAATAGATTTAGTCATCGTCGAGAGAATTCCTGAACAATCACTTGTACATTAGTGAGCTTTGCCTGATACGTCACTGAAGAGAGCTTTGGAAATGGAGGGAGGTAAGATCGGAAAACTGTACAGGAAGTGAGTGGAACACAGCTACCAGTTTTTGTTTTCTGAGGTTACTGTCTTTCCCTTTAGTCACAGAGCAACTCAACTTTATTAGAAATCAGTTTACCATTATGGGGTCCATAATTATTTTTAAATAAAGATAAATTTTTTTTATCTTAGGGTACTTTATATTTTTTAGACTTGGAAGTTAAAAAGTAGCTAGCTCTTTACAGAATGACTCAGACTTTGTATAAATCAGCCCTAACATGGCTTCAGAGTCTGGTGTGAGTGCATGATTATGAGGCTCTGGTGTGAATATGTGGTCATGTGGCTGTGTCCCTCCTCCTCTTATTCTCACATGACAATCAGTTTCAAGTTTTACACTTGTGAAATCTAATGGGATGTGGATATTAACCAGCATTTCACCAAAATTTCATGAGCTCAAACCTCAATCCTGCTCCCAAAATCTATATTAGTTACAGTTCAACCAGAGAAGCAGAACCAGTAGGAGATGTGTTGAAACTGTGTGGTTTATATCTATTTATATGCAACTACATGTGTTTCTCTCTCTCTCCCCCCCCCCTTCTCTCTCTCCCTCTCTCTCTCCAAGCACTTCTAAAATTCATAGGACACGTCCTAAAAATTTGAAATGTAACTTCATTTCTAGAGGTCCAAGATAATTTTCTAATCTCATAGAACACCATGCATGCATGCAATGCACATAAATACGTGTAGGAAAAAACACTAGTACACATTTAAAAAGTTTTAAAAAACCCCAAATTTTAGAGCATGGGCTGGATCTCATGACCAAGAGTGAGCACTTCTATTCATAGATACCTTTTTTTTTTCTCCTTTAAATTTAAACTTTTCTTTACAAACCTTCCAGGGGAATGAATGATTAGATATATTTTATCTCTTGCTCAAAGTCAACTGACTACAGAGTTCAGTTTCATCCACAACTGTCTTTATAGCAATGCTTAGGTAGTGTTTGAATAACAGAGAACTATAACCAGTCAAAGTATACATAATGAAAAGAGCTAGCATACTGTGTCTGGACTGAGGAGTAAGAAAAAAAGGAGTCTATGGAAACATTAGAAAAAAAAATCTGACAACAAAAAGAAATCAAAGGGATTCAAATTGAAAAGGAAGAAGTCAAAATATCACTATTTGCAGATGACATGATAGTATACTTAAGTGACCCCAAAAATTCCAACAGAATTTTACAACTAATAAATAACTTCAGCAAAGTGGCTGGCTATAAAATTAACTCAAACAAGTCAACTGCCTTGCTCTATGCAATGGATAAACAGGCTAAGAAAGAAATTAGTGAATCGACACCCTTCACAATAGTCACAAAGACGAGAAAATACCTTGGGGTGACCCTAACCAAGCAAGTCAAGGATCTGTATGACAAGAACTTAAAGACTCTGAAGAAGGAAATTGAAGAAGATCTCAGAAGATGGAAAGATCTCCCATGCTCAATGATTGGCAGGATCAACATTGTAAAAATGGCCATAATGCCAAAAGTAATCTGCAGATTCAATGCAATTCCCATCAAAATTCCAACTCAATTCTTCATAGAGTTGGAAAAAGCAATTTGCAAATTCATCTGGAATAACAAAAAACATAGAATAGCAAAATCTATTCTCAAGAATAAAAACACTTTTGGGGGAATCACCATCTCTGATCTCAAGCTATATTACAAAGTAATTGTGATAAAAACTGTGTGGTATTGGTATAGAGACAGGCAGGTAGATCAATGGAACAGAATAGAAGACCTAGAAATGAACTCATACACCTATGGTTACTTGATCTTTGACAAAAGAGCTAAAAACATTCAAAGGAAAAAGGACAGCCTCTTCAATAAATGGTGTTGGTTCAACTGGCAGTCAGCATGCAGAAGAATGCAAATCGGTCATTTCTTATCTCCTTGTACAAAACTCGAGTACAAGTGGATCTCCACATAAAACTAGGTACACTGAAACTGTTAGATGATAAAGTGGGGAAGAGCTTAGAAAACATGGGCACAGGGGAAAAATTCCTAAACAGAACACCAATGGCTTATGCACTAAGATCATGAATCAACAAATGGGACCTCACCTCATGAAATTTCAAAGCTTCTGTAAGGCTAAGGACACTGTTTAGAAAACAAAATGGCAGCCTACATATTGGGAGAGGATCTTTACCAATTCTACATCTGATAGAGGACTAGTATTCAATATATACAAACAACTCAGGAATCTAGACTATAGAGAATTAAAAAATGGGGTACAGAGATAAACAAAGAATTCTCAGCTGAGGAACATCAAATAGATGAGAAGTACCTAAAGAAATGCTCAACATCCCTAGTCATCATGGAAATGCAAATCAAAACAACCCTGAGATTCTACCTCACACCAACCAGAATGGCTAAGATAAAAAACTCAGGTGACAGCAGATTCTGGAGAGGATGTGGAGAAAGAGGAACACTCCTCCACTGTTGGTGAGGTTGTAAGCTGGTACAACCACTCTGGAAATCAGTCTGGTGATTCCTCAGAAAATTGGACATAATACTACCTGAAAACCCAGCTATTTCACTCCTGGGCATATACCCCAAAGATTCTTCAACATAGAACAAACACATGCTCCACCATTTTTATAGCAGCCTTATTTATAATAGCCATAAGCTGGAAAGAACCCAGATGTCCATCAACTGATGAATGGATACAGAAAGTGTGGTACATTTACACAATGGAGTACTACTCAGCTATTAGATACAATGACTTCATGAAATTCATAGGCAAATGGATGGAACTAGAGACTATGATTTTGAATGAGGTAACCCAGTCACAAAAGAACACACATGGTATGCACTCATTGATAAGCAGATACTAGCCCCAGAAGGCTCTGAATACCCAATACCCAAGAAACAATTCACAGACATTACGAATCTCAAAAAGAAGGAAAGCCAAAATGGGGATGCCCCAGTCCTTCTTAGAAAAGAGAGAGAGAGAGAGAGAGAGGAAAAAAAAAAAAAAAAAAAAAACTCATGGGAAGAAATGCAAGGTCAAATAGTGGAACAGGGATTGAAGAAAAGATCACTCAGAAGCCAGCTCACCTGGAGATCCAACAATATGAAGTCACCAAATCCAAGCACTATATCTGAGCCCAAAAAGTACTTACTGGCAGGATCTGGCAGAGATGCCCCCTCAGGGACTATGCTAGAGTCATATAGATACAGTTGAGCATGCTTGCAGCTAACCATTGGTCTGAACTCGGGGATCCCAATGAGGTTGCAAAATAAAGGACCCAAGAAGCTGAAAGGGGTTGCAACCTCATGGGAAGATAACAACTTTATCAACCAACCAAATCCTCCAAAATCCCATGGAGTAAAACACTAACCTTTGTGCGTACTTTGAGAAACCTATTGATCCAGTTGCATATGTAGCTGAAGATAGCAGTGTCTGGCATCAATGTGAGAAGAGGCTTTTGTTCCAGAGAGGGCACATTTTCCCAATGTAGGGGAATGTCAAAGCAATGGGGTGGAGAGGGGGATCAGAAGGGAGTGCACCTTTGTGATGGCAACTGTGGGGAGAGGGGGAATGGGAGCAGGACAGGGTAAAGCTATAACATCTCAAATGTAAATACAGAGTATCTAATAAAAAAAGAAACAAAGTAAAAAAAATCTGAATATACATTTTGGCACATTCTTAAGGGTGACTGAGGAGTAAGTTAGCCCAGTAAGTTAGTATCTTTTTTTTTTTTTTTTTGTCATATCAATAATCAGTGAAATTGATAGTGACTGACCTTAACTGAGACCTATGTAAAAAAGATGGAGATATTTTAATAAGCTTTGTTATTTAAAAATTGCAAATAAGTCAAAATATCACACATCAAAATTAGCCAGACCCAATGTCTGTACAACTTAATGAGCTTTCATACAGTTAAAATTGGCAGTCAGAATTGAATGTATAAAGCTTCACAATAAGTTTTATATTTTTAGTGTTATTATCCACCACCATTCAAAACAAAAAACTTCATGAATATAATTATAATTAGAAAAACCATTAGCTTTATACCCTTTTCATTCTTAATCTATTTATTTCTCTCCATTTTAAGTTACATTATTTTTTGTGTAAAACACACACACACACACACACACACACACACACACACACACATACTTTCAAAGTTTCATTATGTCTTTAACTGTTGATATATAATTGGTTTTATTCTAATTCTTTGATAACCTGAATAAAACACCAATAGACATGTGGGTGCAAATATACCCATGGAAGGATGTGGAGTTCTCTGGATGTGTCTCTAGGAGTAAAATTGCTGGCTCCTATGATAGTTTTATATCTATTTTTCTTTGAGAAATCTCCAAAATGATTTTCACTATGACTGTATTAATTTTCACTCCCATCAACAGTGAATAATGGTTCCTTTTGTTTCATATTCTTGTCAATATTTGCTTTCAGATTTGTTAATAATAACTATTCTGACTGGGGATAGGAGCTATCTCGAAGTAGTTTTAATTTGTATTTTTCTGATGGCTAGGAATATTGAAAACTTAAAAGAAATAGTTACTGGCTATTGTGGTGGCTTGCATAAGAATGGTCCCCATAGGATAATAATTTTAAAGGCTTAATAATCAGGGAGTGGCATTATTTGCAAGGATTAATAGGTGTGGCCTTGTTGGAAGAACCTTGTCACTGCAGATGGGCTTTGAGCCTTTCTACCTACAGATCAGGATGTAGCTCTTAGCTTCTGCTTCCGTATCTGATTGCAAGCTGGGACACTTCCTCCCATGATGATAATAGACTAAGCCTCTGAAACTGGGAGCAAGCCTACAATTAAATGCTTTATTTTGTAAGAGTTTCCTTGATTATGGTATCTCTTCACAGCAATAGAATAGACTAAGATAATCATAGAGACTTTTTTGAGATTCTGAAAAATATTGAGCTTAAATGGTAGAAAATGGGAGTGGATGGGGCATAAACAGGACTTTGCAATATCTTGAGGAAATATTGTCTTCCAATGAGGTACTACTGAGTTGGTGAGCACACCAAGGTTCTGGGAGAATTTCCAGAGTTGTTGAGGGGCTCTGGGATACTGCCTACACTTGTACCTGAGCTTCTTGTCCATATATATATATATATATAACAAAATCAAATGCAAAACTGTGTATCAGTTAGTCTGATGTGGTTGATATGAGGTGAGGGCAGACACAAGATAAAGCAAGGCCTGTGATTGGGCCATGAAAGAGATGGGTGGGGATTGTTTTGGAACGGCAGAGGAGAGAGGAGGAGGAGAAGGAGAGAAGATGGAGAATGATGATGATGACCTGGGCTTGTGTGGTTTTAATTAGCCACAGGTAGCTATGAATATTTGATAAGAGATGGATTATTATTGGACAATCTGTCTTATCTAGGTGGGCACTTTGTATCAATATCCATTGACTCTGAGTTTGTTGCATGGTGTCTTCCTTTTTGTGGCAACTCAACTGAGTTCAAGAGAAAGGTACAGTGGTGGGATACACCAAGCCAGCCATGGAACTGGGATGTGGGGCTGGTGTGGCAGTGATCCACCACGGGAATTAGCAAGTTGGGTGGAGAGGTTTCAAGAGCTCTGGGTCAGAGAGTCTGCCAAGATGAAAATACCCTGCTAGTGTCATGTGACCTGCTGGTGCTGCTCTAGTTTGACATTGTGCCTAGAACCAAGTGCCCATTTTCTAATATTTACCGCTATAGTTTGTTGTCATGGTGGTTCACTGTACGGGCTCACAGTTTTAAGGTTAAGCCACAGCAGCAAGCAGAACCCTCTGTGATGGAGGGAACATGGGGTACCTGCTTATTCACATTTCAGTAGACTAGGAGTCAGAAAGATCATGCCCAAAGCAAAGTCAATCTATAACTTTCCAACTCCTGTATGACTCTATATCTGACAGCTGGGCCGTGTATCAAAAAGGTCCCACACAACCCAAAATACTATTTGCCAACTGTACTCATTACTTTTCTTGTTGGTGTGATGAACTACCTGACAGACCCAATTTAAGAAAAGACATACTTCTTCTGGCTTATGGCTTGAAGGAATTAGCCAACCATGGTGGGGAAATCATGGTAGCAGGATTTTGAGGGTTGGTCCCATTCCATGCACAGTCGGGGAGCGGAGAATGATGAATGCTCCTGTTTAGATCGAGAAGGCTGGGCTGACTCTATGACAGGTTTTAAGTTGGCAGCTGAAGAAATGAGGCCTAAATCTGTTTCCAAGAGCTGGACAAGTCCAGGTGAGTTCTGCCCTCAGAAGCTGCCCTGCCACCTGGCCCGAGGCAGGACAATGGGTTTGCAGCAGTTTTTAGGCTTCCTCAGCTACTTCCTCAGCAACAGTTTCCGGACCTCCCCAGCAAGTTTCCAGCCCCCATACCTTGGTAATGGAATGTCCCTAGTGATGGAGTAAGACAAAGGTCACCAACCCCAGAATCCCCTACTGTGCTTTAAATCAGGTCTGTGAGCTCACTTGGTTGTCTCTCTATATTGGTAATGGGAGACCTCAGCATGCTGGACTTCAGCAGAATAAAACACTCTGTGTTTACATACTATTCAGGCTATTATTCTTTGGTGAATCATGGACCCTTATAAGAAGGCTTTCTTCTTTTTGTGCAGTTCAGGATCCCAGCCCAGGAACTGATGGCATCCCCTTTCACAAAAGGGTTTTCTCACCCCAATTAACTTAATTGCAATATTTACAATAGGTGTGTCTGAAGGATTTCCTTCTAGTAATTCCCATATCCAGCTACACTGATCAACTATATGAACACATGCTGTGAGAGACACTTTACATTCAAATGATAATGCTATATAAGACAAGGTTGAAAAGATAGAAATTTTGAAACAATTAGAAAGGTTGTTTGCAAGCAACTATGAGCACTTCAGAGTAAGAAAGCCAATCTTATAGCCCATTAAGGTTGAGGTAGGTCAGCTGACTTAGAACTTTCATCAGAAGGCATTTACACACCAGTCCTTTCACTTGGGGGAGGCTAGTCTTCTTGAAGTGCTAAGCTAAAGCTTAAGTCACGTTTCAATGTATTTAAATGGTTGCTTGCTAGGAGCCTAGTCTGCAGGATAGACTAGTAGTTATTCTACTAACCCAACTTCCTGACTTCTGAAGCAGCCAAAGGACGACGTGGTATGTGTTTCTTATATAAGCATGTTACTTTTGTGTGTGTTTCAGGGTTAATATAGCTGTGTACTTTCTGTCTGGGGTGCTGCTCTACCATTTTCTGTATCGGCTACTTTGATGATAATGGTAACCCATGAGGTCTTTTGTTTGGTGCTAACAATGTAGTAATCATGTGAACCCTGAGTTATTGAGGCATGAAGAAGAATGTTAGGCTCTGTCAACTTCACACATGAATGTAAAAGCTATTTCCTGTCAGCAGGTGAGAAAAAGCACACTTCAGACCCTTGTTCTGTTGAAGCCTGCCCCTCCCCCAGCACAGGTATGGCCGTCTTGTTCCATGACTGCCAGCTACTTCATATTGTTGCTGTAACATGCCTGCCAGTCACTGGCACAGAAAAAATAACTTGACTCAGAGCAAGGTCAAGCTGACCACATATCTTGTTATGTTCTGTATGAGGTTTGTTAATCTTAAATTCTACAAAGCTTCACCTAGGACCTATCAAATTAAAGGGGCTGTTATGTCTAAAATGGCTTGAGTCAGGGCTGACCACGAGGTATAGTTCCTGTACCTGCGTATGAACTCACTGTGGCTTTTGTGGCTTTAGTCTTCATAAGCTGGTAAAGAAAGATATTTGGGGCCATTGCCTCAGCCTTCAAATGCTGAGCTATGGCCCTGATCTATCAGTCAGGGCGTGCGTTCAATAAACCATTCCTATCTAAGATCGGTGTTTCTGTGGTTTGTGAGTGACTCTTGGACCCTAACCGTTCTTTCTCAGCATGCAGGTGCTGTTAACATGCTAAACTCTTCAATTATAGAGTTGGCCTATACAGGATTCTTATTGATGGATCTACTTCAGAGGGACTGAAATCCGATCAAAGTAATCCAACGACCCGAGAGATTCATTTCCTTAGTGAGGTGATGCAGACAACAGCTGTACCAAAGCCTGGGGTTTATGTAGTGCTTTTTTTTTTTTTTTTTTTTTTTTTGAAAGAGTCCTGCATTTGATATTTGACTAAAATGACCTATCCACCTTCAAGCACCAGAGGGAGACCAACTTCAGTACAGTGCTTCCCTGAAGAAGCAAGCCAGCAGCTATCCAAGATAACAGAGGCCAATCACAGACCTGGGATGGTCATCCAGACCCTGCACCCTGGGCCTGTATACACTCTAGTGCTGGCTTTGAGACAGCTATTTGAATAGGTTTGCAAATACCAGCATGGCCCTGGTCCTGGCAGGCCTTTGCTAAATGGCCAAAGTCTTCTCTCCTAAAATTCTAGCTTGTAGTCTCAGAATCTTCCCCAGCCTTGCTCCCCATTTAGCCACTTCAGTAAGTGTTGGTGGGAGGACAGAATCTTTGCTGTTTATGGTGGGTGTTTAGAATCAAAATTCTAAAGTTTCCACTGCTAACATCATTGTGATGGAAAATGTGATCTCTGCTATTTAGCTCTCCACTGAAGACAGATGGGTCAGAGAGGAACACAAAGGGCAGATCTCGCTCTGGGAGGTTGAGGGTCCCTGCTGTAAAGGAATGAGGTAAATAAGGACCATGCTGACTTGTGAGTGGCTGCTCCTTCAGGTTAGATTGTGTCTTTCATATTGTTATGGATAGCACACTCCACTTTGTGTGCAGCGTGGTCTTGTGACTGCCTTCATATGTGTATAAAGCAGCAAAGACAAAGATCTTTATTTTTAGACAGAGAATCCACTGAGAGACCCCAGAGATCAGAGCAGGGTGGAAAATGCAGGACAGGGCTGTCTGCTTCTGTATCTCAGGAAGAGAGAGAGGGACTCTTGATAAAAGGAAAGCAACCAAGATTTACCCAACTAAAGGATATAATTAGCTGACAAGGTTTTAAAAACATTTCCTTTTGAGAGGGAGGCAAGTTCTCTTCAACAGATTTTATATCCCAGCATTTGGAAGATGGAAGAAAATCAAGATCATTTGAAAAGGACTAATTATAGCGCTCACCTTTGAATTGACACGTAAGGGGGTGGCAGAGGTGGAAACACCCTACAACTTCAGCATTTTCTGGTCTATAAGATGGAGACATATTTATAGCATAGAGCCTGTTGACAGCCACTGGTTTTAAAATAAGTACAGCTTGCAGAGCCTGCCGATCCCACCTCAGATGTCTGAGATCAGAGCAGTTTATGTCAGCCTTTGGCTTCCCCTCTGGCTGCCCTATGTAAAACTGTCGGGAAACGAAGCTTCTTATTCTGGCTTTGATGTGTGAATCACTGAAACACCTCGTGATTACATTCTATCCAGACCATCCACTTTCTCACCTGTCTTCTCGGCTTCTAAAGAAGTAGCCAATGAAGCCAGGCCTCCCTTCCAAGCCTGGCTCTGACTTTACTAATTCCCTCTCCCACTCTTCCTCACTATACATTGCTGTCAGTCTCACCAATGCCCATGTTCCTTCTTGTGGGTTCTCTACTGGTCATCACTGATGGATCACTGGGTAACCACAGCCCAGCAGCTTGCTGACAGGTTATTAGCCCAGGGCTGCTATAGACACAGATTGCAAAATGTTTTTCCTGCAAAAGCTTGGGTGAGAGTTGTACACTTGCTCTTGAGCTGACTGCCCTTGGCTCACTGTTCCTTTGTTCTCCATTGAAAGAACTCAGGTGGGACACAGGACACGGTGCGGGAGATGCTGGGTGTTTATCAGACAGTAAAGTGGAACACTCCTATAGGGTGTGAAGAAGCAATGGTGGTGAAGATCACAGTGGGGGACAATGCTCTCTAGGGGAGATATTGGGCAATGGCCAAGGGCATCGTTGTAGAGGACATTAACCTAGGGACTGGGAGTGGGTAATGGCCACTGTATTCGCCTGTAATTTAAGTAGGCTTAATTTTCTAAAGTCTAAAGTCTCTAGAATACAGAGCTTCCCCTGAAGGAAGTTATCTTGCCTATGTGATTAACAAACCCACACAGTTAATTCTTAAGGTGGGGGCAACCATATGTTTTTGTTCTTTACAGATAGTGATGGTGACTTTTAATATTGTTTTATGAAAAAGTTTCATTGGCCTCAAATTCCCTATGTGTCTGAGGCTGGCTTTGAACTATAAGTCTTCCTGCCTCTATTCTCCAAATGCTGAAATGGCAATCGTATGCCAGCATGCCCAGCTCTAGCTAGTAACCTTATACTCTTTTAGGCTGTTCAGCATGCCATGTATTAGGGCCCTCTTGAATCCCATCTTTTAACAGCAGCCAGAATTCCGTTGTTCCAGTTCCTCATTTTACCAGCTGCTGATTATGTGGGAAACAGCCATCCCCAGTAACCTTTAAGCCTGCTAATGTCTAAGTGGCTATCTTACAAGGAAGTGTTTTTGGGCACTTCTCCAAATGTTAACTGGGGTTGCAATCCATGCTTCTTTGCGTCCAGATTACAACTCACATTTCCCTCCCAGGTACATTTCCCATAATAAACACTGCCCATGTCTGCTGGGGTATGCAGGAAGACAGAGCCATCTGCTGCCCTTTCTGCTTTGTAATTCCAAGCAAAATGACTAGGCATGGTCTGTTCCCAAACCGTGCATATGGGCAGCACTGTCTCTCCATCTGCCCCAAGATCACTTGTTGTTGCTATTTTTTTTTTTTTTTTTTTTTGCTTTCCCAGCTCTTTCCATCCCAGAAAAATAAACCCATGCCTTGTTTTCTGGCTGGAATGTCTAACAGGACTGGAGTTGAATGCCTAAGGACTCCAGTGAGCAGACTTTCTTGGAAATCTGTCTTCCATGTTTTCCTGAAGTCTCCAAAAGGAGGTGTGTGTGTGTGTGTGTGTGTGTGTGTGTGTGTGTGTGTGTGTGTGTGTGTGTGTGTAAACCAGCACACATTATCTATCCCTCTTTGCTGTGGCTGCAGTGGGATTTTCTGCCTCATGCTCCTTCTACCTTGACACATCTACCTCTGTAAAGATGGATGATACCCTCAACTGTGAGTTAAATAAACTGTTTCTCCCTTAAGTTTCTTTGGTCAATCAAAAAGAAAGATACACCCCTTTCCTTAGGTTTGGAGTGAGGGATGTAGATCCATCTGAATTCAACTTATCCACAGATCTCTTAGACACATTTCTTCCAACTCTAACTATCATTCTCAGGTGGGGAAAAAGGATGGCAAAACACAGGTTCAAGGGTAAAGAATCACAGAAATGAATTCTGATCACTTCTAGAGCAAATTCTGTGATGGCGACATCAAACCTACTTTAGAAAATGGTGCCATTAGTTCTGCTTTCCCTACTAGAGCCGTTTTCTATGCTGCATCTCTGTCTACTAGAAGTGTTAAATACGGAGACCATCACTCATTACCTAGCTGTAAAAACACTTGGTTCTACTCTTTTGAGATTACTGAATACTTGTATTACTAATACTTTATTCTGTTTGTTTTGATATGGCTCTTGTTATGTTCTCCAGGCTGAGCTTCTGTTCATGATCTTCCTGTCCAGTCTCTGGCATGATAAAATTATAGGTGTGTGTAATCCATACCTTGCCTGCCTTATTAATGTGACTATAGTCAATGTCTTGGCCAATTTTTGTTCCCCAAATGTGCTCTTAACATTGTATTCCTTTTTATTTAAATTCTCTATTGTTTAAGATTTCAATATGCATATGGTATTTATATTGTTTCCACCCCTTCCTGTCCCCTTCAGGCTCTTCCTATGTTACTTCTCCATCTCAATTCATGGCCCCCTTTTAATTATTATTATTTTTTCTTTTTCTTACAACTTTATTAAAAAAAAAGAGGAATACATACACAGACTTTTAAACACATTTTGGCATAACATATGGGTATTTCTGTCAGTACTTAATTCTTTAATTATTTTTAACACACACACACACACACACACACACACACACACTTCTGAGTCCATTTAGTGTTGATTGTAAGTACATGTGTTTAGGGCTGATAACTTGGGACCTATCAGGAGTCTGTCCCTAGAGAAATCTGATCTCTCAGCAGCCATTGGCTGCCTGTAGACTTTCACCCAAGGGTGTGGCTTGTGAGATTTTCTTTACTTACTATGTCACTCAACGGGACTTCTCATTATGTAGGTCTTATTTAGGCAACTATATTGGGGCAGTTTCATTGCTACAGCTTTTCTGTCACGTCTAGAAGACACTATCTTGCAGCAGGTGTTGTTGCCCTGTCTCAGCACCTTCATGATGTCCAGTAAATGCAAATAATATCAATGCATAAAATAGAAATAAAGACCTTTTGTGGTATGTTTACTTAACCTACAGTTAATCTACAAGATCACTCAAGAAAATCAATAGTGTGTTCCCATAGCAACCTTCAAGGACTCTTCTCACAGTTAGAGTATAGCTCCACGATTCTTGAGCTAAATAATCCTAACCCTAACCTAACCCTAACCATAACCCTAACCTAACCCTAACACAAAGCACTGAGCAGCCACCTGCATTTTGTTACTGTCTGTCATCTTTACTATTAAGTTGAATTGACCTTTGCTGCCCTGACTTGTTTCTTCAGTGTGCCAGGACAAGCACAAAGGCTCCATCAACAACAAACCAGATAATTTGGTTCAACTCATATTTGAGTAATGACTCAGATATCACCTACTAATCTATCTGGCTAGTTGTCAATCTGAATAAATGGGATCTTATGAAACTAAAAAGCTTCTGCAAGGCTAAGTACACCATCAGTAGGACTAACCAGAAGCCCACAGATTGGAAAAAGATCTTCACTAACCCTATATCTGATAGGGGACTAATATCTAAAACATACAAAGAACTCAAGAAGGTAGATACCAACAAACCAAACAACCCAATTAAAAATGGGGCACATAGCTAAACAGAGAATTCTCAACATAGGACTCTCGAATGGCCAAGAAGCAGTTAAAGAAATGTTCAGTATCCTTAGTCATGAGAGAAATGCACTGAGATTCTATCTTATACCAATCAGAATGACTAAGATAAAATACTCAGATATTATCACATGCTGGTGACAGTGTAGAGCAAGCAGAACACTCCTCCACTGCTGGTGGGAGTGCAAACTTGTATAACCACTTTTGAAATCAATTTGGTGGTTTCTCAGAAAATTGGAATAGGTCTTCCTCAGGACCCAGCTATACCTCTGGGCATATACCTAAAAGGTTCTCTATGATACTACAGAGACACTGATTTAATTATGTTTATAGCAGTTTTACTCATAGTAGCCAGAAACTGGAAACAACCCCGATGTCCCTCAAATGAAGGATGGATAGAAGAAGTGGAACATCTAAATGGAATTCTATTCAGCTATTAAGAACAAAGACATCATGAATTACAGGCAAATGGTTGGACCTTGAGAATATCATCCCAAGTGAGGTAACCCAGACCCAGAAAGACACATATGTTATATAATTATTTATAAATGAGTATTATCCATAAAATGCAGGACAATCATGCTATAATCCACAGACCCAAAGAAAATGGTTAATAAGAAGGGCACAAAGGAGGGCTCGTGTATCTCATTCAGAAGGGGAAACAAAATGGCCATTGGAAGTGAATGTAGAAAGGGAACTGGGTGGGAGAGGGGTGAGTAGGGAAATGGAGGCAATAATCATGTGTTGTGGGAGCAGTTGGAAGAGGGCTTCACTGGGACTAGCTTGAGGCCTGGGACAGGGGAGGCTATAGGGAGTCTATGGGTGTGACTCTAGCTGAGATTCCTACTAGTGGGGGATATAGAGACTGAAGTGGCCACCTCCTGTATCCAGGCAGGACTTCCAGTAGAGGGACCGGAACATCAACCCACCCACAAAACCTTCAACTCAAAATTTTCCTTGCCTACAAGATGTTTAGGGATAGAGATGGAGCAGAGACTAGGGAAATGGACAATCAATGACTGCCCCAATTTGAGACCCCTCCTATAGGAGAGAGCTAACCCCCAACACTATTAATGAATCTCTGCTCTGCTTTCAGACAGAAGCCTAACATAACTATCTCCCGAGAGGCTTCATCCAACAGCTGATGGAAGTAGATGCAGAGATCTACAGCCAAGTATCAGGTGAAGTTCAGGGAGTCTTGGGGAAGATTTGGGGATAGAATTGCGTGAACCAGAGAGGTCAAGAAGAACACTAGAAGACCTACAGAGTCAACTAACCTGTGCCCATGGGAGTTCACAGTGTTTGAACCATCAACCAAAGAACATTCAGGGGCTGGACTTCCTATGACATATGTAGCAGATGTGCAGCTTGGTCTTCATGTAGGTCTTCTAACATTTGGAGCAGAGGCTGTCTCTGTGTTGGTTGAGTGCCACTAATCCTTACCTCTACTGCCTGGTTGTGTCTCAGTGTGAGAAGATGTGCCTAATACTATTGGGACTAAATAGATGTCCCAGGGTGGGCTGGTATCCAAGGGAGGCTTTGTCTCTGAGGAGAAGGGAGGGGTAATGGTGGGAGTGGGAGGAGGAGAGGTGCAGTCAGGATGTAAAGTAAATAAAAAAAATTATTGGAAAAAAGAGTCATCCTGAAAGCTCCCATCTGTGGTCCAACTATCTGCCCCTAGTTTCTGCTGTTGACATGGGGCCATTGCTGTCATGTGTTGCAGTCTTCGTGAGCTAAGTTAGGTGAGCAGTGTTATTGTAGTTGAGTGAACACACTGAGTTGTTAGTTAATAGGAACACTTTCTTTAAGTAAATGATGTGGTTTAAAGTAGAATGCACTGAATCTCACGGCACTTACTGAGCATCTACTATGCACAGTACAGTGTAATTGACAGGTTACGTCAGACTTTCACCTCTAATAGCACAGAAGAATCTGATTCAACTGAATTTGGGTAGATGAAGAGCATCAGGATTTTAAAATATTCCCCAAGTGTCTCTCATCTGTATCCAAGATTTAGAGCCACAGGTTATATTATTGATTTAACTTGTGGAAACCAATCTACTCAAGTGCTCTGTGGTTAGATTGTAGCACTGAACTGAGTTTTAAGCATCCATTATATCAATATTTTGGGAAGTCTGACACAGGCAGGGCATCATGTTCTGTGTAGAGTCATGGGAATCTTACAAAGAATTATTGGAGTGTTGGCAAGGGGGTGAGATAGTGGATAATGTAGGGATAATTGGGGGGAAATGCGGTCAAGCTTTAAAGAGCCAAGGCCAGTTTTTTCTCAAACAGTAATGCATGTGTGAATTGCCTGACCTTATTAAAGTGTGGCTTCTGATCCAGCAGGGCAGGACCCAAGACTTAATGATTTTAAAAAGTTTTTTGTTGTTGCTGCTGCAGCTACTTCTGTTCATGGGGTCAGTCTTTCAGGGAACTCTTTTTCCTATAGAAGCCATTTTCTTGATGTTATAGCATAGGCCAAATACATACTTGAACTGTATCATTGCCATGTGTTTTAAAATGTAATTTTGTTGCACGAACCAGTCCACATGCATTTGGACTAAGGAGATCCTCCCCAGAGATGAAGGCCTTGGTTATGTCTGTTTTCCATAAGGTACCGAGGTGGGTGGAAAAAGCCCGGGTGCGATCATGGGCCTGGTTCCAAGTGTCTGCTCATTTCTTCCTGGAGAAGAACTGAACACATCAAACCTTTTGAGCTTCAGTTTCTAAAGTGGGCACTATGGCTCTTCCTTATGTAAAGTGGGGGTGGTGGAACACATTTGGTAGCACCATACCTGCGTGAATTCAATGAAATAGTGCCTAGGATGGCTCTATTTGGTATTAGTCTTTTTTATGGTGGTATATCAACATTGTGCAGGCAGGGTCAGTGAAGCTAAAATCTCACCTGAGATGTGAAAGGGAAGATAGGAAAGATGGGCACAGATGAACTCAGGCCTGATTGCTCTATTGGGAAATTGGTCTTCACGCTTGAAGACAAGGGGCTTCTCTGCCTTCCCACTACATCCTCATTGTTTTTAGTGGGGTTCTCTTCTTTTTTAGGCAAAAAACTCAGTAATGTTATTTTTCCCTAAAAGGCTTCACTCTGATTCACTCTGGTTCCTCTGTAGGATTTGAGCTGGAAAACCAGAAGGGTCTGTTTTGGCTTTCTGGATGTTGCCATTTAAAATGGGAAGTGGTTCACAACGTATTGGGAGCAATTGATCTGTATTTAGTGGGAACAAAAAAAGTACAAATCAAATCAGCCACAGAATTAGGAACTCTTTCTCATCATGGTGACATAGTATCTGACAAGAACAGTAAAGGGAGGAAGGGTTTACTTTGGCTCATAGTGGATCACAGGAAGGTGGTGTGTGTGGATCAGGGACCAAGGGACTGATGGTTACATAGTGCTCACAGTCAGGCAGCAGAGAGATAGGATAGATGTCTGGTACTTAACTCCCTTCCACTTTATCTTTTTATCATTTTTATTCAGTCTAGGGTCCTAGCCCGTAGGATTATGCTGCCCCCAATCAGGCTGGCCTTTCCTCTGCAGTTGAATCTGTACAAATGCCCTCGAGGTTATGGCCAGAGGTAGGTAATTTTTAGGTAAACTCGAAATCCAGTCAATTTGATAATGGAGGATAGTCATCAATGTCACTCTATCAGGAAGGAGAAAGAAAGAATGGAAGGAAGGAAACAAATGATGGAGAAAAACAGGAGAGTGTTTCACAGCTCCAGAAGTGAGTCGTGAACACAATTCTAGAGATTCTGAAATTTATTTCAAGGGAAACACTTTTGGTCTCTGTATCTCTTTACATTCCAATGTGAACTTGGTACTCAGAGCTCCAGAGACTGAACCCTGATTCTGTTTCCATGGTTATAGGACCAAAGACAAACGCTTTAGCTATCTTTGCTACTGTTGGAAGGAGTTAAGAAATTCACACCTTGTTGGATAATTTGAGTAGAGCTGCTACAGAAATCATCATTTTGAAACACTCAAGGGTGGTATTAGAACACCAGCATATTGAGAAACTGGAGGATTCAACATGAAGGACTTGCCCACAGAATTGCTGCATCTTTTTTGAATGTTTGATGAACATGTAATGCTTGTGGCCAAAACCAAACAATGGTCCCTGCAGCAACAATCATCCTATATAAAGTTTCATGTGCTGGATGTAAAAGGGTACCCCTGGGGATGACATGCGTACTTTTTGGAAGAAGCAAAGGGAGAAAGCTGTGTCTGCCTTTCTCCTCACCTGCTTCTTCTCTTCCAAATCCATCCATTTCTGCCAGATGTATTTCTGGTTAGCATATCTTGATTAACACCTCATCTTAAAGCTCCCACAGGCTCCCTGCTGTCTAAAGATACATTCCAAATTCCAGAAGGCTTTCACCACACTCCCTCCTCCAGCTGCTTCCAGTGGCTCCATTCCTGGAAGAGTCCCATGCATCTCTGGAGAGAGCTGTCTCCTCTGTCTGCATCTACCAACATCTCCTTGCCTGGTGGGTGCTGATGTGGTCCAATAGATAGCACAGGTATCACATCTTCTAGGGGTCTGCCTCAGCTCTTTCATGGTCCATGAGCGTTCTCTCCCTCTTCTCCTGCTCCCTTTCCCTCTTCCTCTATCCAAGCCCTTGCACACAGCTATATTCCACTACACTTTTCATAAGCGATTTACATGACACTTTTTCCAAGTCTTCCACTCCAGACCTGGTGGTGTACCTGCCACCTTGTAGACCTCAGGGCTTGATTGCAGATTTCAAATACTCAAGGTAGGAGCTGCAATTGGTTCACTTTTCCTAATCTGCATTATAAAGATTTAGTATGTTCCCGCAGAGGGGAGAACCTCAGTTAAGTCTTGGGATAACACGATCCCCCAAGAACTCATGAGAGACTGTCCTTGCTGCAACTACATGAGGTTTTTTAATTGACCAGTGCACTGGGGTCAAGACTCATATCCCATGCAGGAGTAGAGGAGTCTGCCCCGGAGTGGCTGGGAGAAGGGAGTTTTAAAGGAAGCAAACCACAACCAGGGGGGAGGGAGTAGGTCATTGGAGAACACCAAAAATACCAGTGAAGAATCATAAGGGAAATACATGGTTTCTCAAGATTGCCTATAAGGTGAAAATTACCAGTGAAGAATCACGAGAGGGAACATCGGTTTCTCAAGATTGTTTATGATGTGTTATTTAACTTTCATGTTTTTATGGTCAGTCAGTTTCTGAAACAGAGTCATCTTAAGGCCATAAATTCTTTATGGTCAGCCAGTCCCTGAAACAGAGTCACTGAAACTGCTATCCTACATTTTTGGCTCTACTCTACCTGCTAGGGGTCTTCTACTTTACCTGTTAGAGGGTCAGGCTTTATTCTGGTCTTTCAGCACAAGCAGATGTTAGGCCTATTACTTTTAATAGCCTGTGATTTTACCATTTTGTGGGTAAATTGTCTATTAAATTGGTGTTCTTCTATTTTAAAGCCTTGGGGGAGGAGTCAAAGAATTCCTCAAAATATATTCTCTGAATCTATTTGAGTTTCCTTTAAAAATATTTTTTGTAGTGTTATGTTTATTTTTTTTTTCCTTTTTTGAGTCTTGTTATGTATCTTAGGCTGGCTTTGGACTCATGATTCTTCTGACCCAGCCTCCTGAGTACTGGAATTATATGACATCAGGCCTTGCTTACCTTGTACTTTGGAAGTCAGAACAAATTAATAAAACTCAGGTGAGCTGTGTCTAAAAGCTAACACAAGCTAAGTGTTGGTTGGGGTGTTTTAAAGCATAAGTCCTCAAAAAATTCACACTCTGGCTTACTGAACATTTCAAGTTGAGGGAGTTGGAGAAGCAGCAAGTGCTGAAGGACTTCCTGGTTTTCCATGAAGGCGATTGTAAGATTCCCTCCTCCCCCACCCCATGAAAGATACCCTCTATATGCTTTGGAAGAAAGGCATGTCCTTATCTCCAAAGATGGGCAGGCATGGACGAGTCTGAATGAGCAGAACTTGTTCAGTTTTTCTGTCCTCTACTTTTAGCATACACCATTCTTTCCTAATTTTTTTAAACAACTTTATTTTACAAAACAAAGATAAATGTACAGATTTTAAGCATTTTTGCATAAAATTATACAATACATTTTTGTCAGTACTTTTTTTTTCAGATTTTAAAATAATTTTTACATAAAACTGTATGAATATATTTGTTAGTCAGTACTTGATTTTTTTAAAGGTTTGATAGTATGCATTGAAAACTTAATAGTTACAATGAGCATAAAGTACATGTAAAACAAAATGTAACATGGAAATATTCAAAGTTTTCTTGTTGTATAAAGATTTTTTTGTTTTGTTTTGTTTTGTTTTGTTTCCTAATTTTTTACTCTTTGTAAAACCTAGCATAAGATTGATCAGACTGAACTGGACTGAACTGGTTCTTCAGATCTTTGCTTCTCAGGAAGGCTCTGTGTTCTCTGAAACACAAGATTATTTTGCATGCTTTCCCCTTGTTAGTCTGTCTTTTGTGACAGTGGCCCAGACCTTATCTTAAGGTAAGTAAAGAGTTTTCCTTTTCTGCATAGGTAAAGAGAAACACCATATGTATACAGTAGGCTGTGGTGCCTGCAGCACAAACAGATACTCCAAATCCAGAGAAGGCCTGAGGATATATATTTTTTTAATTGAACAACTTTATTTTAAAAAGCAAAGATAAATGTACAGATTTTAAAAGTATTTTTGCATAAAAGTATATGAATATATTTTTTTCAGTACTTGATTTTTTTTAAAGGTTTGATAGTATGCATTAAAATCTTACTAGTTAAAATGAACATGAAGTACATGTAAAACAAAATGTAACCTGGAAATAGTTAAAGTTTTCTTGGTGTGTAAAGATTAAGCATAATGATGTTTTTTCTTTTTTTCTTTTTGGCCTTTTTTTCTTGAACTTTATATAGTCTGTAAGTTGTTGCTGGGGTGTTAAGAGCTTTCTGGGGTTAGTATCCAATTATCAGTGACTGTATATTATGCCTGTTCTTTTGTGACTGGGTTACCTCACTCAGGATGATATTCTCTAGATGCATTCATTTTCTTAAGAATTTCATAAAGTCATTGTTTCTGATAGCTGAGTAGTACTCCATTGTGTAAATGTACCACAATTTTTGTATCCATTCATCTACTGAAGGACATCTGGGTTCTTTCCAGCTTCTAACTACTATAAATAGGGCTGCTATGAACATTGTGGTGGATGTGTCTTTGTTGTATGTTGGAGTGTATATGCCCAGAAGTGGAATAACTGGGTCTTCAGGTAGTACTATGTCCAGTTTTCTGAGGAATCGCCAGACTAATTTCCAGAGTGGTTGTACCAGTTTCCAACCCCACCAAAAGTGGAGAAGTGTTCCTCTTTCTCCACAACCTCGCCAGCATCTGCTGTCATCTGAGTTTTTGATTTTAGCCATTCTGACTGGTATGGAGTGCAATATTAGAGTTGTTTTGATTTGCATTTCCATGATGGCTGAGGATGTCGAGCGCTTCTTTAGATGCTTCTCAGCCATTTGATATTCCTCAACTGAGAAATTTTGTTTAGCTCTGTACCCCATTTTTTAATAGTGTTGTTTGATTCTCTGGTGTTTAACTTCTTGAGTTCTTTGTATACCTAGGACATTAGGACTCTATCAGATGTGGGGTTGGTAAAGATCTTTTCCCAATCTGTTGGCTGCCATTTTGTTTTCTTGACAGTGAGTGCCCTTAGCCTTACAGAAACTTTACAATCTCGTTAATTCCCTATTGTTGATATTTTACCTTAGAGCACGAGCCATTGGTGTTCTGTTCAGGAAATATTCTCCTGTGCCTATGTGTTCTAAGGTTTTCCCTAATTTCACTTCTAATAGTTTCAGTGTACCTGGTTTAATGTGGAGATCTTTGATCCATTTGCACTAGAGCTTGCACAAGGAGATCAAAAAGGGTCTATTTTCATTCTTCTGCATGCTGAGTGCCAGTTGGATCAACACCATTTGTTGAGGAGGCTGTCCTATTTCCGTTGAAAGTTTATAGCTCCTTTGTCAAAAATCAAGTGACCATATATGTGAGGGCTCATTTCTGGATCTTCTATTCTATTCCATTAATCCACGTGCCTATCTCTGTACCAATACCATGCAGTTCTTAACACAATTGCCTTGTAATACAGCTTGAGGTCAGGGATGGTGATTCCCGCAGATTTTTTTCTTGTTGTTGAGGATGGATTTTCCTATTCTAGGTCTTTTGTTATTCCAGATGAAATTGGACATTGCTCTTTCCAACTTTATGAAGAATTGTGTGGGAATTTTGATGGGGCTTGCATTGAATCTATAGATTGCTTTTGGTAAGATGACCATTTTTACAATGTTGATCCTTCCAATCCATGAGCATGGGAGATCTTTCCATTTTCTGAGATCTTCCTCAATTTCCTTCTTTAGATATTTGAAGTTCTTGTCATACAGGTCCTTCACTTGCTTAGTTAGAGTCATACCAAGGTATTTCATATTGTTTGTGACTATTGTGAAGGGTATCTTTTCCCTAATTTCTTTCTCCGCATGTTTGTCCTTTCAGTAAAGGAAGGCTACTGATTTGTTTGAGTTAATTTTATATCCACTGACTTTGCTGAATGTGTTTATCAGTTGTAGATGTTGTCTGGTGGAATTTTTGGGGTCACTTACATACACTATCATGTCATCTGCAAACAATGATGTTTTTACTTCTTCCTTTCCAGTTTGTATCCCACTGATTTCCTTTTTCTGTCTAATTGCTCTGGCCAGGACTTCCAGTACTATGTTGAATAGGTAGGGGGAGAGTGGGCAGCTTTGTTTAGTCCCTGATTTTAGTGGGATTGCTTCAAGTTTCCCACCGTTAAGTTTGATGTTGGCTGTTGGTTTGCTGTATATTACTTTTATTATGTTTAGGTATGGGCCTTGGATTCCTGTTCTTTCCAAGACTTTTAACATGAAGGGCTGTTGAATTTTGTCAAATTCTTTCTCAGCATCTAGTGAGATGACCATGTGATTTTGTTCTTTGAGTTTGTTTATATGGTGGATTACATTGATAGATTTCTGTATATTAAACCATCATTGCATCCCAGGAATGAAGCCTACTTGATCATGGTGAATGGTTGTTTTGATGTGTTCTTGGATTTGGTTTGCAAGGATTTTGTTGAGTACTTTTGCATCAATATTCATAAGTGAGATTGGTCTGAAGTTCTCTTTCCTTGTAGGGTCTTTGTGTGGTTTAGGAATGAGGGTTATTGTGGCCTCAAAAAATGAGTTAGGTAGTGTTCCATCTGACTCTACTTTGTGGAATAGTTTGGAGAGTATTGGTATTAGATCATCAATAAATATCTAATAGAGTTCTGCACTGAACCCATCTGAACCTGGGTTTTTTTTTTTTTTTTTTTTTTTTTGGGTTGGGAGGCTTTTGATGACTGCCTCTGTTTCTTTAGGTGTTATGGGATTATTTAGATGGCATCTGGTCCTGGTTTAACTTTAGTATCTGGTATTTGTTTAGGAATTCATCCATTTCCTCCTGATTTTCCAGCTTTGTTGAGTATAGGCTTTTGTAGTAGGATCTGATGATTTCTTGAATGTCTTCAGTTTCAGTTGTTATGTCTCATTTTCCTTTCTGATTTTGTTAATTTGGATACTCTCCTTTTGTCCTCTAGTTAGTCTGGCTAAGGGTTTATCAATCTTGTTAATTTTCTCAAAGAACCACCTCTTGGTTTTGTTGATTCTTTTAATGGTTCTTTTTATTTCTATTTGGTCAATTTCTGCTCTGTGTTTGATTATTTCTTGATGTCTACTCCTCTTGAGGGTATCTGCTTCATTTTGTTCTAGACCTTTTAACTGTGCTGTTGAGTTGCTAGTGTATGCTCTCTCCAGTTTCTTTCTGGAAGCACTCAGAGCTATGAGTTTTCCTCTCAGTACTCCTTTCATTGCATCCCATAGGTTTGGGTATGTTGTGTTTTCATTTTTATTAAATTCTAGAAAATCCTTAATTTCTTTCTTTACTTCTTCTTTGACCATGCCATTGTTTAATCGAGCATTGTTTAGTTTCTATTTGTATATGGGTTTTTTGTTGTTTTTGTTGTTATTAAAGACCATCCTTAGACCATGGTGATCTGATAGGATGCATGGGAGTATTTTAATCTTCTTATATCTATTGAGGCTTATTTTGTAACTGATTATATGGTCAGTTTTGGAGAAGGTGCCATGAGGTGCTGAAAAGAAGATGTATTCATTTGTTTTAGGATAAAATGTTCTGTAGATGTCTATTAATTCCAATTGGTTCATAACCTCTGCTACTTTCACTGCCTCCTTGTTCAGTTTCTGTTTCCATTGATGAGAGTGGGGTGTTGAGGTTTTCCACTATTATTGTACGGGGTGAAATGTATTTTTTGAGCTTTAGTAGGGTTTCTTTTATGAATATGGGTGCTCTTGTATTTGGAGCATGCACGCTAAGGATTGAGAGTTTCTCCTGACAAATTTTCCCTGTAATGAGTAAAAAGTGTCCTTCCTTATCTATTTTGATAACTTTTGGTTGAAAATCTACTTTATTTGATATTTGTATGGCCACTCCTGCTTGCTTTTGCGGCATTTGCTTAGAAGGTTTTTTCCCAACCTTTTACTCTGAGATAGTGTCTGTCTTTGTCTCTGAGATGAGTTTCCTGTATGCAGCAAAATGCTGGATCTATTTATGTATCCAGTCTGATAGCCTATGTCTTTTTATTGCAGAATTGAGTCCATTTATGTTAACAGATATTAAGGAATTGTGGGTGCATTTTCCTCCTAATTTTGCTTTTAGAGGTAGAATTGTGCCTGTGTGCCTTTCTTCTTTTGGTTTTTTGCTTAGGTATTTATTTTCTTGTTTTTATTAGAATGTAGTTTCCCTCCCTGTATTGGTTTTTCCACCTATTATTCATTGTAGTGCTGGGTTTGTGGTTAGATATTGTGTAAATTTAGTTTTGTCCTGGGATATCTTGGTCTCTCCATCTATGGTGATTGAGAGTTTTGCTGGGTATAGAACCTGCAGCTGACACTTAAGTTCTCTTAGGGTCTGCATGATGTCTGTCCAGGCTCTTCTAGCTTTCATAGTCTCTGTTGAGTAGTCGGGTGTGATTTTGATTGGTCTGCCTTTATATGTTACATGACTTTTTCCCCTTACTGCTTTTAGTATTCTTTCTTTGCTTTGGGCACTTGGTATTTTGACTATTATGTTTTAGGAGGAATTTCTTTTCTGGTTCACTCTATTTGGAGTTTTGTAGGCTTCTTTTATGCTCATGGTCATCTCATTCTTAAGGGTAGGGAAGTTTTCTTCTACGATTTTGCTGAAGAGATTTACTGTGCCTCTTAGTTGATATTTTTCGCCCTCTTCTATTCCTATTATTATTAGGTATGTTCTCATTGTGTCCTGGATCTCCTGGATATTTTGGCTTGTGAGCTTTTTGGCTTTTGCATCTTTTCTGACTTTTTTGTTTATGTTTTCCATGTTGTCTTAGGCCCCTGAGATTCTCTCTTCCATCTCTTGTAGTCTGCTGGAGATGCTTGCATCTATGACTACTGATTTTGTTTTTAGGTTTTTCTACCTCCAGGGTTGTTTCTTTTAGTGTTTTCTTTTTTGTTTCCATTTCCATTTTAAATTCCTTCTTCAATTCCTTCATCTCTTTGATTCTGTTTTCCTCCAGTTCTTTGATTTCTTTGATTGTTTTTCTTGTTTCCTCTAAAAGCTTCTATTTTTTATGCTTTTCCTCATGTTCTTGTTTAAAGATCTCTATCATCATCTTGAGGTATGATTTCAGGTCTGAGTCTTCTTTTTCTGGAGTGTTTGGCATTCTGCTGTTTGCTGTTATGGGAGAGCTGAGTTCTGTTGTTGCCAGGTTGTCTTTGTTTCCTTTGGGTAAGTTCTTTTGCTTTCCTCTTGCCATCTTGTTGTTTGTGATTATACATGGTCTTGTTGTCAGTGATTGTTTCCTGTCTCTCCCACTTACCTTGCCTGTGTCCCTGGATCTCCGCTGGTCCCGTTAGCAGATGGCCTGAGTGTTTGGTCTGCACTCATGGGACCTCGGAGTGGAAACTAGTCCCTATGGCAGAGATCCTGCTTCCTTGAACCAATTGGGGCAGGGGGCGCTTTCCACGTGCTTGGCCTGGACCTCTCTGCACCCTGGCTACTCACAGGGCAGTCTTACCAGGCCTGTGTCCCTGGATCTCTGTTGTTCCTGGTACAGGCCTGAGGATTTAAAAAAAAAAGACATGACTCCATTATTCGTGTTACTATAGGACCCCCTTTCAGAGATCCCCACTAGAGTCTTGGGACACAGGGTCACCCAGTGAAATTCGAGAGACCTTCTTGTTGCAAATACACGAAGTAGTTTAATGGTGGAGCTCCAGGCCGATAAGTATCTCTCGCTGGAGACAGAGGTATTGACCCTGAGACTCGAAAGCTAGCGGTTTTTATAGGGAGAGGGTTGGGGGCTGGGAAGAATTAGCATGAGTACAAAGCTCACCCAACACTCACAGCTTATGTGCAGTCAGGAAGTCAGGAGACTGGTGGAGCAGATGCTTATCTAAGTCAGGAAACATGCGGTTAGCATATAACTTTTGAATAGACTCGGGAGGGGCTTTTATTACCGCTGACTCAGTTGTAAAAGACAGCCTGGACCAGCTCCTGCATTCCTATCTTATCTTTATGGTCAGTTAACCTAGCCTCAGGAATGTTTTAACAATGGGCTTAGCTGGACCTGCAATGTTCTCAGTTCTAGGCCTTTAAGCTTACAAACTACCCTTTTTGCCCCAACTTACCTGAGTTTTCAAACCTTGAATTTAATTTCCTTTCAGTTACCAGAAAATACTTTTACTCATTCTCCAGCTTCACTCTGAATTCCAGCTTTCCAGATATACACTTACAAAGGTAGTATGCAAATTCCCTAGCTTCTGGGTGGAAGCATCACCCCCTGGTGTGAGTCTATATCCTGAGGTAGTGAAAAAGAAAACTGGTGTGGAGGATAGGCTTGTGACTGGGCCAATTAGTATTACAAAGAAAGGCGTGTTGATTTCCAGAAGTCTAGACTTGTAAGCAGGCATTTCAGCTAACCTTGAGCTGATGGGGGTGGGCATAGCTCCCAACCCTAGGCATTTAATAAAGTCAGTTCATGGACAATATGTAAAATGGGGGAAAGGTAATAAGATGGTTATTTACTAACTTCAGAAATAATTTCACCCCTTTTCACAGTTATGAAAGACCCCCTCCTGCTTTAGCTGCAATAACGCCATTTCGTGCTATGCCCAGAGCAGGCAAGGATAAAAAAATACTGAAACAAAAGTGAGCCAGAGGACAGCCCAGTCTCTGTCAGAACAAAAATATCTGCAGTTGACCACCTGGACCAAGGCAAGGACATCCCGCCACACATGTTAAAGCAAGGACGAAAAACAACTTTTTGTCCCAAAGGAGGGGCCAAGGCCGCCCTCCTCTTCTGAGAACTTGGGTCTGTAAGGCTGTGCAGGCTGGGTCGGGGTCCCAGGTGGCCAAGCAAGATACCGGTGGGCGGCCAGCTAGCAATAGACAAAGAACAGAAGACATTCAGACAAGCCCAGCTTTCAGATAAGCTGCAGCCCCCGACTAGAACCAAGAGTTGTGTCCTTGGAGCCATATGTCTGCCATAGTTCCCACACTTAGATAAGCCCAAGGCAACTATTCTCAGGAGCTGCAGCCCCAGCTGGTATCAAAAGCTGTTTCCTTAGAGCCCTGTCCTTGGGCTCACTCCCTGGCCACATTTAAACTAACCAATTAAAACCCTGTTGCTATGCTTCTGCTTCTGTACCTTGCTTCTGCCCCCCAAGCCCTATAAAAAGGGGACTGCCCCTTTGTCCGGCGCACAAGTCCTCTGAGAGACTGTGTGCCCACAGGTACCTGTGTAAATAAACCTCTTGCTACTTGCATCCGAAGTGAGTGGTCTCGCTGCTCCTTGGGAGGGGTCTCTTCAGACGGAAGATACCCTCCGGGGGTCTTTCAGTTAGACCCTTCAGATTACTATTAAGAGATCATGAGGTTCAGATTTTGAAGTGTATACAAAACTTGAAAAACTTCACAGTCAATGCTGGTGGCTTCCAGAGTCAGCTTCATGGTGAGATGCTTTAGTTCTTTGAAGGATACAAATCTAAATTTTTCATAGAATTGCTTCTTGGAGAGCTCAGCACTTGGCATAGTTAGCTCTCTGCACCGAGAGCACCACTTCTTTAGACACTGTGTTTGTACTGCTTGTGGAAACAGATATAGGACTGGATTTTTATGTTTACTACTGAGAAGCAAGTTTCCTTAAAGGGTTTTGCCAAGGTTCAGGGACTTATCAGCTCACAATGAAAGTTTACAAAGCCAGTCCTGGAACCAAATGCAAACAAGATCATATTAGAAAGCTTCGGAGATGACCAAACTTTCAGATATCCAAGGCTGTTGTTCTTGATTAGGTTTAGTGATCTTTGAAATTTTGGCTGCTGTAGAGAAAGACTCTCTCTCTCTCTCTCTCTCTCTCTCTCTCTCTCTCTCTCTCTCTCTCTCTCCCTCTCTCTCAAAAACATATATTTGTGTTAAACTTTTATTAAGCTTTAAAAATATTCATTAGGCCACAGGAATAATAGAAAGCAAATAAAATACCAAAGAGAGACAGAAACACTGGGACACTCTTTGAAGTTCAGACAGATTCTGTCTCCTCCTGGTGCTCTTTGGACTTGGGAAAATCCAGTGTGGGAAGTGTCAGGCAACTGAAAATCATAGAAGGTCTTAGAAGCAAAGTGTTCCCCACCTTCAGAGAGGAATGCTATCCCACACGGGCTCGAGTTTGTCTTTCTATGCACAAAATTCTATATAGAGCCACCTATGGAAATCTACCCATGGTCCTTGAGTAACCCAAAAGGGCACAGCAGAGGCTACTCAGGTTTATAGCCACTTGCATGCCCCTAGATTCTTTCTGCTGGAGGAACATTTGCATGTGGGTTGAGGGGTAGAGTTTTTTGTTTGTTTGTTTGTTTGTTTGTTTTTTTGACAAAAGGATTGGATTTCTCTCATTCCCAAACAAGACATCTGGTTTTGTACCCACTAAGGATATTCAAACACTCATTTTTTGACTCCATTTCTTCATTGGTCAGGATAGAGCAAAGATGGACCTCGAGATGTTTAGGGACTGAGAAGATGTCAATGACTTGCTTAGCTCTGCCCCAGGCCTGAATGGTGTGGACGGTTCCTGTTTTCCCTCTCTGTCCGCTAAAGCATTTTCTTGAATTTATCAATAGAGTAAGGAAACCCAAGAGTTCTGAAGTCTGGGATAAAAAAATTGTCCTGGAGATTCCCCATGGAGAGTGACTCTTGTTTCCTCAATAGCTTCTGACCATCCACAGAACAGATAGACTGCTCATTGCCCCTCCCACAACAATGCTGGAATCTTGACTGCTTTGGTCTTGTGGAGGTAACCACCGCTTCTGTGAGTTGAGCAGCCAGGTCATAGGCAGAGGTCAGCATTTCATCTTCCATAACATGTCTTTATGTATTCTTGATTTGCTTAAGCTTTCTGCAGTTACCTCACTCCCCCATTTCTTATTCCTTCCATGGACGAAAGACTTAACACCCCTCATCTCAACTTCTATTTTATCTGCTTTAATATCTCCTCTCCTTGAAGTCCTCCACCCCTGGTGGCTTGTTCCTGGCTTCTACGAACAATTCAGGTTAAATATACAAAACACAAGACTCAAAGTTAGGATCCATCCATGAGAAGGAACATGTGACACTTGTTCTTTTGGGTCTGGGTTGCCTCTCTCAGTATAATTTTGTTCTAGTTTTATTCTTTTACCTGAAAATGTCAATATTTCACTTTTCTTTAAAGCCCAGTGATATTCCACTGTGTGTATATAGACCACGTCTGCTTATCCATGTTACAGCTAAGGGACATCTTGATCTTAATCCCTAGGTGTTGTGAGTGGGACCATAATAAACATGGACGCTCAAGCGAGAATGTGAGAGAGATGTAACTGGGCCCTAGGCAGTTTTTTGTGTTTTTGAGAAACATTTAGATTGATTTTCATAGAGACCACACGAGTTTGTTCTCCTGCCAACAGTGTGTGAGAATTTACCTTTCCTTCTACCCACACCCACATTTGCTGTCAATTCTGTTCCTAGATGGTGGCCATTCTGACTGAGGTGACATGCAATGTCAAAGTATTTTTAATCTGCCTTTACCTTCTAGTTAAGGATGTTGAATGTCTCCAAAGTGTTTATTTGTGTCTTTTTTTCTGATAACTTTATGTTCAGCTCCATAGGTGAGTCTGCTTTGGTATTCCCTGAACTCATGGCTCAGCCCCATTTACCCAGAGGCTGTTGACCTACAAGGCAAAAGCACAGAGACCATTTGAGTCTTCAAGGATACAGACTTCCAAGCTACAGCTTAGCCAAGAGACTTAACATTGATTAGGGTCCCATGAAGCCTAGGTTGGCTTCACACCACTATACAGTACTTGAAATGGCTAATCTTATTTGCCAATTTGACTACATCTGGATGCATCTAAACTGCCGGGTCTATCTGTGAGAGATTTTTTTAACTGGATCACTTGAGATAGGAAGGCCCATTGCAGTAAATATTACAAGAAGGACATATCCCTTTATTGTGTCCCTGAGGTCTCCGCAGATGCCACTCTAGTGTGGAGCTGAAGTACACAGACTCTGTCACTCATACTGTAAGTTACATACTCCTAGTGATTCCCTTTCCAGGCAGTTCACTCCGCCTGACCTGTTGATTCTTTCTGAGGTGGATATGACTGCCCCACTGTTTTCTTTCCTTCACCTCCTAGCACAAATATTACTTTAAAGCCTGATAGCTTTTCATGCAGGTTTATTAAATTTTCAGTCCACAAACCCTCTATAAAATAAGATTACATCCACTGGACCAAGACACAAACTGCCCTTCTATATAGATAAAAAGACCTATAGAATTCCTTAAGAATCTTCATATCTACCTATTGCCAATTACGGCCACCAGGATTTAGGTCTGCTTTCTCCAAATCCATTTTGATTCCCCCCCCCCAATCTCTGTTCCTCTTCTGTTTTTCTACCTTTTCCCCACCTACCTCTCCACTGTCCAATAACGTATCATTTAAACATCAATCCACAGAGGCCCACTATAAATCTGAATCATATTTTTATGAATATAAATAAACTTTAATTCATACAACAAATAGAAACTATTCAAAACTACCTACGATCTGTTTAAAAATTACTTGTCTTCTCTTTGTCAAAAATTTCTTTCTGTCCATTAGTGCTTTAATATAGTTCCACAGCTCAGGATGAAACCAGTGTTCCATCTATTTATTTATTTATTTAATATTGTTTGCATTTATATTTCAGATTTTATCCTCTTCTCCTAATCCCATGCCCCCTCCCCCTCCCATTGCTTCCATGAAGGTGTTTCCTCCCCAAACCACTCTCTCCCACCCCAGCAAATTGATATTTCCCTACACTGGGAGAAAAAGTCTTCACTAGACCAAAGGCCTTTCCACCCATTGATGCCAGAGAATGATATCTTCTGCTAAATATGCACCTGAGACCATGGGTCTCTTAATAGGAACTCATTGGTTGGCATTTTAGTCTCTGGGAGCTGTGATGGGTTTAGTTAGTTGATCATTTTGTTATTCCCATGGGATTGCAGACCCTTTCAGCTCCTTCAGGCTTTTCTCTAACTCACTCATTGGGGTCCTCATGTTCAGTCTAATGTTCAGCTGCAAGCATCCTCATCTGTATCTGTATGACTCTGGCAGAGCCTCTGAGGAGGCATCCATATCTGGTTCCTGCCAGTAAGCACTACTTGGCATCAGCACTAGTGCTTGGGTTTGGTGGCTGCATATGAGCATTTTGTTCTCCCTTCTAAGAAGGACTGAGGCATCCACATTCTGGCCTTCCTACTCTTTGAGCTTCATAAGTTCTGTGAATTGTTTCTTGGGTATTCTGAGCCTTTTGGGCTAGTATCCGCTTATTAGTGAGTACATACCATGAGTGCTCTTTTGACCCGTCCAGCAGGTCCAGTTATTCAGGGTCCCGAAGAGGTGCTACCTGAGGGTCAAGGGGGTGGAGAGAGAAAGGAGACCAAGCAAGGTTCTGTTGTCAAGGTCTCATTTAATGTGGCCTCATTTAATTTAGCGTTACAGGTTTTAAGGCTTTCAGACAGGGGAAGTGACTTTTGGGAAACACAAAGGAGGGAAGGGTGAGGGTATTCATGGCAGCGATAGCAGGAAGGAAGGAGAGGATGGTCTGGGAAGGAGAGGATCTTCTGGTGGAGATAACTGCTGTTTGCTCAGGCTAGAGCAGTTTGTGATTGGGACGGGAACATCCTGTGGTTGTTCTCGGAGTCTTCCTGTGCCATCAGTACGTGGGAAAGGCTTTTGTCAAACAATCTCATGACTTTATGGCAGTCATATTAGAGCTGAGTATCTGTGGCTATACAGCCCAGAGTCACATAGCCACTCTGAGGTATACAATCACAAAAATGGCCAGTCCCAAATCCAATACGGCCTATACTTTTTTATGACTGAATCCATTCCTCTATTGAAGGACATCTGGGTTCTTTCCAGCTTCTGACTATGATAAATAAGGCTACTTTGAACATGGTGGAGCATGTGTCCTTGTTATATGTTGGAGCTTCTTTTGGGTCTATGCCCAGGAGTGGTAGATCTGGGTCCTCAGGTAGTGCTATGTCCAAAATGTGAATCATTTGAGGTGCGAAGACTATTCTAAATCTGGACCACCGCTCTTCATGACAACCCTCCTGCACACACACATACACAAAGGAAGAAGAAAGCTTTCGTATTGTTTTTCTGCTCGTCCTCTTACTGGCAAGTTTGTCTTCCTGCTATTGAGACATTCCTTTGATTGTATCATAATCTACTTCTTTAGGGTTCCAACAGACCACAGAGACCAGCTGGGATAGTGGATCCAGTTTGATCCACTATCAGGTTCTTGGCCTTTCTATTGTGAGACAGTCATTGTTGGACAAGCCCAGTCATAGCCTGTAAGCCATTCTAATAAAAGTTGTTTTAACATATCTCTGTGAATATCGCTATCTATATGTCATATCTATCTATATATATAGTTATGATATAGGTATAGATATAGATATATCATGAGCAGGAGGATTGGAACATGATACCCTTACTTTACTGAAGTATAAACAATGTAGAGACAGTTGCTATCAATGCTTTAGAAAAACAAGCAGCAGGACTTACTTGGAAATAAATAGGTCATAATAGCCTCTTGAGTCAGCTTACAAGAGTCCCAAAGCCATGTTTCATGGCTGCTGCACGTAGGCCTCAGACTCAGGTGTGCATGTTTCTTGCTCACCATATGTATTGACCACTCACAGCACAGCTCACTACTCCCCTTGGGCTTTTCTCGAATTTCCATAGAGCCATCTACTTTCTTACAACCACTTTGGGTCATTTTCATCTTTCTCTAGCTACCCTCATCATAGCACCCTCTCCAGGCAGCAAGGTGGAGGTTTTATGTGAATACTGTGTTGTTGTGCTTGCCTCTGGTTCAATCCAAATGCTGAATGCATATTCAAAATACCTGATATTATGTGTGTGTGTGTGTGTGTTCATGCAGGAGCATGTGCATGCATATGTTTGTTCAGAATGCATATGTATGCATGCAGAGGCAAGGGGACAACAACCTTTTGTAGATTGTCCTGAAGCTGTTTGTATATTAATGTTAATTCCACTTTCCCAAGATGGGCTGCCTAGTCATATGACTCCAACTGAACCTTCCCATTTTAACTAGTAAAATAAAGGAAAGCCAATGACTGGGCGGGCGAGGGAGGTAGAGAGGGCGAGAGGTCTGAGGAGGTCAGAGGACAGAGGATGAATGTAGTGGCAAGATGGAGGTTCCCAAGGACCAGCTAGACCCAGGTGATATTAATTGGCATTAAATGGCTATGAACATTAAGGAGTTTATAGGTCAAATATCTTGTATAGAAGGACAGTTTGTATCTTTGTCTATTTGATGTAATTTTGCTGTGTAGAGGGTTTGTGGATTGAAAAGTGAATATATAAACCTTTATGAAAAGCTATCGGGCTGCAGAGTTGTATTTATGTGAGATTTTGGGGTAGAGAAACACCCTGGGACAGAGGTAGAGAACAGGCTGTAGAAAACCACCAGGGAAGGGAGTTGCACGGACAAATTGGGCAATGGTGGTGGCTAAGACTGGGCACCAGTGTGGCTACAAACTAAAATCGGGCTTAAGGAGTGAGACCTCAGGGCTGGTAAAGAGATAATTCATTTTAATATTTTTCAATATTTACTACTACAACCTCTGATGCCATTTCCCAGGAGGGAAGTTCTTAAGACAGTCTTTCTCATTGCCCTTGGGGCTAAGTAGACACATGTCCTAAGGAATCTGCCAGTATCTTTGTCCTCAGCTCTGGGATTACAAGCATGGCACCATGCCCTATAGATGCAGTTCTTTGGGGTTCTCTTATGCCCCTTTGGATCCCAAGTAATTACAAGATCTATGTCTGCTCTAGCTTCTTTTAGCTCCTGAATAAATGACACAGGGGCCTGGTATTTTTATTACCAAGTTGTGAGCAGTAAGCTGGGTAGGTTCTGAGCTAGTCTAACTGAACAAGGCTGGATAGCCACATGTCTCATTACTTGCCATATGGTCTTGACCTGGCTCATTCTAGATCCTCCTGGTCCCATCTTCACTGTCTCTCTACCTTTCTCTCCCCCACTTCCTGTCCTTTCTCTCTTCCTTCCTCACCCCCCTCTCTCTTGTCTCTTAGGGACTCCCAGACTGTTCCACCCTATTCTCTTCTGCCCAGCTAATTGGCAGATCAGATTTTTATTAACCAATCAGAGGTGTTAGAAAACTAGTTTTACATACCATTGAGATTGGAGATGCTTAACTGTGCCACCATCCAGGTTGAAACCAGAAGTCTGGAAATAAAAACCAGCATCTGAACACAGTACACAAAACTATCTCCCAACAAGATCAGCCTTTTTGTGTAGGTTTAGGGGATCAAACTCAGGCCCTCATGCTTTTAAGGCAAGGACTTTATTGACAAGCTATCTCCCCAGTCCCAGGAACATTGGATATATTTCACAAAGTAAAGATGGCAGGTTCTATTCTAGACCTTGCATGTGCCTCTCAGGAACTCATGCTCAGTGGGTGTGGGCACAGTGAGGTCAAGAATGATCCGGCTCTGTCTTCCCTCATACTTTATTTGGTTAGAAGCATTCTGGGGTGATGGTGCCTGTATGATAATGTCTTTTATTTATTTTTTGTTCTACTGTTGTACATATTGATCCTGTGGCTCACCCTGACTTCTTTGAAACCTCCCTAAGCCTGGATGGCCACGGCCACAACAGGCCTCTTAGCACCACATGAGAGCTGACCGGGGAGTGATAGGTGCATTTATCTTCTCTTCTAGGTGACTGGGCATTGCCTGGTTGATCATGAGGACAAAGAATTGATGTCTAGGAGCTATTGGATGTGGCCAGAGGTGATCTGAAAACAGGAGTAAGAGATTTGAGGTGCGGCTTGAAAAAAGACGTCTCAACTGTGTCTGAGAAAATACACTACAAAGATTCCACTTGGTAGGGAAAAGTCTGTCAAAGTGCAGTTGAATTATTCACATTGACATTTGCTCCAAGAACTCACCACACCCTAGAAACTGGTTAAGTGGGCTGTTCCAGCCTTCCGCACTGATCTCAGTGCAGACACTTGGGTTTAGAATAACATTTATGCCCTAGAGAAATAAGACCAAAGCTGAGTGTGATGGGAAACATCTATAATCCCAACACGTGGGAAGTGAAGCAAGAGGATCTTAGCCAGCGTGGGATACATAAAAGCCTGTCTCAAGAAAAAAAAAAAAGCAAACCTAAACCAAATGAAACAAGAAAGGAATCATTTTAGACATGTGTATGGCATAAGAAGACCATGAAACTTAGAAGTTACAGATCTGAGTTTGACATTGAATGCAGACTGACTGACTTGAGTCTCAGTATTATTATCTGTAAAATGGGTTGTGATACAGTCTGTCAGTGTGGGATGAAATACCTGCCCTCGCCAGAAGATGGCAGCACACACAAAGAGTTGCAGCCACTCGCTCTTTTTCTCTAGGTGGGATCCCTCCAGGGAGCCTACACATTCTTCCTGCTCAAGTGTCTTCACTTTTTTCTCAGGTATGAGTGCTCCACGGAGATCTGATAGACTATAGCATGTGCTCCACTTAACCCTTATTTACCCCACCCAACTCCCGCACCTAAGCTTGGGAAATGAAACAGGAGGTATTCACCACTCCACAAGCAATTCTCTCCCAAGGAGGTAGGAATGTGAAGGATGCTATTCGCTTTGCCTGGATGTTTCAGGCTTTGACCTGTTGTTGTGGGTGGCTGTGTTGTGGAAAGCTGGGAGTCAGTAAGGGTAACAACCACTGAAACTCAGTGTAGACAGGGCGACCACAAATGACCAAGTGTCAGGCCCAACTTCAGTCTGCTTTTCACAGTGTGGAGTCTGTGTGCATTCCCTCCTCCTCCCCTCCTCCTGTCCCTCCTCCTTTCCCTCCTCCTTTCCCTCCTCTTTTCCCTCCTCCTTTCCCTCCCCCTTTTCCTCCTCCATTCCCTCCTTCTGTCCCTCCCCCTGCTCTCCTCCTTCCCCTCCCCCTTTCCCTCCTTCTGTCCCTCCTCCTTTCCCTCCCCCTTTCCCTCCTCCTTCCCCTCCCCCTTTCCCTCCTCCTTCCCCTCCTCCTTTCCCTCCTCCTTTCCCTCCTCCTTTCCCTCCCCCTTTCCCTCCTCTTTTTCCTCCTTCTGCCCCCACTTCTTTATTATATATTTCTGGCTAGAGTGGTTTAGAACTAGCTGTGTAAACCAGGATGGATTTGATCTCATAGAGCTCGATTTGCCTCTGCCTTTTGAGTGCTGAGGCTGAATTTATTTTATTTATTTATTGATACAGTTTCAGATGAATTTGGGGGAGGTCGGACTGAATTTTTTAAGTGACGATTTATTTTGTATGTGTGCCCATGCATATACTGTGGAGGTCAGAGGACAATTTTTGTGGAGGTGGGTCTCCCATTCTACCAAGTGGACCTTGAAATCAAACTCAGACCATCAGGGTTGGTGGCAGGCACCTTTATTCACTGAGCAAACTTGTCTGGACTGAATTTAAAATTTAAATTGTGGATTAGTAAATAGAGCACATTTTTCTCCCTAATGATAGCTCACTAGAGTTTATGACCACTCCAAAGAAACCAACATATTAATTAGTGTTAGACATCAGGGCATGGCAGGAGATGAGATGTAGTCAAGCATTTTCTGGGGTGACACACTTGCTTTTCATCTGGAAGTCTGTGGCTTTCAGCCTTTGCACATTAGAATCATGTGCAGAGACTAAATTGATACCTGCCCACATCTCACCATAGGCCATTGAGGCCAACTGGCCTCAGCCCAGACAAATAACACTGTAGTATTTTTTTTTTTTTTTTTATACAAACTTCCACGTGATCCCAGGGTTGGAGATTCCATTGGTTTGGAGAATGGGAACTCAAATTTTCAGAGTTTTCAGAATCCTCTTTCCCATGAAAAGAATACCTTGGGGGCTATGTGTTTGGTTACTAAGAGCCCAGTGGGGATGGCTTCCACTATGGCCAGTTGGGGAGGGTTGGTGCTTCTCGGTGCTAACTGAGTCACTGTGTCTCTTTTGATAATAAGGAAGGTGTCCTTGCTCAGGGAACTCCCATGTTTCACAAGTGGCTATCTTTGTCCTCTCTTCAGATGAGTAAAAGCAAAGCTGTGAGCAAGTGAGCAGGTGAGCAGGTGGTAAAGAAAGGGCTGAGGCAGGACTCAAAAGTCCTGCATTGAAAGCTCAGCATCGAAAGCAAGCAAAATCCCAGTAGGGACATTCAGGAAGTTGACAGTCTGCTTTTCCAGATGCCTGCTGGGAAAGTGACTCACCCAGCTTCCCAGTCAGGAGTCAGTTGCCTGGCAGCCCAGATGTTCTGTATATGGCGGCTTCATTGCAGGTCCTTATGTGGTGGAACTGAGCCACTAGCAGAGAGGAAACAGCCAGAGGAAAGAGCAGTAGACAGGCTCTCCTGTTTCCATTGCAAAGGCTGCCCTCCTGTCGTCCCCCCACCCAACCCCCGCCCATGCGCTTGCTAACGGTTTTGAAGCCAGAGAGCCACACACTTTGTGGGAATGTCGAAAACATTCATTCTTGGTTTAATTTGCTGGAGCTCTGTGGTTGATCAAAGTCAGATTAGTAGGAGAAAACCCGAGACTTTTCAATATGTGTTTTGTACATAAGCGTGGGAGCACGTGAAAACTGGTAAAAGCCTTAGGCTGGCGTATGTTCTATTAAGGAGGGAACAATAGCGTTTCAGAGAAGCTAGCAAGCAAAGCCGCCGCTGTCCTTGATACTCCTTCAAGGTGTCTAATCTGTCTTCAGCTAAGGCTTTTTGGAGAAAGCTGCCTGGAGTTTTTTTTTTCTTCCATCTTTGTGCTGCAAATGAGCATGCGCAAAGGAGTTCCTGTGCTCTGTTTCAACCCTTTAAACACGTGTTCCACTCCATCAGAATGTCCCTGTTAGCTTTTCCTTCTTAAACTTTAATCTTAAACTGAGCATGCTCAGGGACCCGGGGCCTTTCTAATGACTGTGTAGGTATCCTAGGAAAATGTTCGAGTGCATCCTTTGAGGAGAATGTGGCTTTGGAACTAGCTCTGGCGTTGTCCTGGCCGGCATCTTCAGGTACCACCTTCTCTGCTTTGTTATCCCTTGGCTCCATTTGCTTCAGCTTTGCACTTATCAAGATGCAAATCCGTTGGGTTTGGCTAAAGCAAGATGAAGGAAAAAGACTTTGAGCTTCAAGTGTAGCAACTTGTAGGAAGGCAAACACCTAGTAACTCATGCCAGAAAGGGCTAATCAGCATGGTTTACTATGTAGACCCTTGTGGGACAGCATCTGCATTGATGACAGCTTGGCATTGTTTCTGGTGGTTGTCTGTCTGAGTATATTTATACCCGAGGGAGTCAGGAAAAGGTGTTGGACCACCTGGATTGTGAGCTGCCTGATGTGGGTTAGAACTAAACTCAGGTCCTCTTCAAGAACAGTATCCGATCTTTATCCCAGAAAACAGTTTTTTTTTTTTTTTTTTTTTTTTTTTTTTTTTTTTTTTTAAATATTTGCTTTTTATCAGTCCCCTTCAGTTCAAAATGATCTCTAAGTCAAAGTATGAGGGTTGCTCAACCTTAAGCCGCAGCAAATCTCTGCTTCAGTGGTTGTCTCCAGAAGGCTGGAGTTCTTCCTAGGAGCTGACTCCAGGGCGAGGGCTTTTTATGTACCATGGGACTGTCAGGTGATGTCAGTGGTGGTTAGGAGATATGTGGTAAAATCAGTTACAACTGATTTATCAGGACAGTGACCTGGCAGAGGTTAGTCCAAATATGACCTTGTCTGAAATGCCATACAATATCCTGAAAATGTAAATCTGGAACATTTCTGGTGATGTAAGATGATATTCTGTGCCGTCGTTACAGCCTGTGGACAAAGCACAGAGGCTGTGTATGACCACCCTGTTCATGGGCCCTCCAGTAGCTTCCCATCCACAAACTGAACGACTGGGGGGAGGGTCTATGTTCAACGTAATTGCTCTGGACACCTGACATGAAGAATGGTTTGAAGTGTGAAACTCTGCAATGTTGCCATATTCTGATTTTGATTTTAAAGTTCCTGCATCTTTTCCAGCAGCACAGACATTTTGGAAAGTACTTTCCATATTTGATCTGTATCTAACCATCTGGAAAATATGGGAGTGTGTACTGCCAAAATAAATATATCTCTGTCTGCCACAACTTGAGCACTTTGACTTGTATTACCAAGCAAGAGAAAAGAGAGACAGGAGGTAATTACTCTCTGTACCATAGAGTGAAGTTTGTTGTTCCTTGAGTTCAGGCTTATGAACGGAGAAATATGGAATCATATGGACATAAGAGGCATGTTTATATGATAAAAAATTCCTGGTGTGGTGTAATTCTTTAATCAGATTATCTTATTTTTGAATTAAAAAAAATTAGAACAAACTCCATTAGAGCCAAGAATAAAGGAGTAGGCATGACCGCTGCCCTCTCATATTCTGTTTAAAACTAAAATGGCAGCAGAAGCTAGAGTTCTCACAGAACAGTGAAGTAAGTACCAGTCTGTGGGAGAGCATCACTGCATTTCAGCATGGCAATGTTTCCAACTGTTGTGTGGGTGCTGATGAGAGATTCTTTCTCTCTTTACTTCTGTCTGGCCATTAGTTACTAGGAAAATAACAATGCTTGCTCCACCTCATCACACTGCGGCAGGAACTATGAGAGTGGGCAGGTTTTCAAATGACCAAGGGCTGAGCAAACACAAGGTTACTAAACTCAACTGCTTTGTTCTGCCTCCTCTCCACATATTGATTAGTTTTATTAAGCTTTGGGCTAGCAAATGTAGCTTCAAGTGTGTGTGTGTGTGCGCGCGCGTGTGTGTGTGTTTTCTAGGTATTCTTGCAATAAACCCTTGAGAATGTCCATTTGTAAAGGCCCAATGTCCCAGTTTCATTCATAGTATTGCAACAAAATGCTAGATTCAGCCTTCCTTCTCTGCTGTCTATATCTCCTGTGGAACCCACAGACCATCTCCTTCTCCTGACTTGTTACTGTATTCTAGTCCCAACTCCAGTAGTTTACCCCCTGATAAACCACAGGCCAAACTTGCCAGATAGCCTGGTAGTTTTCGGGAAAACTTTGTCCTTTGTCTCTGTTCTTTAGATCTAGCCCCCAGTTTCATTCCTAACTCTGCCTGAGAACACCTATGGTAGCTTCCTGGTTCTTCTCCCATCTCCTGTGGATCCCACAGACCTTCCCACACCAACTTTCCTTTTCACTTGTTGCCTTGTCCCAACCCCAACTCTAGTAAGCATCCCCTGCTAACTGAAGGGCCATTCTTCCTAAGACCAGGAGTAGCCAAAGGTAGACCACACCTTTTTTGCTCCTGATCTCCCCTTCTTCTCTGATCCTATCCCTAACAGATCACAAAGACTTTTTCCTCCAATCTTTCTTCCCCTAACTCATCCCAGAATCCCAGCCTCCAATACCAGCAGGCAATCCCTGTGAACGCACAAGCTGAACAGACCAGAAAAATAGGTGACAAACAGACAACATGCTCTCTGGAACCAAAAATGAAATAGAAATCAAGGAGCAAATCACCCCACAAAGACAAATACAGAAATCAGTACCCAGAACTGTGGTCATCCTAATTCCAGAAGCCTAGATGCCAGCATAAAAACACAGTCAATAACAGCCAGGGCAATATGTCTCTATTAGAGTCCACCTATCCGACCGTAACAGGTCCTGGATATTCCAAAATAGCTGAAACACAAGAATAATACCTTAATATAGCTGTTATGAATATGATAAAGGTCCTTAAAAAGGATTTAACTAAATGCCTTAAAGAAATTTAGAAAAACACCATCAGTTTAAAGAAATAAGTAAACTGATGGTGTTTTTCTAAACTATTCAAGACCTAAAATTAGAAAGATAATTATAAAAACAAAATAAAACAAAAAAACAAAAAACCCTCAAACTGAAAAAATTTTGGAAGTGAAAAATTCACGATATCAAACAGAAACTACATTTCTTTACAGACATTGAAAAGACAATACTTAGCTTTATATGGGAAAAACAAAACAAAACAAAAACCAAAAACCCCCAACAATCCAGAATAGCTAAAACAATTTTGAACAACAACGACAACAACAACAACAACAACAAACTGCTGGAGACCTCACCACTCCCAATTTCAAGCGTATTATAGTACTGTAGTATTAAAAACCATATAGTATTGGCATGAAAATAGATACATTGAACAATGGAATCTGAAAGAAGTAAAAAATTATCTACCCCCAACCTGTGTAGAAACAATGGCCACCCCAGTGCACTGGATAAATAAACCTCTTGTTTTTGCATTGATCACTGATCACTCATCTCATTTATGGGAGCCTCAAAGAGATAAGACTCAATTTGGGTCTTATAAATCAAACTGAAGACCCAGACATAAACTCACATACATATAAATACCTAATTTTTTATGAAGAAGCCAGAAATACACACTGGAAAAAAGTAAGCATCTTTAGCAAATGATGCTGCTCAAACTGAATGTCTGCATGTAGTAGAATGTTAACAAATCCATATTTGTCACTCTGCACAAAACTCAAGACAAAATGTATCAAAGATCCTGACATAAAACCAGATACACTGAACCTGATAGAAGAGAAAGTGGGGGATAGCTTTGAACACATTAGCATAGGAGATGACTTTTTGAACAAAAAACTAATAGTTCAGGAACTAAGATCAACAATTAATAAATTGCTAACTCATGAAACTAAAACATTGCCAATTGGACAAAGCTGCAGTCCACAGAACAAAAAAAAAAATTTGGCCGACTTCCTATTTGATAAAAAACTAGTAACAAAATACATAAAGAATGGAAGAAACTAGATACCAGAAAACTAAATAATATAATTTAAAAAAGAGGATTAGCATGCTGAGTGGTGGTAGCACACATCTTTACTCCTGAACTAGGGAGGCAGAATAATGCAAATAGATTCTTTACTATCATTGTACAAAGCTTAAGAACAAGGAACATGAAATGGCAGAGAAGAACTTAAAGAAATGCTCAACATCCCCAGTCATCAGGAAAATGCAAATCAAAACAACCCTGAGATTCCACCTCACACAAGTCAGAATGGCTAAGATCAAAAATGCAGATGACAGCAGATGCTGGCCAGGATGCAGAGAAAGAGGAACATTCCTCTCTACTGTTGCTGAGGTTGTAAACTGGTACAACCATTCTGGAAATCAGTCTGGTGGTTCCTCAGAAAATTAGAAATAGTACTATCTGAGGACCCAGCTATTCCACTTCTAGGCATATACCCCAAAGATGCACCAACATATAACAAGGACACATGCTCCACCATATTTATAGAGCCTTATTTATAATAGCCAAAAGCTGGAAAGAACCCAGATATCCTTCAATAGAGGAATGGATACAGAAAGTGTGGTACATTCATTCACACAATGGAGTACTATTTAGCTATCTGAAGCAATCATTTTACAAAATTTCTAGGCAAATGGATGAAACTAGAAAATATCATCCTGATTGAGATAGCCCAGTCACAAAAGAACACACATGATATGCAATCACTGGTAATTGGATACTAGCCCCAGAAAGTTCTGAATACCCAAGAAATAACTCACAGATCTTATGAAGTTCAAAAAGAAGAAAAGCAAAGTGTGGAAACCTTAGTTCTTCTTAGAAAAAATAGAAAAAGAAAAAAATTGTGTATTCATTATGTATTATTATGTAAAAAATTTGTGAGCTATAATATTTTATAAAATAAATAAATAAATTTTCAATAAAAAAGGTAAAAATTATTGAATTGAAAGTATGTACTTCATAGTAAAACTTGTAAATTACTTAAAAAAATAGGACAAGAATGAGCTAGCATGATTTAAAGAGCATGGCATATTATTCTTAGCAATTTCTATTTCTGTACAGTTGCATTATTTTGGATTCTCTTTCTTTAAAACATTTTTTTCTGCTAATAAATACTTTTATTTTTCTAAAAACAAAACAAAACAAAACAAATAAAACATAAGAAGCCTACTAAACTCTGAAAGTATTGAACCAGAAAAGAAATTACTTATGTTACATAATAGTCAGAAAACCAAATGCACAAAACAAAGATTATTAAAGGCAATAAGAAAAAAAGGTCAAGTAACATACAAAGACAGATCTATCGGAATCACACCAGACTTCTCAACAGTGACTATGAAAGCTAGAAGATCCTGGACAGATGTCATACAGATCCTAAGAGATCACAAATGCTAACCCAGGCTACTATATCTAGAAAAATTCTCAATTGTCATAGGTGGAGAAACCAAGATATTCCATGACAAAACCAATACACAACATCTTTCCACAAATCCAGACCTACAAAGGATAATAGATGGAAAACTTCAACACAAGGAGGGAAACCAAACCCTAGAAAAAGCAAGAAAGCAATCTTCTTTCAACTAATCCAAAAAGAAGACAGCCACACAAATATAATTTTACCTCTAAAAACAAAAATAATAGGAAACAACAATCATTGGTCTCTAATATTTCTCAACATCAGTGGACTCAATTCCTCAATAAAAAATACACAATAACAGACTGGATACATAAAAAGGACCCAGCATTTTGCTGCATAAAGGAAACATACCTAAATGACAAAGACAGACAGATACTACCTCTGCGGAAAAGGCTGGAAAACAATTTTACAAGCAAATGGTCCCAAGAAACAAGCTGCAGTAGCCATTCTAATATCAAATAAAATTGACTTTCATCCAAAATTTATTAAAAAAAGATAAGAAAAGACACTTCATACTCTAAGAAAAAAATCTACTAAGATGAGATCTCAATCATGAATATCTATGCTCCAAATGCAAGGACACTTACATTCATAAAAGAAACCCTACTAAAGGTCAAAGAATACATTACATATCACACAATAATAGTGCAAGAGTTCAACACTGTACTGTTATCAATGGACAGATCATGGAAACAGAAACTAAATAGAGACACAATGAAACTACCAGAAGTTATTAACCAAAGGGAGCTAACAGATATCTATAGAACATTTCATTCTAAAACAAAAGAATATACCTTCTTTTCAGCACCTCACAGTAGATTCTCCAAAACTGACCATATAATTGTTTAAAAAACAGACCTCAATAAATACAAGAAGATTGAAATAGTTTCATGCATCCTATCAGGTCATTATAGACTAAGATTGGTCTTCAATAACAACAAAATGACAGAAAGCCCACATGTAGATGGGAGCTGAATAATGTTCTACTCAATGATAACTTGATCAAGAAAGAAATAAAGAAAGAAATTAAAGACATTTTAGAATTTAATAAAATGAAGGCACAATATACCCAAACTTCAAGGAAAATAGTGCTAAGAGGAAGAAAGCATATACTCATAGCTTTACAGCACACCTTAAAGCTTTAGAACAAACAGAAGTAAATACTCCCTGGAGGAGTAGATGACAGGAAATAATCAGTCAGGGGTGAAATCAACCAAGTAGAGACAAAAAGAATTATACAAAGAATCAACAAAACCAGGAGCTGGTTCTTTGAGAAAATCAACAAGATAGATAAACCCAATCCAGACTAACCAGAGGGTACAGAGACAGTATTCAAATTAATAAAATCAGAAATGAAAAAGGAGACATAGAAACAAAAATTGAAGAATTCAAGAAGTCACCAGATCCTACTACCAAAGCCCATACTGAACAAAATTGGAAAATCTGGATGAAATGGACAATTTTCTAGACAGATACCAGGTACCAAAGTTAAATCAGGATCAGATAAACCATTTAATCAGTTCCATAACCCCTAAAGAAGTAGAAGCAGCCATTAAAAGTCTCCTAACCAAAAAAAAAAAAAAAAAAAAAAAAAAAAAAAAAAAAGCCCAGAAGTAGATGGGTTTAGTGCAGAATTCTATCAGACCTTCATAGAAAACCTAATAGCAATACTCTCCAAACTATTGCACAAAATAGAAACAAAAGGAACATTATCTAATTCCTTCTATGATGTCAAAATTACACTTATACCTAAACCACACAAAGGCCCAACAAAGAAAGAAAACTTCAAACCAATTTCTCTTATGAATATCGATGCAACAATACTCAATAAAATTCTCCCAAGCTAAGTCCAAGAACACATCAAAATGATCATCTATCATGACCAAATAGGCTTCATCCCAGAAATTCAGGGATGGTTCAATATAGAGAAATCTATCAATGTAATCCACTATATAAACAAACTCAAAGGGAAAAAATATGATCATCTCATTAGATTCTGAGAAAGCATTTGACAAAATTCATGTTAAAAGTATTGGAAAGATCAGGAATTCAAGACTCAAACCTTAAGTAAAAGCAATATACAGCAAACTAGTAGCCAACATCAAACTAAATGGTGAGAAACTTGAAGCAATCCCACTAAAACCGGGGACTAGACAAGGCTGCCCACTCTTCCCCTACCTATTCTATATATACTGGAAGTCTTAGCCAGAGCACTTAGACAACAAAAAGATGTTAAAGGAAATCATATTGGAAAGGAAGAAATAAAAATATCACTATTTGCAGATGATATGATAATATACTTAAGTGACCCTAAAAATTCTACCAGAGAACTTTTACAGCTGATAAACAACTTCAGCAAAGTGGCTGAATATAAAATTATCTCAAACAAATTAGTACACTTCCTCTACTCAAAGAATAAACAGGGTGAGAAAGAAATTAGGGAAATGATACCCATCACAATAGTCACAAACAATATCCATGCAATATTGCTGACACCAAGAAGTGCATGCCAACAGGAGTCTGATATAGGTGTCTCCTGAGAGGCTCTGTCAGACTATGACAAATACAGAGGCAGATGCTCACAGCCAGCTATTAAACTGAAAATGGGGTCCCCAATGGAGGAATTAGAGAAAGGGTTGAAGGAGCTGAAGGAGTTTGCAACCCCATAAGAAAAACAACACCAACCAACCAGAGCTCCCAGGGACTAAACCACTATCCAATAAGTACAAAAAGATGGGCCCATGGCTCTATGTGCATATGTAGCAGAGGATGGCCTTGCTCAGTATCAATGGGAAGAGAAGCCCTTTTCCTGCCAAGGTTTGTTGCCCCAGTGTAGGGGAATGTCAGGGCTGGGAGGTGGGAGGGCTTGGGAAGGCAAATGACATCCTCATAGAAGCAAGGGAGGGGAGTGGGATAGGGTGTTTATGGAGGAGAAGCCAGGAAAGGAGATATCATTTGAAATATAAATAAAACATATCCAATAAAATAAAAATTAAAAAAAAAAAAAAAAAAAACACTGCCATCATGAAATTTGCATGCAAATAGATGGAACTAGCAAAAAATACTGAGTGAGGTAACCCAGATCCAGAAAGACAAATATGCATGTATATATGTATAAATTGATATTTATCATTAAGTAACTTGTAACCATGTTACAATCCATAGATCCAGAGAGATTTGGTAAGGAGGAGGACTCTAGGGTAGACACAAATATCTCCTTGGAAGGAGAAAATAGAGTAGATTTTATGAGTGAACTGGGGGTCAACAGGGATAGGAAGTGAGCACCAGGTGTATGAAGGTGATGGGGTGGATGAAGTTTGGGGGGGGATAGCTGGAATTGGGGTTGTGGTCACTTGAAGGGTGGTGTGAAAGCCTAGTGCAGTAGAAATTTCCTGGAAACCATAATGTTAATCTTATTGAGGACTGTAATGCAGGATACAGATTCAACTGGCTTGTAGCTAGGTAAGGCTTCTAGTGTGGGACTGGGTTGTATGAGATTAAGTTGTTGGAAAGGGGAGCTCCATGGAGATCCCCAAACAACACAGAATGTTGCTAAGACAAAGGAATTCACCAACTAACAGTGGGGTTCCATTGCAGAGTACAACATCTGCACAACCCACTGGACATGGAGAAGTCGAGGTGGGGCCCACATGGAGCCTTCACCACTACATCTAGTCTTTTTGGTGTGGGAAGGTTCTCTGCAGGCTACCAGAAGAGAATCATAGACACCAATCCAGACATAAAACCTTTGACTTACAACCTGTCATGTTTACAAAATATGCTAGGGCAATGGTAGCACAGACTTATGAGAGTAGCTAACCAATGTCTGGTTTGGTTTAAGGCCTATTCCACAAGAAGAAACCCATACTGGGCCCTGCTTGGGTAACCAAGAACCAAAGACTAGATAGTTCAGACCCTTCGGGTAAAACCAAACACCACTGGTCTATAAAAAGGTGTTAATAAAATGACTCTTGATATTCTGCTATACTTATAGATCCGTGCCTTATACAGTCATCATTAAAGAGGCTTCCTCTGGCTGTGGATGGGAAAAGATGCAGAGAGCCATAGTCAGACATTATTGGAAAGGAAGTATAAATGGAAGTTCTCCATCAAATCGCTTATCTCTGAGCTCAGAGAATACCGAGGAACAAGGAGCAGAAAGAGTGTAAGAACCTAAGAGCATGAAGAACACCAGGAGAAGAAAGCTTTCTGAATCAAATAAGCAAGGCTCATATGAACTCAGAGAATGAAGCACCAAGTACAGGGTCTTTGTTAGTCTGTGCCAAGTCCTCTACATACATGCTATGCATTTTAACTTAGTGTTTTTATGGAGCTTCTGACTATGAGAATAAATGGTATTTATTCTCTGATAGCTGTGCCTGCTCTTCAGCCTTGTTTTCTCCTGCTGGGTTGCTGTGTCCAACTCTGATTTGTTGGTTTTTGTTTTGTTTTATTATATCTTGAATCCAAATGGGAATGGATGTGGAGAGGAACTGGGAGGACTAGAGGGAGGGAAAACTATAATCAGAATATATTATATGAGAAAATAATCTATTTTCAGTTTAAAAAAAAAGAAGAAGAAAAAGGAGAGAAAATACTTTTAGTTGGTTTGTTTGATGAGTTATCTTCTTTCCTCATGATGTCTTTGGTTGGAGATAATAACCCTACAGAAAAAGGCATTATGTTGCTATGAAACTATCACTGCATTAAGAACTTGGCAAGGTCATCAGCAGAGCACCATGGCCTCTGAGAAGATACATATTCTTGATGAAAAGCAATCTCTAATCTGTTTACCATGGGTAAGGCTTAGCAGGGGTGAAGGAGCAGAAACTTTTGTCATTACTTACATGGGTACTTATACTACATAAATTGAAACGATATCGGTGTGTAAAAGATTGTATTGGGGCTGCTTGTGATGTAATGGGAATTATTCTTACTCCTCAATTAAAGATAGTTTCTGAAGATAGATTCCTGTACAATTCAAGCTTATAGGTTTCTAACCTGTACATATATAATTTTACATATTAAGAAAAAGTCATTTTTGTAACTTAGTTTTTCATTAATATAACATAATATTGAAGATAATAAAATTGTTTTTTTAGTTTAATTTTTATTAGATACTCTCTGTATTTACATTTGAAATGTTATCCCCTTCCCCCACCTCACTCCCATCCTCCCTTCCCTTCTTGTCTTCATGAAGGTGCACTCGCTCCCAATCACCCTCTCCACCTCAGTGCCTTGGCATTCCCCTACTTTGGGAAAATGTGACCTCACTAGACCAGAGGTGTCTTCTTACATTGATGTCAGGATTATAAACTTATATATGGAGACAAAATATTTATTTCGAATTATAGTTTTGAGTCTATGATGAATTATCCCTGTTGCTTTGGAACAGAATAAAGCTGTGATAAAGCAGCCCATCATGGTGACAGCATGTTACCTAGCCAAACTACTTGCTTCATGGCTGGAGACAAAACAGCAAAACACAAGGAAGGCACTGGGATTCTACAATAGCTTTCAAGGGCATGCACTCCAATACTTGTCACCCCTCCCAAGGCTTAAAGGTATCACCGAAAGGAAAAGATGACGGGGCACCAATGAAAGGGCACCAATGTTGTAAAAAGATGACGTCCCGGGTTTCAGCACCAAAGTTAGGGAAAAAATGAAGAGCGTGATGGGCATATGGCCAATGGAGGTGCAGTGAGGCCTGGGGGCAAGAGGGATGCCTTTGGGGGGCCCATGTTGGGAATCCCTTCCCCTGAGGGACCAGCAACATGATAGTATAGTACAGAATAGATTTTATTCAGTTCATGGGAGAGTTAAGAGGGTAGTAGAGGCAGAGAGAGAGAGAGAGAGAGAGAGAGAGAGAGAGAGAGAGAGAGAGAGAGGGAGAGGAGTAAAGGAGGTGGAGGGAGGAGGAGGGAAGGGGAAGAGGAGGGATAGGGCAGGAGAGCAAGGCTGCAAGAGGCCAAGAGGCCTAGAGAGGCAAGAGAGAGAGGAGAGGGCAAGCAGCCCCTTTTATAGTGTCAGGTCATTGGGGTGGAGCATACCTGGCTTCTGCCAGGTAACTGAGGCGTGGGGTTTACAGAATCCCAACAATCACTACCCATCAATAGCAGCTAACTATGAACCAAATCTTCAATATTCAGGCCTTGAGGGTGGGGATGCTCAAAGTTTAAACTATAGCTCGAAATAGCAAACTCATTGCTCTACTTGGAGTGTCATGCTCATGCACTTCAGTCTTAGACCCTTTATTCTGTTTTGTTATATTGATCATTGTTTGGCAATTTTATACATATATGTATATATGTGCACACACACACATACATATATGCATACACATATTTGGTTCCCTTTCCCTTTCCTTCTTTTCTACTCCTTCTTTACAACCAGTCTTCCTATTTTCATTTCAGATCTCTTAGTACTATTAAGTATTGTTCACTTAATTGCGTTGGAACACAATCCAAGAATGGAGTTGTGGGAATTTTAAGTACTTTTGAGAAAACTCCAAGAAAACAGAAATTACTTCATTTCTTAGAGATAACATTGAAGAGTATAAGGACACATCAATTTATATTTTTTGTGCTTTGCACATTAAAGTCTACTGTCATATTCTGTCCTAGATGCATCTTTTATTGGTCACATGTTTTGCTTCATTATGCATTGTTCACTTGGAAAATTAGGTTGCTCAATTATTTAGATTTTCCAAATGCTGACACATTTGTTCTAGGATGTAAAAATGTCACAATTGCTAGTAGCACTACCCATCTTATCAGAAAGTTTTTTAAGGATTTGGAAATGGTTAAGAGTCAATGATAGAGGTAAGATTTTAGTTTTCCCCCTTTTTATTGGACATTTTATGTATTTACATTTTAACTGTTATCCCCATCACCAGTTTCCCCCCTCTTTTATTCCCCTTGCTCTGCTTCTATGAGGGTGCTCCCCCTCCCACTCACCCACTCCCACCTCACCACCCTGGCAGTCTCCTGTCAGAGACCAGCTCTGTCAAACAACAGGTTCCCCAGGGCAGGAGTGAGGATTGAAAGAAAAAAGAAACAGTCAAAATTGTAACATGACCTGGACCAGTTTTGAGGCTGAAGCAAAGCTTTTTTAATTTAAGTCTTCTTTTAAACCACTTTAATTACATTCAGAAAGATAACATCAGTTCTGAGTCAGGGAACAAGCAAGTTAACAATCAAAAATCCTATAAACATCTTTCTGGAGGCCAGGTGTGAAGATCAGAGATAAAAGGGGATCCCAAGAGACAAAGAGACTGCCACACCTACATCTGCTGAACCTGCCCCGAGCTACAAGTGTAAATGTCCTGCCCTGAGCTACTGCCCTGAGCCTTAATTCTAAGTGTTCTGCACTGAGCTTCAAATGTAAATGTTCTTGTTCCAGGCCAGTTTCCTGAGTATAGGACCAGCGTCAGATTCCTGCCAATTCTGTCTTGGTGAAGTAAAAATTCTCCGCTGCCCACTGTCCAGAGGTGCCAAGATGCTCTCCATATTCTCCTACACTGGAGTATCAAGGCTTCACTGGACCAATGACTCCCCTCCAATTAATGCCAAACAATGCCATCCTCTGCTACATATGCAGCTGGAGCCATGGGTCACTCCAATGCATACTGTTTGGTTTGTGGTTTAGTCCCTGGGAGCTCTGGGGAAGGTGTGGTTGGTTTATATTGTTGTTCTACCTGTGGGGTTACAAACTTCTTCAGCTCCTTCAGTCCTTTCTCTAATTCCTTCATTGGGGTCCACATGCTCAGTCCAATTGTTGGCTGTGAGCATACCCCTCTGTATTTGTTAGGTTCTTACAGAGCCTCTCAGGAGACATCCATATCAGGCTCCTGTCAGCAAGCACTTCTTGGCATCAGCAATAGTGACTGGGTTTGGTGGCTGCATATGGGATGGATCCCCATGTGGGGCAGTCTCTGGATGGCCTTTCCTTCGGTCTCTTTTCCATTCTTTGTCCCAGTATTTTCTGTAGACAGGGGCAATTCTGGGTTAAAATTTTGAGAGGGTGGTTAGTCCTATCCACCAATTGGGGGCCTTGCCTAACCTCTGGATATGGTGTCTACAGGTTATTCCTCCCCTTTTTGGGTGTTACAGCTAATATCATCCCTGTTGGGTCCTGGGAGCCTCTTGATTTCCTGACATCTGGTACTTTCTGGTAGTTTCCCATTCCCCATTGCTACATACCTCTATTCAAATTCCTGACCCTCTGTATATCATCCCTGTCTCCACTCATATATGATCCTGTCCCTGCTTTTCCCCTCTTCCTCCTCTCTTCCTTCTAAGTCCCTCCCATCCTCTATCTCCCATGAGTATTTTGTTCCCCCTTCTAAGAAGGACTGACACATCGACGTTTTGGTCTTCCTTTTTTTTGAGCTTCATATGGTCTGTGAATTGTATATTTGGTATTCTGAGCTTTGGGGCTAATATCTACATTGCTTACCATGTGTATCCTTTTGAGAATGGGATGATATTTTCACTCAGGATGATATTTTCTAGTTCTATCCAGTTGCCTAAGAATTTCATGAAGTCATTGTTTTTAATATCTGAGTAGTATTATATTGTTTAAATGTACCACATTTTTTGTATCCATTCCTCTGTTGAGGGAAATCTGGATTCTTTCCAGCTTCTGGCTATTACAAATAAAGCTGTTATGAACATAGTGAAGCATGTGTCCATGTTGTATGTTGGAGCATCTTTTGGGTATATGCCTAGGAATGGTACAGCTGGGTCCTGAGGTAATTCTATGTCCAATTTTCTGAGGAACCACCAGACTAATTTCTAGAGTGGTTGCACCAGCTTGCAATCTCACCAACAGTGGAGGAGTGTTCCTCTTTCTCCACATCCTTGCCAGCATGTGCTGTCACCTGAGATTTTGATCTTAGTCATTCTGACTGATGTGAGGTAGAATCTTGGGGTTGTTTTGATTTGTATTTCCCTGATGACTAAGAATTGATAGAAGATTTTCAAAATTTAATTTTTTACTTGATATTTAACTTAAAAAAAATCATGGACAACAGATATCCTCAGTTTTCCTTGAGGTGACAGGTTCACTTGGTGAAATGTCAGAAAATACTCACCACTCATTTTTTCAGTCATGTGCCTCATTCAAGACAGCGCCCATGAACTGAGAGGTACTCTACTTTGCTTTTCAGTTGCTGTTATAAATACCATGACTACAAAGCAACAAGGAAGGAGTAGATTTATTTTAGCTTCTGGTTTACAGTTTATCACTGAGGTAAGTCAAAGCAGGAACTCAAATTATGAGCTTATAGCAGAATCCATGAAAGGAAATTGTTCACTGGTTCATTCAGCTCTTTTTCTCATATGCCCACCAGCCCAGAGATGGCACAGTCCATAGTTGCTTGGTCATCCTACATCAATTAGCAGTTGAGAAAATGCCCCATACACATGCCACAGGCCATTCTGATTGAGGTATTTTTTTAGGTGAGGTTTCTTCTTTCCTGGGGATGCTAGATTTACATAGTGTTGAAAGTTGAAGCCAACCATAAGTGGTTAGTCCATCCTACAGTCCAAGTGATTATGTGACTTTTCTTTCAAATAAAGTTGAGATGGCAGAAGAAATTTGTGTTCATTTCCTATTTTAATAGCAAGCTTACTAGAAAGATGGAGGAAGAGCTGAGCTCTAATACAATTTCTATTTTTCAAAATGACTTACTGTGGTGATTTGAATATGCTTGGCCCATAGGGAGTGGCACTATTAGGAGGTGTGGTCTCCTTAGAGTAGGTATGACCTTGTTGGAGGAATTAAGTCACTGTCGGGCTTGGCTTTGAAGTAGTATGCTTAAGCTCTGCCTAGGGAGGAAGAGAGACTCAGCTGCCTCATAAAACAGTCTTTTTTTCTGGTTGCTTTCAAATCATGAAGTAGAGCTCTCAGTTCCTCCATTGTCATGACTTTCTGGATGCTGCCATGCTTCCTGCCATGATAATAATGGAACTCTGAAACTGTAAGCCAGCCCCAATTAAATGTACCCTTTAAGAGTTGACTTGGTCATGGTGTCTCTACACAGTATTTAAACCCTAACTAAGACACTTACCAAGGAGACTCTTAAACAAAACTGACATTCTGTCTTTTACTGGGGCATGGAGATGAAGAGTGTAATAATCACTGATGTGGCTGGTGCTACTGTCTTGATGTATGTTAACATCTCAGCAGTTAGTCATCATTTCTCCCCTGGAAATGTCTTAGAGAAAAATACAAAAACCACTTAGAATTATTACAAAAACATTAAATCCTCATGGTTTTGGGGACACCCAGAGATCTATGGGCCATTCTTTAGGAACTCTGGTTTTGAGGACTTAACCTGCCATGGACATATATATTCTCCTACAGTCATCCTCTGAAAGATCTTTGATGCTGAGCACAGGTAACACTTAAGTATTAAGTCACTGGGAATCATGATTCTTCAGTGCTTGGTGACATTTAGACCTAAAGCTGCCTAACAGTCCCAAAAATAAAATAGAAAGACTTTCCCAGAATGCATGTCTTTATGCTAATGACACAGGTTTCTAGGAGCTCTGCCATCTCTCCTGGCAGTGTTCCATTTCTTCCTTCATAAGTAATGGACAGTTACACCTGTGTTCTAGATAACGACTACCTTACTTTACCATTTTCATTTCCTTCATAGAAACATGGTTCAGAATAACAAGTTTGAGCCAAATATGAAGTTTCCCTTAAATAACCACAACTTAAAGATTAATTACAGGCTTTTGTCTTTAAGTTCCCTACATTCCCCAAAAGACTAAGCTGTTTTAGGGAGAGTCTGATGATGACAGAAACACTTAAGGAAACACAAAATTTTCTCAGTTGCAAGTGGGTTTCCAACCTTTCTACCATTTGTGGGAATAAGTCTTCTTTTGTGAAATATATTATGATATGAACTAAATTTGAGACTGCAGTAGAGGATCCAAATTTGTGTGAAACCACATATAAGTTCCTATGCTTTTTCAAGAGTAACACAATATATACTTCTGTTGGATTCGAGACCCAAAACAAGGAGCTGAGGTGCATATTGTACAAACCAAAGTAAACCTGGCCTTCAGGTTCTCCCAGCATTCCTCAGTCCCTACCTGGCACATCTTGCCCCCAATCCTGAACTTTACAGCCCATGAGCTGGGCTGCCCTCCCCTCAGAGGCTTTTTCCAAAATAATCTAGACATTTTGGTCCACCCCCATTTTCTATCTATCTTTCCCCATTCCCTCTCTCCCTCCCAATGGCAACTTCCCTGGCCTTGGTACTTGGGGCCATGGAACTCACCAGAAAGCTGCTTTCTCATAAATCTGCTTGAATTGGCTCATTTCACCAGTAGGAAAATATTTATCAATTTCCCCTTATACTAAGTTAATACAATCACTTTCTTGTGGAAATGATTAATTTATTCTATTTTGAAAAAAATATTTTCCAGATTTTATGAACACCTTTTCCTAAGTCACTCTTATCAAGATTAAAAATTGTCTTAAGATAAACTTGAAGCAGAGGCAGATGACTGCCTCATATTCTTTTTTAGTTTTGTCAGAATTTGTCAAAACGTGATATAAAGCAAAAGTTTACAAAGTGGGGTTGGTTTATTTATAAGCAGAAATTTGAGTCAAATGAAGCAGTAAACTACAAAATTGAGCAAGTTTCATTAATTGGTTTTTAAAAACAAAACAAAACAAAACAAGTAGAATCTTATATCCCCCAAACGAACACACTAGTTGAAGCCATATCTGGGTAGCATTGAAAACTTCTTATCTTAGCAACTGAAACAAACAAACAAACAAACAAATATCTTGGGTAGTGTCTTAGTGTTTTATTGCTGTGAAGCTTAACCATGACCAAGGCAACTCTTATAAAGGCAATCATTTAATTAGGACTGACTTACAGTCTCAGGGGTTTAGTCCGTTATCATCACAGCAGAAAGCATGGCAGCAGTGCAAACAGACATGGTGCTGAAGATGCTGAGACTTCTACATATTGATCCTGGGCCAGGGAAAAACACACAACCTGTTCTTGCTGAGTCATGTTCCAATTTCATTGCCAAGTTAAACAACTCTGAAAAAACATTTTCTTTTCTAATTGGACCTGACCAATGAATGAGCTACAACTTGTACATAAGCATATGTAAGTGGGAATCAATCAGGAGCATGCTGTTGGATGACTTATCTGTTGAAGTAGAATAGGGTGAGAACCTGGAGGTTCTTTGTACTAAGCCAGCTACTCTGTTCCTTTGGAGCACACTTTTCACTTTGGGCTGAGATCAGCTGCTCTCTTCCCGGTCTGCAAACTCATTCTTTCTTTTCTCCCAGTTGTCACACCAGGGAGGGACCTTCTGTTTCCTCCTCTCTTAGTTTGCTAATGACTTGGGTAAGTGTTACTTTTGTGTTTGGGGGTGTTGGCAAAGTTTCTAAGAAAAATTCAAGGGAAAAGTGGTTATCTACAAGTCATGCCAAGAGAATAACTTGAGAATTGGGCCCATTAGAGGCAGAGGGGCACCAAGGAACTGACATTTACATTTTGGCAATATAAACTCTTGGAAGACTGTATATATGGAACAGAGATTCTGAAATAATCTTTTTAATAAATATTGGGATAGTGTCTTTTCATGTGTTGAATTATAAATTGAACAAAACAAATCTGGAACATAAAGATAGTTTCTGGATTATACCCCTAACACTCTGATACCCATCACCTGCTCACCAGCAGCACTGGATGAAGGATGCTGTGTGACAAAGCCTTAACCTAGGTCTGAGTTGACTGTAATCATGTTTTGTTCCAATGCCTACGTGTCTACTCTGACTCACTGCTCTTCTTTTAGCTCAGTCATGATGGTGCAGCTGTTAACATGGAAAGGCTGACCTAGTTGCAGGAGCTGATGCCTCCTGCCCAGCAGCCTGAAAGCCCAGAGATGACCTGTGATGACATGAAGCCAAGAGTCTTCCTTACTTCCATCTGTTCCCACCAGGAGAAACACTGAGACAAAACTGTGCCAGAGCTGGGGTTAGGCTCAAGAAAGATCTGTTTCTTTTCCAGGAAGCTTCTAACTCTCACTTGGAGGTACACTTTATTTCTAAAACAACAACAATAACAAAACCCAACAAACAAACAAACACAAACAAACTTGCTTTTGAGACAAATTTTTGCCACATAGCCCAGGAGGACCTTGAACTTGACATCTTCCTGTTGTAGCTTTCCAAATGCTGGCACTACAAGTGCACACCACCTTCTCATCACATAACATTCTCTTCTACCTCTCAACATAAACCATCAGAGTCCATGATTCACTGGAGAATGATACTCCAACTCAAATAGTATGCAAATGCAAAGTGTTTTATTCTGCAGAAGTCCAGCTTGTTGGGGTCTCTCATTACCAAGATAGAGAGACAACCAAGTGAGCTAGCAGGCTTGATTTAAAGCACATTGGAATTCTGGGATAGATGAGCTTTATCTCTTAAGCATTCTGGACCCATTATCAGGGTATTAAGGCTGGACCCTTGGGTTTTTCTATTAGTAATTGACTTCCCTGGGCATACGTGGACTTGCCCAGTTCTTAGGCTAAGTTTCCTTAATAGTCAATCTGAAATCTGTGAAGGAATCAGCCTAGCCTTCTCAAAACTTCTCTTTTCTCCTTTCAAGCCACAGTTATATGTGGTCATAAACCTATTATTAAGTCATGCAAGTACGTTTTCTGAAACAATAAAAAAAATTAGTCAGTAGAGGTATGGGAAAGAGTGTGATTGTGTGGTGCTTTATGATCTGTGGGTAAGTTAAGAAGCCCAAAAGTTCCCACAATCTCTTCTGAGGCAGGTCAGAGTGTTGTCCCTCGGCAGCTCCCCTGGTATGCTCAGTACTTGCTTTTGCACCCAGAAGCATAGAAGGAGATGCGTATCCACCACCACTGGCATCCACTTTGCAAGTTTTTGAACACTGAGTTGTTTTGAGTCTATAGTTGCTTTGACCCTATTTTTTTCCTGAAGTTAACCTTATGTTCCAAAAATTGTGTCACTATTTTTAGCTTCTCTTTTTAACATGCTTTTTTTTCTGTTCCCCCTACAACAGTAGAGGTACAGAGCAGTAATGACATTACTCCACCCCCCAAGCTCCCATTCTTTGGAGATAGGCCCATCAGAGCTTTATCATATTTAACTTGCATCTTTCTCTGGACCCAATCTTTCTCTACTGTAAAATAAGCTGCTGCTAAGTCATAGTCTCTTCATTTAGGATCTACCTGAAGTTTTGTTTTCTTTGAAATACTCAGTTATATTCATCTCATAGTTTGATAGATGCATCAGCAGTCAGTTCATTCTAGGAGCATCGAAAGCCTTGCTTTCAAATCCCATCCAATGTGGATGCCACTAAGATGACTAGAGGTAGTGAGAACACTTCCCCTTAAAAAAAACTAAAACAAATAATTTTAGCTTGTGCATCCATCAACAGATGAAAGAATAAAGAAAATGTAGTATTTATACATCATGGAAATTTATTCATCCATAAAAAAAGAATGAAATTATGTTGCTTTCAATAAAATTAATAGAATTATAGATCACATTAAATGAAAAGTAAGCAGACTTTCAGCCCAAGATCAGAGCTGGCCCAGTTTCATCAGGACTGGTGGCCTGCCCATAGGTTACTGGGTACCCTGAAGAGACATAGGAAGGGTCTCACTCCTGAGCCCAGGGGTGAGTCCATACTCCTCTTCACTGACTATCCTGGGATAGGTTACCTGGAACTCTCAAGGCCCAGGTAGCAGTGTTACCTGGGAACAGACACTTCCTGCCCAAGGACAGAGCTGGTCCAGGACTGGGCATTGCCATTGGAACTCACAGCCTACCCAGAGAGCTGAATACCCAGGAGAAATCTTCCTCCAGAAACCAGGGGTCCACAGACCCAAAAAAGAGACAAGCTCCCATCAGAGACAACAAAATCACCTAGCATTACTGATAACAAGATGGCAAGAGGCAAGCACAAGAATCTAAGAAATGGAAACCATGACAACCTGGGAACATCAGAACTCAATTCTCCAACACAGAAAATAGTAGATATCTTAGCAAACCAGAAAAACAAGATCTAGAGTTAAAATCATACTTTATGATGATGATGGAAGTTCTCAAGAAGTGCATAAATAATACACTTAAAGAAGTACAGGAAAGCCAGGAGAACACATGTAAGCAAGTAAAAGCCCTTAAAGAGGAAACACAAAAAACACAAAAAAATCACTCAAAGGGCTATAGGAAAACACAACCTAAGAGGTGAAGGAATTGAAAACAGAAATAGAAACAATGAAGATATCACAAAAGGAGATAACCCTCAAGTTGAAAAAACTAGGAAATAGATCAGGAGTCATAGATGCAAGCATCACCAACAGAATACAAGAGATGGAAGAGAGAATCTCAGGGGCAGAAGATAACATAGAAAACATTGACACAACAGTCAGAGAAAATGGAAAAATCAAAAAGCTTCTAACTCAAAACATCCAGGAAATCTAGAACACAATGAGAAGACCAAACCTAAGAAAAATAGATGTAGAAGAGAGCAAAGACTCCCAACTAAAAGGTCCATTAAATAAAATTTTAACAAAATTTTAGAAGAAAACTTTTCTAACCTAAAGAAAGAGATAACCATGAACATAAAAGAAGCCTACAGAACTTCAAATAGATTGGACCAGAAAAGAATTTCTTCCTGACACATAATGCTCAAAACATGGAATGTTCAAAACAAAAAAAAAAAAAAAAAAAAAATACTAAAAATAGTAAGGAAAAAAGGACAGGTAACATATAAAGGCAGACTGATTGGAAATATGCCAGACTCTTCAACAGAGATTGTGAAAGCTAGAATATCCTTGACTGATGTCATACAGAACCTAAGAGAACAAAAATATCAGCTCAGGCTACTATATACAGCAAAAATTCTCAATCACCATAGATGGAAAAACCAAGATATTCCAGGACAAAAGCAAATTTACACAATATCAGACCACAAATACAGCCCTACAAAGGATAACAGATGGAAAACTCTACCACAAAGAGGGAAACCTCACCCTAGGAAAAAAAAAGAAATTAATCTTCTTGCAAGAAAACCAAAAGAAGAAGAGCACACAAACATAAGTCTATCTCTAACAGCAAAAATAGCAAAAAGCAACAACCCTATTCCTTAATATCTCTTAACATCAATGGACCCAATTCCCCAATAAAAACACATAGACTATCAGACTGGATGCATAAACTCATCTCAACAACAAAGAGAGGCACTACCTCAGAGTAAAAGGCTGGTAAAAACTTTCCAAGCAAATGGTCCCAAGAAATAAGCTGTAGTGGCCATCCTAATATCAACAAAAATAGATTTTTTTCCACCAAAAGTCATAAAAAAGATAAGGACACTTATTACTCATCATAGGAAAAATATATCAAGATGAACTCTCAATTCTGAACATCTATGCTCCAAATATAAGGGTACCCACCTTTATAAAAGAAATTCTACCAAAGCTCAAAGCATATACTGCACCACACAAAATAATAGTGGGAGACTTCAACACCCCACTCTCATCAATGGACAGGTCAAGAGAGCAGAAACTGAAAAGAGACACAGTGAAACTAACAGAAGTTACAAAGCAAACAGATTTAACAGATATCTATAGAATATTTTATTCTAAAATAAAAGAATATACCTTCTTCTCAGCACCTCACAGAACCTTCTCCAAAATTGACCATATATTTGGTCACAAAACAGGCCTCAACAGATACAAGAACATTGTAATAATACCATGTATCCTATAAGATCACCATGGACTAAGGCTGATGTTCAATAACAACAAAAAGAACAAAACCCACATACACATTGAAGCTAAAAAATGCTCCACTCAATGATAACTTGGTCAAAGAAGAAATAAAGAAAAAAAATCAAGGACTTTTAAGAAGAAATATTTCATTCAATGAAAATGGAGGCACAACATGACCAAACTTATGGGACACAATGGAATAAGTGCTAAAGGTAAAAGCATAGCTCTGAGCACATCCAAAAAGAAAATGGGGAGACCATACACTGACAGATTGACAGCACAGCTGAAAGCTCTAGAAGAAAAAGAAGCAGATACACACAAGAGGAGTAGACAGCAGGAAATAATCAAACTCCGAGCAGAAATCAACCAAATAGAAACAAAAAGAACCATACAAAGAATCAACAAAATTAGAAACTGGTTCTTTGAGAAAATCAATAAGATTGACAAACCCTTAGCCAGACTAAATAGAAGGCACAGACAGTGTATCCAAATTAACAAAATCAGAAATTAAAGGGGAGACCAAATCAGAAACTGAAGAAATTCAAGAAATCATCAGATCCTACTAAAAAAGGCTATACTCAACAAAACTGGAAAATATAGAGGAAATAGACAATTTTCTAGACAGATACCAGGAGCAAAAGTTCAATCAGGATCAGATAAACCATCTAAACAGTTCTACAATCCCCTAAAGAAATATGAGCAGTCATCAAAAGCCTCCCAGTTCAAAAACGACCAGGACCAGATGAATTTAGTGCAGAGTTCTATCAGACTTTCATAGAACACCTAATAGTAATACTCCTCAAACTATTTCACAAAATGGAAACGAAGGGAATACTACTTATCTCATTCTTCAAAGCCACAATTATGCTCATTTCTAAACCACACAAAGACACTACAAATAAAGATAACTTTAGCACAATTTCCCTCATAAACATTGATGCAGAAATACTCAATAAAATTTTTGCAAACCAAATCCAAGACCACTTCAGAAAGATCATTCACCATGATCAAGTAGGTTTTATTCCCAGGGATGCAAGAATGGTTCAATATACAGAAACCAATCAGTGTAATCCACTATATAAACAAACTCAGAGGATAAAAATCCATATGATCATTTCTTTAGATGCTGAGAAAGCATTTGACAAAATTCAACATTCCTTCATGTTAAAAGTCTTGGAAAGATCAGGAATTCAAGGCCCATACTTAAACATAGTAAAAGTAATATATAGCAAACCAGTACCAACATCAAACTAAATGGTGAGAAACTTAAAGCAATCCCATGAAAATCAGGGACTAGACAAAGCTGCTGACTCTCTACCTACCTATTCAGTATAGTGCTGTAATTACTAGCCAGAGCAATTAGAGCTCAATGGGATATAAATTGGAAAGAAAGAAGTCAAAATATCACTATTTGCAGATAATATGATAGTGTATACTTAAGTGACCCCAAAATTTTACCAGAGAACTTTTACAGCTAATAAAGTTAAAGGGCTGAATATAAAATTAACTCAAACAAATCAGTAGCCTTCCTCTACTTAAAAAATAAACATGTGGTGAAGAAAATTAGAGAATTGACACCTTTCACAATAGTTACAAAGAATATAAAATACTTTGGTGTGACCCTAACCAAGCAAGTGAATGATCTGTATGAGAAGAACTTTAAGTCTCTGAAGAAAGAAATTGAAGAATATCTCAGAATGTGGAAAGATCTTCCATGCTTGTGCACTCGAAGGATCATCATATTAAAAATAGCCATCTTGCCTAAGGCAATCTACAGATTCAATGTGTTCCCCATCAAAATTCCAACTCAATTTGCAAATTCGTTTGGAATAATAAAAACCCCTGGATAGCAAAAACTATTCCTAACAATAACAAAATGTCCAGAAGAATAACTATCCCTTTCCTCAAACCACATTACAGATCAGTTGTGATAAAAACTGCATTGTAGTTGTACAGAGACAGGCAGGTAGATCAATGAAATAGAAATAAAGACCGAGAAATGAACCCACACACCTATGGTCACTTGATCTTTGAAAAAGGACCTAAAAACAGTCAAATGAAAAAAGGACAGCCTCTTCAACAAATGGTGTTAGTTTAACTGGAAGTCAGCATGCAGAAGAATGAAAATAGATACTTTCTTATCTCTTTTTACAAAGTTCAAGTGCAAGTGGATCAAAGATCTCCACATAAAACCAGTTATACCGAAACTATTAGAATAGAAAGCGGGGAAGCGCTAAGAACACACAGGCACAGCGGAAATTTTTCTTAACAGAACACCAATGGCTTATGCTCTAAGAGGAAGAATTGTGACCTCATAAAATTGCAACACTTCTGTAAAGCAAAAGACAGTAGCAAAAGGAAAAAAATGGCGACCAGCAGATTGGGAAAAGATCTTTATCAACCCTACATTTGATAGAGGGCTAGTATCCAATATATACAAATAACTCAAGAAGTTAAACTCTAGAGAATCAACTAATTCTATTAAAAGTGGGGTACAGAGATAAACAAAGAATTTTCAACTGAAGGATATTGAATGGCTAAGAAGCACCAAAATAAATGCTCAACATCCCTAGTCATCAAGGAAATGCAAATTAAAACAACTGTGAGATTCCACCTCACACCAGTCAGAATGGCTAAGGTCAAAAACGTAGGTGACAGCAGATGCTGGTGAAGATGTGAAGAAAGAAGAACACTCCTCTACTGTTGATGGGGTTGTAAGCTGGTACGATCACTCTGAAAATCAGTCAGATGGTTCTTCTGAAAATTGGACATAGTACTACTTGAGAATCCAGCTATACCACTCCTGGACAGATACCCAAAAAAAGCTCCAACATATAATAAGGACACAAGCTCCTTCATATTCATCATAGCCTTATTTTTAATGGTCAGAAGCTGGAAAGAACCCAGACGATCTTCAACAGAGGAATGGATACAGAAATTGTAGGACATTTACACCATGAAGCACTACCCAGCTATTAGACACAATGAGTTCATGAAATTCCCAGGCAAATGGATGGAACTTGAAGCTATCACCCTGAGTGAGGTCACTCAGTCACAAAAGAACACTCATGGTATGTACTCACTTATAAGTGGATACTAGCTCCAAAATCTTGGAATACTCAAGAAACAATTCACAGAACCTATGAAGCTTAAAGAGATGGAAGGCTAGAAGGTGGATGCCTCAGTTCTTCTTAGAAGGAACAACAAAAATTTTCATGGGAGGAAATTAAGGACCTAATAGAGGAGCAGGGTTTGGGGAAAAGATTATTCAGAGACTGCTTCACCAGGGGATCCACCCCATATGCTGCCACCAAACCCAAGCACTATTGCTGATGCCAAGTAGTGCTTACTAGTATGAACCAGATATTGATGCCTCCTCAGAGGCTCTGCCAGAGTCATACTGATACAGAGGAGGATGCTTGCAGCTACCCATCAGACTGAATATGAGGACCCCAATGAATGAGCTAGAGAAAGGACTGAAGGAGCTGAAAGGGTCTGCAATCCCAGGGGAACAACAAAATGATCAACTAACTAAACCTACCACACCTCCCAGGGTCTTAATATATCAACCAATGAGTTCGCATGGAGCGACCCATTGCCCTAGATGCATATGCAGCAGAGAACAGCATTTTCTGGCATCCATGGGAGGAGAGGTCTTTGGCCCAGTGAAGCTTGTTTTCCTATTGTAAGGGAACGCCAAGAAGCTTAGGTGGTAGAGGGTTGTTGGAAGAGGAAGCACCTTCATGGCTGCAATGGGAGGGGGAGAGGGGATGAGATTGTCGGAAAGATATAACATTTGAAATGTAAATGCAGAAGTATTCAATAAAAAAAGAAAAGTAAGCAAGTCCCATACTAACAGAAGTCACATTTCCCCCTCATATACAGAAACTATGGGAAAGACAGAACATGAATCTAAAAGTGAACAGCATGAAGAATAGAGACTTAGAAGAACAAGTAGAGGTGGTGCTTAAGAAAGTCATAAGAGGGTCAATGTTATCATCATATGCAGCCCCTCTCTTTGTATGATAGTATATGCTAGAATCTAAAGCAAAAAAGAAACAATTACCACTGTACTGGTTTATTTGAGGCAGAATGATAAAATCCAGTTGTGGTGGCAGAGAGATTAGGAACATGTATATGTATGTGTCTGTATATGGTATATGTATAAGTATGTATAATAGAAACAAAGGAGCTATATTAGCTTTTGTTTGCTATAATAAAACTTGAAGCAGGATAATTTTTATAAAGAAAACTGGTATATTTAGCTTATAATTCTGGAGGTTCAGATTTCCATGGCTATACTAGGTGATAGGTTTCTGGCTGATGGATTCTGACGTGAAGGCATTTCATGACAAGATATTGGGTATATACATGTATGTATCTCTTTGCTTCATTTCCTTACCTGCTCAATTTAATTGTGAACCACTCTAATGACTTTATCTAAACTTAAGGACTTCCCAGGCAACCTGTCTTTAAAAACCATAGCTGAGCCATGCTCTTTTAATCCAGCACCCAAACGGGAAAGGTAGGGATATCTCTGTGAGTTCAAGGCTAACCTGTTCTGTACAGGACAATCTAGGTCAGTCAGGTTACACACTGAGATTTTTGTCTAAAAACAAGCAAGCAATCAAAGAAACAAAACAAACAAACAAACAAACAAACAAACAAACAAAAAACCCAAAACCAAAACCAAAAAAAAAAAAAAAAGCCAAAATCAAACTATACCAAAATCAAACCAAAACCAAATAAAAATCTCAACCTCCTCCAAACCAACCTAAGAAATGCACATCATAGTTAGATTTAGGTTCTTATTGTTAATACTATTAACACATGATTTGGAAGATAGATCTTACATAGTAACAAAACACCTATCATCTTAATCATTTAGTAAGCAAGGAGGAATTTGAATGAGGAAAAATGTCTGTCAAAGGTTCTCTCTAATGCAATGGACACTTGAAGTGTTATTGGTGTGGGTTGCTCTGTATAGCTGGGCTCTTGGGTAAACTCATAACCCTCACTAAGCCAGAGCACAGGATGCATAGCTGTTGAGGGCATCAAAGATCTGGAGAAGGGGAAATCACATTACAGAATGAGAAACAGCCTAGCCTAGGCTATACCTTTTTATACTCAAGCTTCTTTTTAATAGCATCATCTTTAGATTCCTTCTTATACATGGTCTTGTCCATGAAGATCTGCAAGATGGCCTTCTCTTCCTTCTTATAGAACCAAGAAAAGCCGATTGTCCTGACTCATTGACCTATAATTTGGGGAAATAGCAGGACAGACCTCTCTGCATGACATGGTCTTTTGGACCTCATGGGAAAAATCTAGGAAGCCCTTTTGCCTACCTTTGGGTCCAGAAAACAACCATACAGACAGCTAGAACATCTATTATAGCCTGCTATGCAACAGCAGGGTATCTGTTCAGCCCTAGGACATTGATGTTTAGCCTGTTTAAGTAACTGAAACTGCTCTGCCCTTGAACAGTCCTTGTAATCTGATAGACATCCTATTTCTAAGGCAGACACTTCCCACCTGCCTGAGTCTTACAAGAATGGTCCTATGCTCTATAAATCCTATAAAATGACAAGGACTTCATGCTTGAAGTTAAGATTGTGGTGCCCAGAACCTCTTATAACCTATAAGGGAGCTTCATCCCAGCTGGTAGAGAAATCTTGCCATTTTTCTGACCCCTACACTACTAAGATATTCACAAAAATTCCTGTGCTGATTTCACCTGAAAATGTCATTAAATCCATATTATTGCACCCAACTATAATTAAATCCAACAGACAATCTAAGACCCATATTGGGGAGATAGTGAATAAGTCATTCTATAAAGTTGATGAGAGCAGTCATTCTACCAGGTAGGCAATATTAGTGCAGGAACACAAGAATCAGTGAGAGTAAACACAGCACAATGCTTACAACAGATTCAAAGAGAGAAGATGAAAAAAAAAAAGGTTTTTAAGGAAACCTAATGAAATATGGGAGAATATAGTAAAAAACTTGCACAGAATTTATACAATTCATAGTTAGAAAGAAAAATCCAACAGACAACATAGGCAAAGAACTGAGAGTCTTGAAGAACAGAGTCTTGAAGCTGATTAAGTGAGTGACAGAGGCCAGCTGAGTGCCTCAGTAGCCGACTAGACCTAGCAGAGGGAGTAATATCTGAACTTGAAGACTAGTCACTGGAAACAGTGCTGTGGGGAAGAAAAGCCTATGTAGCTTACCCAGTGAGAAGATATTCACATGATATGGTTCCAGAAAGACAAGGGAGAAGGTTAAAAGACCAAAAGGTGACAGATAAATTTAACCCAAAAGATCTCTAGGAAGCTGATTAGAGCCAAACTCTTAAAAGTCCAAGATAAAGAAGAGACCATCAAAACAGCAAGAGAAAAAAGAACATTTACTGGGACAGCACCAGACTTCTCAGCAGAAATGATACAGCCAGGGAAGGACAGGATAATTATAGCGGCAGTAGGATAGCTGCTAAGAAATATTAGACTCAGGAAAGCCATCTTTAGAAGTTAGGAGTGAATAAGGCTGCCCCAAGATGAGAAAACGGGAGCTCATCACCACTAGACTCATCTTATTTGGAATGTTCAAGTGGACCCACGACTGAAAGGGAGGCAAGTGTAATGAACATGCACACAAGCTTAACACACGAAAGACAAAGTCAGCTTTGGGAATACAGAAACCCAGCGAACCACCAGCATCAACAGTGAGAAACGAAGGAATCAGAGGATGGTCCAAACGATGAAGAAAATTGTTTGGAAGGAAAGAAGTCTGAGACCAACAAAATCTGAACAAAACAAAATAACCAAGAAACTCATTTCCCGAGTGAAGTCACACAGACTGAGAGTGTAGGGACCAGAAAGGATTTGCAGTAGCTCACACCCTAAGGGAGCAGAAATAGCTGTACTCACAGAGACAAATGGCTGTTAAGAGCAGCCACAACAGGAGACGAAGCCCTACGGCACCAATGGCTAAAGGAGACGTAAATACATATATGGTTCATGTTAAAGCATCCAACTACACATAGCAAATGCTATTAAATCTAAAGGAATAAATAGGCTCTGATACAATGATAGTTGAAGGCTCTAAAATCCTACTTTTGGCAAGATGTCAGACATCCCGATTGAAAAACAAACAACCCCAACAACTAAACAACTTCTGCAGAGCTGGGAATCAGACTCAGGTGTGTGTGCGAATGGCACGTGCTCGATCGGCCACTGCTCTACAGCTCAATCTCCTGTTAGTGTGCAAGCATCTTCTAGGCGCTCCTGGTTGGTGGGTGAGCTTGCTTGTTTGTCATTGTCCGTAGTCATTCTTTGTATTTCAGTAATAAAATGTGTCCTATTTCTGTCTTTGTTTTTATTTATTTGGGTCTATTTCTTTGCTTTGTTAATTTACCCCAAATTTTGTCAATTCTATCTCTTCAAAATACCATTTGATGAAATTTGGCATTTTTCTGCGTGTGTGATGCAAACCTAAAAACAAAACCAAACAAACAAACAAACAGAAAAACCAAAAAAAAAAAAAAACCCAAAAAACCCCCCAAAATCAGTACAGAAGGAGTGTGTCTCTGAAAGACCCCTGAAGGGAGACCCTCACTCAAATCTCAGGAGAGGCGCGCACCCAGCGAGGCACCGAGACCAGACTTGCTGCAATCGCACGAGGAAGTTTATTGAAAGTGAAACAGAGTGAGATCTCAGGACAGCATGCTGGGGTCAAGACTCATACACCACACAGGGGTAGAGGAGTTCGACCCCAGCCTGAACTTATAATGGGCGTATAAAGGCAAAAACCACAAAAGAGGGGAAGGACAGGGGGAGAATGAGGAAATTCAAAAGGTGACAATGAGGAAATTCAAAGGGGAAGAATCATACACCTGGGGCACACCTAGGGCATTGAAACATTCCACAGAGGTCATCCGGACCTTCTGTGGTTATTTTGGGAACTCAAATCTCAAGAAAGTTCCGGGAAATTTCCTGCAGAGGAGAGGGCCCTAAGGCAAAAAATCAGTGTCCTTTGACAACCTTTTACTCTTCATCTCAATACAATGATGACTTTATGGAGCACACAAATGATACCACACCAAATGAGGGAGAGCAGAAATCACCTTTTCCATAGGCCAGGAACAAGGCGAGGACCTCCACTTTCAATACATATGGGCATAGAACAGAAAGGCTGTTCTCCAGCAGCCCCAGTTTCCTCCTAAGAAAATCTCTCTTCAGCTCCCATCTTCCCATTTTCTTGGCTTCTTGTAATCACTCACTGCTCGACAAAACTTGAGTTCTTGAGTCTGTGGGCAAACCTCATGTTTTAGCTGAGTAGGTGTCAATTACATGCTTCAATAAAATGACAGTTACTACGGTTTGAAGACGAACAAAACCTCATTCTTTTTTAGAGAAAGTTCAGTTCTCCAGATTTTTTATTTGCTTATTTGTTACTGCTTGGCCAGCCTTCCTTACTTTCATTTCTTCTTGAGAAAAAGCCTGTAATATGAGAAGGGTGAAGAGAACTGACTGAAGTCAAGCTTTACTTACATGGTGATGCAGGGAACATAGCATTGTGCTAGCTCAGGATAGTAACTTCATCAGTACATGCTGTGATGGGTTATCAATGTGTTTTATCACATTTTCCCCTTTTGCCTCCACTTTTTTTGTTATTTGCTTATTTTCTTTCATATGGGTCATCCTAGTAGGCAGTCTTCTTTCTGTGGTCCCCATTTTATGGCTGGATTTTCTTCTCCTACTAGAGTTTAGACTGCTTCACCACATGATGGCTTTTCTCTGCTGAATGCCTTGTTGGTGTATAGTCCATACCACTGGCCAGCTCTCAGGGACCTAGCAGCTGCTTATGGCATCATCTGTTGCTGCCAGGTGTGCCAGGTGTGCCAGGTGTGCCAGGCCAGGTGCACCAGGTGTGTATTATGGATAAAAGGATCACCAGCTACCCTAGCTCTCTGCCTTACTGTTCTGTGTTTCCTCTTTCTGTGGGCTCCCAGTCTCTCTTTGTCTTCCTGTCTCTGTCTCTGTCTCTCTCTGCCTGCATTCTTCCCATCTCTGCTGTCCTGGCTCTCTGTCTGTTTGCCTGTCTACATGTCTACCTGTCTGCCTCCATCCTTTCCTCAGGTTCTCACTCTCCTCTCTTCCCCCAACAGACCTCTTTTATACCGGATCTATCACATGGTATAATTTCCTCAGGGGGTGCACCCGGACATTGGCCAGCCAAAGGTTCCCTTCAATGTTTTACCATAACATTTGTAGATCTGTGGTCTCTATGCAAATATATTTCCATCCATCAATTTGTATTGACTCTGTTGCTGTATTGAGTCTCATGCTGCATCCATGAAGGGTCTTGGAGAACTCACCTACATAGACTGGCTAAAGATATTCTTTTAGATTTAGAAGAAATGTTCATTCTTAAAAATAGGCAGAAAAATTGTTAGCATGTGTTAAGTACAATAGTCCTTCTCATGGCTAGGCTCTGGGAATAGCACAGTCCTCGATATTCATAAACAGAGCTTCTCCCTGGGTAGACAGTAGTCTTGATAACAGCTCCTCATAACATAATTAGCATAGTGAAGACTTGTCAGTTTCTTCTGTCCTTGTGCAGCCAGATGCTGTGGAGGAGACAGCACAGAGATGCTGGTTGTCATGGAGGCGTAAAGATTGCTTGACTTCTGCTCACCATTCCCAAGAGATACTTTCAAGGATGGCCTGAAGTGAACTGTGCTCATCCGAGGACTTTTTTTATCCTTAACTTCGCTGCTCTGCCTATTCCAGGCTATATATCCTTCTCTAGAAAAGTGTTTTGAGTGTTCAGATAATTTGACTAATATGGCCCAGCTGACTATTAATATGCATTAATTGCATCAAATACAGCAGACCCTACTAATTTCTGTTTGCACAAAGGAGCCCTGCAGGACATACTTCAAAATATTCTCAAAAGAGGAGCCTTTCTAGTGGCATATTCAGTGGGGTCAAAGGAAGACATTCCTGGCTGGACAAATCTCGCAGGCGTGGGTACGGAATCTGAAACTATGAGAAGTCCTCTGAGGCTGCTCCTGTAGATCCCAGGATAGGTTGGAATAGGAATAAAGTGGATAGAGAGGGAAGGTCTGTGAGTTACTAGCCCCAAATCTCTCCTATCCACGAGCACATGGTGGCTGTATGAGCTCTCTGCATTCTCCCTCTTGGGACTTCAAGTCAATGAATCATATGACACAGAGCTTCAGAGGAGAGTATTTTTCCTCTGCTTTGAGAGAATTCCAATAGACAACGACTTAGCTGCTGTGTTGTTAGTCTTTCTACTTAGTATCTTTTTAGGCCAAAGTAAATTTCCCTTCAGAGTCAAACAAAACAGAGAAGTAGAAACTCTTTATGAAGCTCTATTGATTGGCACATATTGCTTCTGTATTTTTCAGTCCTTTAGTGTATATTAAAGTGATTCATCAAACCAAATGTAAGGTCAGGTTGAGAAGAGGCCTAGAGGATCATGATCAGGTTCTCTGTGTCCTGGGAACTGCAATGCATCTGCACACCGTAAAGGAACAGGACTGAACACCATGTTAGCTGACGTGAGGGTCCGAGATGCAGGCGTCATTGGAGATGACTGGCTCACAGCACACATTCCTCTCTCATGTAGAACCCCTGCAGCACTCATGGCTGAGGTTTGAGAAAGATGTGCTGTCTTTTGCCTCTTTGTGAGATCTTGGAGGTGGCGGCAAAGGTTGTCCTGCTCTTAAAGTGCCCCTGAAAAGGAGAGTTCCAGCACTTCTGAGTAGCCCATCTTCAGCCTGCCAGGCACGTCTGCCTGTTACTGTGCTGCACACCGCATGTGTGTTTCTTTTAATGGCTGGTTCCTCTTGCTTCAGCTTTGGTGCTGTTAGCTTCCTGGACTTAGCTCTTGGTGAAGGAAAGGAAGTTTTAATCGACTTATGCTCTTTTTTTATAAAAGCTGAGTGTGAGAATTTTCTATAATGTGAGATGATGCCTCGTTTCCCCTAATCATTTGCATATTCTGTTCCCTTTGTGTTTATATTGAGGTAAAGCTTGTTTAAAATTTTCAAATTCAAAATACATAGCACTGCTGAATACATGCATATCTCCTGACCCCCACCAGTCCTTTCTACTCTCACCTGCTTGTTCCATCTTTAGAACCTTTTTGTAAAGATTACACAGAGGTATGTGAGCTGATCATGTTAGAAATTTTCCGGTGCTGGGATAAAGCCATTCTAACTATTGATATGGAAAATACTTTCTAAAATTTGCATTTATTTGTCTGTATATGTGTGTATGTGTGCATATGCCACAGCATGTGTGTGGAAGTCATAGGTCAGAGGTCAGAGGACAGGCATAAGGAGCTGATTTTCTTCTTCCTCCATGTGGGATGCTAGAATAGAATTTAGTTTGCCAGGCTTGGTGGCATGCATCATTTTGCTAGCCCAATATAGAAAATTTTAATTTGAGTGATATTTACCCACAATCCTAATTATTCCTTATACATAAATGAGTACCTTTCTGTTTTAAAAAACAATATTTCTGGGAAAGACAAGTATGATTTTTTTTCTCCTTAAAATCTGATATTCTTCTGGAACTGGTTATAATTTTAGTAATTTCAAAATTATTATTATTATTATTTTTGCTGGAGAGTGTTTCTCATCTGCCTCAAATAATATAATTAAATTTTGAACCCTCCCATGCATATCTACCTCATGGTCTTATAAAATTCTATATCTGGTAAGAAACAATGCCCTATACCAGGAGTTAAGGTTGGAAATATAAAAAGAAAAGGATCAGACTCTTGGAAGACCCACCACTAAAACGAGCAAACTAGCTATGATAACACACAGGAAGAGGGCATCCTGTGGGAGATGGGGCTTGTAAACAGACATTAAGCCAGGGGCAAACTCTGCAGAGAAGATGAGAATTGGAGCCCAGCCAGAAGCTTCCTAGGAAAGAGTCAGAGAACAACAGAATATTCCAGGGTAGTACTGCTCTTGGCACACACTGGACCTTCACCGAAAGAGTCATGGGAGGTATATGAGTCCAAAGAAACCACCGAAAAGAATTTAGAACCTCCCCCCACCCAAGAACACTTGAAGGCCTTCCACTCATGTTTTTAGCAATTACAAATATTTTTGTATAATATATTTTGACTTTATTCTTTGTTCTCCCCAACTCCTTCCACCCTCCCCCTCTTCTTTTTACCCACCAACCTCATGTTCTTTCTCTCTCTATATCAAAACAGAAAACCAAACATAAATACCAAAACAAAGAAAACCCAATCAGACCAAAAAAAAAATTATCCCAAACAAACAAAAACAAAACCAAAGTCCCTCCACCCTCCAAATTCTATGGAATCTGTTTTGTGTTAGGCCACTACCCCTGGGCATGGGGCCTGCCTGGGGATATGGTTGATGTATCCAGTGTCACTCCATTGAAGAATACTGATTTCCCCTCTTCCAACAGGTATCAACTGCCAATAGCTTCCTGGTTAGGGGTGGGGCTTTGTGTTTACTTCTCCATTTCAGTGTTGGGACTTTGTGTGGTTTGACTCTGTGCAGATCCTGTGTGTGCTGCCAGAGTTTGTTTGAGCTCATGTGTGCATCAGTCCTGTTGTGGCTGGAAGATGCCGTCTTCTTGTAGTCATCTACCACCTTTGGCTCTTACAATTTTTGTGTCTCCTCTTCCATTTGGATCCTGAGTCTTGAGTGAAGAGGTCTGATAAAGACATCCCATGCAGGACCGAGTGTCTCTCTTTCTTTCTGTGCACACTGCCCAATCGTGGGTCTCTGTGTTAATTACCATCCACTAAAAGCAGGAGATTCTCTGATGAAGGTTAAACAATGCACTGGTCTAAGTCCAAGCCTAGTATGACTGCTGTAGTTCCCTGATAGAGAGTGTTTCTGTTGGTTGGTGGGGGCTCACAAAGGAATGGAGCTGGGCTACAAGGAAAGGTTAAGAGGGGCAGCTAGAAAGAACTCGGAGGATGCTGGGAACTCACCAAGGCAATGGTCTTCTGTTTTCATCCCACCCCTAAGATTGTGTGAAACCTGCTGTAGCCAGATGGGTCTGAGAACCTTTCAACTAAGAAGCTGTTCCAGTAATTCACTCCATAATTTGTATTGCTCTCAATTTTCAATCTAGAAACTTCTTTTTGCAATGAGTAGTGATTAATGTAGAGACTTAAAAATTATCAAAGTGCTCAAAATAAATGACTTCATGTTTATCCCTAAGTGATATTTATCTATATCATCCCTTTTCTCTAAGTGTCGGGGAAGATTCTGGAAAGGAGGCAGGAGAATGAGAAGTAGAGGTAGGAAAGAACCCTGTGAAATGCTTTCTTCTGCACGTGACTTGGATATTAAGGGCAGGAGCTCATAATTCCTGTGACTGCTTCTGTGCACAACCTGCACAGGATCAAGCCAATAAAAAATCCCAGCCTACGGGCAGGAGGGGCTCCTGAGGCTCCACCTCAGCGAGGAACTATTGGCAATTGATAGTTTTTGTGGGAGAAAGAGTCCTTTTATTTGTGCTTCTGTTCCTGGCTGGTTGCCTATATAACAGTGGGTGGCCCCACACCAAGCCTATATTGGACACAGTTGATTATTTAAAAAAAAAACAATAAAAGAAAAATGAAGAGGACAGGAAAGTGGAAGGAAAACTGGGGGACTAGGTAGGGAGGAATGTGCAGAGTACATGATAAAGATAAATCATATACATGTGTGAAAAAAGATTTATATAGTGAAGAAGACAAAGTAAAAAATATATATAAAGTCTAATGGGTGTAGCTTTAAAATGTTTGGAAATTATTCCTAGAACTTGGTATTTTTTTCCTTTTAGTTTTGATCTCCAGATATAGTCATTTCACTGCATTGTCCTTTAATGAGGTGAGCTGTCCATTCTCTGGACAAAGCACATCCATCTCCTGTCTCTTTCTATTTCCTTTTTTTTCTACGACAAATTGATAAATTTAGAGGAATTCTTTGTTGATAATGCCTTTCTACAATCTTTTCATTTGAAATGTACTCATGTTTTAGTAGCTGCTTTCAGAGCCATAATCCAAGGATGTTAATAGTCATGAGATCGTGGGGGTGGTAGTGGGGAATCCCTGTTCTGTGAGTGAATGAAAGGAACAGATATCATAGGATGGCTCCTCGTTCTAAGGAGTTAGTTTTTATGAAGAGAGACTGTAGCTCATGTTGGTGTAGTGATGGTAATCACCATTATCACAAATTTAAATAGATCCTCTTTAATCCACCTATACTTAGAGTAGGCACATTAATTTCTGTACTTTATGGATTGTAAACTAATATTTATGGAACCAAAGGGATTTTGTTTCCTTAAAAATAATGCAAAGACTGCATAGTTGAGTCACCAAAACTGACTGCCAAACAGGAGCCATGGCTTTTACATTTGTGACTACAGCACAGCCTGTAGACAGGCACCTAATGAGCTAATGTGCTTCTTCAAGCACCATTTCCTAAATGTGGTTCAGAAATATTTTACAAAAAAAGATTCTCAGACCAAACTGTTTTAGCAAATGTTACTATAAAGAAAATGTAAAAGAGCAATGAGATACCTCAGTGGGTAAAGGTATTTGCCACCAAACTTGACAATATGAGTTCTATCCTACAGGAACCAACATGGCGGAAAGAGGGAACTAACTTCCACATGATTTCCTCCACATGTGCATACATGTACACATACACACACATACACACAATGTTTTTAAATTTTATTTTTATATTTCCTGTGTTTTTCTTATATGTATGTCTGTGTGAGGATGTCAGATACACTGGAACTGGAGTTACAGATAACTGTGAGCTGCCGTATGGATGTTGGGAATTGAACCCAGGTCCTCTGGGAGAACAGCCAGTGCTCTTAATTGCTGGGCCATGTCTCCAGTCCTACATGCTTTTTTGTTTTTGTTTTTTTGTTTTAAAGATAATAAAACAGCAGTCAGGAGACTGAGACAGGAAAATTGTGAATTGAAGGCCAACCTTGGGTACCTAGCAAGACCCCATATGAAATGTAGGTACTAAATTTACTTACTCAAGAATTCCTCAAAGTCTTTAATATTACATATTGTGAGGTGCCAGAAGAGATGTGGTAGCCAGAGTTTCACAGTTTTCTTGACCACAGAATATTTCTTGTTAGATGAGTATTCTCCAGGCAGCTATGGGAAGTGAGGAGTTGTGACATGGTTACTCAGAGCAGAGAGTTTCAAGAAAGTACTGTTTGTTGATGATAGTCTAATAGTTGTTTGATAACAGTAAGTTTCAATTAGTATTTTAGAATGAGTCTTTACAAAAATAATATAGTATTATGTTACTTTTGTGCTTGTCCCAAGAATGAGAATAACCTCAGCTGGTGCAGCAAGGGCTCATTTGTGGTGGAGGTGGTACATGTGTGTGTGTGTGTATGTGTATGTGCATGTGTTCGTGTCTGTTTCTTTGTGTATACAGGTGTGCCTATTCTTTCCAGAATAATTAATGCTGTCACTCATTTTATGAACAGCGAGTGCTTTGATGGCCAGGAACAGAAAGAATTTGATCTTCCCAAGGGGAGTAAATCCAGCAGGTCCTCCCATATTCCTTCAGAAAAAGCCCTGTCAGAGAACAACTGTAAAACAGTGATCAGCAGGGCTTCTCTTTTTAAAATTGAGGCAAGTTAGAACAAATGTGCCATGAAGAGTGTTTGATGGCAAAGAGGATTTTTACTGTTATCTTTCCTGCAGATTTTCTCAGCCAAGACCTGCATTGACAGACATCTGTTCTTATGTCTTCAGATAGCTTGTTACAGAGCTAGGAGGGTACTTAGCAGGCAGCTCTGAAGGAAAGACAACTGCTTGGAGTAGGTCCTGTGTTCGTGGGTTTGGTGATATAGAACATTAGGCAGAAACAAGACAAAACAGGGCTTTGCTTTTATGTAGCTGCTGGTTTCTGGTCAATTCCTAGGTTCTTTGTTTACTTGGAAAGAATGCAGTGGGTTACAGCCTTTCATGTGTAAAAATTTCCTCGGGAGAACTCTGGTCCTTTAAACAAGGCCTCTTTATACAGCTCATTCCTATTCATAAAATTCTTTCACAAAATTCCATTGTAGCTGAAAGAGCCCACTGAGAAGAATGCAGCCATTACTTCTCCAGCTGAGCAGAGTTGTGGCCACATTCTCTGTGGGCAGTAATGTTTCTTCATTCTATTCTGGAGCCAATCAGTAAGATGCTACAGTGCGTCACGAAATAGCTGGGAGCTAAACAAGTAAACAGTCTCCAGCAGGGAACTCCATGGACTCATCTTTATCAGTAATCAGCTACAATTGGTTAGCATAGGGCCAACAGACATTTGTGCCCAACACATGTGTAAGTGCCTTTTTAACAGTGATTCCTGAGCTGTTGCAACTTTCTGATGAATGCATTGTGGCCATTTCCCAGAGTAGAATATTACATAGCAGATATGGAACAACCCAAAACTTTAAGGAACAACATGCATCCTATAGAGACACAAGAGAAGCCAGATACAGAAGCCCCCAACTCCACCACCCCATTTATATAAATCTCAAGAACAGATGACTGATCTTTAGTGTTTAAAGCCACCTTTGGGATGGTGACTGAGAGAGGGCTTGGGGGATTATTTTCAGATGTTGGTTGGTAATATTTAATTATTTGGCTCAGTGGTGGTCTCACAGCACATTTTGGTTGAACTAGGACTCAGGTTCTTTTCTCTCTGTGTGTTATAGTCCAAAGCTTACTTAAGTAATAGAAAATAACAGACTTTGTATTCATAATGCTTTGTATCTAACTTTGGAGGACTTGTTGCTGGTGGGAAGGCAGGCAGAAGGAGAAGGATGTGAGAGGCCAGTTATCTTTTAAACTCCTAGTGGGAGGGGTGGGTAAGGCTACAGACCATTCTGTGGACTCCTTCTCTTTAGGATTAGATGAACTACATGTTTACAACATACGATTTTGATTCCAAAGCCTTTAGTTAACAAAGAGCAATAGCTCAAATGTAGCATTTAAAATTAGTGGAGGGCTGGGGAAATTAGTTAGTAGCTAGACTGTTTGCCTAGTATATGAAAAGTTTGATCTTCAATAGATCAGGCATGGTGGTGACACATGACTACATTCCAAGAGCTCTGGAAGCAAAAGCAGTAAGTTTAAAAGTTCAAGGTTATCCTCAGTTACACAAAGATTTGTCAGTTCAGCCTGAAAAACAAACAAACAAACAAACAAACAAGCCACAGTGAATAAATACTGTATGTTAGCTCGTAGGACAAGTTATATGTTGCCTCTTGTTGGAAGGTCATAGTTGTCACCCAGAGTCATGAGTATCTTGTTAATGGTTTGTGGCTACGGATCTACCAAGAGATGAACTGTGTGTTTATTTTATGAGACATTGGAAAATTTAAGTTAAATTTGATTAGTGAGGGATTAAGCTGGGACGTTGGCAACTCTTATGCATATACTGAGGAATACTTTTATTAACAATCTTTGTTTTCAGATGGACTGGTTTATAAGACCATGGAGGATTTCTACAATTCAAATAAGGAACATACTGATTTTGATAGAATTATTTGTGAGTGACAAGACCTGAGATTCTTTCATTACAGTGCTATCAAGAAGACAGGGATAGCTTGAAGTAACCAGAATGCACATTTAAAACTACCAATTCAGAACCCAGCATTGTTAGAACATTCCAGTACTCAGCTTGACAGTCTAAGAAGACTCATCATTAATTTTACCGGGAGTGGATTCCTAGGACATGCCTAATTTGTTAGAAATCTTTCAGTTCATAGAACTTGCTTAGTTGAAGTTTTCATTATGTCTAAAGTTGTTCAAGTCAGATATTGAAACTGCAATTTACCAGCTTGGATAGAGGAAAAAAATTCTTGGCTGCTTCAAATGAGAAGATGGGGTAGGTTACCTTTCAAGCCTAAACCAGATTTATTTTTTAAAATTTTAGATAGTTAGGTATATTAGTTTGTGGTTTACTGTTGTGAACAGAAACCATGACTAAGGTAACTCTTATAAATGAGAACATTTAATTGGTGCTGGCTTACAGGTTCAGAGGTTCAGTCCATTATCAATAAGGCGAGAGCATGGCAGCATCCAGGCAGGCATGGGGATGAAGGAGCTGAGAGGTCTACATCTTCATCTGCAGGTAGTCAGGAGCAGACTCTCCTCAGGGAGCTAGGAGGAGGGTCTCCCATCCCCACAGTGATACACTTCCTCTAACAAGGACATACATTTTCCAACAAGGTCTTAGCTCCTATAGTGCCACTTCCAGAGCTAAGCATATTCAAACCACCTCATTAAGTAAGATTGTTGAAATAAATCATTGTTAAGGTATAGTGGTTTTGGATTTCAATAATTACAAATACATTTGTCTTGGGAAAAATTACAAAGTAAATTTAGTTTTAGATCTCTTTTACTTACAGTGGCCTCTCTTTTCTTTTTCTCTTGTCTTTGTTTTCACCTCCAGCACAATGTTACTCTAGGTTTGCTATCTTTCTTTTTGTTCCTTTTTGAAGAACTTTATTTAAAAAAACAAAGATAAATGTACAAATTTTAAGCATTTTTGTATAAAAGTATATGAATAGATTTTTGTCATTGCTTGTCTTTTTTAAAAATAAGGTTTGATAGTGTGCATTAAGATCTTACTAGTTACAATGAGCAAAAAGTACATGTAAAACAGGATGTAACCTGGAATTAGTCAAGGTTTTCTTGGTGTGTAAGGAGTAAACATAATGGTTTTTTCTTTTCTTTTCTTTTTCTTGAACTTTACACAGTCTGTGAGTTGTTTCTGGGGTAGAAAGAGCTTTCTGGGGTTAGTATCCAATTATCAGTGACTGCATATTGTGTCTGTTCTTTTGTGATTGGGTTATCTCGCTCAGGATGATATTCTGTAGATGCATCCATTTTCTTAAGAATTTCATAAGGTCATTTTTTCTGATAGGTGAGTAGTACTCCATTGTGTAAATGTACCACAATTTTTGTATCCATTTGTCTACTGAAGGACATCTGGGTTCTTTCCAGCTTCTGACTATTATAAATAGAGCTGCTATTTATAGTGGTATATGTGTCTTTGTTGTATGTTGGAGAGTCTCTGGGATAAATGCCCAGAAGTGGAATAACTGGGTCTTCAGGTAGTACTATGTCCATTTTTCTGAGGAATTGCCAGACTGATTCCAGAGTGGTTGTACCAGTTTACAACCCCACCAACAGTGGAGAAGTGTTTCTCTTTCTCCACATCCTCGCCAGCATCTGCTATTATCTGAACTTTTCATCTTGGCCAATCTGACTGGTGTGAGGTGGAATCTCAGGGTTGTTTTGATTTGCATTTCCCTGATGGCTAATGATGTCGAGCACATCCTTAGATGCTTCTCAGCCATTCAATATTCCTCAATTGAGAACGTTTTGTTTAGCTCTGTACCCCATTTTTTAATAGGGTTGTTTGATTCTCTGGTGTCTAGCTTCTTGAGTTCTTTGTATACCTTGGATATTAGGCCTCTATCTGATGTGGGGTTGGTAAAGATCTTCTCCCACTCTGTTGGCTGCAGTTCTGTTTTCTTAACACAGTGTCTTTAGCCTTACAGAAACTTTGCAACCTCATTGAGTCCCATTTGTCAATCTTTAACCTTAGAGCACAAGCCATTGTTGTTCTGTTCAGGAAATTTTCTCCTGTGCCTGTGTGTTCTAAGGTTTTCCCTACTTTCTCATCTAATAGTTTCAGTGTACCTGGTTTAATGTGGAGCCATCTTTCATTTATATAGTTTTTTATACATACACACACACACACACACACACACACACACACACACAGAGAGAGAGAGAGAGAGAGAGAGAGAGAGAGAGAGAGAGAGAGAGAGAGAGAGAGAGAGGTTATACTCAACTAGTAAAATAGAATCAATCTTAAGGAAATGCAGGTTGGCTTAGTTTATCCCTGGGATGATAATAATGCTTTGGACGTGGAGGTTATCTGTGAAAGAAACTCCAAAGTAGCTGACTGAAAAGAATACAAATGGCAGGCTGGTGGATGTATATTAGTCAGCATTCAGTGATCTCTAGACTGTTTTAAGAATTATTTTATTGAATATGCTCTATATTCACATTTCAAATATTATCCATTTCCCCCTCCCTCTCCCATGCTCCCTCTCCTTCCCTTAATCCCTCCCCCTCCCCTCCACTTGCTTTCATCAAGGTGCTCCCTCTCCCAATCAACCTCTCCACCCCAGTCCCTTGGTATTTCCCTACACTGGGAAAACGTGCCTTCACTGGACTAAAGGCCTCTCCTCCCACTGATGTCAGAAAATGCTATCCTCTGCTACATATGCAATTGGAGCCATGTTTCTCTTCATGTATGTTTAATGGTTGGTGTTTCAGTCGATGGGAGTTCTGGAGGGTTTGGTTGGTTGATAATATTGTTTTTTCCATGAGGTTGCAGACCCTTTCAGCTTCTTCAGTCCTTTCTCTAGCTCTTTCATTGGGGTCCCCATGTTCAGTCTGATGGTTACCTGCAAGCATCCTCAACTGTATCTGTATCTGGCAGAGTCTCTGATGAGGCAACCTTATCTGGTTTTTGCCAGTAAGCACTTGTTGGTAGTGCAATAGTGCTTGTGTTTGGTAGCTGCATATGGGCCTCTGTATGTTGCACATACATGTGTTCCTAAACCTGCAAAGATTAATGTAGACATGTGAATATCACACAAACACACAAAGTCACCCAGACATATACAGAGGCAGAGAGAGAAGGAGAGGGAGAAAGGGAGGAAGGGAGGGAGAGAAAGAGAGAGAAGGAGGGAGGGAGGGAGGGGGAGGGAGGGAGAGAGAGAGAGAGAGAGAGAGAGTCAAGAATTGAATGAAGAATACAAGTATGTTTCTACTGCCAGTTAGATACTTACCAAATGACCATCCTACAGGACAGACTTAAGCTATTTATATCCAGTAGTTTTGTCTGGCCAGCTACATAGTGCCATAGTCTTTGTAGTTGGGTTTAACTATTTGCCTGTGTCATTTACTAATAAGAGAAACTTAACCAGAAGCTGGGTAAGAAAGAGAATAGTTTTTGGTGATGGGAAAGCAAGTTTGCTATCTTAGTTTGCTTTCTATAGTAGTGATGAAAACTATGAGCAGAAGCAACTTGGAGAGAAAAAGGTTTATTTAGTTTACACTTCCAGGTAACAGTAAGTGGTAGCCAGACACTCAAGCACAGACTATGGAGGGATGCTGCTTTCTGACTTGCTTCCCATAATCTGCTCACTTTGCTTTCATATACCACCCAGAGCTTCCTGCCTAGACTGAGAGGCTGAGGTTTTCTATGTAAGTCATTAGCCAGGAAAATACCCCACAGACTTGCCCACCAGCAATTTGGTGGAGAAAATTCCTCAATGAAAGCTACCTTATCCCAGAAGACTTTGGCTCATGTCAGGTTGACAGGAAAACAAAACAAAACCCTAACCAGCACAGCTGGATAAGAGCCCATAGCAATCCAGCGACAGGATTAACCACCCAAGTCTTAGTTTTCTATGATGGTCTAGTTTCAGAGGCTGAAGGACTAGATTCTGTCTGAAAAGCATTGTTTCCAGTCATTCTGGCTGTTTCAGAAGGTAGGGGTAGATGATTGCAGAATACTGCTTTACATCAGCGTGTTTCAAATTATAGATAGAACACACAGTCATTTCCTGGATCCACTAGAGCTGTCTGGATGCCATTCGATTGGTTGTAAATGGAAAAACTCACTCTTTTCGTAAGATCTAGAAAATAAAAATGACTATATTCCCTTTTGAATGTTTCCCTTTTATTTTAAAATATTTATTTGTCAAAGATTTGCTATAAGGGATACAATACTATATATATATATATATACATATATAATGTCTACAATATATAATATATTATATATAATGATGTTAAACCAAAATTAAATTAATTAGCATGCCAATCACTACTCATTCTGAATATTAAATTTTTATACATTCTTCAGTTTGCCTCCCCCCCCCTTTTAAAATCTTTTTAATCTTCTGGTATTTTACCTATGACAGAATCATTGAAAGAGAGACCATAGGAGGTTGTAGAATCAATTCTTGTTTTGTGTTATCCAGTTGTGATGTGATTCATCCTTGTAGGATGCATAATCACTAACTGAAAATGATTTGTTTGCCATCTTGACTCAGTGGGATTCCCATATGAGGTCGTTTTTTTTTTCCCCTCTTACCATTTCCTTTAAATATGTTTTGAATTGCTTTTTATTTTTTCACCTTTTAACAGTATTTTGGGAATGTCTGCAGTCTTTTTTGGGGCACTAAAATCTTCAGTCTTATTTGGTTTATGATGAAACTTCAGTCTCACATCCAATTTACTAATGATCTTCTCCCTATACCCACAGATGTAAGCCTCAGCTGGAGGGATTTGCATAAGGAGGTAGTGAATAGTCACAGTCTGTTTATTCTCTTTTACCTTCCCTTTTCTGAATTTAGCTCTTCCCTAGGTGTGACAGAGAGAAATCACAGAAAAGAACCATGGCTTATTTTCTTATTCAATGGCTACTGTTGTGCTTCTTCTCTGCCTGTCCATGACTGCTGTGTGGCAGGCAACCATGTGTAAGTTCCCCTTAGTGTATGTAAGTAGAACTTTTAGGAAGCATAGACAGGATCATCTTCAATGTAGGGCTCCTTACCTAGGTGCAGGAGGGAGAACAAACGTGGAACTTACCAGCTTTGCCCTGATCCAGAGTCTGTTGTCTCTTTGTTCTTGTGGACTAGTGGTTCTGCACCCTGGATATGTATTGAAATCACATAAGAATCCCTTAAAAAAATATCTATGCTTGGGAAAACCACAGAAATCCTGACTGCTTTGGTTGGACTCAGTCTGGGTGCTTCTACAGGCTGGTTTTGTATGCCAACTTGACACAAAATGGAGTTATCACAGAGAAAAGAGCCTTAGCTCCTGCTTCCTGACCTGTTTGAGCTTCAGTCCTCACTTCCTTTGGTAATGAACAGCATGTGGAAGTGTAAGCTAAATAAACTCTCCCCCCCCCCCACTTGCTTCTTGGTCATGATGTTTTGTGTAGGAATAGAAACACTGATTAAGATAGTGCTTTTGGAAAATTTATTCCAATTTACTGGAAAGCCCGAGAATTAGGTTTACTGGCAATGAAAGGATAAGGACAACCAAAATTTTGGGTGGGGGTTCACTGTTAGGATTTGGGAGTCTCTGTCTGTCATAGTAAGTTGAAATATTTATGCTATATTCAGACACATTTGAGGGCTGGTACTTACGAAGCATATCTCGGTTAAATAATCTATGTCTATTTCTAGTTATGTGCTCTAAATTGTACCAAACAACATAAACCAGGAGGCTAAATAAAGCATAATAATGAACTGCATTAGTTTTCAACATGACTTTATATATATTTTTTAGTACATTAAAAGATATGATTATAAATTTACTAGCTCTCAACTTGCATTTCTTAATTATAGTAGATTTTATGAGTCTAGAACTATTTTAGTAAGTTTTGAGTCTAGAACCTGTTAGGTTTGAGCCTTAAAAGTCATGAGTTTCAATTGAAATCCTTCTAGCTTCAGAACAAAGTACTTCAATCTATGAACATATTTCAGAAAGAAACTGAAGACTTTTTGACCTTTATAGGGTGTTTCATTATAAAAATCTATAGCTTGTAAAAATCTAAGGCCATATTATATCTTAATAACATTATCAAAAACAAAGCCAAACATTTTTTTTGGCAGTGATCTTTAACCTTTTAAATATTGTAAACCTCCAAAACTTTAAAAGTTTAAAATCTCTCAATTGTGTTTTAGTAATATTAGAATAAGGCATTTTCTTAAGAGTAAAGATGTAGAGCAATAGTGTAACAATTTAAAAAGACAGGACAGAAATTGCACAAAAAAAATCTTATCTCACTTTAAAAGTATCTTTAGAGACCTACTTTCCTAGTTAGTTTATGTTATGTGTTGTTGCCCTTAGTCAAGATAGGTGCCGTGCCATGACTTTCAATAACAAAGATGGCTGCTGATCTTGTGACTGCCCTTAACCAAGATGTATGTGAAGCCATGACTCCTCTCTCTTTAGATATTGGCCAGCCATCTGCTATTTACCTACTGTGTATACTTTCCTGCCACTGGCATGGTGGGTGATTTAAAATGAGAAAGTTAGTCTCTCAGTAACACCACTGTTACAATCAATAACACAGTGAGCACTTCAGTTGATACTGCTATCACTGCTGCTGAGGAACAGAGGGAGGTGGGGTAGTATGGGGCTAGGTAGCACCTGGGGCCTATGCTCAGTGCAGCCAAGGGGGAGTAAGAGAGGGCAAGAGCTCAGTTCAAACCAATTTGAATAAATCTTGTTTCATACCCAATGGCACCTATTCTTCCAGGCATTGTCAGAGATCTTGTGGATGGAAATGGTATCTCATTTGATAGTCTGGGATCAAATAGCTTATATGGGGGTAAAAAACTCAGATCAAGCACCTTTGTATCAAAGGTTTCCTCCAAACAAAGAACTGGTCTTTGTTCAGATGGGGCTAGCCCTGGCAGCCAGGACTGAGAAAACAATACCTGGAGGGTCCTTGAACCTAAGAAGCAGTAGTTAGAAATGGGCACTCATGGAGTTCAAAGAAATGTTTCTCCTGGAGAAGGATGAGGGAGAGAAGTGGTCTCCATGTAGCCAAGAAAGACTCTGGTAGTTGGACTGGAGACTCAACTCCTCCTGGGTTTGGTACTATTTGATAAGTTATTTCTCTTCCAGTGCAATGAACCTATTCAAGTCAGATTATATTATATTAGATGCGGGTTTATTGGGCAGTTGGTTTTAGGCAACATCACTGGCCCCAAGGACCTAGGCCAGGAAAGTCACCATAGGAAAAAGTTTGGGATGGGGTAGAGAAAGACACACAGAAAGAAGAAGAGAGATAGAGGGTGGGGGAGAAGAGAAAAAAAGAGAGCAGGAGAGACCAAAATGTGTAGAATAAATAGGAAGAGCTTCTTTTGGAAAGGCAGCAGAGCCCTGGGCTGGAACGTTCAGAATTGGGAACTGAGAGATGCTGGTAGAACTTGGAATTCAGGTCTGCTTTGGTATGTAAAATATACACCCTAGTATCTTGTCCCTGGGGTACCACTAAACTAAAAACGTACTTTTGTTAGTGAGTATTTCTTGGTGGCTAGTGTGCTTTATAATATAGGATTTATCAATTGTTTTTAGCGTTCTATTCGATAGGGGTTGAAATTCACAGCCAACAGGAAACTCTCCCCTGATACTATTTGTCACTCCTTGAGAAAGTCTTCCTGTCCTTATGCTATATTGGCATCTATGCCTACACAGAAGAGGTTAACAGTAGAGCTACAGTTGCCTACACAGACCAGGAGGCTCAGACAATACAAAAAACCTCTATGAAGTTGTACTTAACTCTAGCAGTTTATGAAGCAGTCTGAGGATATCATGAGCTCATAACAACATGTACTTCTCTAAGATTAATAAGTGTTTCCTCGAGAAACCACAGACACATTCAAGTGACATTTTTTCCCTCTTATTCCATCTTCCCCTTCTTCAACACATTTTACTAGCACTTTCAATATTAAAATAGTATCATTGTTACTGAGATTTTTGTCACTTCTTGCAACTTATGCTATCCATGAATTCATTATCCTTTGGTCTCTTGACATAACATAATTGTTTCTATAACAACAGATTTTAATATCAGAAACTGAGATAATTTCAGGTGGAGAATAAATAATAAGAGCGAACAAACTTAATGGACCAAGTGCCCTGTTCCCTGTGCAGTGAGGCTGAAGAGACATAATTCAATACTGAAACAAAATTGTCTCTAAATAGAAATTTCATTTTTTTCCCATGAATCACCAGAAATTCCTACAGTTTTTGATATGAAAGCTACCAGAAGAAAACAAATTGCCTTACAAAATTGTATGTGGTTCAAAATGGGAATGTTTTGATTATTTGAAGATATTTGCTGGTAAATATAATAAGCAGAGACCTTGCTGCTAACTAGTGACATTGGGTATATGACATTTTATCCCTTGGATAATTAGAGATCTGTGGGTACTTAGAGGTATTATTAGATAATAATATGGAAAGTCTGTTCTCTCCATCTTTCTTCTAGAGGGGATCAAAATATGATCCTTTTGGCATTAGGATTATTTTGAGCTAAGTAATTGAGAAATAATAAATTCAAGAAGATCTCTGTGCCTTCCCTTTCATTTTTTCCTGAAGAGGAACATAAATATTTAAAGGGCAATTTGACGATGTGACTATTTAGTAAAACAATAGTAGTACCCCATAGCCCAACTCCCTAGGGTCTGTGATTTCCCCTACCAAGGTCATTTTGACTATGTTGTCAGAGCCAGCCATGAATTTCCTCTGTAACACAGGCCTCATATGTGTAAACAGACAATAATTGTTTACACCCATAGATAGTTTCCCTCTCCCCACATCCTCACCAGAGCTTGCTGTCATTTTGACTCAGGTGAGAAAGTATCTCAAAGTTGTTTTAATTTGCTCTTTTCTTAGTGTCTAATGTTGTAACTTTAAAAATATTTACTAGCTCTGTACCAGTACCATGCAGATTTTATCACTATTGCTCTGTAGTATACCCTGAGGTCAGGGATGGTGATTTCCCCAGAAGTTCTTTTACTGTTGAGAATAGTTTTCCCTATCCTGAGCTTTTTGTTATTCCAAATAAATTTGCAAATTGCTCTTTCTAACTCTATGAAGAATTGAGTTGAAATTTTGATGGTGATTGCATTGAATCTTTAGATTGCTTGAGGCAAATGGCCATTTTAACTATTTTAATCCTGCCAATCCACAAGCATGGGAGACCTTTTCTTCTTCTGAGAACTTTGATATCTTTCTTCAGAGACTTGGACTTCTGGTCATACAGATACTTTACTTGTTTGGTTGGAGTCTCACCAAGATATTTGCAGGCAAATGGATAGATCTAGAAAATATCATCCAGAGTGAGATAACTCAGTCACAAAAGAACACACATGGAATGTACTCTCTGATAAGTGAATATTAGGCAAAGATCTTGTCATACCCATGATACAACTTATGGACCACATGAAGCTCAAGAGGCAGGAAGACCGAAGTGAATGCTTCAGTCCTACTTAGAAAGGGGAGCAAAATAATCAAGGTATGTAGAGGGTGGAAGGGACTTGAGAGGAAGAGAGGAAGGGAAGGGGAAAAAGAGGTATCAGGTATGTAGCAGTGGGGAATGGGGAAATGGTGATAGCAACCAGAAAGTTCCAGATGGCAGGAAAGCAAGAGCCTCCTAGGACCCTATGGGGATGACATTAGCTGTAATACTCCACAAAAGGGAGGGTGAACTTGTTGAGGCCATATTCAAAGATTAGGAATGGCCTCCTGGTTGAAGAATGTGGTCAACCCACCTATCTCAAAAATTTTAACCCAGAATTGCTCCTGTTTACAGGAAACACAGAGAAAAAGAGTGAAGCAGAGACTGAAGGAAAGGCCATGCAGAGACTGCCCCACATGGGGATCCATCACACATGCAAACACCAAACCCAGACACTATTGCTGATGCCAAGAAGTATTTGCTTGCTGACAGGAGCCTGATAGAGCTGTCTCTTGAGAGGCTCTGCCAAATCTTGACTAAGACAGTTGTAGATGCTCAAAGGCAACTATCAGACTGATCACAAGGACCCCACTGTAGGAGTTAAGGGAAGGACTGAAAGTATTGAAGGGGCCTTATCTGGCATCAGTGGGAGGGGAGGCCCTTGATTCTGTGAAGGCTTGATGTCCTAGTGTAGAGGAATGCTAGGGTGAGGTGGAAGTGAGTGGGTGGAGCATCCTCATAGAAGCAGGTTAAAAGGAGATGGGATAGAAGGTTTGCAGAGGGAAAACTGGGAAGGGAATAACACTTGAAATGTAAATAAATGAAATATCCAATTTAAAAATTTAAAAATGAAACTAGATCCTTCTTTTCACACTGAATGAAAATCAACTCTAAATGGATCAAGAACATTATCATAAGTCCTGAAACAGCAAAACTAGCTTCTTAAATTATTATTTCTTCTTTTGATACTCTATTCAGTTCTGTTAGCCATGTTTTGATTGGATTGTTTGTTTTCTGGACATTTCACTTTTTATATATTCTAGATATAAATCTTCTGTGGGATATATAGCTGGCAAATATTTTTCTCATTCTGTGGATTGTCTCTTCACTCAGCTGACAGTTTCCATTGTTGTGCAGAGCTTATTACCCCAGGAGATCTCATTTCCTGATTATGTTTTTTATTTCCCAAGCGATCAGAGTCCTACTTAGTCCTTGCCTATGCTCATATCTCAAAGTGTGTTCCCCACTTTTTCCTTTGTCAGTTTTGCTGTTTCAGGACTTATGATAATGTTCTTGATCCATTTAGAGTTGATTTTCATTCAGTGTGTGAAGGAGAAAAATTTAGTGTCATTTTTCTCCTTATAAATGTCTAGTTTTCTTGGCACATTTGTTGAAGATGCTGAATATTCTCCACTATATGTTTTTAATCATCTTTGTCAAAAGTTAGATTGCTGAGAGTTGTGTAGCCTTGAATTGGCCCCTTTGTTCTATTCCATTGCTTTATAAGTCTGTTTTTGTGTCAATATAATGCTATTTTTTGTTGTTGTTGCTGTACTATGGCTCAACAGTATAACCTGAAGTCAGGTATAGTGATATCTTAAATTGTATTCTTTCTGCTCAGAGTTTCTTTATCTATCCTGCATCTTTTTTGCTTCCATATAAAGTTTAATTCTATTCCTGTGAAAAATGTCACTGTAATTTTTAATGGGATTACACTGAATTTGTGAATTGCTTTTGGTAGGATATCCAATGTCATAATATCGGTTCTTCTGACCCATGAGTAGGGGACATCTAATTTATTTGTCAATTTCTTTCTTCAGCCTTTTAAAGTTTTCATTGTAGAGATCACTTAAATTCCTGGCCATGTTTATTACAAGGAATCAATTAATTAATTAGCTAATCAATGTTGAGACTAATGTGACTGATATTATTTCCTTGATTTCTTTTTAAGTATGTTTTTTTATTGATATATATGAAGACTGTTGGTGTTTTTAAAGCTGTATTCTGACAATACAGCTTTACTTTTTACTGAAAGCGTTTGCCAGCTCTAAAAGTTTTCTGGTTGGGTCTTTAGGGACTCGTAGGCTCGGAGACTTATATCGTTTGCAAGTAGAGACTCACTGACTTCTTTTCCTATTTGTATCTTTCCCCTAATTTCTTTCTCCACATGTTTGTCCTTTGAGTAGAGGAAGGCTACTGATTTGTTTGAGTTAATTTTATATCCAGCACTTTGCAGACCTTGTTTATCAGCTGTCGAAGTTCTCTGGTGGAATTTTTGGGGTCACTTATGTACTCTATCATGTCATTTGCAAACAGTGATGTTTTTACTTCTTCATTTCCAATTTGTATCCCTTTGATTTCTTTTTGCTGTCTAATTGCTCCGGCCAGGACTTCCAGTACTGTGTTGAATAGGTAGGGGGAGAGTCCCTTGTCTAGTCCATGATTTTAGTGGGATTGCTTCAAGTTTCCCATCGTTAAGTTTGATGTTGGCTATTGGGTCACTGTATATTGCTTTTATTATGTTTAGGTATGAGCCTTGGATTCCTGTTCTTTCCAAGACTTTTAACATGAAGGGATGTTGAATATTGTGAAATGCTTTCTCAGCATCTAATGAAATGACCATGTTTTTTTTTTTTTCTTTGAGTTTGTTTATATGGTGGATTACATTGGTGGATTTCCATATATTAAACCATCCCTGCATCCCAGGAATGAAGCCTACTTGATCATGGTGAATGATCGTTTTGATGTGTTCTTGGATTCAGTTTGCAAAAATTTTGTTGAGTATTTTTGCATTAATGTTCATAACTGTGATTGCTCTGAAGTTCTCTTTCCTTGTAGGGTCCTTGTGTGGTTTAGGAATGAGGGTTATTGTGACTTCGAAAAAATGAGTTAGGTAGTGTTCCATCTGATTCTATTTTGTGGAATAGTTTGGAGAGTATTGATATTAGGTCATCAATAAATGTCTGATAGAATTCTGCACTGAACCCATCTGAACTTGGGCTTTTTTTGGTTGGGAGGCTTTTGATGACTGCCTCTATTTCTTTAGGTGTTATTGGATTATTTAGACGGTTTACCTGGTCCTGGTTTAACTTTAGTATCTGGTATCTGTCTAGGAATTCATCCATTTCCTCCAGATTTTCTAGCTTTGTTGAGTATAGACTTTTGTAGTAGGATTGGATGATTTCTTGAATTTTGTCAGTTTCAGTTGGTATGTCTCCACTTTTCTTTCTGATTTTGTTAATTTGGATACTCTTTCTTTGCCCTCTAGTTAGTCTGGCTAAGGGTTTATCAATCTTGCCAATTTTCTCAAAGAACCAGCTCTTGGTTTTGTTGATTCTTTGAATGGTTTTTTTTTTTAACTTGGTTGATTTCTGCTCTGAGTTTGATTGTTTCTTGCTGTCTATTCCTCTTTGGTGTATCTGCTTCCTTTTGTTCTAGAGCTTTCAACTGTGCTGTCAAGTTGCTAGTGTATGCTGCCTCCAGTTTTTTTTTGAAAGCACTCAGATCTATGAGTTGTCCTTTTAGTACTGCTTTCATTGCATCTCATAGCTTTGGGTATGTTGTGTTTTCATTTTCATTAAATTCTAAAAAATCCTTAATTTCTTTCTTTATTTCTTCTTCGCCCATGCTATCACTTAATAGAGCATTGTTTAGTTTCCATGTTTATATGGGCTTTTTGTTGTCTTAGTTGTTATTAAAGATTAGCCTTAGACCATGGTGATCTGATAGGATGCATGGGATTATTTCAATCTTCTTATATCCATTGAGGCTTATTTTGTGACTGATTATATGGTCAGTTTTGGAGAAGGTGCTGTGAGGTGCTGACAAGAAGGTATATTCTTTTGTTTTAGGATGATATGTACTGTAGGTGTCTATTAATTCCAATTGGTTTATAACCTCTGCTTGTTTCACTGTGTCCTTGTTCAGTTTCTGTTTCCATGATCTGTCCATTGATGAGAGTGGGGTATTGTGGTCTCCCATTCTTATTGTTATGGGTGCAATGTACTTTTTGAGTTTTAGTAGGGTTTCTTTTATGAATATGGGTGCTCTTGTATTTGGAGCATATTTGTTAAGGATTGAGAGTTCCTCCTGACAAATTTTCCCTGTAATGAGTAAAAAGTGTCCTTCCTTGTCTTTTTTGATAACTTTGGCTGAAAATCTACTTTATTTGGTATTAGAATGGCCACTCCAGCTTGGTTTTTGGGGTTGTTTGCTTCGAAGTTTCTTCCAACCTTTTACTCTGAGATAGTGTCTGTCTTTGTCTCTGAGATGATTTTCCTGTATGCAGCAAAATGCTGGGTTTTGTTTATGTATCCAGTCTGATAGCCTATATCTTTTTATTTTGGAGTTGAGCCCATTTATGTTAATAGATATCAAGGAATAGTGGTTGCTCTTTCCTGCTATTATTGCTTTTGTAGGTTGAATTTGGTCTGTGTCTCTTTCTCCTTTTGTTGGTTTTTTTTTTTGCTTAGGAGTTTTCTTGTTTTTACTAGGATGTAGTTTCCCTCCTTGTATTTGGTTTTCTACCTATACTTCCTTGTAATGCTGGATTTGTGGTCAGATACTGTGTAAATTTAGTTTTGTCCTGGAATATCTTGGTCTCTCCATCTATGGTGATTGAGAGTTTTGATTTGTATAGCAGCCTGGGCTGACACTTGTGTTCTCTTAGGGTCTGCATGATTTCTGTTCATGATCTTCTAGCTTTCGCAGTCTCTGTTGAGAAGTCAGGTGTGATTCTGATTGGTCTGCCTTTATATGTGACATGACATTTTTCCCTTACTGCTTTTAGTATTCTTTCTTTGCTTTGGTCACTTGGTGTTTTCACTATTACGTATCGGGAGGAATTTCTTTTCTGGTCCACTCTATTTGGAGTTCTGTAGGCTTGTTTTATGCTCATGGTCATCTCATTCTTAAGGGTAGGGAAGTTTTCTTCTATGATTTTGTTGAAAATCTTTACTGTGCCTCTTAGTTGATATTCTTCACCCTCTTCTATTCCTACCACCTTTAGGTTTGGACTTCTCATTGTGTCCTGGATCTCCTGGATATTTTGGGTTACGAGCTTTTTGGTTTTTGCATCTTCTCTGACTGTTTTGTCTATGTTTTCCATGTTGTCTTCAGCCCCTGAGATTCTCTCTTCCATCTGTTGTAGTCTGTTGGAGATGCTTCCATCTGTGACTCCTGATTTCTTTTTAGATTTTCTACCTCTATGGTTGCTTCTTTTAGTGTTTTCTTTATTGTTTCCATTTCTATTTTAAATTTTTTCTTCAATTCCTTCATCTCTTTGATTCTGTTTTCTTCTAGTTCTTTGATTTCTTTGAGTGTTTTTCTTGTTTCCTCTTTACAAGCTTCTCTTTCTTTATCCTTTTCTTCCCATTCTTGTTTAAGAATCTCTATCATCATCTTGAGGTATGATTTTGAGTCTGTGTTTTTTTTTTTTTTTCTGGAGTGTTTGGCATTCTGCTGTTTGCTTTGATTGGAGAACTGGGTTCTAGTGTTGCCAGGTTGTCTTGGTTTCCCTGGGGTAAGTTCTTTTGCTTTCCTCTTTCCATTTTGTTGTCAGTTTTTGGTTCTCGTGTGCCCCATGTACCTGGCTTGTGTCTCTGGATCTCCACTATTCCTGGTATCAGATGGCCTGAGTATTTGTTCTGAATGCACAGTCCCTCTGGGTGCATACTGAGTCCCTACAGCAGAGTTCCTGATTCCCAAGCCAAAGGCGGGGGTGCTCTTTCTGCATGCTCATCCCAGACCTCTCTGTGCCCCGGCTACTTGTAGCACAGTCTCTCTAGGCAGGCATTTCTTGATCTCTGCTATTCCCGGTGGCATATGGCCTGAGTGTTCGTTCAGCACACACGGGCCCTTCGGGTGGCAACCAAGTCCCTATGGCAGAGTTCCTGCTTCCCTGAACCAATCGGGGTGGGGGGCACTTTCTAAGTTATTGGCTTAACCTCTCTGAGTCCTGGCTACTCGAAGCAGAGTCTCACCAGGCCTGTGTCCCTGGATCTCTGATTTTCCTGGTAACCTTCCACAACTTTTTACATGTAGGGTTAGTAAATTTTGTGAAATACTTTCTCAGTGTCTAATGAGATGATCATGTGGTTTTTTTTTTTTAACTTGAGTTTGCTTATATAGTGAATTACATTGATGGATGTTCATATATTGATCATCCTTGCATCTAGATTGAAGTCTACCTTTTCATGGTGAATGATCACTTTGATGTGTTCTTGGATTAGGATTGCAAGAATTTTATTGAGCATTTTTGCATCGATATTGATGAGGGAAATTTGTCTGATGTTCACTTTCTTTGTAGGATCTTTGTATGGTTTATGTTTTAGTGTAATTGTGGCTTCATAAAAGGAATTGGATGGTGTTCCTTCTGTTTCTACTTTGTGGAGCAGTTTAGAGAGTATTGGTATCATGTCTTTTATGAAAGTCTGATAGAATTTTGTACTGAACCCACCTGGTACCACGGTTCTTTTGGTTGGGAGCTTTTTGATGATTCCTTCCATATCTTTAGGGTTATGGGACTATTTATATGGTTTATCCAATCCTGATTCAACTTAGGTCCTTGGTATTTGTCTAGAAAATTGTACAACCGTTTAGCTTTTTCAGTTTTGTTGAATAAAGGCTTTGTAGTAGGATCTGATGATTTCTTGAATTTCTTCAGCTTCTGTTGTCATATTTCCCTGTTCATATCTGATTTTGTTAATTTTCATATTTTTTCTTTGCCCTTTGGTTAATTTGGCTAAGGGTTTACTCATCTTGTTGATTTTTTCAAAGAACAAAATTATGGTTTTGTTGTTTCTTTATATAGTTCTTTCTGTTTCTACTTGGTTGATTTCAGCACTGAGTTTGAATATTTCCCATTGTCTACTTATTTTGGATGCATTTACTTCTTCTTGTGCTAAGCTTTTAGGTAAGCCATCAAGCTACTAGTATATGCTCTCTCCAGCTTCTTTTTCAAGGCACCCAGAGCCATGAATTTTCTTAGCACTTTTTTTCATTGTGTCCCATAATTCTGGGTATATTGTGTCTTCATTTTTATTAAATTTTTAAAAAAAATTTGTTTTTCTTTATTTCTTTCTTGCCTAAGTTTTCATTGAGTATAGCATTGTTCAACTTCCATATCTTTGTATCCTTTCTGTCATTTTTGTTGTTATTGAAGACAGTCTTAATTCATGGTGATCTGATAGGATGTATGGTAGTATTTTGATCTTCTTTTATCTGTTGAGGCCTGTTTTGTATCCAATTATATGGTTAATTTTGGAGAAGGTACCTTGAGGTGCTCATACAAAAGTATATTTTTTTTTTGTTTTAGGATGAAATGTTCTATAGTTATCTGTTAGATACATTTGTTTCATAACTTTCGTTTGTTTCACTGTGTCCCTGTTTAGTTTCTATTTCCATAATATGCCCATTAATGAGAGTGGAGTGTTGAAGTCTCACACTATTATTGTGTGAGGTGCAATATGTGCTTTGAGCTTTAGTAACGTTACTTTTATGAATGCAGTTGCCCTTGAGTTTGCAGCATAGATATTTATAATTGAGATTTTTATCTTGGTGGATTTTTCATCTGAGGAGTATGAAGTGAGCTTATCTTTTTTGATAACTTTTGGTTTAAAGTCGATTTTATTTAATATTAGAATGGTTACTACAACTTTTTCCTTGGAACCATTTTCTTGGAAACTTGTTTTCCAGGCTTTTATGCTGAGGTAGTGTCTGTCTTTGTCACTGAGGTGTGTTTCCTTTATGAAGCAAACTTTTGGGTCCTCCTTATGTATCCAGTCCCTTAGTCTGTGACTTTTTATTGTTGAATTGAGTCCATTGATGTTGAGAGGTATTAGGGACCAGTGAATGTTGTTTTCTGTTATTTTTGTTGTTATAGGTGGAATCACATTTGTGTGGCTCTCTGGGGTTAGTTGAAAGATTATTTTCTTGCTTTTTCTAGGATTTGGTTTCCTTCCTTGTGTTGAAGTTTTCCATCTTTTTTCCTTTGTAGGCCTGGATTTGTGGAAAGTTTCTATGTAAATTTATTTTTTCCCTGCAATATCTTGGTTTCTCCATTTATGTTAATTGAGAGTTTTGCTAGATATAGTAGCCTGGGCTAGCATTTGTGTTCTCTTTTTAATCTGCATGACATCTGCCCAGGATCTTCTAGCTTTCATAGTCTCAGTTGAGACATCTGTTGTGATTTTGATAGGTCTGTATTTGTACATTATTTGACCTTTTCTCCCTACTGCTTTTAATAATCTTTCTTTGTTTTTTGTATTTGTCATTTTGACTGTTATATGACAGGAGGAATTTCTTTTCTGGTCCAATCCTTTTAGAGTTCTGTAGGCTTCTTGTTTGTTTATGAGCATATCTTTCTTTAGTTTAGAGAAATTTTTTTTTTTTTTTATAATTTTGTTGAAAATATTTACTGTCTCTTTTATTTGGGAATTTTTTCTCTCTTCTATACCTATTATTCTCAGGTTTTATCTTCTCATTGTTCCTTGATTTTCTAGATGTTTTAGGTTAGGAGCTTTCTTCATTTTGCATTTTCTTTGGCTGTTGTCTCACTGTTTTCTATGGTATTTTCTGTCCCTGAGATTCTTTCTTCCATCTCTTGTATTCTGTTGATGATGCTTGCATCTATGATTTCTGCTCTCTTTCCTAGGTTTTCCATCTCCAGGGTTGTCTCCCTTTGTGATTTCTTGATTGTTTCTATTTCTCTTTTTAGTTCCTGGATGGTTTTGTTCAATTCCTTCACCGGTTTGCTTGCATTTTCCTGTAATTTTCTAGGTCTTTCACCTATTTTGTCTTGTATTTCTTTAAGGGCATTATTTATGACATTCTTAATCTCTAACATCATCATGAGTTGTAACTTTAAATAAGAATATTGCTTTTCTGGTGTGTTGGTGTATCCAAGACTTGCTGTGGTGGGGTAACTGGGTTCTGATGATGCCATGTGGCCTGGGATTCTTTTGCTTAGGTTGTTTGATGTGCCTCTTGCTTATCTCTGGTGTTAGTTGGTCTTGCTGATTCTGACAGTTGCTTGACTCTCCTGTAAGCCTATGTATCTGCACTGCTTGGAGATCAGTTCTTTTTCAGCGTTGTTTGTATACATATAGCTGTGGCATAGCTCCAGCACAGGGCACAGAGAGAAACTTGAAGGATTCTGTCCCAGACTGTTCCTTGGTTCCTGTGTCCTGAGGGGTCTGACCAGACTCAGTGCAGAAGCAGTGGTCTTACCTTTGTTCTCAGAAGTTTTAGCACTTCTGGGGGACTGTCTCTCTCCCAGCAGGGTCTGAGAATAGAGAGTTGTAGCACATGGTCAGCTCTGGTTGCAGGCAGAAACTGTAAGCTAAAAAAATTTTGTAATGTTCTTTCCTTTTCTTATGAGCTAGTCTGAAAAGCATTGGTGTTAGTTCTAATTTCAAGAGCTAATAAAATTCAGTAGTCAATCCTTGTGGTCCTGGAGTTTATTTGGGAGATCAAAAATTACTACTATAATCTTATTTTCTTTTATATTTTTAAATCTAGTTTAACACACACACATACAGTAACATGGTATAATTTTCTGAATTTTACTGTTATCTGTTGCAGTGGTTCCTTTTCATATGTAATTTATTGATTTGTGTTTTCTCTCTTCTATTTTTGATTAATTTGCATAAGAGTTTGTCATTCTTATTTACTTTTTTAAAGAACCAACTCTTCTTTATATTGATTTTTGGTAACTATATTTTTTGCTTCTATTTAGTTTCAGCCCTACTTTTGATTTCTTTCTTTTCTTTTAAAAATTATTATTATTATAAATTAACTTTATGTCCCACTTACTACTCCTCTTCTGGTCATCCCCTCTCACAATTCTTTTCCCCAACTCACATGAAGACCAGCTGCACATCTGCTACATATGTGCAGGGAGGTCTAGGTCCAACTTGTGTTTGTTGTTAGTTAGTGGTTCAATGTCTGAGAGCCCAAGGGTTATTTTATTTTGTTGTTCTTCCTTGAAGTTTCCTATCTCCTTTGGGATTGACATCTCTCCCCCTATTCCTTCTTTCATAAGAGTCCCCAAACTCTTTCCACTGTTCAGCTGTGGGTATCTGCATTTGTGTGAGTCAGATGGTCGTGGTGCTTCTCAAAGGACAACCATGCTTCATTCCCAACCAGTATTGTAGTTTGATTTCTTTCTTGATTTGGGAATTAGATTCTTCTTTTTTTGTCTGTAGTCCTAAGATGTGTCATTAAGTCATTTTCTTTAGATTTCTCAATCTAAAGCAGGCACTTAGAGCTAATTACCCTCTTAAAACTACCTTCCCTATATCCTGTAGATTTTGCTATGTTATGTTTTTATTTTCATTTGACTCTAGAAACTTTTAGATTTTCTATAATTTCACTAGTTCATCATTCAGTAATATGCTGATTAATCTCTGTGAGCTTGTGTGTGTGTTCTGTGTTTTTTCTTAATAATTTATTGGCTTATTCCACTGTAGCCAGACAGAATACAAGAGATAATTTCAATTTTCATGTATTTTTGATAATTGCTTTATGCCTTAAATATAGTCTATCTTAGAGAAAGTTACTTGTGCTATTGAGAAAACTTGCATTGTGCAATATTCAGATGGAATGTTTTGTAGAGGTCTAAGTCCATTTGATATTTAATGTTATTTAATTAGTATCTTATTGATTTTTTTGTTGTGGAGAAGACCTATGAGAATAGGATATTAATATCTCTAGTTACTATTATTAATCTGTGAATTCCTATCAAGTAATATTTGTATCTAAGAAGTTGAGTTAATCTATATTCACAGCCTGAATGTTTAGAATAATAATATATTCTTGGGGGATTGTATCTTTAATGAATATGAAACAGTCATTGTTCTCTTTCTCCATGCTTCTGTTTTTTTAGAAATTAGAACAGCAACATCTGCTTGTTTAGGTTTGTGTGTTTACCCTCTCTCATCCTTTCACCCTGATGTACTGTTGGCCTTTTGGGAGAGAGAAGTATTACTTGGAGGCAGTGAACATATGGTTACTGCTTTTTGATCTAGTTTACTAGTCTGTGATTTTTGCTTGGGAGAATTGAGACCATTCATATTGAGAGTTATGACAGAAATCGCATATTGATTCTTGCCATTTTGTAGTTTTGTTTATTTTTTCCTCCTCTTGTTGAAGTATTATTCTAGCATAAAGTACTCATGCCTGTGGCCCCGTAGGTAGATTTGGGTTTTGCTTCAGCTTAATGGAATCCAAGTGCCTTCTATAGAGCTATCTTAGTGGTTATAAATTTCGTAAGCCCTTTATCATGGCCAGGTTTTACTCCCCTTTTAATGATGACAGATACCTCTGCTGGATACAGTAGTCTGTGTTATCAGTTGTCTTTCAGAACTTGAAATACATCCATCCAGGCTCACCTGGCTTTTAAACTTTCAGTTAGATAATCTGCTGCTGTTCTGTTCTGCTCTTCTACTAGGACTAGTTTTAAACATGCTGTTTCTCTCTCGCTGCTTTCAACATGCTTTTTGTTCTGTATATTTAATGTTATGGTAATAATATAATAGGGGTGGTCCTTTCTGGTTTTGTGTTTTTGTCTGTGTATGTGTCTTAAGTGCTTCCTGTGTTTTTATTTTTACTTTTATGTATATGTATGTTTTACCTATGTCTGTCTATCTAATCTCTATCTCTATATATTTATATCTACATCTCTCTCTCTCTCTCTCTATCTATATCTATCTATCTATCTATCTATCTATCATTTATCTATTTATCATTTCTCTCTCTCTCTCTCTCTCTCTCTCTCTCTGCCTGCCTGCCTGCCTTCCCGCCTGCCTATCTATCTATCTATCTATCTGTCTGTCTGTCTGTCTGTCTGTCTGTCTATCTATCTATCTATCTATCTATCTATCTATCTATCTATCTATCTATCTATCTATCCATCATCTATTTATCATCTATCTATCTCTGTATCTGTATCTGTATCTATATCTATATCTCTATATCTATATATGTATGTACCACATTCTTGACTGAAGCCTACAGAGGTCACAAAAACATGTTACATTCCCTGGAACTGAAGTTACAGACAGTTGAGAGCTATAAGGTGAGTGCTTGGAATTAACCTCAGGTACTCTGAAAAAATAGCCAGAACTCTTAACTGTTGATCTATCTCTCTACCCTCTTGTTATGATTCCTTTGACAATATGATTTTTTTTTGTCTCTAGAATGATATTCTTTTCCTTCTAAGCACACCACATTACCCTTATCCTGTTCAGAGTCTTGCATGTGTCTTAAAATTTCTACTGGTACTTTATTATTCTTTGTCCTTGTTGCCGTGTTCTGCTCCTCCAACCAGTCTTCAAGCTTAGATATTGTCTTCTCCTTGATCACTCTACTACTGAGCTTCACAAGTGGTTTTTTTAATTTTTAAATATTTAATATATTTTATGCAGATGGGGGTTTTGCTCCCATGTATATCTGTGCACAATGTACATGCTGTAATCTCAGAGGTCCAGAAGAGAACAACAGAGTTACAGATATTTGTGAGCTACCATGTGGGTACTGAGAATTAAACCTTTCTCTGGAAGAGTATCTAGTGCTCCTAACATCTGAGTCATCTCTCCACCCTCTCCACAGGGTTTTGAAATTTGGTATATTACATTCTCCATGTCCATCATGTCAGGTTAACTTTTTTGTATTTTTGTCTCTTTGGTGCCTTGATGAATTCCCCTGTCGTAGCTCACATAACCTTTCTTACTTCACTCTGACACTTATGTTCTTAGGGGCTTATTTTTTTCTTGAATTTCTTTTTTAAAAGCTAACAAATTATTAATTTCATAAAAACATCAAAAAATTCATACATCAATGTTGTTTTTGCAACTTGTCCTCCACTCTCTTTCCTTCAAATCCCTTGTACCATCATTATGACCTTTAAACTATAGGTTCGTGTGTGTGTGTGTGTGTGTGTGTGTGTGTGTCTGCATTTGTGTGTGTTTGTGTGTAAATACAACCTTCTGAGTTGTGTTGTTCATATGTATATGTGTTTAGGACTGAGCACCTGGGATTGGATAACCTACCAGTGAGCTCATCCCTGACACAGACTGGTTCTCCTCCTTTCAGTAGTCATTAATTGCCTGTAACTCTTTATCTAAGGGCAAGAACTTATGATATTACAACCCCCCACCCCCAGTCATCAGTCTTCTCACCAACCCCTACCTCTGACATGGTCACAATTTGTTGCTCACGTTTGCTTTCAACCCTCAGTCTTGTTTTGTGAGTTAAATTGTTTCTTTGAGGTTTTATTAAAAAAAGATTCTCCAGTATATTTGCAATTAATAATAATATTTATATTTTTTCTTGTTAATTTGACATTTATCAGTTAAATTCATAGGCCTCAGTCAATAAAAGAGGGGATGGATGGAGACCCTGTTCACTGCACATGAGCAATTTAAAGTCTCAACATTGAAAGTACAAAGAATTGAATCATTTTTAAAAAAAAATCTGGTGAAAGTGGAGTTAGTTGTATCTGTCTAGAAATTCATCTGTTTCCTCCAGATTTTCTACTTTTGTTGAGTATAGGCTTTTGTAGTATGATCTGAATATTTCTTGAATTTCCTCAGTTTCAGTTGTTATTTCTCCACTTTCCTTTCTGATTTTGTTAATTTGGATACTCTCTCTTTGCCCTCTAGTTAGTCTCGCTAAGGGTTTATCAATCTTGTTGATTTTCTCAAAGAACCAGATCTTGGTTTTGTTGATTCTTTCAATAGTTCTTTTTGTTTCTATTTGGTCTATTTCTGTCCTAAGTTTGATTATGTCTTGCCATCTACTCCTCTTGGGTGTATCTGCTTCCTTTTGTCCTAGAGATTTCAACCGTGCTGTCAAGTTGCTGATGTATGCTCTCTGCAGTTTCTTTTTGGAGGCACTCAGAGCTATGAGTTTTCCTCTCAGTACTGCTTTCATTGCATCCCATAGGTTTGGGTATGTTGTGTTTTCATTTTCATTGAATTCTAGAAAATTCTTAATTTCTTCTTTGACCCTGCTGTCATTTAATAGATCGTTGTTTAGTTTCCATGTGTATGTGGGCTTTTTGTTGTCTTTATAGTTGTTAAAGACCGGCAGCCTTAGACCATGGTGATCTGAGAGGATCCATGGGAGTATTTTAATCTTTTTATATATTGAGGCTTGTTTTGTGACCAATTATGTGGTCAATTTTTGAGAAGGTGCCATGAAATGCTGAGAAGAAGGTGTTTTCTTTTTCTTTAGGATGATATGTTCTTTAGATATCTATTAATTCCAGTTGGTTTATAACCTCTGCTAGTTTTACAGTGTCCTTGTTCAGTTTTTGTTTTTCTGATATGTTCATTGGCAAGAGTGGGGTATTGAGGTCTCCCACTATTATTGTGTGGGGCCCAATGTATTTTTTGAGCTTTAGTAGGGTTTCTTTTATGAATATCGGTGCTTTTGTATTTGGAGCATATATGTTAAGGATTGAGAGTTCCTTCTAACAAATTTTCCCTGTAATGAGTAAAAAGTGTCCTTCCTTATCTTTTTTGATAACTTTTGTTTGAAAATCTACTTTCTTCAATATTAGAATGGCCACTCCAACTTGTTTCTTGGGGCCATTTGCTTGGAAGGTTTTTTCCCACCCTTTTACTCTGAGACAGTGTCTGTCTTTGTCTCTGAGATGAGTTTCTTGTATGCAGCAAATTGCTGGGTTTTGTTTTTGTATCCAGTCTGATAGTCTATATCTTTTTATTGGGGAATTGAGTCCATTTATGTTAACAGATCTCAAGAAATAGTGGTTGCTGTTTCCTGCTATTTTTGCCTTTGGAGGTTGAATTGTGCCTGTATGTCTTTCTTCTTTTGGTGTTCTTGCTTAAGTGTTTTCTTGTTTTTTAGGATGTAGTTCCCCTCATTGTATTGGGTTTTCCACCTACAATTCATTGTAGTGCTGGGTTTGTTGTCAGATATTGTGTAAATTTAGTTTTGTCTTGGAATATCTTAGTCTCTCCATCTATGGTGATTGAGAGTTTTGCTGGGTATAGCAGCTTTGGCTGGCACCTGTGCTCTCTTAGGGTCTGCATGATGTCTGTCCAGGCTCTTCTAGCTTTCATAGTCTCTATTGAGAAATCAGGTGTGATTCTGATTGGTCTGCCTTTATAAGTTACATGGCCTTTTCCCCTTACTGCTTTTAATATTTTTTCTTTACTTTGGGCACTTGGTGTTTTGACTATTATGTGTTGGGAGTAATTTCTTTTCTGATCCAATCTATTTGGAGCTCAGTAGGCTTGTTTTATGCTCATGTTCATCTCATTCTTAAAGGTAGGGAAGTTTTCTTCTATGATTTTGTTGAAGATATTTACTGTGCCTCTTAGTTGATAGTCCTTGCCCTCTTCTATTCCTATTATTCTTAGGTTTAGTCTTCTCATTTTATCCTGGATCTCCTGGACATTTTGGGTTAGGAGCTTTTTGGTTTTTGCATCTTCTCTGACTGTTTGTCTATGTTTTCAATGTTTTCTTCTGTCTCTGAGATTCTCTCTTCTATCCCTTGTAGTCTATTGGAAATGCTTGCATCTGTGACTCTTGATTTCTTTTTTAGGTTTTCTACCTCTAGGTTTGTCTCTTTTAGTGTTTTCTTCATTGTTTCAATTTCCGTTTTAAATTCCTTCTTCCATTCCTTCATCTCTTTGGTTCTGTTTTCCTCTAGTTCTTTGAGTGTTTTTCTTGTTTCCTCTTTAAAAGCTTTTAATTATTTATGCTTTTCCTCTCGTTCTTCTTTAAGGATTTCTATCATTATCTTCAGGTATGATTTTAGGTCTGTGTCTTTTTTTTCTGGAGTGTCTGGCATTCCACTGTTTGTTGTGATGGGAGAGCTGGGTACTGGTGTTGCCAGGTTGTTTTGGTTTCCCTGAGGTAGGTTCTTTCCCTTTCCTCTTGCCATCTTGTTGCCAGTCTTGTGTCCCTGGATCACTGCTGGATTACTGCTGTCTCACCACTGGCTGGTGGCAGATGGTCTGAGTGCGTGTTTCTCACTCCGTGTTGTCTGGCTGGGAATAGCCTGATGCCGGGTTACTGGTTCCCTGAAGCAAGCTGGGGTGGGGGAACCGGGAGATTACATTTTTTGCAAGCTTGCCAGAGCTCTCTTTGCACCGTGGCTAGTTGGAATGTCTCCTCGACAGTCCTGTGTCTCTGGCTCACTGCTGGCTCACCACTGGGTCACTGCTGTTTCTGGTGGCAGATGGTCTGAATGCCAGATGATTTTCTTAAGACTAAATTCTGCTTCAGACTTTGGGATGAAGCTCCACTTGGTCTTGGTCCCCAGTTCACTCAGGTGAGCCTGTCTTGTCACCTAGCAACGCTGAAGCTCAGGGTTCTTCTGCAAGTCTATTCCTCCCATCTCTGAGAAAGTGAGTTTTTAAAAGGTTTTGTTTCCAGGTCGAGTGGGCTTTATGCAATGGAAGGTCTCTTAGCCTCCCTTGTTTAGGCTTAGGGAAGGATAGATCACAGCAACTCTTATAAAGGAAACAAATCAATTGGGGCTGGCTTACAGTTTAGAGGTGCAGTCCATTATCATCATGGCGGGAAACATGGCCCCATGCAATGAGACATGGTGCTGTGGGAGGAGCTGACAATTCTACATGCAGTCAGCAGGCAACAGGAAGAGAACTGGCTGGAGCTTCTGAGACCTCAAAGACTGAGTCCCCAGTGACACACTTTCAGTTAGACCACACCTATTCCAACAAGGACATACCTGCAAATACTGCTACTACCTATGTGCCAAGCATTCAAACACATGAATCTATGGGATCCATACTTATTCAAACCACCACAGATAGCTATTAATAAAATTCTGTGTTTTCTACAACATAGAGTTTATCAGCACTTTGCATGTAAGTGAAGCCTATTTCTAGAATTTGCTGCAAGAATATAAAGAGTATAGTGAGGTGGTATTGCATTAAAACCAAAGACTCTCTATAGAGTCATTCCCTTGTTTTTGCTTGTTGTCAATACCTAGGATAGTCCTGAGAGCATAACTTAAATTGCTGAGCTCTGTCACCTTGGGTTTCAGAGTGACTGTGTGAAGCACGGACTTGTGTTTTCCTAGAGGTTCTGATGTTTTACTTCTTGTATTATGAATATTATGACCACCTCTCATATTGCTACCGGACCAATATGGTTTAGAAGATTTTTTCCCACTATGATTTTTTTATCTACTCTTCACAAATATGAAAGAAGAGAACCTTTAAGAATCAAACATGAAATTCCATCAAGATGATTTAGCTAGAATGTCCAAAAAGGCATATTCTTTGGAAATTTTATGTCTGAGATTTATCAGTCAGTGGTTCATTTTCCAGAGGATTCATGCTAGATTCCCTGACATTGGTACAGCTACGGAGTAAACAGGAATTGCGAATATCTGACCCTCTTGCTTTGCACCAGGCAAAAACTGGATTTGGATAACATCATGAAGAACCATGGATATTAAAAACTAATAACCTTCGAATGAGCCCCACGAATCTGGGCCTGTCACACTTATCTGAGTCAAATAAACCTCATATTTTGCTTTTGTTTTTGATCCTCTTTTACAATGCATGGCTGGCATCTGATTGAGCTTGTTGTTTTTGTCAACTGTGGCCAGTTGTAATCTGAATAGGATTTAATTTCATTTTGAAAAATAACAAAATGCAACAGTTTTTGCCCTGTGGGTACATGGAACTTGGTACTGGTTACAAATGGGCTAATTGATAATTCTGGTGAATGCTGTGGAGGCATATGAAGAATGCACAGTGACAGAAGTCTGTGTTTCTCTGTACTTTACTATGTAGCTTAACCGTCTTACAGGCTAACCAAATAATGTCACCTTTGCTTTGTGGATTAGCTCAGGTTGTGTTAAACTCAAGATATATGTATAATGTTTCTGATGTTTTGCCTCCCAACCCCCAGGCTCCTAAATATGCGTTACAGACTCCAGACTTATTTGCCATGAGCTTAAGAAAAGCAGGGTCATGAGAATAAATTGGCTGAGACTATTTCAAAACCAATATTTCCCAGTGTCTGATAAATCAGGCAAAACCATCTTTTAGTATTATTTGTATTCCTATGACCATTTTAGCTTGTCTAATTAGGTACTGCTTGTACCTAATCATTATTATGTGCAAAGAATATTAGGAAAAGATGGGTATCCTAGTTGTTATATATGCGAATAATGACTCTAAGATTCAAAAATCTTTCTTTTAAGCAGGCAGAATGGTTGTAAAAAAAAAAGCTGTTATACTAGAGGAAGGAGGCAAGAGCTCAGGGCTAATTAGAAGAAACAGAGAGGATGAACTCAGTGGATTCAGTGTCATGATGTCATTTGGAGAACAAAATTAAACAGATGGGGAAGGCAGAGAGAAAGAGAGATAGATAGATAGATAGATAGATAGAGAGAGAGAGAGAGAGAGAGAGAGAGAGAGAGAGAGAGAGAAAGAGAGAGAGAGAGGGAGGGAGGGAGGGAGGGGTGTGGAGGTGTTAATAGTTTGTGTTCTTTTATTCAGAAGGGCAAATGGATAAAAGTCCACACTGTTCACATGTGACACAGCACATCTGACTGACCTCAGTACTCCTGGCAAGCAAATATTCTTCCTGCAGTAGATTATGACAGAGGGCAATGCTATATAAAGGGCAGTCAAGATTATTTAGTAGTGCTGAATGTAGTTACCTAGTCCTGTCTTGGAGGAATATTGGAAGAAGCCAAGAACAAATGGGTTTAAAGTTATATAATGGTGTGGGATAGTTTCTTGGGGGGTAGTAATTCTCTTTATTATCTATATATCTGTCTATTTGTCTATTCATTTTTTAAATTGAAAACTTTTAACAGACATATCAAGACATAAGAATTGTATCTTCCTGTGGTGCTCTAATATATGTGTTTGTTAGTACATACATTTAAACATTTGTTATTTGCTGGTGCTAAAACCAAAGTGTTTTTTTCTACCCTTTTGAAATGTGCTGAGATGACAGTCATCTACAGTGACTGTGACCTTGTTGTAGAGCAGCACATTAGAGTCTCCTTGTTCTTTCTAGCCACAGCTAGCCTGTTTCTTCCTGTGACCCTCTTCTCTTCAGCTTGTGGAAACCATTATTCTTAACTTTTTTTTCATTTTTTACGTAAGAGGGAAGTAATGTGGTACTTGTCTTGCTGGGAAAGGGTTACCTTTGGGACATACCCAGGGAAGCTGCTGAACATTGTGAGTTGTTTCTTCCCCTGGTTCTTGTCATGTCAGCCCAGGAAATAAATCCTGTGACATCAGCCTTCCCTGCTTCACATCAGAAACCTACACTGGGGGTGAAGCTCTGGTTGGGTGTTACTTGGCTGACACTCATAGACTGCCTCCTACTTCTGTTCTTTTCCTTACCATCAGTCCCCCCATTGCCCTGGAAACAGGATGTATTATAGTAGGCAATGAACATCTTGTGTTGGTAAACATGTCAAGGGACTACCTTCACATGTAACACAACATCTATTCTTTGCATGTCAATCAACCATAGCTTGTATAGTACCAGGTGTATACTGAGCATGCAATAACCTTCAATTAAAGAGCACATGGCTGATCAGATAAATCTTGCTTCTGAGTGAAAAATAAGGTCTGAATTTTATGTGCGTGACTCTAGTAAAAAAATACATATCTTTATGTATAGGTATGTGATTGGCATTGTAAAATGTATTCTCTACACAAAGTCATAAAGCTACCAACAGTGTCTCATAATAGCCTTTATTTAAGCATCACATGAGATTCATTATCTTTTCTTTGACCCTTGGAAGAAACTTTTAGAAAGGTTCTGTAGCCAATTGATTCACTTGTTTTTATTAGTTTTGGCTTTTTGAGTGTCCAGAACAAAGTCGTCATCAGTGTAAGTTGATGTCAGTCCAATTTCTTGCCAGTTTGGCAGCTGGGGCAAAAGGGAGTGTCTACATATTTCTCCACCTGAGCTTTGTGGTCTCCTTCTCCATCTACTAGGACATGCCAGCAGGCACTAGAAGTTGGAGATAAAGGAAAGTGAGGGGCATGAGAGGTCTTCCTTGATTGGCAGCACTATAAATGTTACTAACATACTGGTCTCATTGCAGGGTCAGAGCTGAATCTTGGGTTGTTTGGAGAAAGCCTCTGTCAGTTTGAGGGATTCTTGCAGCTCCATTGAGGTGAGTGAATCTGCTGTGGCTGGTTGCTTAGGATTTGTTCAGAGTTTCTGTCCTGGGTCACCTGATATTTCACCTCCAGCCTACATTTTGAGAGCCTGTGAGAGACCACATCTTTTGGGTTCCATCTTAGAGAATCTGACTAAAGGTTGAACTCAAGTTAGCTAACAGGTAGGTACCTAGCACCAGTTTCCAGGATACCCCCATCAAATCTGTACCTCCAGGTTACAAGCCTGCCCCTGGCACTTTACTTCCTAACAACTATCAGTCAGGAAGAAAGTAGAAGTTAAGTTTATGGTTTGGCTCCCAGCATCAACCAGTTATATTAAAGGTCATAATGAGCCCCGCCCCCATCAGATGTTTATGAGGCTAGATAACCCCTTCTTTCTTCTATAAATGCTTGCCTAAAACTAAGCTCAGGGTTCTACCTTTCTGCTGTGTCATGGTTGGTGGGGAGCCAAGCTTGAGCTTGTAATAAAGAGAACCTAATATGATTACATTGGAATTGGCTCCTTGGTAGTCTTATGGGGTTCATGAATGCTTTCTTCAGAACACTTGCTGCATTCTAAGCCATCTTTTGTAAGACCTTTGCTGACACCTTCCTTCCCACTTCACCCCATCCATGTATGATCCACATAAAATAAAACCTTTTAACTCACCATTGGTGGTAATTTAGTTACTGTCTCAACATCGTAATTTTGTCATTAACTCATGTGCAGATGAACTCAATTTCATCCACTTCTCAAATGTGAATTGCAACCAAGTCCCGTGTCACCCTCATTGAGTGGCTTCCATACATGCTGTCTGTAGGCTTGATGTCTCTATCAGTCCCATTTCAGGGCAGGGGAAAATGAAAATCCTATAGCTAATGGACAGAGATGTCCTCTGACTTGCTTCTGTCCACCCCTCTGAGCATTAGTTTGGGTAGCACAGACACCTCTAGGCCAATACCATGTGGCAGTCTGTTAAATTCATCCTGAGATGTGAGAAGGGCTGGCTTTGATCATCCGGGACCACAGCTGAAAGTGAGGTAAGTAGTAGATCTGTATCCTCACGCACATACTACAGTCATAAAAGACCATTCATAGTACTCGAGTCTTTAAAGCTATCCAAGATGGGTCATTAAAACTTGAATTGTACAAGCAAACATTGAATATTTTGATCTCTAGAGCAGCAAATGAATGATGATTTTTAAGAGTAGTGCTTCACAGAGAGGCAGAGAGAAAAACCTGGGTGTCATCAGAAGTCATTTCTCTAGTCTCTTACTAGGGTGGAAATGCTCTTTTAATACATGTGCGTGAAGTTAGCTTCTTTTCCTTTTTCTCTCTCCTTGCTTTTCCCCCTTCTGAATGTATTTTGGTGATGTTTAGATTATTATTTTTAATATGTAATTTCTGGTGTCCAACAAATTTGGACAAATCAGGAGATCAAATTTAATTCTTCCAATTTTACTTCAAACAAGTAATCATTTCAAAGCAGATGCTAGTGGGCATTTGTTTTAAGTTTCTGAGATTGGGTACTATGCATTGGTAGCTTCATACCCAGTGCTCAGAACCTACACTTTAGTGCTTATGGGGAATTTGGAGCTCCAATAGCAAGCTATTCTTTTTAGACACGCCCATGTCAGGTACCAGAAAAGATTCTAATATTCTTAGAGTAGTATGTTAAACAGATCTCATCTGAACAAACAAATGCATGATCTGTAGATATGGGTCAATTTGATTATGAAAAATATCAAAGAAATGGAATCTCTGTGGATGTTTAAATGGACTAATCAATTTTATAAAGTATGTGCGGAAGGCCAGCAAGATGACTTGCTAAGTAAAGGTGCTTGCCCTACAAACGGGGTGTAACTTGGTCCCTGGGACCTACTTGAAAGTAGAAGACAAGAAATGACTTCACAGAGTGGTCTTTTGACCTCACATGTGTGCTGTGGCACCGCCCCTTCCCATCCCCCCGCTGCACATACATCATAGGCAGGTTTCTGCACATATATGCACATACACATTTTCTGAATTTACATTCTGAGCTGGGTAGTAGAATGGTCAGGATAGAGCCGCTTCAGTATTCAGATGTATGAGCACTGTAATATCTTTAACTCTAGTCAAAAGGCTTTTCATTTCTTGCTAGGAATGGGGGCATATGTTTGAAAGGAATATAGAAATAATATGCACACCTCCCTGGTGAGAAGGCTGAAACAGGAGGAGAGAAGCTGGGATTTGCCTTTATCTGTGCACAGCAGTAGTTCTCAGGGTCACCTTGTGTCTGCTTTATTTTCTCAAAGCCCCCCCCCCCCCCCCCCCCCCCCCGCAACACAGCGCCATGGAGATCAGAGCTGTCTGCAGTGTTTGAAAACCTTCTGAATTGGGCTGCTGTAACGGTAAAATAATATTTAAAAAAACAAAAGACTTTGAGACTCAGTGTTGGCTTTTCCCTTCATAAGGCAAATACCTGTTGTTTTTCTCAGTGAGCCTAAGGAGACAATGGAGCTTGTCAAATATTTATGATCCAATTTTTTTCTTTGTTGTTTGGATTCTGTGGGAGGAATTTTGATTAATCATAATTGCTCGCTTTCTGCAGGTGACCTGATTATTTTTCCTATTTTAACACTTGCTTGACAAGTATTATTAAAAAAAATAGAGTTAGAGAAATGAAATGTTCTTCCCATGATCTTGAGGTTTGAGCATGGTGTTTGTCACCTCAATGTTTGCTCTGTGTTTTCCCTAAATGGATCTTAAGCCATTTTCAATATCTATAAACTTTTATACATGCATCAGAAATACAGGAGCATGAACCACATCTGAAGTTCAGCATAGTGTGTGTTTGCCAAGCTGCGTGGCTGTATCTTCCTTAGGAAATGCTCTCACCTTTACTCCTTAACTAAACGACACAGCTTAGTTTCCCACCACCATCTACCAGCTGCTCACCCTTGCAAGATCACAGCAGATCTACTGGAGCTGTTCTTAACGAAGTCCTTCTGGTTATCATCCAGCATGAGCTTTCTTTACAAAGGGCAGAGTGCTTGATTTTATAGTGGATGAAACTCAGGTCTCTTGAAAAACTAGGCTCTTTTCCCATCCATGTGGTGCACCTGGGATGATGTTCTCTATGATGCTGCTGGGTGGTAAGTTTCAGCCGTGCCAGGGTGTGTACTCTATGTGCAATTATGACATCAGAACCACAAAGTAATAGGTCCTTAACAATTTCTGTTGCCTGATTTCTCACTCCCCATTTCCTGTGATATAGTCACAGAATGTTTGTAGGCTTGTCAGGAGTGTGGTCACTTAAGATTATTTGAGCATGCTCTGAGACTAGCAATGACAAAATCCCATAACATACACATGAGGCAAGGTGTGTATGTGTGTGTGAATGTATGTATATGTGTGTATGTGCATATGAATGTATGTATATATATGTATGTATGCAAGTGTATATATGCATGTATTCGAGTATATATATGTGTGTATGCGAGTGTATATATGTATGTATGAGTGTGTTTGTGTCTGTGTGAGTGTGTGTGTGTGAAAGTGCATGTGACTGTGTGTGAGTGCACATATGTGGGTATATAAGTATGTATATGAATGTGTGTGAGTATGCATATGTGTGTGCATGTGAGTGGGCATGTGAATATACATATATGTGTGCATGTGTATATATGTGTGTATTCGAGTATGTGTGCTAGTGTGTGAGTGTATGTGTGTTGCAAATTTTAGCAGTTACTGAAATCTGTCTCTTATGGGCTGAGTTCAGAATCTCTATGTGTAATACTCTTAATGATGCTCAGGTAGCATTGATCTGTTAGAGCCCCAAGGACTCAGCTTAGGTGCACCGCCCCACAGAACACAGCAGGACGACAGATTGCTGAAATGGCAAGAGGCTTATTTATCTGGTGTGCGTGGGGTTGCTCAGCCTCAAAGGGAGAGTCAACCCCTAACTCAAAAAGCATACATTGCGGCGCGCTCCTCGACCAGCGAGGAAAGACGACCACCACTAGAGGATTCTTCTCAGATCACGCTTTATTGTGGGAACCTCTTGATTGAAGGGGAGAGCAGGAAGTGAGAGGCCCCGAACTACCCTAGCTGTCTGCTTATATAGGGAGAAGCACATACGGGGTTGCCACGATTGGTTGTCACCAGTCTGCTGACACCAGAGGCCTCAGGATTGGCCAGAGACAGGTTATGTACTGCACATGCGCAGTGTGCAGTGCCTTAGCTGACAGGAACATTACTATGTATGGAGTTGTTTACCTCAAGCCATGAGGGAGCCAGTGCCATCTTGTCATGGCATCAACATTCGACTCCCCACAGTTCCCCCTTTTGTTTTAACTTGAGCACAAGCAACATCGGACTTACTCCCGTACAAGTCCCCACCTCATGATGTGTGGACTGCTTGAAGGAGGCCGTGTCCAAGGTGCACCTTCACCCATGCAATGGGAACTAGCCTAGGGAGGTGCAAAGGCTACACCAAAGATCAGGTTTTACATGCGCCTTCCCCAGTGCAATGAGACAACATGGTCTCGTGGGGGTGCAAAGGCCACATGTGCAACCTAAGTGCTCTTTAAGGCTGAGAGCCAAATTTGGGGTGAGGCACCATCCTCCAATGCAGTGAATGCCTGGGTAATAGCAACCTTATCTCGCTGATTCTGGGCGTGCAGCCGGCACACCAACCATAGACAAAGTATGCAACCGCTGAGACAGCAAGCTATAAACAACCCCACCCCCACCTATTTTTTAAAGTAGGACACAGCAGAGGAGAGCCAAGAGGTAAGTCCCTCAGCAAATCTAGGATCTACTTGAGTAGCATTGATGGCAGTCACTGCTCTTCTTAGTTCGTCAAGGTTGGCATTGAAATTTTTGGACCAATATGGGCTTGAGGAAGGCTGATAATATTCCCCATCTCAGGTCCGCTGCGGTCTTGGTCGCCATTGCTGTCAGTGACAGGAGCAGCAGGGATATCTTCTACCGAGGTCGACTCATTCTTGATGGGGTGCGTCAGCCGGGCTGGGACCCAATGAGGTGTTTCCTTCCCTGGGAGAAAACACAAACAGCTCCCCTGGATCTAGATATAACCGGATCCGGTCCATACCATTTATTATCTAGCACATCTTTCCACATAACTAGCCTCTCTTCATCCGGTGGTCCCTCGGAGGTATGCCTGTCTGTGGCTGATTTTCCATCATCATTTAGATGCAAAAAATTAAGGGTAAAGAGTGCAAGAGAGACTCTTTCTCAGGGGCAGCTCCTTCTGCTATACCCCCTTTTTGTTTTTGTAAACATTCTTTAAGATTTCTATTTGCCCTTTCAACAATGCCTTGGCCTTGAGGATTATAGGGCAATCTTGTCAGGAGTGAAACTCCCATGTGAGGGCAAAATTGCTTGAATTTTGCCAAAGTATAGGCAGGACCATTATCTGTTTTTAACACTTTAGGTATGTCCCACGCACTCCATGCTTCAAGACAATGAGTAATAACATGAGAGGCCTTTTTTCCTGATAAAGGAGAAGCAAAAATGACTCTTGAACAGGTATCAATGGACACATGTAAAAGATACTGAGATAATTGTTTAGAATAATTTGCAGCTTTGGTAAAATTTTCATACTGAATACTGGTCACACATAATCTTGAGAACTTCCATTGACAGCCCAGCTGGGCAACCTGCCACAATATATCTATCTGTTTTTGAACCAGATCAATTTTCTAAGGTATTATTATAAACAGTTTCTATATTAGGAGAAAAATTAAAGAGGCCCTTAACTGCCCAATGTACTCCCCGAGATTTACAGCCAGTCTAAGGATGTAGGGCTGAATCTCTTCTTCTTGTACAAAAAGGTGACCACTTGGGTTGGGCTGGAATAGACAAATTACCCTTTGGCTGGGAAATAGGCCAGCGACTGGCAATCCAGGTGGCATTAGCATATCCAGGTTTTTTGTATAATTAGCAGTGACTATAAGTTTGAACTGACTTTGCCAACTCTTTAACTTGCTTATGCTCGAGGCACCTCACATTTCGCTGCCTCCTCCTCTAAATCTTTCTTCTCAAACAATTTATCCCCTAAATCTTCTTCTGCCAGCTCTAATGTTTTTTGCTCTTTTAGTGGATACAAAGTATCCTCTCTGGGAAACTTGTACTTCGTTTCCCTGGGCACAATCGTCTCTTCTCCCGGCAGTCTTTCCGCCTTTTGGTTTTCTTTTTCACCTGCAGGCACTATTTTTAAGCTTTTGTCTTTGTTTTCCTTTATTCCTTTTTTCTTAGGCCTACTCAAGTTTTCCCCTTTTAATTTAGCTTTTGAGGTCTCTGACAAACTATCCTGGTACCTGGTTAACGCTCTGCGTTCTTCCCTACACCGTAACCAAAAGCAGCAGGCAAGGACAACAATCACCCAAATCACAAACACAGCACAGAGAACCAGGGGGTCGGGACCCGCAAGCAACATACCTGGGAAAACTTGACTTACCAACGCTGCTGTGTTGAGTTCTGGATTCTCTTTGGCCCCTCGCGTGGTCCCGGGTTCCGGCACCAGTTGCGGCGCACTCCTCGACCAGCGAGGAAAGACGACCACCACCAGAGGATTCTTCTCAGATCACGCTTTATTGTGGGAGCCTCTTGGATGAAGGGGAGAGCAGAAAGGGAGAGGCCCAAACTACCCTAGCTGTCTGCTTATATAGGGAGAAGCGCAAACGGGCTTGCCATGATTGGTTGTCACCAGTCTGCTGACACCAGAGGCCTCGGGATTGGCCGGAGATAGGTTATGTACTGCGCATGAGCAGTGTGCAGCGCCTTAGCTGACAGGAACATTACTATATATGGAGTTGTTTACCTCAAGCCGTGAGGGAGCCAGCGCCATCTTGTAACTTGTAATGGCATCCGCATTCGGCTCCCCACAATACATCTTTTAGACCTTTTTGTGAGGAGGGTGATTGATCAGCAAAGCAGCAGTATAATTTCAAACTCTTTGGTCAGAAAAGGGAGAGTAAGGGGGGAGAAACTTTGGCAGTAAGGTTGTTGACAATTTGTAGTTCTCCTTGGAATTCAGTACAGGCAGGGACAGGGCAGTTGTTCTGAAAGCAGTTATTTTTCTTTGTTTTGTCTTAACTCAACTTGGTCAGCATAGCCTGGTTATTCTGACATGTCCACTGAAACTTTGATTTTACTTTTTTAAAATCCTGTTTATATATTCTCAAAAACTTTGACGGGTTTAGGCTGCTGCTGATGTATATTTGAACTTTTCTTATGAGACCTTGTGGCTGTCAGCCAGTAAATTCTGTCCTCAAAAATGGGTGTTTTGGAAAAGTCTCAGAGCCCCTAAAAACTTCTTTTTCTACAGATCTTGGTGACCAAACCTTGCTTAGCCTTTCCTGAGAATGGGATGCTCAGCTACTTATATGCAACATTTCAAATAAAATAAGCTGCTGAAGATCATGGCACTCTGACAAGCTCAGAGTTCATTCTACAGTATCAAAGATTTTGCATTTGGGAAGTATCATCAAGCTGCAGGCCACTGGAGGTAGAACACAGAGGTGCCACAGACTGGGATGAAGAGACCAGAGTGAATTCAACTAAAACATTGAAAATGACATAAAACACAGACCTGCTCAGATAAGAAGTTTCTTCCCATTTTGGTAGAGATGCAGGTTCAGAGATGCATTTTTAACAATACAGTGACATTACACAACAATGGTGACCTAATGATGTCAACTGTGCTAACAAAAAGAAGATGTACTAGAAACACGGTTTGTGTTTTTTCCTGGCCAGGTGTGGATTCATCAGGCCACAGACCCCTCTGAGTTTGTTTGCAGGGTATCTGGCTACCTGACTGGTTCTGCATTGGGCATTTCTGGTAGTTTTGAAGGAGCCCTTCTCTCAGGGTTTTGTTCTCTCTCCCATCTTTATGCTGACATGTCAGCAGGAAGGTTTCCTGTGCTCTCCTTCATTAGGCTGTGATACCTGGGCCAGTGGTACAGTCATCAGCAGCTTGTTTTATATCACTCTGCTCCAGGAGATCAGAGGGAAAAATGACTCTTCTTTGTCAGTAAAATTTGAGCTGTATCTTTCTAAGGAAGAATGCAAAAGAACAGACTATACAAAGATTCAGAAGGGCAGCAAGGAGCTGGACTCTCACAACTGAGGCATGTGTGGTGGTAAGCTCTGTGGGACTAGAATGAGAAGTGACTGGGAATTAGCAAGAACTAGAAGTAGGAATCAAGCACCATACCAACTTCCTTGCCCACTGTGGCAAACAATATAAGTACTGTCTGCACATAGCGCTCGCTCAGAAGAATGGCCCTTAATGGTTCTCTCTGTAGAAAGTGGCTTTGCCACCTCCTCCCAGTTGAATCATGCTAGGAGGCATGTTCCATCCCCCGACATTTATCTCCCTTTACATACTGATGCTTTTGATAACTATATCTCTGCATTAAAATACTCTCTTGATGAGCTCCAATTCTATGCATTTAAACTCTTTTTTTCTGTCTCTACCATGAAGGACATTTTCTATTGCGCAAACTACAGGCATCTTCAGTTCAACGGATTTCAACTAGAGAACATTATCTTCATCCTCTGGCTGGCGTTCCTTCCCTGATTCTCTCTCTCTCTCTCTCTCTCTCTCTCTCTCTCTTTCTCCTTCCCTCCCTCTCTCCCTTTCTTCCTTTCCTTCCTTTTTTCTCTACATTTGGCATTTTACGTTTTTTATTGCATTTTTGTCTCTGTGTGCGTTCACACTTTGTGTGTGTGTGCACATGTGTGCAAGCATGTGAAGGCCTGAGGTCAGTTCTCGAGTCTTTCCTGATTGCTTTTCATCTTTTTGGTCTCTCTGAATTTGAAGCCCTCCCAGCGAGCTAACTAGACTGGCTAACCAGCAAGCCTCTGGGACCATCCTGCCTTCAACCCTTCTGGTTTCATTTCTTCAGCATGGGGATCATGGACCCCCACTGCTGTGGTTCACTTTCTATGTAGCTTCTGGAGGCTTAAACTTGGCTCCTCCTGCTCACTCACACTAAGCAGCTGGACAGCTGGACCATCTCCCCAGTCTCCTTTAGAAAAGATGAAAAAAAAACCAAAGCTGAAAGGTGCTTAAAAGGCCCTCCCCCATTTGCCACTTAACATATAAAAGCCGTTACTTTCAAATACTATGATCCTCTTCCAGATAAAATCCAAATCACAATGACTGTGCCTGCACTTTTGTTTTTGTTTGTTTGTTCTTTTTTTGCCTTTTATTGAAAATAGATGTTCTTTTTACATAATACATCCTGACTGCCGTTTCCCTTCCTTCTATACCTGCACACAATGAGGATTTTCCAAGGTACAACAGACTCCCCTGTCACACTTGCAAGGATTTTTATACTGTCTGGCTCTCTCTAGGCAGTTGGAAAGACTTAGGCTATGTGCTTGCCTACCTACTGGGTGTAGATAAACAGTCAAAGCAATCTTAGATTATTTCGGAACATTTAGGGCAAAGGTTTATTCTTCAGGTTCTTTTTCCCCAGTAGGATTGGGGCCTCAGGTCTGCCTGTGATCCCCTTCTGCAAAGTCAGTTTGACTTTTCTCTTTTGTACAATGCCTTAAAAGATCATTTTAAAAGTGAAATACTTCAGCCTAGAAGCAAGACGAAACATGGCAAGCTGGCAAGAGTGAGCCCCCAGGAAAGCGCAAGGTATTTATTTTCAGGAATGTTTCTTCTACTGAAGACCTTTGTGCAGAACACATTCATTGTCTTCAACTGGACCTGAGCTATCCAGTGCTCTTACCAAAGACAATCACTGGAGATGTAGAGGAAGGAAGAATAGAACTGCCCATCAGTAGCAACTATGGGACAGAAGGACAGTGCTTTATGTTTTCTACATAAGACATGGTACAACAAGAGATGATGGAGGTGAAGTGTCCAGTCTGATGCCTGCCACACAGGAAGTCCTAGAGGCACAGTTTACTCTCATTATTGTTACTGTGTCATATGTCCTCTTATCTTTATCAAGAGCCAGGATAAAATACACACAGAGAAGCCACAGCAGTTATAGTTTCTGGTCCTATTGAAGACTGGCTGAATGTGCACTTGCTGTATTTATGCTATCTATGCTCAATGTGGGTAGCTTCCAGCAACACAATTATTATTATCAGCTTTCTAGAATGAAAGCATCACCTTGGCTTACATAGGTCATAGCCAGCCAGGAATGCTGGCAGTAAAGGCTAGGGTCACTTTCTGGAGGATGGGTCTGATCTGTTACTCTGCAATCAGTGAGGTACATGAATTTTTATGTATTATTTAAATGCCTGGAATTTTAAAACACATTTTGACCCTGTATCTTTGGGCTCTGATGTTGCAAGAGCTGCCTAGCAGCAGTCTGAATATTCTTTCTAGAGAGCTTTTGTATGCTGGATCAGCTAGCAATAATTTAGCTACATACAGAATTGACTATGAAGCACATAGCTCAATTCAATTAAGTTAAACTAAATGTATTTTTAATTTAACTTTCTTCTTCAGCTGGATCCCAAAATAACTACAGCTACTCCAGTATCATGCTACTGCATCAGTTGATTAAGATTCCTGTTTATTTACACTTTAACATTCTAACATTGTAACGTTAGCATGGTGAAAACACTGGCATAGAAGCAGTAAGAGGCCCTGGTTAATCAGTGGCAGGTAAACTCTTTTAAGTGTGCATATTTTACAAGGCACATGGTTATTTGATGTTGCTAAGGCACCAACAACCTCAGAAAGGGCAATGCAGGAGAGGATCTGAATATTCTGATTCTTAATCTCCATAAGTCTGCTGCTTAATGCTCCCCTGAGTCTCTGCGGGGTTAGGCTTTGCAGGTTATATAGAGAACTAACATCTGTCGGGGTTATAAGAACATTGACATGGGAGACCCTTTTCTCATTAGAATCTGTCCTCTAATTGGCAAAAAGACAAGTTGATATGTTACACCATGACCCTCAAACTAGAGAAATACCAACTTTGATCATAAAGAAATCCAAAGAGCAAGTAACAAAGTGGCTTTAACAAGGAACTCCCCCAAATCATCCTCAAGCATCCTCTGGTTTCCATTCCATCATGTGACATCTTATTCAGTGTCTTGACCCATTGTTCTTGCCTAAATAGTTGTGTTTTTGTCTCAAATGACAGGAAGGACTGTGTTGTTGACTTAATCTAAGTACCAATAATGAAAGAAGACTTTGCCGTACATTACCAGGCATGAATATCCAAAAGATTTGAACCTCATCTCCCCAGAAAGCATCATTTTATGGAGCCAAATGAACTTTCTGGTACTATGCAGGCCTTTGAGCTGCATAGACCAGTTTCTACCTCGAAAGTTTGGTTGATAAGAGTGCTGGGATACCTTTCTTTCCTTAAAACTTTTTTAAAAAGATTTTTTTAAATTTTATGCACACAAGTGTTTTGTTTGCATCTGTCTCTTTGCTCCTTGTGAATACTTGGTGCTCAAGGAAGTCAGAGAAGAACATTATGTCTCATAGAACTAAGCTACAGACAGCTGTACATTGTTATCATATGGGTGTTGGGATTAAATCTGGGTCATCTTGGAGAACACAGTACTTGTTTGCACTGAGCTATCTCTCCAGCCCCATTCTCTCACTTTCCCCCTTATTTTAAAAATAGATTTTTTTTCTCACATAATAGATCCTGACTAGGGTTTCCCTCATCTACCCCTCCCAGATCCTCCCTGTTTTCCCTCCCAATCAGATCCATCCCACTTTTTTTCTGTCTCAATAGAAAACAAACAAGATTTAAATAAAATATACGTGAAAATTTTTAAAAAATGAGCACATGAAATGGGACAAAAACCCATAAAAAGAAGGAAAATATCTCAAAGAGAATGCCCAAGAAACAGATATTGATTCAGAGATTCACTTGTTTACACTCAGGAATCCCATTAAAAAAACATCAAACTGGAAGCCATGATATGTATGCAAAAGAACTAAAGGGGAGAGAGAGAGAGAGAGAGAGAGAGAGAGAGAGAGAGAGAGAGAGAGACAGAGACACACACACAGAGAGGCAGAGAGACAGAGAGACTGAGAGACAGAGACAGAGAGAGCAAAAAGTGACAAGGAACTACCAGCGATGCCACTGAATTTGTTTTCTGTTGGCCATCTACTGCGGGCATGCAACCTGCCTTTAAGAGTAGCTTCTTTCCCCAGTGAGACTCCCTTGGAGAACAGTAAAGGTTAATTTTCAAGTGGGTACCAGTTGGAGATAACTTGTGAGTTAGCGGTAGGGTATGTGTACGCTTTTTCTCTCAGCTCTAGGACTCCATCTGGTGCAGACCTGCACATGTCCCATGTGGGCTGACTCATGTGAGTTCATATGTACTTTGTTCCTGTTGATTCAGGGGCCTGTTTTTCTTGGTGTTCTCCATTCCCTCCGGCTCTTACATGCCCTTTGTCTCCTCTCCTCTGGGGTCCCTGAGCCCTGGTGGAGGATTTGATGGAGATACTTATTTAGGGCTGAGTGTTCCCAGGTCTCTCAATCTCTGGATATAGTTTGGCTGTGGGTCTCTGTGTTTGTTCCTAATACTGCAGTTATATAGGCCACAGTTCCAACTTTGTGTGCTCTGCAGGAAGAAGCTTCTCTGACTATGTCTGCAGAAAGCACTGAATTATGAGAAGAATTTCATTGGGAGTTATTTTATTGCTATATTATTTTAGTAGAACAGCAGTATTTCTTTTTACCCTGTCTTATCTAGTTTCAGACTTTTGGTCACCCAGACAGCACTGAGTGTGAGTTCCTTCTTGTGGGTCTTAAGTCAAATAGATATTAGATATTGGCTGGTTACTCTCACATGCTTTGCGCTACCATTGCTATATTGTAGATGGGGCACCATTATAGACCAAAGGGTTTGTTCCTGGGTTGGTATCTTAGTCAGGGTTTCTATTCCTACACAAAACATCATGACCAAGATACAAGTTGGGAAGGAAAGGGATTTAGTCAACTTACACTTCCACATTGCTGTTCATTACCAAAGGAAATCAGAACTGAAACTCAAGCAGGTTAGGAAGTAGGAGCTGATGCAGAGGCCATGGAGGGATGTTATTGGCTTGCTTTCCTTGTCTTGCTCAGCCTGCTTTCTTATAGAACCCAGGTCTACCAGACCAGGGATGGCACCACCCACAGTGGGTTCTTCCATTCTTGATCACTAATTGAAAAAAAAAAGCCTTACATCTGGATCTCATGGAGGTGTTTCCTCAAGAAAAGCTCCTTTTTCTGTGATAACTCCAGCTTGCATCAAGTAGACACAAAACAAGCCAGTACAGTGGTTACTGTGTTTCTCCTTTGGTAGTATGTAGAATGCCTTTCTGTACCAAAGATGCTAGCATGCACCCACCTCATTTTCTTACTAAGTCTTTTGGCAGAGGATCTTAACTGTGCCTGTCATGGCCTATACTGAATATTTTACTCCCTCCTTCCCCCTATTTTAAAAATAAATTTGAGACAGAGTTCAAAACATCATTGGAAGTTTCTGAAAACAAAAGATTACTTATTATTCACTAAGGATGAGATTTTTAGATGTCACTTAAAACTCTGGAGACCCAATTTCTCTGGTGTCTATAACAGAGGTTAATATGATAACACAATAAATACCTAGAGGGGATGTATGGGGAATATGCCAGTCCACCCTCCTCTTTCTCTTCCTCTCTCCTCCTCCTCCTTCTCTTCCTTCTTCTGTTTTCAAGTACTAGAATGAGAAAGAAAAACCAAGAGGGAAATTTGGTTTAAACTCTCTGTCTCTGTCTCTGTCTCTGTCTTTGTCTCTATCTCTCTCTCTCTCTCTCTCTCTCTCTCTCTCTCTCTCTCTCTCTCTGTGTGTGTGTGTGTGTGTTTAAAGCTCAAGTACATAGAAAACAAATGAAACTTCTCACTACCTATGTCTCTTTTCTTTGACCTGAAGAATATTGATAATGTGTAATTTTAAAGAAACTCCTACTCTCTAATACCACCAGGGTAGGTGGGTTCTTCCACCACAGTCCCAGGTCCCTGAACATTTTCTTGATGAAGGTTCAAGTTGCTTTTAGCCTTTCACAAGGTCAAGACATCTAGAGGCTGCTGGTTTATAGTATTCAGAGATTTTTTAGCACAGCCTTAGTTTTCTCAAAATAATACAAGCCCTAGATGAGTCTGATCTCTTATGTTCTTTATGTTTCTGACTTTGAAATTATTCAAAAGGGTTTCATTTTAAAAAAATATATACTACCTAAAACATGTCAGTTTCCTGAAAAAAAGTTTTCTTGAGAAGTTGGAGATTTGACATTCACTACTGGATTCAAAGCTAATGTATAGCCTTTTGTTCCACAGAGAAATCCTTGTCAAACTTTACTCTCATGATTTATTTGAATATAGCGGTCTGAAAGCTTTTAAAAATGCCTTAAGAATACTAGCACTTTGCTTCAGAGTGGGAAAACTTTATTTTAATGTTTCAATCATGCATTTTTAAATTTAGAGTTTGATTTCCTTTTTTCCCAATTACATTCCTCTAATTTGTGACTTTGATGTGAAATAGATGATTTGTTCTTTTGGTGGAGGAAGCTGTTCAGAGGTAATGAGTCTCCGGTTAGAAAGACCACTAAGAATATTAACACATTATGTAACTTTGTTTTATAATGGCTACAACAAAACTCACATATTTATACATGCAAATCTAACAGTTTTTATATTTACTTGGCCTGGGAGATTAGATGTTGGTGGATAATAACATTCATTGTAGCTTTGAGAGAAACATTTTATTGTAATGAGCTAGAATCACACTCTTCCATTAGAGCTTTTGGGTTCCATTTCTCAATAGTTCATACTGTTTTTCATAATTAGTTTCAAACTTAATCACATAAAATTTGAGAGAAAAAAGAAATGACATATGTGCATTTAAATACATTTTAAGCTGTATGGCGCAGACCTTTGATCACTTGTTCAGGCAGAGATGCTGAAATAAATAAAGAAATTTATAACTGTGGAGTAGCAGAAGAATATTATTCCTATATCTTCCCTAATTGGAGACCTAGAAGGTTGTCTTCAAGAATAGGGTAAAGGTGTATGGGCAAACATTGAATTAGATATTTTGCTGCATAAAATTCTTAATATTCACGGGATATACTTGTGGAGAGACAGCTTGGTGCAGACAAAAAGCTAACTAAATGTATCTATGCATAAAGAATATCAATCAGTAAGACAGTGAATTGGTTGGTTTTACTTTTTAACTAGAAAGAGACTCTAAATGAGGGATTATCTATTTTGGGTTGTCCTGAATGTGTGTATAGGGTTGTCTTAAGGTGATTAATGTATGAAGACCTAGCCTACTGTGGGTGGCACCATTTCCTAGATAGGAGATCCAGACTTGTATAGGAGTGGAAAACTCAAGGGAGTATAAACAAGCAAGCAAATGGGCATGCATGCATCAGTTTACTCTGCTCCTGATCATAGACTTGATGTGACAAGCTGCCTAGACTTTTCTGTATGAGTGGACTGTAACCTGGAAGCCAAAGAAAACTTTCTCCAAAAGCTGCTTTTTGTCATGGTATTTTAATCCAGCAACAGGAATAAAACTAGAATAGGTAGTTATCAATGCTTCTTTAAAAATACTAGATTTGGGGATGTGAATGCTTAAATATAAATGGAGAGACATAGGGCTCAGTAAATATATAAAATACCCAATAGTCAACCGATGGAATTGGAAACAAAGGCAAATGTTACTCTGCTGTTAGAATGGAGGAGACCAAACACATTGGGAACATGTGACATTGGTGAAGTTGATAAGTCACACATTCATCTAGTGGAGCTTAAGTGATCCCTGCAAGCAGGAAATTTAGGATATGGTATAGCATATTAAAAAAATCTTTTAAGAGGTAAGGTTAGATAATTGTGTTTGGGCTATTGGCTAAGAAAACTAAAAAAAAAAAAAAAAAAAAAACAAGAGGGGAAAAAGACAGAAATCAAAATTTGAAGAATATAATCTGAAATAGTAACTTCAATAATAATAATAAAGTAATTTCAAGAGTATTAGTATGGGCTTAAGAGCAACTAAGAACATTTAAAAAGCAGTACCTAAGTATATTTGTAGTTTATACTGTCAACAGGATCTAGAATCAACTTGGAGATAAATTTCTAGGCATGTCTATTAGGAATTTTCTAGATTAGGTTCATTGTTATGAGATGACCTATATTAAACACAGGCAGAAACTTTCTTTAGCTTCTCATCTAAAGAAAATGAACTTATTCCTCATGGAATCTTTAATGCAGAAGTGCTGACTGACAGACTTCTAGACTGTCTTTATGGGGAAATTTGTTAGTGAGCATCTTGATAGGGAAGTCTTTTTCCAGAGTGAAGGACAGGTATACTTAGCACCCCATGGGATAGACTCAGACTCTTCAAGCTTAGACATCTCCTTTAATATAGCTAGGGTGTGCAAAGGTATAATCTGGTACTCACAGTATCCTGTGAGACTGGGACTTTAGGAACAGTAATATAAGAGATGATATTTTCGCTCTAGTCAGCATTTATTTCTGTTGCAGACGTCTGTTTTTTCTGGGGGTGTGGTGGAGTGCTAGAAATCAGGCCTAGGGTTTTGTACTTATTATGCAAGTGCTGTGTTACTGAATTCTAAACTCTAACTGAAGTGATGCTAATAGGAAGCTATGCTCTGTGAGGTGGTGAGTTCTAGAGTAGAGCCCTCATTAATTAGTGTGGGAGGGCTGGCCCCACCCCTCACCGGAGAGTGGCCCTGCATCTTGAGTGGGCAGTGAGGTATATCTGGCCCTGGAGGTTTGGGTGCAGGAGAGCTGGACCTAAGGTGTGCGTGTGTAGGAGAGTTGTAGGCTGACTAACTCAGCTACCACCAAGTTCCCCAACGTCTACCCCATCTAGGAATGGCTGGAGCTGATGAAGAGGCCAGTCCTGCAGAACCAAAGTTTTAGGATCTCCATGACACAGGGTAACAACAGGATATCTGAGAGGAATCTCAGTGAGGATTCAGTATAGATAGTATAACCGAAACTGGAGGCATTGCAAGTAAAGATGTGTGGACAAAAGGATGCACTGTGGGACATACTGTGAAGCACTCCAGCTTCCACAATGAGATTTTTCTTCTTTTTCTTTTTTTCTTTTCTTTTTTTTTTTTTTTGTGTGTGTGGGGAGGATGCAAGGGCAGAGGCCAGATATGGAGGGATGGGGAGATGAATGAGATTTGAGGTGCATGTGAAATACACAAAGAGTCAATAAAAAAAGTTTAAGACAAAAGAAGATTTTTCACAGCCCCTTAAGCCCTTCTGCCAGCTGAGGAGTCAGAGACCTGTTTTGAAATCAGTAAGTCCTAACCAGACATTGATAACTACCAACCCATGTTCATTGGTATTTGTATAAATTAATAAAATTCGCTATAGGTCTCCAAATACATGCATATCACACTTTGATCAGGTTCACCCTCATTTCTTTTTTTCTCCTAAGAATTTTTTTATTGATAATTTTCTGCATTTACATTTCAGATGTTATTCCTTTCCTACAATTCCACCCCCCCATTGCCTCCATGAAGGTGCTCCCTCTTCCAGCCACCCTCTCCAACCTCAGCACTTTGGTGTTCCCCTACACTGGAAAGACAAGCCTTCCATGGACTAATGGCCTCTCCCCTCATAGATGGTAGACAATGCCATCCTCTGCTGCATATGTACCTCAGGCCATGGGTCTCTCCATATGAACTCTTTGGTTGGTGTTTTCTTTACTGGGAGCTGTGGTGGGTTTGGTTAGTTGATAATTTTGTTCATTTCATTGGGTTGTAGACCCACTTAGCTTCTTCAGTCCATTCTCTAGCTCCTTCATTGGGGTCCCTCTGTTCAGTCTGACGGTTAGCTGCAAGCATCCTCCTCTGTATCTATATGACTCTGGCAGAGCCTCTGAGGAGGCATCCATATCAGGTTCTTGCCAGTAAGTACTACTTGGCCTCAGCAATATTGCTTGGGTTTATTGGGCATACATGAGTTGTATCCCCGGGTGAGGCAGTCTCTGGATGATCCTTTCTCCAATTCCTGCTCCTATATTTGTCCCTTTATTTTCTCCCTTGAGCATTTTGTTTTTCCTCCTAAGGAAGAATGAAGATCTACTTTCTGGCCTTTCTTCTCTTTGAGCTTGCTAAGTTCTGTGGACCGTTCCTTGGGTATTGCACCTTTTTGGGCTAGTACCCATGAGTACATACTATGAGTGTTCTTTTGTGATTGGGTTACTTCACTCAGGATAATAGCTTCAAGTTCCATCTATTTGCCTAGGAATTTCATGAAGTCATTGTTTTTGATAGCTGAATAGTACTCCATTGGGTATATGTACCACAATTTCTGTATTCATTTCTCTGTTGAAGGACATATGGGTTCTTTCCAGCTGGCTATTATAAATAAGGCTGCTATGAACATGGTTGTGCATGTGTCCTTGTTGGATGTTGGAGCTACTTTTGGGTATATGCACAGGAGTGGTACAGCTGGGTCCTCAGGTCCTATGTCCAATTTTCTGAGGAACCACCAGACTGATTTCCAGAGTGGTTGTACCAGTTTACAATCCCACCAACAGTGGAGAAGTGTTCTTCTTTCTCCATATCCTCTCCAGCACCTGCTGTCACCTGAAATTTTGATCTTAGCTATTTTGACTTATGTGAGGTGAAATCTCAGGGTTCTTTTGATTTGCATTTCCATGATGACTAGGGTTGTTGAGCATTTCTTTAGGTGCTTCTCAGCCATTTGATATTCCTCCATTAAGAAGTCTCTGTGTAGCTCTGTTCCCCATTTTTAATAGGATTATTTGATTCTCTAGAGTCTAACTTCCTGAATTCTTTGTATATATTGGATACTAGCCCTCTATCAGATGTAGGATTGGTAAAGATCTTTCCCAAGCTGTTGGTTGCTGTTTTGTATTTTTGACAGTGTGTCTGGTCTTACAGAAGCTTTACAATTTCATGAGGCCCCATTTGTCTATTCTTGATGTTAGAGCATAAGCCCTTGGTGTTCTGTTCAGGAAATTTTTGCCTGT